>NC_140535.1:8343061-8980145 GCF_057382185.1 Mchenga conophoros
ACGATTTGCGCCCGCAGAGCATGACACCGCAGGGTCCTGTGGATGGGATGAAAATCCACAATAATGATAAATAACAGCCTCACAGCTTGCCAACTAAATAAACTTTTAACAATTAACAACCCATGACGGAGGATCCAGTAAATTCGCTTCATTAGGATGTGAATGGCCGCTAAAAATGCTCTCTGACTATCCTGGAAGAAAAAAACCTTACTCCACATCACACCCATAACAAAGAAGGCTTTAATATTATTCCGATAAATTCTTTGGAGGGAATGTTTCCTACAGATTTACTTTCACTGCTCCTTCCACTTTTTTTCTTCACTCTGCATCAGTTCATGTCATCCACAGAAGTCATCCACAACACACTTCTCAGCCTGTGTATGAATATACAAACTGTTGTTTATGTTGAGGTTGTGGATTAGAGCAGTGTGCCTCCCCTGAAAGGTGCCGTAATCATGCTCCCAGCTTGCAGATTAGAAGCATCTCCCTTTTGAAGATTTTGCCCAATACCGGCTCTTTCTGCAGGCATGTAAACACATTTTAACACTGATGAGGCCTCAAACAGAGCTTTGGACCCCCCCCCCCCCCCCCCCCCCCCCCCAACCCTTTTAGATATCAAAGGAATTATCACACTCATACATGCATGTATCTTCTCTGGGGCGGTGCAGCGGAGCCTGCATTAATACTGGAATGTCTTCATGCCGCTTCATAGCCCACTAGCACGTACCCCTTTCTGACAGATGGCCAGGGGAGATTTGAAATCTGAGCAAGCAGAGAGAGCGGTGGGATGTCCATTATGGCATCATGGTTTGTCTCATGTTATCTCCCTTCTGCCATGACCCAGGCGTTTCACGCGCTGTCTCCGATGTAGAAACACTGCGGATTGAAATGTAAAAGAAAAACCCAGACATGGGTAGGTGGGTGTGGTGACCGATCTCACCTTGACAGTTCGAGGGAAGCTGCTGAAATATGTTTTTTTTACTTATCTCTCTCTGGCTGCACAGTGCGTATGTGCATGCACGTATGACCCATCGGCATGTCTGTCCACAGGGCAGTTAGGTGTGCGAGCAGCTGATGACAGAAGGTCATCATCACTGTCACCAACATGTCTGTCAGCGTGTCCTACTTTCCGCCTTGATCATCCTCTCATGAGTGCTGTTTTATTTCTATCTACCTCTCTATGACCTTTCTTTTTTTCTTTTTAAGGATGGGTTTGAGGTCACAGATCAGAGATGATAGGGGTGACCTCTCTGTTGTCTCAGTCCTTCGTCGCTCAGTGTGTTTCTTTTTCGCAGCTCCCTCCCTGTTTGACATTCTCTCTAAGCCTTTCTCTTTCTGACTTCTACAGTTCCAGCTTTCAACCAGTCAATATCAGTGCCAGATAAATTTTGTCCTCATCCATTCTTGCCTTCAGTGGCTGTTTTGTGTGTAGTGTTTTTATTTTATTTTCTGTTTTTTGTTTTGGGGTTGTTTTTTTTTGCCTTGACTGTCCACAGCTTGTCAGCGCAAGTGGGTCAATCAGTGATAATTCCTGTCAAAACTTGATTTAGTGGAAGCTATCTGTCCTCTGTCGTTAGTTAATCACTGTGCTTCTTCTCGCTATGAAAAGATTGCTTCCTTATTGTGACAGCCAGCGGATCTCTCAATGATTGTACGTAGAAAAAATAAAAACAAAAAAACAACTAAGGCCCAAAATATCAGGAAAAATGACAGAACTTCACCTAATCTCTTTCCTGTGGTGCAGCGCGAGACGGCATTTGTATGCTGGCAATCTCAAGTGCGGTCCCAGTGGATATGCTCCACCCTCCACCTCCTCACATGCATAGCAGATATGCATGTACACACCACAACAGCAGAGAACACACAAGGGCTGTTATTCGTGTTTTTCTGTGTCGTGATGAGTAGAGGGCAACACGGCATACTGCCGCTGAAAAACCTCCCCCAGTGACACCTGTTTCTCTCTCATATCTTGTCTGGTCCATTGTTGTCATAAAAGCTGGAGTTTATTCACAATATCACCACCCATCATCTCTAACTGGAGTGTGCAATGCAAATTAAACCCCTGTTTATTCTTATAGGCGATTATATCCATAAGCATCCAAGCGTGAAATACAAACCTTTCTGCTATAAGGTCAAGCTAGTCATCTTGGGAGAATTTCAGTGGATAGGTGTCACTCTGTGTTTATTACGCAGTGTATGACCAACACACAGGCAAGGTGTACCTGTTCACACCGAGATACTACTACAGCAGAGGAGGAAAGAACTGCAGCACGTACTACACAAGTATATTTTTTTTTGCCATCATCATCAAACAACCACAATCAAATAAATGAGAGCCGCAGCCACATTCAGATGAGCCCCTCATGATTTCAAGAGGCACACAGCGTAGCACCCTCTCTAACAGGGTGACATTTTTGTCCTGTGTCTTTCTCACTGCCTTTGAGATGGAATGAAGCCAGTGCTGTGGGCTCGATTTATAAAAGTGCTACTGTCCAAATGAATTGAACACGCTTTGCCGTTCCTATCAGCTGTTCGTAACACTTCCCACAGTGAAATGATGCACATGCTGTTTTCTTTGCAAATTTGCATCATAGGATTGTTTTTTGTTTTTCCTGCAGTATATAAAAATTGCTGTATCTCCAAAATAAAACTATGAAGACACTCAAAATAAATTTCCTGTGGTGGGAAACTATTTTTTGCAACTTTATTGTATTTAAAGTTTTGAGTGATAAACCTCTTAAACTTCTCCAAGTAGAAATATATGTAAACAAAACAAAAGCGATTTTCAATTTTTTTTGTAGTTTATTGCACTTTTTTGCAATTTATGTAATTACTATGCACTTAATGCATACATATTATTAAAATATGGGCTATAACAGTTGTATTGATGTATAGCAACTTGAAATGCTCTCACAAATGGCACTACAGCATGTAAAAAAAAATAAATAAAAATAATATAAGCTCTGGTGGACTTGGTTCTATAGTAGGTCTTAAAGGGTTAAATAAATATCGTCAAATAATCGTGATCTCAATTTCAGTGAAAATAATCGTGATTATCATTTTTGCCATAATCGAGCAGCCCTATGTGGCGTTAAGGTCATTTCAACGAGATTAACCTGAAAGCACTAGTGGGAACACAACGAATATGACTGCACATTTACGCCGACATCATCCTAGTGCAAAGACAAGTGGAAGCAGAAAAAAACAAGCAAGCATGCTACTAACTTTAGCCGAGTCATTTAGACAGCTGTTTAATATGTTGCTGAGAATATAGCCCAGAAGAAGTTGATAGTATAGCTATAGCCACTGTCAATATGTGACATATTGAAATCGCGTTTGAATTTGCGCTTGTTTTTTTGCTTTCACTTTGCAATCATGCGAACTGTGTATAGAGAGCGACAGCACTGATCTGTGAGTGATGATAATTTGCGCACCAATTCCTCTGACATTGTCTTATTAATTGTTAGCTTACTATGCAAACATGACAAGTGAAATCTCCCGCAGCTTAAACATGTGAGAGGTTGATCGCGCAGACAATCGCTGAGCTTATGTGAGTGCGTGTGTAAAAGCAGCAGGATTTATATTTGACTAGATGACCTGGATGACTGAGAACCTTCACAGACAGATATATATTTTAGTTCTGCTGAGCCAAATAAGACAGGTCAGGGTGAAGAAGTGACAGCCAAAGAAAAGCTTACCACAAAACGGAGAAGTTATGACAAATCAGACTATAAGGCAAAAAGAAAGTGCAGCTTTATGGTTTCATGGACAAAAGAATTTCTGTGGCTGCAATATGACGAGCTAAATAACCAGGGCTGCACATAAGTGGTCCGCAGGTGCGCATTCGCTGTCAAAATAAAAAACACGCACAAGGGTTAGGGTTAAATTTAAAAACTGTACTTTTGAGTTAAAATATATATTTATAATTTTAATAAATGACAAATTAAAAAGGCATGAACATTTTTTTGTATCGAAAAAATATCGAACTGTGACACCAAAGTATCGAACTGAACCGAACCGTGAATTTTGATGTATCGTTGCACCCCTACAAAACACATCATTAGACTGTGTTTAAAGACCTTGAAAACTTAGTCCATCAGTTGATTTTCTTTTTTTTTTACTGTGACGTCTACATCATCAGATTTCTTCTTAATGGTTAGAAGAGGGCAGGTATCACTAGGGATGGGTACCGGTGTCCGGTGCCATGATGGCACCGGTTCTGACATAAACGGTAGTAACCAGACCGAAAAGCAGTGCACATTTCGGTGCTTTATTTCGGTGCTTTTTTTTTCCTGAGCTCTGATACACTTCTAGCCAATCATTTTACGTTTCCGAGGATAGTAGGCGGGTCCAGGTACGTACGTTCTTTTATGCAGAGCTACAGATTAAAAATGCCCAAGGCGAAGCGGTCAAAAGTCTGGCTGTACTTCACAGCAAAATATGCAAACTCAGCAGCCTGCAACAAGTGCTTTAAGCTGATACTGTGATACTGTCAAAGGAAGTAACACCTCGAATCCGATGAAACACCTGGCGACGCATAGCGTTTTTTTTTTTTTAAAGCCGAGAAATGCGCCGTATTTGATGGCAGCAGCAGCCGTTCTTCTCTGCGTGAGGAGCTTAATGTTGGTCGTGTGTAATTTACGTTGAGTAGGCTAACCACGTTATTACATTAATGCATGTAAGGTGAACTAGCAAACATCATCATAGCTACATGCGGCTGTCTTCTTGTTTGATGGCAGATACTCCCTTCACCCTGGCCAAAAAGGCTAAAATGACCAAAGAAAAAGAGGGAAACAGCTAAACATGAGAGGTTTTTGGACAAAGTTTGTATTTTTTCCATTGTTTAAGCACTGCTTCCAGCTAAGAGTGATACCATATATGCCCCATAGCTGCAGAAAAGGCTAACATTGTTATCTTTTTACAAAAACCAGCTGAACATAAGAGGTTTTTGGACCAATTTTGTGTTCTCCATTCTTTAAGCACCGGTTTGAGCACCGTTTGAGCACCGGCACCGTTTCAAAAGTACCGATTTGGCACCGGTATCGGATAAAACCTAAACGATACTCATCCCTAGGTATCACCAATCAGGATTTAGCAACATTTCAGTCACAATCACCTTAAAGGTTGTTTATTTTCTTTGCCAGTTATAACATTACAGGTTCTCATAGTACATGATAATCTCATTAAATGTGTCATTTTATCCAAGCTGTTATTTGAAATTTAACAAACCATGCGATGATAGACCATATGAGGCAGAGCCCATTTAGCTCTGTTCTCCACTATGGAATACTAACTGGACTGGTTCTTATATATTGCTTGTCTACTCCACATGAGCTCTTTTTAATTAGCACTGCAGCCTGTGCTTTCTATCTAACATACACTCACACTAATGGCTGAATATAGCTGAATACTGAAATCAAGTTTTACCCCTCAAAAGCCTATGAGGAGAAACCCCTGATGCTCTTTTCTGAACTCAGTGGTTTCTGTCATATTTCAGGCCTGCTTATAGAACACAATGACTGGGTGTGCATCGGAAGTTAGTGAGGGTGGTCTCTGCCTGTGCAGAAAAACCCAGAATTTATTCTAATGATATTGAAACCACATCTTTATTAATAAATTCCTCATTAAGGGTACAGGAGAGGTCATCAAATGGCATCTTCATGCATATCTTTTAGAATTACTGGTATGTTTCAACTGACACTTAGTGCTATATCATCCTGTTCCTCATTCTGGCACAAGATGAAGTTAGAATCCTTAAGATCGGCATTAACTAGTTCAGCATCACAATTTTAACATCTTTCTGGAATTTAAGCACTGTACTTGCAGTTTGGGCCGGTCAACATCTGATGAGAAACTGCTGAAAGTTACAGATCTGCTTTAGGTATGGATGAATCGGGTATGTCCTAGCAAGAAGCAACTGTTTCCTTATGTGTTCTCAGCTTGTTATAATTCTAGACCAGTGGTTCTTAATCTTGTTGGAGGTACCGAACCCCACCAGTTTCATATGCGCATTCACTGAACCCCTCTTTAGTGAAAAATAAAATATGATTTTTTTCAAATTCAAGACATATGTTTTTTATTGGTGCACAAAATGAGCCGTGCATGTCACCGAACCCCTAGGGTTCGATCGAACCCAGATTAAGAACCACTGTTCTAGACAAAGGGGAGTAGCAATTGTAATACATAAAAATATTAATTTCACAGTACTCGATACAGTTATAGATCCAGAGGGCAGATTCTTAATCATTAAACTATCTATACTTGATAAAAAGATATGTATTGTAAGTGTATATGGTCCAAACGTTGATGATCCCTCATTCTTTCACGTTTTTTTTCAGTGCACTCTCTGAACACTTAGATGGCACACTTGTTCTTGAGTGGTGAGTGGACTTCATATTTAGACTATAATGACACTCCCGGAACATCAGCTTCTGTTCTATGGGGCAGGGAAAGCTGTGATGAGAGGTAAACTAATTTCTTTCTCATCACATAAAAAGAAAACAAAAATATTCAGGAATTAGAAAATCCCTAGAAGCCTACGTGTCCCACCAAGATCAGGAAACATTGAACAAAATATGCAAAACAAAACTAGAATTAAATGAGATAATTGATGATAAAAAAAAATTAATAAAAAAAAACTAAATTCTTAGTACAAAGACTACGCTTACAAAATTATGAACATGGTAATAAATCTGGTAAATTTCTAGCAAACCAGCTAAAAATAAATAAAGAAAAAACATAGGTATATAGATGCTGTTCAAGATTCATCTGGGAACATAGTATATGACCCGAAATAAATAAACAACATTTTCAGGGATTTCTATAAAACGTTGTATTCACCACAAATAAACCCATCTAAAAAGGAAATTGATCAGTTTAGACAACATAACTCTGGATTCGCCACTGACATCAGGTGAACTCCAGGAAGCCCTGACAAGTGTGCCCAATAATAATGCTCCAGGTCCAGACGGCTTTCCTGCAGAATTGTACAAAGAATTCTGGACGATTCTAGCACCAGTTTTTTTTTTTTTCAGAACGTTGTTGGAAATCAAAGAGCAGACTTCCATCAAATATGAATTCTGCAAACATTAATCTCCTGCTAAAACCAGGAGCAGCAGCAATTAGACAGAATTCAGTAATTAAGGGCATAAAATGCAGTGCAAGAACGTGGAACATAAAATCAGCCTTTATGCAGATGATGTGATACGTTTTCTCCAAAACTCAAACCAATATCTCTGGGGTGATTGAATTGATAAACTCTTTTGCAAGAAGATCAGACTACTCAATTAACTGGTCAAAATCTACAGTACACAATCTAAATCCATCCATTCGCTTCCGCTTATCCTTTTCAGGGTCGCGGGGGGCACTGGAGCCTATCCCAGCTGTCATGGGGCGAGAGGCGGGGTACACCCTGGACAGGTCGCCAGTCTGTCGCAGGGCTAACACACAGAGACAGACAACCATTCGCACTCACATTCACTCGCACATTCACACCTAGTGGCAATTTGGATTATCCAATTAACCTATCCCCACAAGCTGCATGTCTTTGGACAGCGGGAGGAAGCCGGAGTACCCAGAGAGAACCCACGCAAACACGGGGAGAACATGCAAACTCTACACAGAAAGACCCCGGCCTGATGGTGGAATTGAACTCAGGACCTTCTTGCTGTGCGGCAACAGTGCTAACCACCTTGCAACCGTGCTGCCCGCAATCTAAATATTTAGGTATTAATGTTTCTCCCCAGCTTGCAGATCTAACTAAATTAAACCAGAAACAAACCAAACACAAGGAGCAAAAAACAAACAAAAAACAAACAAAACAAAAAAAGAAAAGAAAAGAAAAAAGAACACACACACACACACAGGCGGCCAGGAAAAACAGTTCACACAAAGTTCAGGGGGGCGGCCGGCGGGTCCAGATGGGCCTGGGCCCCCTTTCCCTGGCGGGTTGCGGAGTATGGGGGTGCCTACTGGGGTCAGCGGGGGAGCTGGCCTTGCCTCAATTTTATCTCACAACTTACACATTCACATTACTCACACTCTCATAACACATACATATAGGATCTTGGGGATGGGCACGCTACACGGACTCCAAATTACCATCAGGGTGTACACCTCACCCCTGGCGTCGTTGCCCACCTCTCAATTCTAAATACACGTAGACATTGAGGGCTATCGGGAGGGGCTATGCGCTTACCTGCTGCTCTCTAGCAGGTAGCTCCATGTCCTCCTGGGTTTTAAATGCACCTTAGAACACACATGCATCAACACTACATATGAGCGGGCGGGGGGAGGTTTGGAGTCTTCTCACACCCCGTTTCTCTGCGGCCTGCTGGAGCGTGGGGCCAGGAGGAGGAGTTGGCCGTCCGACTGGGGTCTGGAATGTGGGGCCTCCCTGCTGCTGCGGAGTTGGGGCGGTCTGCATCTCCCCACCGCAGGGAAAAGGGTAACACCACCTGGGTCTAGGTGCAGTTTCCCCCTCCAGGGGGTACCTAGACCCGGGGCTTAGAGTACACTTGGGGAGTGTGATTGTGTGTACAGTGTCTCTTTATGTCTGTCTCCACGTTGGGTGAGTGTTGAGTAATTGCATATGAGAGCATGAGGGTGGGAATGGATGCTTGTATCTTTGTGTGCCTGTATGTCTGTGTCCATATGTCAGGTTGGGTATCAGACACCACCTCTCTGGGGACATCTCAGGCCCTCCAAGGCTGCCGGCGGAGCTCCCGGGCACGTCACTGCAACCCCCTGGCTTATGTTCCGCGGCTGCTGACTGACCCTTCATCTGGGACTCTCCTTAGCTCTTTCTGGGATAGTGGCGCGGCTGCCCCTCTGTTGGTCTTCCTTGGTCTCTTGTGTTCTGAGGGCCTCCGGATGTCTGGAGTTTTGATCTCCTCCATACCTGCTTCATGCCCTGGTGGACGGGGCTTTGGCTCCCCACACCCTCTAACAGATCATTACATGTAGGAACCTTTTAAAAACAAGCGCGTTCATGCTCACAGGTGTACACACGGGTGCTCACACACGCAAACTACACCCTTTTTGGCTCGGTGTTACGTGCTGCACAATAATGTTTAACATTTAGTATTTACTGTTATATTCCCATAGATCATCATGATGTTGTTTATTCTATTGCTCTAGTCTTCTTCTGCTTGTTTTCTTTTTTCTTTCTCAACAGGTGATCCAGGAAAAGAAAAAGAGAAACTCTGAACTTTTCTTCTTGTTTTTCTTTCCCGTCCCCGAGTCCAGTCTGGCCTGATTACAATAACTTAGAATAAAAATAACTAATAAAGATCAAATAAACTATGAAAAAAAAAAGAAGCAACTGTTTCTATATCAAAAACGTCATACTGCTGTTTACAGACATGCTTAATATATGTAGCTCGCCCAACTGCTTCAAAAGCCCCCCCCCAACTGAAGCTTTCCATCTAAGCTATCTGATGTGTTGAGCTTTTTCTGGTTGTTTTTTATAACAACTAAAACCATGCTAATGCTGTCTAAGTTTTTGACAATTTTTCATTGATAATAGGAATAGAAGCCAACAGCCACACACTAGAAATGTAAACAATCTGTAAGCATTTAGTTCTTTAAGAAGCTAAATGAATTCATTTGGGCTTCCCTTGTCCAATGTGCTGATCAAGGAGGTCTGCCTTATGAATCATATAGCTCATTCCAATGAGCTTACTTAGCAGCACTGTTTTTCTTTAGCTTTGTGCTGAACCCCCCCCAACCCCCCCCCCCCAAAAAAAAAAACAAAAAACAACAACTTTCTTCTCATTAAGGAGAAATGTGAGTTCAGCAAGAAAGAAAGAAAGCACCAGTCCCGTTCTTTCTATAGCAGCTAGCTGGTGTTCTAGATGTCACTGGTGCTCTTCCAACCTTACCTTGACATGCTAAGCATTTTGTGTGTAGCTGTCCCTGCCTTACTGGCTTGTCTCACTGTTACCCAATTAACTAGCTGTCAAGGCAACACCACTAGTGCTCGACATGTTAGCTTTAGCTCTGACAGCTGCTGGTTAATTGTAAAAGGCATTGTGTGAACTTCGCCTGTCAATACAAGAGAGCAGCAATTGGGCTCTCTGAAGGGATTCCAGTTAAAATCAATGGCCTTTACTTGATTCACTCTTTTGCTTCAATTGACAATTCTTCTTTCTTTCTTTTGCTATTAAATTGTTCCATCTTATGCAGGAAAATCTGGTAGAGCCAACTTTTCTTTTCGCTCTCTCTCACTTGCGGTCATTTAGTCTCTTCTGTTTCTAGAAAAGCCTAGAAGACCATTTAATTTCCAGCTTTGTGTTTCTAGCCAGTGTCACCCTAACCTTTGAAATACCCACTTTTATCTCCTGCTTTTTTTGGTTGCATTTTTGGTTTCAAAGATGGTAGCCATCTTTACAGGAGAGACAACTGCATCTGATTTGTGTGCATTTTCATGGTCCAAGAGCCCTTGGCTAGCAGCTGTGAATGCAATGACTCAGAGAACAAGGCAGCAGCTCATGAGTGTCATGTCATCCGATGTTACCCAGCACCAGGGTGTGTGTGTGTGCCTGTAATGAAATGAATGGTGTTTCAGTAATAGAATAGACCATTAATGTTAATAATGTTGATTAAAATGGTCTTTCCCTCAGTACCACTTACTAAATGGTACATTGTTTACTGTATTTCTGCAAAACACCATGATGGCCTTGGGGGAAAAATGTATTTACAGCAAAAGCAAACATGAAAATATTTGAAAAGAAAAATCCACTCATGCAGTTGTAGTGCTTTGCACATGCTTTATATTGACACTAATTATTTTATTACCATAGAAACTGATGCACAGAATTTAATTTCAAAGTATTGTCGGATCCTTGTCGAATCCTTTCATCATTCCTCAGTTAAGATTAATCAAATCTGTTCTTTTCTTTTCTTCAAACCACCTGTCTGTCTACTTAGTCTGTCTTTTTCATATTAAAGTGGAGATATAGTCCTTTCTATTTTAAAATTTGGCAGTACAAGCATCCAGAAAAGCACTTTCTTAACCTTCATAGACTGTCTGGTGATAAATGGTGTGTGGTAGCCCCTATCTAACCTGAAATCTACCATCCATATTACTTTCTTTTCACTCTGACTCTTTTTGTTGTTGTTGTGGAGCACTGTTGTGGGTTGTTTTTGTGCCTTATGGACCCAATGACTACAAAGCAGAACCAGATGAATTTTATATGTAGTTCATAGTATGACTATAGAAGGAATAAATAACAATGCAACCACTTGATATTCCCCACTGTGTATATTTTAGGCTCAGTACTGATCAACAACAAACCAATGGACATCATGGGCCTCACACATGCAGTAAATTATCCAGGATGAATTAAAACGCTCTGCAATAGCCTTACAGTGAATGGGTCCCCTTCTCAACCCAGTGAACTAAATTGGTATCCTGCTTGCTAACCATGTTTCCCCGTATGAGCTGATAACTTAAAACTCAACCCCCTCATGCTTGAGGTAACATCTGGGTCCAAAAAACCCCCAATATGGCGTTGCCCAAAAAAGTAATGTTGAAGTTTCAGAATGGGTGACATGGTAATGGTAATAACAGGAAATTTCTCTAAATACAGTGGGTAGCACAACACAGATCTATGACCATAACTGTAATGTTACTGTCTATAACTGAAACTACTAAAAAAAATATTTATCATGTAAGTTACATTTCAAAAACACAAAAACAGCAGCACTGTTAAGACTTAACAGGTGACTAAATTTATATAAAGGTAATAAGGCTACTGAATAAAGTCGTTTTATTGAAGCGTGGAACAGTCTGATAAATGGCTAATTTTACACTGGTAAACAAGAAATGTGAGGGATCGGCATTTAGTTTAACTAAAACAAACAAAAATGGGTGTTATCACGTCAGGAACTAATGACAAGATCTTTTGGTACATTTGCCAGCAGCTAAATGAGCCTAAGTCCAAATCGTAATTAAACTGAGATTTGAGCTCATGACTCATCTGCCTCTGTGAATTTTGGTATGCAAAAAGCTGTGTGATAGCAGTAGAGACCTGCTGGCTTCTGGTGATTATGCTCCTGCAAAGGTGTAGGCAGCAAACCTGTATTTAGAATCAACCCTTTGGCGGCACAGAGCAGATCTGCTGTAAACTCCTGACACCTTTTAATCCTGTGAAAAATGAAAAGGGGCATTGTCTGAAAGTTTGAAGGATTGTGTTGTTGTTTTGCTATGGCAGGTGGTGGTTGGAATAAAAGTGGGTGCACTTGGAGGAAGTGAAGGCACTTTTGTTGCAGAAGTCTCATAGGGATGTTCCCACAGTCCAGGGATGATTGCAGTCAGGGAATGAACGTTTGCTGCTAACTGACAGGCATCGTTTTATATCAGGAGGGTGATCACTCTGGGCTCCTGAGTGCTGTGTCAATTAAACAACAGTGGCCCAGGCAGGTGGAAAGGAGGACAGGCTAATTTCTGTGCTGCAGCAGTCTGGAGATTGGTTTCAGATTGCTGCAGGCACTGACTCTATTCAGCCAACTCTCACTTTGACTGGTTCAATCACCCATACACAGCAGGCAGGTGGATAAGAGAAAGATTTCAGCCATATCAAAACCAGGTGGTCTTCAAAGTGTACAGCGTTCAAACGTGATGAAACGGTGGGACACTCTGGGCTGTTTTGAGAATTCGTCACAGCAGTTTTTAATTACAGCCTGAAATCTGAGCCGGAAAGCCAACTGCAATGAAAGGTTATTTGTGTGCATTCCTATAGAACAAGATTTTCAAAGTCTGAAACTGTGATGACTCCTATACTTTGTTGTCTATCCAGAGTCATGAAAAATATTATTTGACCCCCTACTGATATTGTCTGTTTTGCTGTGTATCTCATACTAAACCGTGTCAGACCTTCAAACAAAGTTAACTCTAAAAGTTTTCAGACCCTGCTGCCACAGCATTTCTGTGGGTTCAGATCCAGGCTAGGTTCACTAGGCCTCTCTAAATTGTTAATTTTATTCCTTTGAGACATTTAGAGATGGACTGACTCTTGCAGTTGTGCTTGGGCTTCACCTCACAGACTGACTGAATGACGTTCTTCTTTTCTGTCACAGAGCAGCATTTTCTTCCTCAGTTATTGCTAGATGCACTGCCCCTGTAGTAGCAAAGCATTGCTAAAATCTAGCACTTCTACCTCCACAGATTTCTGTAGTTTTAAAGTACTTTATTTGATTTATAGTAGATATAAAAGTACACAAAGCTAGTTTTAGCCACTCCCTTATTCACAAGGGGGTATCACAGCAGGTAGTTCCACGTGTTTGATTTCGCAGATTTTTATCCCAAATGCTTTTTGGAACACAGGGTTTTGTGTCTCCTCCAGAGATCAAACCAGGGATTTTTAACTGGTTAGCTGAATATGGAAACGACGACACTATCGAGTCACTGGCTTTGGATTCAACAGTCCATGCAACATTTTTTGAGTTATCAAGCTTTGTGTGACAAAATATGTGTGAACGTCAATGTTCTTCTGAACAGTAGTTTTTGGTAACCACTCTGACATGAAGGCCACTTTTCTTATGCTTTTTGTTTTCAGATTGAAGATTAATGATCTCTGAGCTTTACTGAGTTAAGAGAAGGTGACAGTTAATGGAAGTTTTCTTGCATCTTCCTAGATAAATCATGTAGTTTGCATTATCAGTCGTCTCTGGGAAGGCTCTGTATTGTTCCAAGCCTTCTCCATTTGTAGAAATTCTCCTCACTGAAGATCCATGAAGTCCAGGAGCCTTATGGATAGCTTTGTATTATGCAAAAGGATAATACACAGTTCAAGTTTGTCTCTGAGAAGAAGAAAAAATTTTTTAATGCAGATTCCAGCAATCATCCAGTAAGTGTTTAAAAGAAATGGATAGCGTCCTAGCCTCCTTTTACTTCAAGCAGTCTCTTTTGAAGTTTGGAGACCTGTTCTCTGAGTTGTAATCTTCTGTGCTCACAATGTGACACTGATGACTCCTCTGTGAACCCTGAGGAACGAGGAGGGACTTCTGCCACTTTTAAGCTACCCTATACTCAGAGAATGCAGTTTCCACCAACTTTTTAAATAAGATTTTTTTTCTTTGAAGCTCAGTATGCCATGGAAGTTAATGCTCTGGGATCCTTGCCTTCTTTGAGAAATAGTATATTCAAAGTTTCCTGTTATGTGTGAGCCAGAAGTTGTGGCTCATTTTGATCATTAGCATGCAGAACAGAGACAATTTCATGGAAATATTTATGGATGAACTAAATTGTGGCTGATGAGTTTTGTGAACTACAGCCATTGGGAAATAGAGAGGATGAGTATACATGAAAATTAAAATAATGATGTTGGGAGATGAGGGCAGAGCAACTGACTGCACACACAGAAGCCCTTGCTTGTATAGTGATGAGTATATTTAAGTGAAGTATTAATAATTCCTATAGTGGGCAGCTGGTTTGGACAGAGCGTGCATGGGGCAGGCTAATCTCCCAATGGCTCTCTGACATTCCAGGCATTAGAAAGAGGAGGAAGGGAAGGCGCAGTTGAGGAAATTGCTATTACCTCCATCCTTGGATGAAAGAATTATTTTTATATTCCACTGTTCAATCTCCAATGCCCTTTAGGTAAAATGAATCACACAGAAGAGATAAAAGTTTTGTTTGCATTATTTACCCTTTAAGACTCGATTCTTGGTTGCACTTAAGAAGAGAAAGTAGTAAATTATTCTTATTCCTAAAATCCAATTAGATCTTACAGTGTGAAACACTAAACATGACTCATGTCTTCTGAGCAAGGACACGTGATAGAGGCTAAACCCGTTAATATTACTCAACATAGGCTGTAATAACTGAAATGTCATCTCACAGAAAAGCCTTCTGGTTTTGTGACTTATTTACATCCTCAGCGCTGTGCATGTATCTGAGAGGATAAGTCACTTGGCACTTTTAATGAGATCTGCTAACGTTCATGTAAATTGTCCTCCAGGGACTGCAGGATTATTATTCTGCAATGTAAGTGGCTGTGTGGCAAATTTAGAGAAGTCAGTAGCTGAGGCGCTACAGAGACATCAGACATGGGCTTTTACTGTAACCCACATCCATGGATGCACCTCAAAATAAAATTAGTGAGTCAATGGCTGAAGCTTTTGGCTGAAATGTAACTTTTGTGCTAGATCTGCTGTTAGCTTTGAGCATATTTAAGCCATATCACATTAGTGGAAGCGTTGCTGTGCTGCATATCAGTGCAGCTGTGATTTGGTTGCAGATAATTTCCAGGCATCCTTAATGCCCTTCATGCTCTTCTGGAGACTATTTTTGGTGTGCGGCCTGTGAATTAGTTCAGGCAGTCAAGTTAAAATGGTACAAAATGTATACAACAGAAAATTTTCTCATAAGCACATTTTTCAACACCGCTGAGGGATAAGCGTGTCTATCATGTCGGTTTGATGCATCTGGGAAAATTTTCATTGCAAAATGCTCTCTACATTTTAAACATTCTGTATCTGGTTGTTTTTTTTTCTATATTCTGTAAAAAAAAAAAATCTGTAGCTGATGTACCTGTGTGGTCAAATTAGTGAAGATGTTTTCTCACTTTACTTGTACTCCATCTAAAGTTCCAGCTGAACTCTCAGGGCCACTGTACAACGAGCTTTAAACACTCCCAAACACTAGACTTTTACACATGAAATCATCTTTGCTGTTGCAGACAGTATCTTTGACTACAAAGCCAAAATATGGATCTTTGTAAACCAGTCACATGCTGCATGAGGCATCCAAGGTCATGTCCCTGTCATGCTGAAGAGATTAGAGAGGCAATTAAAGATGATCTGGAATTAATAATCAGCCTCATGTTTGCATGGCACAATCTTTTCTGCCAGCGTGCTGAAGATGTGTTGTAGTGTTTGCTGTTCTGACAGGCATAGACTGACTCAGGCACGCAGACCGGAGCCCGCCTGTGGTCACCTGCCGCTAACCCTGCTAATCACATCAGAAGCACTCCTATGTGAATAATTTCTTCCTGCACATGGCAGCACAGTGGAGTTTGTAGCTGTAGCTTAAACCTACTGTTACAGTCAAGGAGAGAATTTTTAAAAAGCACGGTTTGATCCCCGAGGATCAAAAAGGAGGGAAACTAGTCCAAGCCTTGAGCTGAGGTCGGGCTCATATTCCTCCGCATTGTCAACCCACAGCTGAACCGGGTGCCTGGGATGAACCCTTACAGACGGCTTCTCTTTCTTCCTCTGAAGTGAGACTGTGTTTCTCTGTGTTGAAAATGGGATAGCGGTGGTTTATTTCTGTCACACTGCGCCTTTGAGGTTGCCAAGGATGTCTCTCCACCAGAGGCCAAAGATTTTTAGCTGCCTTCTCATTTCGCCGCGCTATGCCTCGCATGCCACTCATTAAATCAGAGTTTGTTGCTGTTGTCACCGCTGTCACAAGTTGTATTGTGTTAAATCTTTGCTAAACATGATTTATGAAGTCTTGCTCTTAGCCCCACACACAAACATGTATTTCTTTTTGCAGGGTTCTGCATCTGAGAGAAGAGATGTTTGTAGTTCCAAAATCCTGTCTGTGGAATTCTTCAGCTGCATCAAACAGCCTCCTGCAGTCACCCCCCCCCCCCTCCCCGCTCCCCGTGCCTTCACCCTCTCTTTCTCCCCGCTAGAATCTCTGTGGTCTTCAGTCAAAATCCACACTCTTATTTCACTTCCAAATCGACAGCAGAAAAGTGAGTGAAGTACTTCACAGAAATTCTCACTCACAGCAGTTGAACAGTGGGCTGTATCTATCCATGACATAAACAAATCAGAGAGGCTGTTTTATGAGCTTTGGTATGTGGCAGTGAATAAGAAGTGACATGTATCCACACTTAAGATTCAGAAAACAAAACAGGGCCACAGTACACACCTGCCTCTGGCCTTATAACCTGTTTCCTATTTTGCATCCACCTTCCATCCTACTCTGACTAAAAAAGAAAAAATGGAAAATGGTAAAAAACGTTGAGGCCGCTTGTTTCCCAGCATCCAACAGCAAACCAACGTGTCTGGAATCAAGACAGCTGACCTTTGGGAAGCTAAACACATCCTCTGGGTGCCAAAGTGCTAAAAACAAACCAGAAGCTTCCAGCCACGGGGCAGATTATTTTAGAAGGAGGGAAAGCATGATGGAAAACAGCACTTACTTAGATATGTGCACAGAAAATGCATCCAGAAGGCGACAGCCACCCAGGGTGTGTTTTTGTCTTTTTTTGCAGCTACTCTCTGCTCCGTCAAGGTCAGGCCCCCTGTTACTGCCACCCTATAATCATGGCTGAGGTGCATCCACTGAGTGAGATCCAATCATTGGTGCCATTGTGTACAACATACAGTGACATGCTGACATGCTCTGAGAAAGGGGTGATGGGTTAGAGAGTGTTGGCTTTTAGAGAGGAAGTGGCTCCAAGGAGACCAGTACCACCTCTCAGAATTTTTTTTCTTTTATTTCTTTTATTTTTGTAACCACTGAGATGGAAAGTACTTAAACAACCCTGATACTAGGGATGGGTATCGTTTAGGTTTTATCCGATACCGGTGCCAAATCGGTACTTTTGAAACGGTGCCGGTGCTCAAACGGTGCTCAAACCGGTCGGTGCTTAAAGAATGGAGAACACAAAATTGGTCCAAAAACCTCTCATGTTTAGCTGGTTTTTGTAAAAAGATAACAATGTTAGCCTTTTCTGCAGCTATGGGGCATATATGGTATCACTCTTGGCTGGAAGCAGTGCTTAAACAATGGAAAAAACACAAACTTTATCCAAAAACCTCTCATGTTTATCCGTTTCCCTCTTTTTCTTTGGTCATTTTAGCCTTTTTGGCCAGGGTGAAGGGAGTATCTGCCATCAAACAAGAAGACAGCCGCATGTAGCTATGATGATGTTTGCTAGTTCACCTTACCTGCATTAATGTAATAACATGGTTAGCCTACTCAACGTAAATTACACACGAACAACATTAAGCTCCTCACGCAGAGAAGAACGGCTGCTGCTGCCATCATCATCCGTCATCATTTCTGCTACACTGGCAGGGCTAGGGGCTAGGACTCTCCTCTTCGTGTTTTTGGGGATGTTGCTAACTCCGGGTCTGATAACAGGCACCACACCCGCAGTAGATGCGCTCGGTGTGAGGTCTCGCAGCAAGCTATCAAATACAGCGCATTTCTCGGCTTTTAAAAAAACCTATGAAAACCTATAAAAAAAAACTATGCGTCGCCAGGTGTTTCATCGGATTCGAGGTGTTACCTCCTTTGACAGTATCACAGTATCAGCTTAAAGAACTTGTTGCAGGCTGCTGAGTTTGCATATTTTGCTGTGAAGTACAGCCAGACTTTTGACCGCTTCGCCTTGGGCATTTTTAATCTGTAGCTCTGCTCTAAAAGAACGTACGTACCTGGACCCGCCTACTATCCTTGGAAACGTAAAATGATTGGCTAGAAGTGTATCACAGCTCAGGAAAAAAAAGCACCGAAATAAAGCACCGAAATGTGCGCTGCTTTTCGGTCTGGTTACTACTGTTTATGTCAGAACCGGTGCCATCATGGCACCGGACACCGGTACCTGATACACAATGCAAATTGAAGCCCACTGTCTTATTGTGTTTGCATGTTTTTCCTCTGGAGCTACAAAGCCAGCCCGATTAACCTATCAACAGACAGAGATTAGACACTCAGGAAGTGAAGGTAGCAGAAGATAAATCTAAAAGGATTTCTAATATGAAGCTGGATCACTGTAGAGGCCAGTAATTCAGCAGTGCCAAACATACATTTTACTCCCTTATTGATTTCATGTCAGTGTTATAGGTGACATATCTAATAATTTATTACTGAAACAAATATTATCATCTTGTCCCTGTTCTGGTTCAGTTTATTCTTCTCTGTCCTAATAATATAGAGCAATGTTTGCATGAAAAGGTCTGTCAAGATAGTATACAGATGGCCCCACATATGTTCTGTGTTCAGAGAGCTCTGGTGGCGCATACAAACTGCAAAAATATTCCTATAGTCAGATATAGAAAGCATATTGCATATTGAAGGAGCTCCACATTTCCCACCAGCTTTGGTGGAACCAATCCATAAGTGAAAAAAAAAATAACAGAGGCCATGAAAAAGAAAGTACTCAACTCTCGATTGCATATATGTTGATGCCATGTTACAAAGGTGCACTTGTTTTAATTTGAAGAGATTTACCTACCTGCTATAAAATGCCTCTGTTTGGAGGGGGGGCAGCCAGTCGGGAGACAGCTGGCTGAAAAGGAGATTAGCTAAAACATCTTGTTACAGCCAGTGGATAAGTAGAAAAATCTGCAGAAAGCATAAGACAGGAATGGGATCATTTTGAACTGTGAGTCAAGGATCAAAGTATGGTGAAGGGAATTGATATCATCAATTCCCTTTAACTCCCTTTCTCAAAAATCTCCAAATGAATGCGCATTTTCACCTAAAAATGATGCAACTGGAACGCAATTCAAACTGCTGGGCAAACTTTTGATGACAGAAAATTGGTCAGAAATACAGCATTTTTGTGTATTTCATGTTTTCATTTGAGGAAGATTACAGTGTCCTCATTGCTCTGTGCTTTTCAAATCTCTCCAGTAACAAGTGACCTTTAAGTCACATGCAAATATGGTCACAAAAATTACAGTGTGCTATAAAAATTAAGCCAGTGGTGTTAGTGTAAAGACATCGTCTTTCCGTTGTAGTTTTGGGATGTCCTGTCATCACCTGCAAGCTATTCAAAGAGGCAGACAGGCAAAATAATGAAAGATCCCAGTAGCGTGAAACTCATAGGGGCTGCAGAGGGTAGGACAAATATTATTTGCTTTTCAGACAGGCAAAAATTCCCCTTTGGAAAACCCCCAAAAACTTCACTATTATTTCAGTCTGGGCAGTGTCCTCTGAAATATCTCATAAGCTTAATATAACATTCCTAATGAGAAAGAGATTTTTTTTTCAGTGTGTGGCCACTTTCTGAATGTTATCCTTATTAATTGAGCTTTAAGTGCGTGATCCATCCGCTGCATGCATTGATGAGTCAGCCTTGGATGGGTTGCCAGCAGTGTTGGTCAAGTTACTTGAAAAAAGTAATCGGATTACAGTGCTGCCCATCTCTGGTTGCCAGCGACAATTTAACTCAGAGATCACAATGTTTGCATGGAAATAATGGCAATCTTCCAGCATTTAGTGATGAGCGGTACCTTGCACAGCAGCCATGTGTGGATATCGTTTTCTGCTGTGGGCTTGTTTTGTTGCATTCAAGGTTCATTATTTGTCTTTATTTGTCACATGCATAGTCATACAAGTATAACACACAGTGAAATGTAACCTGACACGCTCCTCAACATGTGCAAAAAATGGGGGGGGGTAGAGGAAGAACATTATATATATATATAAAAAAAAACAAAAAAAAAACACCCAGCACGCCCCTGCGGGCGGTTTATCCTTCAAGCTCGGGTCCTCTACCAGAGGCCTGGGAGCTTGAGGGTCCTGCGCAGTATCTTAGCTGTTCCCAGGACTGCGCTCTTCTGGACAGAGATCTCCGATGTTGTTCCTGGGATCTGCTGGAGCCACTCGCCTAGCTTGGGAGTCACCGCACCTAGTGCTCCGATTACCACGGGGACCACCGTTACCTTCACCCTCCACATCCTCTCGAGCTCTTCTCTGAGCCCTTGGTATTTCTCCAACTTCTCGTGTTCCTTCTTCCTGATATTGCTGTCATTCGGAACCGCTACATTGATCACTACGGCCATCTTCTTCTGTTTGTCTACCACCACTATGTCCGGTTGGTTAGCCACCACCATTTTGTCCGTCTGTATCTGGAAGTCCCACAGGATCTTAGCTCGGTCATTCTCCACCACCCTTGGGGGCATCTCCCATTTTGACCTCGGGACTTCCAGGTTATACTCGGCACAGATGTTCCTGTACACTATGCCGGCCACTTGGTTATGGCGTTCCATGTATGCCTTGCCTGCTAGCATCTTGCACCCTGCTGTTATGTGCTGGATTGTCTCTGGGGCATCTTTACACAGCCTGCACCTGGGGTCTTGCCTGGTGTGATAGACCCCAGCCTCTATGGATCTTGTGCTCAGAGCTTGTTCTTGTGCTGCCATGATTAGTGCCTCTGTGCTGTCTTTCAGTCCAGCTTTGTCCAGCCACTGGTAGGATTTCTGGATATCAGCCACCTCCTCTATCTGCCGGTGGTACATACCGTGCAGGGGCCTGTCCTTCCATGATGGTTCCTCGTCTCCCTCCTCTTTCTTGGGTTTCTGCTGCCTGAGGTATTCACTGAGCACTCGGTCAGTTGGGGCCATCTTCCTAATGTATTCTTGGATGTTCGTTGTCTCATCCTGGACTGTGGTGCTGACACTCACCAGTCCCCGGCCCCCTTCCTTCCGCTTAGCGTACAGCCTCAGGGTGCTGGATTTGGGGTGAAACCCTCCATGCATGGTAAGGAGCTTTCTTGTCTTTATGTCAGTGGCTTCTATCTCCTCCTTTGGCCAGCCTATTACCCCAGCAGGGTACCTGATCACGGGCAGGGCGTACGTGTTGATGGCCCGGATCTTGTTCTTACCATTCAGCTGACTCCTCAGGACTTGCCTGACCCTCTGCAGGTACTTGGTGGTTGCAGCTTTTCTAGCGGCCTCTTCATGGTTCCCATTCGCCTGTGGGATCCCCAAGTACTTGTAACTGTCCTCTATGTCTGCAATGTTGCCTTCTGGTAGTTCAATCCCCTCAGTTCTGACTACCTTCCCTCTCTTTGTTACCATCCGACTACACTTCTCCAGTCCGAACGACATTCCAATGTCATTGCTGTATAGCCTGGTAGTGTGGATCAGTGAATCGATGTCTCGTTCACTCTTGGCATACAGCTTGATGTCATCCATGTACAGGAGGTGGCTGACAACTGCTCCGTTCTGTAGTCGGTATCCGTAGCCAGTCTTGTTAATGATCTCACTGAGGGGGTTCAGGCCTATGCAGAACAGCAGTGGGGACAGAGCATCTCCTTGGTAGATCCCGCACTTGATGGTAACTTGTGCTATGGGCTTGGAGTTGGCCTCTAGTGTTGTACGCCACATCCCCATTGAGTTCCTGATGAAGGCTCTTAGGGTCCCATTGATCTTGTACAATTCTAGGCATTCCAGTATCCAGCTGTGGGGCATTGAGTCATAGGCCTTCTTGTAATCAATCCAGGCAGTGCACAGGTTGGTCAGTCTGGTCTTGCAGTCTCGGCTGACTGTTCTGTCTACCAGTAGCTGGTGTTTTGCGCCTCTGGTATTCTTGCCAATTCCTTTCTGTGTCCCGCTCATGTATTGACCCATGTGCCTGTTCATCTTAGCCGATATGATGCCTGACAGGAGCTTCCATGTAGTACTGAGGCAGGTTATTGGTCGGTAGTTGGAGGGGACCGGTCCCTTCTTGGGGTCCTTGGGGATCAGGACCGTCCGGCCTTCAGTTAGCCATTCCGGGTGTCTCTCGTTGACTAGCAGCTGGTTCATTTGTGCTGCCAGACGCTCGTGGAGTGCAGTCAGCTTCTTCAGCCAGTAGGCGTGAACCATGTCGGGCCCTGGTGCTGTCCAACTCTTCATACTGGAGACCCTTTCTTGGATATCTGCCACTGTGATGGTTACTGGACCCTGTTCAGGGAGGTCGCTGTGGTCAGCCCTCAGATCCTCTAGCCACTGAGCATTGCCGTTATGGGTTGCATCCTTCTCCCATATGCTCTTCCAGTATTGCTCCGTCTCCAGCCTTGGTGGTGCTGTTCTCTTATTGTTCCCTTGCCACTGAGAGTACACCTTTGCTGGTTCTGTGGAGAACAGCTGGTTTATTCTCCTGCCTTCTATCTCTCTGGTGTACCTCCTCAAGCGGCTGGCCAAGGCTGTGAGTCTTTGCTTGGCAGTTTCCAAGGCCTCAGGTATGGACAGCTTGCTGTATTTCTTAGGCACCTTATTTGTCGCACCTTTCTGCAACTCCGTTAGTTGGCTAACCTCCCTCCGTGCTACTTTGATCTTGCCCTCTAGCCTCCTTCTCCATGGAGGGTACTGCCCCTTGTCGCTGTTCAACTTGTAGCCAAGCATCTCACTGATCACTGTTGCCGTATTGTAGATCAGCTTGTTAGTGTCGGTAATCGTGGTTGTAGGTATTGCCCGTAGTGCTGCATTAACATCATCTAGCATATATATATATATATATATATATATATATATATATATATATATATATATATATATATATAACAATTCTGTAACTGTAACTTCGGTCGTTGCTGTGCTTTTTGGAAGTCGAATTTCCCAGAGGAACCCACCCGAGGGATTAATAAAGTTCTATCTTATCTTATCTTATATATATATATATATATATATATATATATATATATATATATATATATATATATATATATATATATATATATACATACAGTGGGGCAAAAAAGTATTTAGTCAGCCACCGATTGTGCAAGTTCCCCCACCTAAAATGATGACAGAGGTCAGTAATTTGCACCAGAGGTACACGTCAACTGTGAGAGACAGAATGTGAAAAAAAAATCCATGAATCCACATGGTAGGATTTGTAAAGAATTTATTCGTAAATTAGGGTGGAAAATAAGTATTTGGTCACCTCAAACAAGGAAAATCTCTGGCTCTCACAGACCTGTAACGTCTTCTATAAGAAGCTTTTCTGTTCCCCACTCGTTACCTGTATGAATGGCACCTGTTTGAACTCATCATCTGTATAAAAGACACCTGTCCACAGCCTCAAACAGTCAGACTCCAAACTCCGCCATGGCCAAGACCAAAGAGCTTTCGAAGGACACCAGGAAAAGTATTGTAGACCTGCACCAGACTGGGAAGAGTGAATCTACAATAGGCAAGCAGCTTGGTGTGAAAAAATCAACTGTGGGAGCAATCATCAGAAAATGGAAGACATACAAGACCACTGATAATCTCCCTCGATCTGGGGCTCCACGCAAGATCTCATCCCGTGGGGTCAAAATGATCATGAGAACGGTGAGCAAAGATCCCAGAACCACACGGGGGGACCTGGTGAATGACCTGCAGAGAGCTGGGACCAAAGTAACAAAGGTCACCATCAGTAACACACTACAACGGCAGGGAATCAAATCCCGCAGTGCCAGACGTGTTCCGCTGCTGAAGCCAGTGCATGTCCAGGCCCGTCTGAAGTTTGCCAGAGAGCACATGGATGATACAGCAGAGGATTGGGAGAATGTCATGTGGTCAGATGAAACCAAAGTAGAACTTTTTGGTATAAACTCAACTCGTTGTGTTTGGAGGAAGACGAATACTGAGTTGCATCCCAAGAACACCATACCTACTGTGAAGCATGGGGGTGGAAACATCATGCTATGGGGCTGTTTTTCTGCCAAGGGGACAGGACGACTGATCCGTGTTAAGGACAGAATGAATGGGGCCATGTATCGTGAGATTTTGAGCCAAAACCTCCTTCCATCAGTGAGAACTTTGAAGATGAAACGAGGCTGGGTCTTCCAACATGACAATGATCCAAAACACACCGCCCGGGCAACAAAGGAGTGGCTCCGTAAGAAGCATTTGAAAGTCCTGGAGTGGCCTAGCCAGTCTCCAGACCTCAACCCCATAGAAAATCTGTGGCGGGAGTTGAAAGTCCATGTTGCTCGGCGACAGCCCCAAAACATCACTGCTCTCGAGAAGATCTGCATGGAGGAATGGGCCAAAATACCAGCTACTGTGAGTGCAAACCTGGTAAAGACCTATAGTAAACGTTTGACCTCTGTTATTGCCAACAAAGGTTATGTTACAAAGTATTGAGTTGTATTTTTGTTATTGACCAAATACTTATTTTCCACCCTGAATTACGAATAAATTCTTTACAAATCCTACCATGTGGATTCATGGATTTTTTTTTCACATTCTGTCTCTCACAGTTGAAGTGTACCTCTGGTGCAAATTACTGACCTCTGTCATCATTTTAGGTGGGGGAACTTGCACAATCGGTGGCTGACTAAATACTTTTTTGCCCCACTGTGTATATATATATATATATATTTATAAAAACACCCAGCACGCCCCTGCGGGCGGTTTATTCTTCAAGTTCGGGTCCTCTACCAGAGGCCTGCTGGAGCCATTCGCCTAGCTTGGGAGTCACCGCAGCTAGTGCTCCAATTACCACGGGGACCACCGTTACCTTCACCCTCCACATCCTCTCGAGCTCTTCTCTGAGCCCTTGGTATTTCTCCAGCTTCTCGTGTTCCTTCTTCCTGATATTGCTGTCATTCGGAACCGCTACATCGATCACTACGGCCGTCTTCTTCTGTTTGTCTACCACCACTATGTCCGGTTGGTTAGCCACCACCATTTTGTCTGTCTGTATCTGGAAGTCCCACAGGATCTTAGCTCGGTCATTCTCCACCACCCTTGGGGGCATCTCCCATTTTGACCTTGGGACTTCCAGGTTATACTCGGCACAGATGTTCCTGTACACTATGCCGGCCACTTGGTTATGGCGTTCCATGTATGCCTTGCCTGCTAGCATCTTGCACCCTGCTGTTATGTGCTGGGGCATCTTTACACAGCCTGCACCTGGGGTCTTGCCTGGTGTGATAGACCCCAGCCTCTATGGATCTTGTACTCAGAGCTTGTTCTTGTGCTGCCATGATTAGTGCCTCTGTGCTGTCTTTCAGTCCAGCTTTGTCCAGCCACTGGTAGGATTTCTGGATATCAGCCACCTCCTCTATCTGCCGGTGGTACATACCGTGCAGGGGCCTGTCCTTCCATGATGGTTCCTCGTCTCCCTCCTCTTTCTTGGGTTTCTGCTGCCTGAGGTATTCACTGAGCACTCGGTCAGTTGGGGCCATCTTCCCAATGTATTCTTGGATGTTCATTGTCTCATCCTGGACTGTGGTGCTGACACTCACCAGTCCCCGGCCCCCTTCCTTCCGCTTAGCGTACAGCCTCAGGGTGCTGGACTTGGGGTGAAACCCTCCATGCATGGTAAGGAGCTTTCTTGTCTTTATGTCAGTGGCTTCTATCTCCTCCTTTGGCCAGCCTATTACCCCAGCAGGGTACCTGATCACGGGCAGGGCGTAGGTGTTGATGGCCCGGATCTTGTTCTTGCCGTACATTGGGTGAATGTGCAGTAGTAGCAGCAAGCAGGTGAATTCTGTACATTAATATGAATAGACATCTGACTATTTTACAGGATAGACAATATAACCATTTTTAAAATTAAAGGAATTTGGAATGTACATTGTGCCTTGGTTTAGAGTGTCTGGAAGAGAGTCCTGTCTCAGTCAATTATAGATGATGTGAGAGGGCGGGTGTGTGTGTTTAGAGCCCGGGGATAGAAGCTCCTCTTGAGTCTCTCTGTCCTTGCCCGGATGATGCGGAACCTTCTACCAGATTGCAGGAGTTGGAACAGTTTGTTGCCAGGATGGGACGGGTCCTTCAGTATCTGCTCTAGTCCGGCATCTCCTGGTGTAGGTGTCCTGAAGCGGGGGGAGAGCAATCCTGCAGCAGCGTTCTGCTGTACGGATCACTCTCTGGAGAGCTTTTAGGTCCTTCACACAGCTGTTCCCAAACCACGATGTCATGTTCTGTGTGAGGATGCTCTCCACAGCGCCTGTATAGAAAATCCTGAGGATCTTTGGAGAGACCCTGAACTTCCTCAGTTGTCGTAGGTGATACAGGCGCTGCCTAGCCTTTTTGGTCTGGGCCTGAATGTGGGCAGCCCATGTCAGGTCTGAGGAGATGTGGACACCAAGATACTTGAAGGACTGCACCCTCTCCACTGGAGCTCCATTGATGATAATGGGCTTGTAGTCTCTGTGCTGACTCCTTCTGAAGTCCACCACCAGCTCCTTGGTCTTGCTGAGGTTCAGCTGGAGGTGGTTGTCCTGGCACCATGATGCCAGATTCTTCACTTCATCCATGTAGGCCGCCTCATCGTTGTTGGAGATGGCACCCAACACCACTGTGTCATCAGCAAACTTCACAATGGTGTTGGAGCCATGGGTTGCCACACAGTCTGAAGTGTAGAGGGAGTAGAGCAGTGGCGAGAGGACCTGTGGTGCTCCTGTGTTGATGGTGATGCTGTTAGAGACGTGGATCCTCTGTGTATCTGTTGGATCGGTAGGCGAACTGCAGCGGATCTGTGGTGTCTGGGATGGAGGAGGAGATGATGTTCTTCAGCAGCCTCTCAAAAACCTTCATTACCGAGGTCAGTGCAACTGGCCGGTAATCGTTCAGGGATGAGGGTTTGCTGTTCCTGGGCACAGGGATGATGGTGGATCTTTTGAAGCATGTGGGGACCACAGACTTCGCCAGGGACTCGTTGAAGATGTAAGTGAACACACCTGCTAGCTGGTCAGCACAGCAGCGCAGCAGACAGCCGGTGATGCCGTCTGGCCCCGCCGCTTTCCTTGTGTTCACTCTCAGAATCAGAATCAGAATCAGAAAGGGTTTTATTGCCAAATGTTGAGCGGGTTTACAACATTAGGAAATTGCTGCGGTGCTTCAGTGCAAACATACTGTTATAAATTAAGCTTGAATAGACATGAAAATAAAAATGAGAATAAGAATTAAAAGTGCTAAGTAGATAGATAGATATATACATGCTATATACATGAGTGCAGGTGGTGATCAGTGCCAAACATGGAATGATGCAGTGAACACAGCGTAGGGTCATGTGTTAGTGGTGGGAACAGTCATACGGTTATTGTTCATGTGTTCAACAGCAGAGGGGAAGAAACTGTTCTTATGGCGAGAGGCTCTGGTGCGAATGGACCGGAGCCTCCTGCCTGAGGGGAGCAGGTCAAACAGACTGTGTCCAGGGTGAGAAGGGTCAGCTGTGATCCGAGCTGCACGTCCCAGTGTCCTGGAGGTGTACAGGTCCTGCAGAGATGGGAGTCTGCAGCCAATCACCTTCTCAGCAGAGCGCACAACACGCTGCAGTCTCTGTTTGTCCCTGATAGTGGCTCCAGCGTACCACACGGTGATGGAGGAGGTGAGGATGGACTCGATGATTGCAGTGTAGAATTGCATCATCGTCCGTGTTGGCAGGTTGAATTTCTTCAGCTGCCTCAGGAAGTACATCCTCTGCTGGGCTTTCTTAATGATGGAGGTGATGGTGGGCTCCCACTTCAGGTCCTGGGTGATGGTGGTACCCAGGAAGCGGAATGAGTCCACAGAGGTGATGGGGGTGTCAGTCAGGATGATGGGGGGGAGTGGAGCTGTGTGCTTCCTGAAGTCCACAATAATCTCCACTGTCTCCTGGGCATTCAGCACCAGGTTGTTGTGGCTGCACCAGGACACCAGACGTTCAACCTCCCTCCTGTAGGCAGACTCATCCCCGTCCGAGATGAGTCCAATAACGGTGGTGTCATCTGCAAACTTGATTAGCTTGACAGACTGGTGGGTGGAGGTGCAGCAGTTAGTATACAGGGAGAAGAGCAGGGGAGAAAGAACACAGCCCTGAGGGGAGCCGGTGCTGATGGTCCGGGAGTCCGAGACATTCTTTCCCAGCCTCACATGCTGTTTTCTGTCTGTCAGGAAGTCAGTGATCCACCGGCAGATGGGATCAGGCACATTCAAAACAAAAATGGTAAACAAAAAAGGTAACAAAAAATAATTTCCCCCAGGGATCAATAAAGTATTCTGATTCTGATTCTGATTCTGATTCATCTGGGAAAGCTTGCCTCGGAGATGGTCTGGAAGGATGGTATTGAAGGCAGAGCTGAAGTCCACAAACAGGATCCTGGCGTAGGTTCCTGGGGAGTCCAGATGCTGCAGGATGAAGTGTAGGGCCATGTTGATGGCGTCATCTACAGACCTGTTGGCTCTGTATGCAAACTGCAGGGGGTCCAGGAGGGGGGCCGTGAGGGTCTTGAGATAGGAGAGAACCAGGCGCTCAAAAGACTTCATGACCACAGATGTCAGAGCCACGGGTCTGTAGTCATTTAGTCCAGTGATCCTAGGTTTCTTGGGGACAGGGATTATGGTAGAGGACTTGAAGCAGGCAGGCACATGACATGCCTGCAGTGAGGAGTTGAAACTCCTTAATGCCGCTCGGACGTCATGCTCCGCGATGTACTGCTACTTCCGTAAACTCGATGATGTCGACTGCGCATGCTCTGAACATGTCCCAGTCGCCGTCGTTGAGTGCGTCCTGTAGCGTAGCTTCTGATTGGGCAGTCCACCGTTTTACCTCCCTCGTGGTCACGTCTTCCCGCCGTATGTTTTGTTTATACTGGGGAATGAGGAAGATGGCGTTGTGGTCAGACTTCCCAAAAGCCGGGTGTGAGACAGCTTTGTAGCCCTGCTTGTATGGCGTGTAGCAGTGATCCAAAATACGATCCCCTCTCGTTGGACACGAGACATGCTGGTAAAAGTTTGGCATGACTTGTCTGAGGTTCGCTTTATTAAAGTCTCCTGCTACAATGAGGGCTGCGCCCGGGTCCTTGTTTTGAAGCGAGCTCAGCACATCATGTAATTCGGACAAAGCCATACCTGTGTCCGCTTGGGGTGGGATGTAGACCACCGTGGCGATGACTGAGGTGAACTCACGGGGCAGATAGAAAGGGCGGCACTTAATGCTCAGGAACTCCAGATGTGGCGAGCAGCCGCTGGAAAGAGTAGAAATGCTCCTGGCATCACACCACTTTCTGTTTACCATGAAACACATTCCTCCACCTTTGGTTTTGTTTGACTCTGCCGTTCTGTCCGAATCCGACGGAGTTACAGCCTGGTCCGGCACGGTGGGGGTCAGCCATGTCTCCGTGAAGCACAGAATGTTGCAGTCCCTCATGTCACGTTGGAAGGTGACCCTTGCTCTTAGGTCATCGAGCTTGTCCTCCATGGATTGTACATTGGCCAGTAGGATGCTGGGCAGTGGTGCGCGATGTGCCTGCTGTCTCAGTCTATTCCTAATGCCAGCGCGTTTCCCTCGGCGCTTCTTTGTTCTGCGCCTCGGATGAGCGGCCCGTCCTTTGTTGTTCTCCGCGCCGCGTAGAATCTCTGGCGGCAAGGAAGGATCGGGTTTAAAAGTGTCCAAGATTAGATGTGCAACCTTGGCACCGATGTTTACAAGTGATACGCTGTCGTATACTATAAGACTAGAGGACTGGAGAATGCCATGTTGCATAATGTTAGCAGAAGACAGGCTGCAGTATAGACACAGCAGAGGCCTCCCCAGCGGCAAGGTCCAATCAAGCAGACAGCACAGGAAAACCACTGACAGAAGTTAAGGACACAGCAGTGCAGCCTTCTTTCTTCTCTTTCTAAAGAAATGGCACGAGTCACAGGCTCTGGAGCAGAGTATTGAATGTCCAAGTGTGTGTTAATCTGTTTGGGATTTGAAATAATTGATGGCGGCGCTTTGTGCTTGCGGCTAAACAACTTCACTTAGCACATGACTAATTACAGACAGTGTTTGTCGGGATGTGACAGTCTTATACGCCTTTGCAATAATAGCAGAAGAGGTCAGTGCCAGCATTAATACAGCAGCTAGAGATAACCTTCAGTCCCTGCAGAGGACTCGCACACAATTAGCTGTGCGCCTTATCGGCTCAATGACAAGTCTCCCTTTCTGCTCTGACTTTTTCTTTTTATCACACAATTAAATAATTTAGTTGTTTTAACTTGAAAGAAAACAGATTCTCTGCCCATCCCATCTCCCCGGGAAAAAAGGAATGATGCATTAATATAATGAGGAGGCTCCAGTTTAACGTAACGACAGATGTGGGCCAGGCTCTACATCTGGTGAAGAATTTAATTTGGAATGGGAGGGTCCTTTTGCTCTGATTTTCAGATGTTATCATTTCATTTAACCTTGCTGTGAATGAGCCTGCCTTTAATGTTGGGATGTGTGCATGTTGTGACATTTATGGGGAGGGCTCGTGGATCTCTTGTAGGCCAAGACAGGACTTCCAGAATAAGCCACAGACTGTATATGAGAGAGAAGAGAAGCTGATGGGGAATTTTAATGATCCACAGGGTGTGGATTCTCTGGGAGCAAAAAGAACTCCAGTCCTACAAGAAAATAATCGTACCGCTTAGGTTATGATCCCAACTACTAGATTCAAGTCCTGTTAAATATCATATGATGGGATATGATTTGTAATTTGTGGTCACAATAAAGCAGGGTATACTTTAGTGTGGTCTAACCCTAACCCCTGTATTTCTCAGTCTGATCCACCTTTTTTATAACATCTGCTTTCAAAACACAAAAATAGTGATTCTTCAGCTCAAGGCTTCAAATCAAGACCTCACAGTGGCAGCGTCTATCTTTTTTACACAGTCTACAGCACGTATGGCGTTATCCATAGTTCTCCCCTAAGTGCATCTCCAAACCCACAACCCTGCTCTCTTTGTAGCCAAAGAGCTATGCAAATTAACATAAACGGCACATTTTTTTACTTAAGATGCGGGTTGCTTCATTTTTCTCTTGTCATTTAATAATTAAGTCCTTTAAATTTAATGTTCCATAAGTGCATGTGAGTTCTTGCTTGTGCTTTTGTTGAATCTGTGGGATGCATGAATGTAAATTTCTCTGTAAGCACACAAATACACGCACATTAAGCTACATTTCATTTCACATCTAAATGAACTGTCTGTTATTCACAGAGTGATTCATATATCACATATTCCTGTCTTTTCACCAGTTGTGTGTTGCTGCTGTCTGCCTGAATGTCATTTTAAACACCCTTTTTAAAGATGAGAGCTTTTCTCCTTACCATCTTCTGCAGGTGAGCGTGTGTAGATGAGAGATTACTGTCATGGAATATCAAGCGCTGATTTACTGTATAATAGATTCAGAGATGATGCCTCCTGCTGTCCTGCCACCTGTTCTGTCACCCGAGAGCCGCACACATCCACGGCTTGTTTACCAGCACACGGCACTCCAGAACACAAGCACATCCCTATTAACCAGTCAAAGACTACCAGGAGCAGCTCAAATGCACAAAAGCGTGAGACGGCACAGCATTAGCTTGTTCGCACACTCCCTGTGATTAGATAAAAGAAAAGGGAATGGCTTGTGACTGTAGCTCTGAGAGTCTGTCCATCCAGCTTCAGTATCAACCTGTCTTGAGTCCTCAATGTGTGGCAGTGATGAAGTGCCTCAGCCGGCCTTCTGTGCCTCCGCACTGAAAAATGAAGTCATTAGTTGTAGAGGGAGAGGAGCTTAAGTTCGCGGGCACGCTATAAGCCCTTCCACACTTCCCGTGCGCTCAGCACTGGCCTTAAAAGAACAGTCTGTCTTAATCAGAGTCCAGTCCACACAACACTTCCACCAGATGCTTTTTTATTAACAAAATGACATTCTCACCATTTCATGAGTAAATGAGGCAGAAAGAGAAAAGATTAAGGAAGTCAAAATCAAACAGGGCATTGAGTTTCTTCTCACACTAACCTTTGTCACTCATTTCTGTCTTTAAGTATGCTTATTGCTCCCATTGTTTTTTCCTTGTCACGTCATATGGTTTTTATATGACCTTTACAGTTTACAGCTTTAGTTTGCTCCACTAGATACGAGAGTGTAGAAGAGGAAGCACTCTGTCTCCTAACCTGCCTTTAGGCACTACTTAGTTGTTGACTCACAGAGCTGAAGTTACTTCCAGTTCTGTCTCTGGCTGTGCATGTCCACATGTACCCAAGATCCAAATTGTGTGTGTATGTGCGTGGGTGCAGTATATTGGTGCGAGTGTGTGCAATCGTACTGCTCAGTTCAGGCAGAAATGCTGCAGCCTGTCCAAAGATATTAACATCAAATGAAGCGCTCACCTTTCAGTTTCAGAATGTTTGTGGCTTACTGCTGGTTCAGATAGTGTGATGTACTGACAACATTTAGAGATGGGTACAAAATGGTCTTTGATGGGGATTTTTTTTTACTAAATGTATAAAGATTACTCCCACTGAGTGAGAACCTCCCAAAACAAGGGAAAGATCTGACATTAAATGATTAATGTGAGTGAGACCCACAAGTGACAGCTTCTCTCATCCCCTCTCTCCGTTAACCTTTGGTCTCTTCATCTCTGTCTCGACAGATTCAGTAATCATGTATGATGCAACAAGGGTGCTGTCTCCGAAAGATGGTGCAAACGGTTTGGCCCAGCCGGTTGTCCCTGGAGCAGGAGCGGGAACAGCTGTAGGATCTGGAGGGCCAACTGCAACTACAGTGCTGCAAGCTAAAACTGAAGAGGGGCAGTCAGTTAAGGAGGAGGAGGAGGAGCCCAAAGCAGAGCCTGTCCTGGTGAAGAAGCCCCACAGAGAAATTCTGGACCATGAGAGGAAGAGGAGGGTGGAGCTCAAATGTATGGAGCTCCAAGAGATGATGGAGGAGCAAGGGTAAGTAAAGAACAAATAGTAAAAAAACAACAGATAAGATAACAGTACTAAGTTGGTCGAAAATAACTTGATTATTGACCCTGAGGGAATGATTATATAGGGTACAATGATAGTCCTGAGTGTTATATTATTATAGTCCTTTATTTATAATTTAATTTGTTTGGAGACCTTTTTTAAGTTATTTGAAGAGCTGAGTAAGTTTAGGTTGCCATGGTTAACACTAAAGTAATTTTTAGACAGCACAGATTACACAGATTACAAAACAGAAGATAGAAATAAGGTTAAATAAATAAGGTTACGGGTAAGAATGTGCTTGCATTCATAGTTAGTCACATGTGTAGCATGAATAAAACCAGAGTTGTCGAGGCAACTAGATTTATTAAACTAGACTGGGAGCTGATTTGCTAGGCTTACAGTGCCTTAAGCATTTACAAAGTTGCATTAATAAAGAAATAACTCAATCTAAACCTAATCAAAGAGAAGTTTAATATTTGGTCTATTGATTTGCACTGGGCTTATTTGTTAGAAGGTTCAGTCGTTAGTAAGAAAATTCCCCAAGGAAGCCATCTGTTGAAGTCAAACTAAAATATTACCTGCAGAAGAGTTACAGTTTCAGTGGTAAGGCACAACTTTGACTTTGAGGGAAAATTGTTTCCACTTCCAGCTTGCATTGCACTTTTTTCAAGTTTTACTACTGCTCATTGGTCAGTTAGCTTAGTGCTCATTGGCCAGTTAGTGTTTGTCGGAACGTTGCCATCTTTAATGCAAACTGCAGGCAACTGCGGCAATCTCCTTATGAGCAAACTAATTTGTGAAAGGTAGCAGTCACTTGCCAACCAATATAAATATAATTTTTCCCTAGTTACGGTTGTTATGCACTCACCACCTGGTTGCTAGGTCTTTGTGACTGGGGCCAAAAAATATCATAGAGCTATTAGATGGGAGAATACTACAATGTAGTTGATATTTTATTTTCAGCTCAATACATGTTTTTCTTGGACAATTTTCTTACTAATGGCTGAAATTTAAAACAAATTAATTTTTTAAGACCAAGAGCAGAGATTGCCAAGAGGTCTCTAGGCCTGTGTGGCTGAAGCCTTACCCCTTGAATCCCGCAATCTATATTGATCCAAGTTTTCTTTTTTTAAATTATCTCCCTTCGTGTTGAAGCATTTCTTTATTATTTCTGCAACAGTACTTAGCTGCTCTTGTTCTTGGCTGCTATTTTTTTCCAAGTCCTGTAATTTGACTCGATATGCTGGCAGCAGGTTGGCAATATGAGCTATGTCTTCTAAATCATGGGAGACAATTTTGTGAGCTAAACGCACAAATAAAAGTGGAACTGCTCTTGATTCAGCTGAGCGAAAGGTTGTGTTTGGCTTTGTAAGGAAGCCCACATGTGATGCATGTGTATTCAAACTAGAGTCCAATCTGAAATGCTTGCGTAGGCAAGTCGGATGGAAAAAAAAGAGTTGCTCTTGGGTTTTGATGTCAACTGACATTACCTTTTTCAGAGAAACGGTAGTTGTTTATCTGTTTTTCACAATGCAGTTATTGGGATGCTGGTTGGAGTGCAAGCCATAAAGGCTTTTGTGTAGCACAGAGCCTGACATTGACAGGTATGTACTTGTAGGGGTGCTGAGTTCACAAGCTGCACCAGAACATTACATTCAGACACCGTAACCTGCCAGAAGTCATTTTCATCATAATATTGGGAGGATGAAAAAAAAACTATTCTCTCTGGAAGAGTGGAGTAAACTTAAGGAGCTGTGTTTTTGTGAGGAAATGGTGCATAACAATGTGTTTTTATACTTTTATCAGCATGCTTTGGAAATGTTATCAGTCACAGTGCTCTGTCGTGACACAATTGAATCATATTATTCTTTTATTCTCATTTTTAAAACAGGCATTATTGTGAGACACTGAATTAAACTGCAGTCCTTCTTGTAAGAGGTTGCTCTGAAACCTCTAAAGATAGAGCTAAAGATAACTGTTTCTTGGCATAAGAAGGGTTCAGGGTGCAGGACCTGGGTGCTTCCTGATTGGCCGGGTGCCCCAGTTAACATAATTGGCAGCATTAACAATTAGCAGCCCAGCGAAGAATCATGTATTTGCTTTAAGGTCTCCTGATTTCTGGTTGGGTGCCTGTGGAGACACAGGGAGGTGTTGAAGGGCCTTGTCATGGGTGCCAGGGGATTGTACACTGTTCCCAAGCCAACAGTGGGAGTTAGTTAGGGAAGGTAATCATGCATGCATATAGGCTGCATCCCAATTCAGGGTCTGCAGCCTTATGGGCCGCATTTTAAGGCCGATTATGTCACAGCGACGCGACGAAGGTTGTCCCAATTCAAGGGCTGCTCGAAATGCGGCCTCAAATGTGTCCTTCATTTCCCTGAATTTTAAGGATGTGGTGGTGTAGACTTCGTGGCCCAACATATCCCAGAATGCATAGCGCTGGGTGTGGATAATTTTGCCGGAAAAAAACGGCGGATGAGGGGCGCCCGAAGAGTAAACTTTGAGTAAGTACTGAATATTATGTCACTTATTTATGTGCAAATGTTTAATAAGAAAGACCATTAAAACATTACTGTTGGCCACATGTCGGCAAAGTTATGTGACATTAGTGACGTTTGTACTAACTTGGTTTTAAAGCCTTTACTTTAAAATATACGCCGTCCAATAGCTGACCTTAATCTTACAGAGAATAATCAAAGCTCATGTAGAAACAAACAAACAAATGAACAAAAGATTTTCTCCTTCATTTCTGTCAAACAAAGCTGTATGAAACGTTTCCAGCTGTTAGTATCATCGTTGCTAGGCAACCTGGCCAGCGCGACGGAGGCTAGACCGTCCCATTTTACAAGCCTCGCACTTCCGGCCTTAGCGGTCTTTGAGTACGCGGCCCTTGTGGGCCGTTAAGGCTGCGTACTTTTAGGCTGCAGACCCTGAATTGGGATACAGCCATAGAGATGTAGCAATTCAATCACCCACCCATTTCTGCTTCCCAATGTTGCCACTGAGTTGAATTTTACTCAGCTAAATGTGTTACAGCCATAGGGATAGTTAGCTCAGAACGCAGGACAGCCCAGCCGAGTCCATTTCATTAGCATCCAGCAAAAGTTAGGAAGAACCATGGAAACTGTAGAGATGGCAGACAGCCCTTATCAACAATCTCAGTGCTTCTCCCTGGCGTGTTTGCTCACACACGCACACACATACTGTACACACATGCACACTGCTGCTTGAATAACTACAGCTCGCAGCCAAACTCCAGGCGAGACCATAATTAATGATGAGCTCTGTGATCCTGTGTCAGTGCAGAGAAAACTCACTTTCCCACTGATACCTCGTGACATTTTACTCACATCACATTTGTCATTTACAGAAAGCTGACTAATCCATGATGTATTAGGGGTGAGTGATCCAATTGAATGAAAGGCAATCAAATTAGAGAGGGATTTTTTGTTTTTTGTTTTTTTGGGGGGGCTTAGTGTTGATATGAGAGGTGGCAGGCACATTTGAATGCTAGAGTGAGGAATCTTTTATCTGGCTAAGTATTTACATGAATTAAATCAATGCACTGGGTGGTTTTTATTTTTATTTTTTTTAAGGTGAAGCTGGATTGTACTGCCACTCATTTTTGTGCTCGTCCCTCGTTCCCTGAGCGTAACTGCTCTTGTCAGCCTGCGAGGTCTCATTAAGTCTGTAGGGTAATAGTAAAGCCACAGCAGATTGATGAAGCTGAAGGACAGCTACTGAGGATAGACAGAGGGGGTTACACACTTGCCATCTGTCAAGGTCTACTCATCTCCTGGCCTGGAGAAGATGTAATAGGTCCCAGTTTGAGAAAAGAGCCACAATGTCTACTGGAGTGGTGTAGTGGCACGCAGCAGCTTGGCAAATGATGACAGCACGCAAGGAGACAAGACATTCGCACTGACGGGCTCCACTGTGCTCGTCTGACTGCACGGCCTCGGCTGGCACACGGTCGCACATGAATGATGGCGACCACTCAGCTGAGTGTTAAAGCAAGCCCTGGATGGACTCAACTCATCTTGTTAAGCTATAATCAAAGGAGAATCCCATTTGGCAGCTTGGCTCAGCACAGCTACCCGTGCCTCTCCAATTTCTAATGTGCCTCTTTAAATGAGAGAGCGTGTGTGCAGGATTAAGGGATAGAGCAGGGGATGAAACACAGGGATAGAGAGGCAGAGCAATGCCAGGCATTAGACACAATTAAGATGGTGGCTGGAGTCTGTTTTCATTTGTAGTGGATTTAAGCCACGTCACCCTCGAATCCTGGTTTTGACTGAGGACGGGGTGAAGGATTAGGCTCAGGGGAAGGTTGGATGGCAGCACCCCCCATCCCATTTCCCTAGCTTTGCCAGCACATGGCAAGACACTCCCCTCCTCCCTTTCCGCACAGCCCCCCAGCTCCTCTCCGAAGATAAACCCAGGATAAATGGTCTGTCGTGAGTGATGGCCTCACCCCGGGAGCCAATTAGACAGGCTCAGCGAGTGCATTCATTTAGCTACCCAAGGCTTGGCAGCATCTCGCATTTATTGGTACATTGAGTGCTCCATCACTGCATGGTGCATCGCCTTTTCATGTATATGAGATGGGCTAGAGGTTACATATATCATATATGTGACATATGTCTGGAAGAGCACAAGAGGCACGGTCTGTTAGAGTAGCTCCTGTAGGCGATAGAACATAACTTAAGCTCTATCAGCATCCCATCCGTCTCCCATCAAAGAATATTGATGTACTGAATATGTCAAACTAATGCGTAGTGTCTACTTCTAATCAGCTCTAGGTGCCACATAATAATACGCCTGGCTGAATGATTTTGATCACAGTGGCTGCTCTGTATGCAAGGGTCCAGACTCTATTTCAGGGGTGTTTTTCCATGCTAACCGAGGCATAATAATCATGCATGGTTTGAACTCCTGTGGTGTCTGAGCCTTTAATGAGCTCTCTTCACAGGCTTCACTCAAACTACATGGTCACACACACACACCCAAAAAACCCACACAGGAGCTCCAAGCTCCATATATGTGTCAGTACATATGAATGTTGAGAGACACCAAGATAACGTTGAAAGTGTGTGCTAGGCTTGTGCATGCACCAAGATGCCGGTGCAAGAAATATGTCTTACCGCTTCGCCAAGCAGAAACAATAGATGCGCTTGTGTATTGAAAAATGAATATCTGTTTTAAAGTCAAGTAGAGAGGTCTGGTCCAACATAAACAACATAAGGAACAACACAGCTAAATTTGAGTATTATATGTTGATACAGGCATACAAGTGACCCAAGGCAGAACAGTAAGAAGAGGAAGCTTTATATTAGCTGAGAGCGAACTTGGAGCGTTTTGGCTGCTTCCATTGTGATGTAACATCTACAGTGACACTTTTTTAATTGCAAGAGATGTGAGCAGCCCGGATCTTATTAAGAGAGCTTCTCTCAGAGCCTTTGAGGCCAGAGCAAATAATTATCTCTCTCTGCTCTGATGGAGCTTTTCCTGCAAGCCAAAGCCTGCGTCATAAGACACAAGACGATAAGTGTGTGTCCTGGAAGACCAAAAAAAAAAAAAAACACTGGATGGGAAAACATCTCAGGGTGAATGGCCCATTTTATAAATTGTAACAAGAGGGGCTCTCAAGGCAATAAAGAAGGTCTGTGCTAGACAAAACAACTTCAAAACCTGTTGTTGTAGAAAGGAGAAGATGAGCAATCAGAAATGGTGGATTGTGCTGCTCCAGCCATTGAGCTGCTTACACTGTGGAGGAGGTGAAGAGGGCATCTTTATAAAGTGGGAAAAAGGTGTACTTGTTCTTTGCTGCCCATTCTCTCTGGTTTATGTTAAATCTGTTATCTAACAGAAAATTTATGGCTGCAGAGAGCATCAATTGAAAAGCCTCTCTCCACTTGAGAGTTAAACTATTTCACTGTGGCACTCCGTAGGTCATTTTAATTCTACCCCTGAAATAGAAATGTGGGGGTGTTCAGGTTTGGTTTCCCATGTTCCCAGAGCCATTCAATCTTACTAACTACACTGGCATCGCTTTTTTTTCTGTAGCTTTGCATCAGAATTGATGGCTGAAAAGTTTCATAGGCATATAGCAGCACCTGGGGACGACTTGTAGAGAAAAGCTCTTCAGATAACAAAGTCGGAGACATTGCCAGCAGTCAGGAATGAGAACACGGGCACTTCACGCAAAGGCACTCCTCATCAAATCGATGACTATCAACATAAGGACAGTCTAGGGGCCAGAGCTATTCATTTTCCAGGAACGTGAGTTAATGAGTGAAATCTGTAAGTGCTCAGAGCTGTTTAATCACTCTAATCAAGATCTTTAATCGTGGTGATTTTTTTATTGCTGGGTGGCGGGCAGGCCTCTCGCTCTGATCGATGTCCCCTGTCTGTTTCCGCCCAAATCACTGGAAGTTTGCATGCCATAGGCCAGGGGTTCCCAAACTTTTTTTGCCAGGCCCCCCTTTGTTTTACAAGAAAAATGTCCCCCCCCCCCCCCCCCCCCCACACACACACACACACACACACACACACACATGCACGCCCAAACACATCCTGTAACCACACACACCCATATTTTGCTCCACTGCGGTTTATTTCGCACCTCAAACATTTAGTAAACAATTAAGTAAATACAAGTAATCTGCAATAAATTACAGGTAGTAAGAAGATAAACTACTAACTCTTTTATGCTATGTCCACGGGTATTTTTGAAAACGCAGCTGTTTCTATGGTTTGGACCTTTCGTCCACATGTTAATGCCGTTTTGAATCACAGAAAACTGAGATTTTTTAAAACTCCTTTTTTACGTGCACGTGTGGACAAGGAATACAGAGTTTGTCAACGTCAAAGATATGTGCCTTTTTTCACGTCACGCTGTGCGCCACGTTATTGTTTACATGAGAAGAATTGCAGAATGGCAGATATTCAGATTAACAGTAATAATAATAATAATAATGGATTGGATTTATATAGCGCTTTTCAAGGCACCCAAAGCGCTTTACAATGCCACTATTCATTCACTCTCACATTTAGGGATGGGTACCGGTGTCCGGTGCCATGATGGCACCGGTTCTGACATAAACGGTAGTAACCAGACCGAAAAGCAGCGCACATTTCGGTGCTTTATTTCGGTGCTTTTTTTTCCCTGAGCTGTGATACACTTCTAGCCAATCATTTTACGTTTCCGAGGATAGTAGGCGGGGCCAGGTACGTACGTTCAGTTAGAGCAGAGCTACAGATTAAAAATGTCCAAGGCGAAGCGGTCAAAAGTCTGGCTGTACTTCACAGCAAAATATGCAAACTCAGCAGCCTGCAACAAGTGCTTTAAGCTGATACTGTGATACTGTCAAAGGAGGTCACACCAAGAATCCGATTAAACAGCTGGCGACGCATAGCGTTTTTTTTAAAAGCCGAGAAATGCGCCATATTTGATAGCTTGCTGCGAGACCTCACACCGTGCACGTCGGGTGGGTTGCCAGTTATCGGACCCGGAGCAACATCCCCCAAAAACCCGAAGAATAGAGTCCTGGCCCCTAGCCCTGCCAGTGTAGCAGGAGGAGGATGATGATGCAGCAGCAGCCGTTCTTCTCTGCATGAGTAGCTTCATGTTGTTCGTATGTAATTTACGTTGAGTAGGCTAACCACGTTATTACATTAATGCATGTAAGGTGAACTAGCAAACATCATCATAGCTACATGCGGCTGTCTTCTTGTTTGATGGCAGATACTCCCTTCACCCTGGCCAAAAAGGCTAAAATGACCAAAGAAAAAGAGGGAAACAGTTAAACATGAGAGGTTTTTGGACAAAGTTTGTGTTTTTTCCATTGTTTAAGCACTGCTTCCAGCCAAGAGTGATGCCATATATGCCACATAGCTGCAGAAAAGGCACACATTGTTATCTTTTTACAAAAAAAACCAGCTGAACATGAGAGGTTTTTGGACAAAGTTTGTGTTCTCCATTCTTTAAGCACCGGTTCGAGCACCGTTTAAGCACCGGCACCGTTTCAAAAGTACCGATTTGGCACCGGTATCGGATAAAACCTAAACGATACCCATCCCTACTCACATTCAACTCTCACAACCGGGGGAACAAATCGTGGCAGGATCAGCCTGATATTATTTTTATCCCAGTTTAATTTTACAGTATAAAGAGCTAACATCTCCAAAATGTCAGGAGTAGTTAGTTATTATAACAAGTGTTTGTGAACTAAAAATCAAGAATGTGGGATACTGTTTGTCCGTGATTTGAAGAGCCCAGCCCGTGCTCCCGACGAAGGGAAAATCAATTCTGCAGGGGAGACCTACTTTGGCACTTGTGCAGGTGAAGCCAAAGGGAAGATATGCTTCACCATATTTTCTAGTCTTTGGCTTAGAATGAAGTTGGTTTGGAAACATATTCAGCGATGCTTCATCTCCTGCTTTGCGTTTCTGTGGGAGCCCCGTCAAAAACCTGTCCATTATGCTAGCAGTGTCCAAGCGCTTTTTTTCCCTTTTTTTTCCCTTTTCATACCACGCCCCCCCCCCCTGCAATGGCTCTGCAGGGGGGCAGTTCCCACACTTTGGGAAGGTCTGCCATAGGCAATGGGCCTTCACTAGATGGCCTTCGTTTGCATCAACTTGGCTAACTGGCTCCTGGACGGTCTCACCTCATATTCATATATGCAGAGAGATGAAAATACACAAGCGACATGCTCAGTTAAACAGTCATTTGAATTCCGTGTTGCTCAGCCTGGCTGGGAGTGACCAGCCATTGCTCAGCACTGTGTCAGAACAGATGGTGTGTGAGGAAGAAATTAGCTACACCTTCACAGCTGCAAGAAGGGCTAATTGTGTGTAGAGAGAAGGAATGTGTTGTTTCAGTCTAAAAGCTTTTGACAAACATCTAGTAATATCTAGTAAGTAGCTGTTTACACTGATTGATCTGAGCTCACAATAGATTTTTGTCTGTCTCTTGAAATGCAGCACAGAAGTCTGGTAATTTAAAAAGGAGTTTTTAACTTCTTTCTTTAAGCGCCCACCACTCACTAGTTTCCAGGAGGGATTCAGGTGCTGTGTGATTCAGGTGCTGTCTGAGATTCTGCAAGCCCCTACTTCTAAAATCTCAGGCTCTTTGTTAAAGCATCACCACTGCTGTGTACACACTCTCAGACTTTGGTTTGTAAGCTAGACCGATCAAACATTGCCTTTGCTGTGCTTCATACTGTGAAGCTGCACTGAGCTTCAGAATAGAGCAATTCAGCAGGAGGAAAGAGAAGGTGGGGTGGGGTGGGGGGGGGGGCAGAAAGGGAAGCAGAGGGTCTGCAGGTTTTTCATTTCTTTATATTTTACTAGAAAAATTGGAAATAGGTAAAACGATTTATTGAAACATGCAAAAATAAATGGAGTTACATAGTATGTACAGTTGTGAGAAGTTATCCAGTCCAATCCTCAGACTTTTTTCTGTTTCCTGTTTATGGGCTCAAAGGCAATTTCAAAAAAAGACCTGCTCCTTGGTAGCAAAATATAAAGAAATGTAAGGTAGGTCAAGACTTTTGCACAGTACTGTATGTCATTAAGCACTTCAGCTTGATGAGTTCAAACTATTATTTTATTGCTTAAGCTAAGGTACCTGAGTAGCATCAGTCACCATCACCAATATGATCAGCACAATATGAAGGAGAATGGCTTACTTTGGCTGTGGCCTCTTTTTGGGCTAGCACACATTCACTCCCCCCACCACGCTTATACACTCTTCTTCGATCTGCAGCAGACAGCTGGGAGAACACTGGGACCGCTGTAGAGTTGTCACGTAGTGGCTAATGTATGGTGATGGATCCGGAGCCATGAATGGAAAGCCATGAATATAAACTGTATCTTTGTGGCCTCCATTGTGCTGTGTTGACAGCTGCTGGGTTGACAGATTGCCGTACAGCAGGACCTGATGGCGCTGTCACACCGAATGGCTTCTTCTCTGCTGGGCCATCTTCCAGCTATTTCAGCTCTCCATCGCACTTTTCCTAATCTCATTCTCCGCACCATCAGGGCACTGATAGCAAGTGGCTCAGAATACATGGCGTTGGCAGCTATATTTAATCTGAGAACGCAAACACTCATCTGATTAATGCTGTTTCCACGCTGAAATGAGCCACTGAATCCTTTTACAATCCAGTTTGGGAAAATGGTTCTGCCACAAGATGCATTTGAGGCAAAGATGAACCTATTTCTGTTACTGAGGTCCATCCATCCATCCATCCACTGTAAAAAATAAAAAAAATTTCTAATGGAAGACCTGAGGACAGCAGAGAATGTTAATACTTTTAAAGCCAAACTTAAAGCGCTATCTCTACCCTTTTACTTCGGCTCACACCTTTTAGGTGTTTTTTTTTACCCTGTTTTATTTATATATTGTGCTTTGTTATCTTATGTCTTCAGTTATACATTAACAGTCTATAAACAGTGACAAATACCACTGGATTGCATTCAGCTTCAAACAGAAAGAAAAAATATTACCTATTTTATTCTGTGATTTCTGTGTGGATTAATGAATGCATGCAACTGCAGAAAGTCGTAAGTCATACCACAGTTTGTACCATCCCTTTATTGTATCAGCCAATATCAGTGTTCAAACTTACAAAAAATTCTGATGTATCGGCATGCTGAAACTCTACGAAAGCTCCTTTGAAATTTTATTTTTAGATTTTAAATACACTGATCTAACAGCTTTCATTGGTGCAAATTATGATTTTTGTAAACTCCTGCAGCAGGGATGGTATTATGTTTTTGAAATGCGCTTATTTGCTTTCTTGCACACAAACATGAGAAGAATGATAAAATATCAATATGTTGCATACAAAGATAGGTAGGCCAACAATGTTGGCATCATCCATCCATCCATCCATCCATCTTTTTCCGCTTTATCCGGGGCCGGTTCGCGGGGGCAGCAGCCTAACCAGAGAAGCCCAGACCTCCCTCTCCCTAGCCACCTCCTCTAGCCTATCCGGGGGAACACCAAGGCGTTCCCAGGCCAGCCGAGAGATATAATCACTCCAGCGTGTCCTGGGTCTGCCCCGGGGCCTCCTCCCAGTGGAACATGCCCAGAACACCTCACCCAGGAGGCGTCCAGGAGGCATCCTTGTCAGATGCCCGAACCTCCTCAGCTGGCTCTTTTCGATTTGACATCATTACTAAAATAAATATTGTATTACACATCACCCATTACTTTTCTTAAAACTAATGCACTACGTTACTTAATTATTCACTGGAGAAAAAACCTTAGGAATGGCCTGAGGCACATTGTCGTCTTAGTTTCCTAATGAGGATACATATATGAAGGTTTGAAGCCTGACTACTCATCACTGCTTCTGTTACCTGTTGAAGTTCAGGCTCGTTTTGGCATCCACAGCTATATGATCACCTGTGCAGATGATTGCAAAGAGCCAAAGCTCTGATGCCAGCATAATGCTATTGTTTCTGTACTAGGCGTAGTTTCTGTGCTACCATCTCTCTCTCATCCTTTCATACAATAAAATAAAAGTAATGTCCATATTTCCACTCCACAGTGACTTCCTAAGGCTGGTTAGTGACGTGGCTGGTTTGATTTCCTGTGCCATCACAGGAGGTTGAAACTGATTACTGGTAGGCTTCACTTATTCTAATTGAAATCAATTAATCTATTGATTTCTATTGAGCTGCCTCCATCCTCAAAGACCCCACATACCCTCAACACGGACTGTTCACACTTCTGCCCTCGAGATGAAGGTTTAGACGTGTGAAATCCAGAACGGCCCGGCTCAACAACTCCTTCCCCACTGCTATCAGACTCTTGAACAGCTGACCTACCACAATTGCAATTTGCACATACCTCACTTGTCTTTACTTACTTATTTTTGTAATTATTTATTTATCTTTCATTATTTTTATGCTTTTTTTTAAAATCTTTTTTATCGTAATGTCTTGTCTTATTTTATCCTTATTTATCTTGTTGCTTCAACTCTACCCAACTTGGCATTTGTGTATGGACAGCAAAGGAAGAATTTCATTGCACAGAGAAATGCTATTTCTTCTGTACACATTACAATAAACACTTTGAATCTTGAATCTTTGAATCTATTATCTTTGTGCTGCTGGTGCCTTTTGGAGCATTATCTTACAATTATTATGGCTTGCAGTGTGGTACAGACCATCTGCAGGAAGGTTGTCCTTTAGATTTCAGGATTGAAATTCTAGTATTTTATTAGTCTGTTACTTAGCACTAATTGGCCGTAGGGCTGGGCCATATTATACCGTTCATGGTAATACCGGTATTGTCATGGTCTGGGGTCAAGCGACCCAGTATTTGAGTTCCATGTATCTTCTGTATTCATTTGCACCACCATGTTTTCACGGTCAGTCTTTGCAGTGACCATCATAGTCTCTGAGTTTTCTTAGTTTGTCACAGTATTAGTTTTCCCAGTTTAGTTATAGTCTAGTCACGCTATCCCTGCTTTGTTTGTACACTTTGTCTTCAGCCATAATAAAGGCTTGCTTTCTGTTAAGTTCACTCCCGTCTACTCACTTGTGTACGCACCTGGGTCCATTACACACACCACCGCACGGCCTGTCTCTGCAGACTAGTGATGTTCGATTCGTGAATGAATCGTTCAATACTCGAGAATCACTTTACTGACTCGTGAATCATGATTCACAAGCCCAACTGACTCACTAACTCGTCCCTGTTGCTGTTAGCAAACTAATTCCATTAGTAGAAATATATCTAGCTTATAATTAAAATTGTGGGGGGGAAAACAACAGCCAGTTTCGTAACAAAAGCATTTCTGCCCTGAACTGGCAGAAAAAACCCTGAGTAGAAGCTCACATCAAGAAAATAGCTCCTCGGTTCAGAGTAGCATCGCGCTGCTAACATGCTAACAACACATTTGAGCTACTCACCCCCTCCCTTCCTGTGCTGAATCATAAGCATAAGCGAATCACTCAGGACTCGCTCACCCCCTCCCTCCTGTGCTGAATCATAGAGCGAACGAATCACTCACTCACTCACTAACCCCCTCCCTCCTGTGCTGAATCAAAGAGCGAACGAATCACTCAGGACTCACTAACCCCCTCCCTCCTGTGCTGAATCAAGGAGTGAGCGAACGAATCACTCACTCACTCACCCCCTCCCTCCTGTGCTGAATCATAGAGCGAGCGAACGAATCACTCATTCACCCCCTCCCTCCTGGCTCACAGCTTCTTCTTCTTCTTGGTTGGCAACCAATGTTAAGGCGTATTACCGCCCCCTGGCTCACAGCGCAGTGGACATTTAGATAAGAAAATATATAATTGACACACTTAAGGAAAATACTAATAAAATACAAATAAACAAAATAAATGTTTATTAAGCAATTTTGATAGGAAATTGCTTAATTTTAGAAATGTTTTTGCTCTTTTTTTCTCTACAAAATAGTTTTTTGTTTTTTTTTAATCATCCATCTTAGCAGTGGGATTTACATGAAAAGGGAAACAAATTAAGTTTGAGTGAAAATGTAAAATTTTTGCACTCTCTGGTCAACTGACTCAGTGAATCAAATGACTCAAAACTCCCGATTCACTTTGGTGAGTGACTCATTAACACTCGATTCAGTAAAAAGAATCAAATTTACCATCACTACTGCAGACCGTGACAGGTATAATGTTAGACAACGATAGGAAAATTAAATATCGCGATAGAATATGAGTAAAACGCACATGTGCAGTGCCTTTGTTTTCATACGCACATGGCCGATTGTTGAGTGAAACAGATGAACCAGAATTGGTTTGTAAAAATGGTGCAACTTCAGTGATGTGGAACTGGTTTGGTGTTTGTCCGTCAGATACACGACAAAGCACATTTTTTTGCAGAACATGCAAGCGGCCGTCGTTATTGTCGTATTTGTCAGACTAAGATGCTCTTAAATCTGGGAGTAATCTGGGTCCTAAACTCCGTATGCTTCAGGTCAAACGAACACTGCAGCATCACTGAGAGTTAAAAACTGTCTAAATTCTTTCATCTTTAATAAAACGATCAGCATTGCTGCTTTACCAGGTGTAACTATGAAGTTTAACTTCCAGGCATCCATGAAAACAAAATTTTTTACATTTAACGGAGTTAGAAGTTAACAGGAAGCTAGCGGAAGTTAGCTCGCTAGTTACCTAAGCATGATATTGCATGTTCTGACTGAGAGATTTCTGAAAAAATTCAAACGTACAGCTCTGCTTTCACTTCCAACATAAATGAAGACAGGAAACTAAACAGCAGTGACGTTTGTAGGGTTACTGAAGTTGGGCTAGCTGGTATATAATGATGTGCTACGTGATCGCTAGCGACACAGCTACGTTAGCATAACATAAACGGTGAAGCTGGAGGACGAACACTTAACACTTTTCCACTTATAAAAGTTAACGTTAAGGTTCCTGATAGTTAGAGACAAATGCAATCGCATGGCAGGATGCTGTAAACGGACCAAACTTCAGTCAGGAGAACAACTGAGATAATCCATCCACAATACGAGGTTAGTCATTAATATACTGCAACAACATGGGAATAGAGCAGCTGCCAGAGAATTCAACATTAATGAACCAATGGTACAGAAGTGGAGGAAGCAAGAAGAATGAGTTTGCTAAAGTTTGATTTATCTGACTGCTTTGTTTCGCTTAATGTGCCTTATAATCCCGTGCACCTTATGGTCCGAAAAATACGTACTGCACACTGCAGTTTAATGTTGCAAAGCACCTCTTTTTAACTTCAGTGGATATTATACATGGTTATGCTCAGGATATGTCAGCCCATTTCTACTGGAAATGCCTTTTGGTTAAACTTTCAGCAAGGAATTTGCATTTGCACTGTTACATTTTTATAAAGCTTTAATGTACATAAAAACCAGCTTCTTGTTTAAGTGAAAATAAATGGAAGATTGTCTTTTTGTGCTAGTAATGTTGTGGAGTTGTATTTTGTCTCGCATAAATTATATCGTCAGTTATATCGTTATCGCAAATTTTCAAATATATATCGTGATACATTTTTTTGGCAATATCGCCCTGCTCTAATTGGCCAATCACCAAATATGAAAACACCACACACCAGTAGGTTTAGATTCAAAGACACAATGAATGCAGTTTTACGGTCAAGGCAAGTATCTGTGTTTTTAGCTGTGTGGTAAATCTCGGTGGATTTCTGTGTGAGCACAGTGCTGGATCTCTTTCATTGTTCAACGTGACATAAACATTATAGTTGCTTATTAATACAAGTGGGTCCCAGTCAGTCTTCCTCTGTGATGTTTGGCTCTCGGCCACCATTTCACAGCTTTATTAATTCTCTCCCTTTTCACTCCCACCTCCAACCTTCTCTCTGGCTCTATAACTCATTACAGCTCATTACCACAGCCCAAGCTGAACTTGGAGATGGTTTAGAAGTTGGTGTGAATTTACCGGGAGATGGGCTTCGGCGCGCAGTGAAATTAAGAAGCCATGTCCTGTCAAGCACATGTTCTTGCACGGCTGATCTATGAGTATCTGTAGATTAAAACGGGACTTGTTCAGATAGGCTAGTTGAATTATTACTGTCTCCACTGTAGAGCTGTCACTGCTCCTACAGAGGCAGCCTGTAGTGCTACTGTGGCTGCTGCTTGTGAAATTTACAGACTGGGAGGATGTAGCCTAAAGCTGTATGCATAAACAGTTTTGCCTTTCTGATTTACTCTGTGCATTTTGTATTGTTACATTCACAATGAAATTAGAGCGTCATTACAGCACTGATCATTTTGCTCCTCTTCTTTTGCCCCTACTAACAGCCACAGCCATCTAAAAAAAAAAAAGCCAAATATGTTAGATTAAAAAATATGAATACAAATCTACAATATGACCGAGACAGTAATTGATTTTTCTGTGCCTCTGCAGAGATCCTCATTATTCTGTCTGTGTCAGCTGATAGAGAGCTCCACAAGCTGCTTGCAGTTACTCTCAGCTCAGTTGCGAGTCCCGGTGCTCACTTGCAGAATAAAACATGCAGTACTGGCCCGCCTGGGACCAGAGAGGTTGACAGTGAATCATCAGAATGTGCATAATTTGGCTGAGTGTAATTTTTGGTCAGGATGCAGTCAGAAGACAGCCTTTGCCATTTTTTCTGACTCTGTGTGATAGCGGGGCACGACACGCCTCCTACGCGAGCTTCTGGCAGTTATGACAGATAACAGTTAGTTTTGCCAGTTCCTCTGCTGCAATCGGTGCTGTTATTAAAGGCTGCCGTGTCACTGTTCACAGACCTTCACATAGACTCTGGTTAACACTGAGAAGAATTCAGATTCATCCTTGTTCGCTGACTGCTGAACCCGCTATTTAAAGCTGCGGATTACTGATGAACATGTGTTTGCTTCTCTGTTAACTGTTGTGTTTTCTTATCCTCAGGTACACAGAAGAAGAAATCCGACAGAAAGTAAGCACATTCAGACAAATGCTGATGGACAAAGAAGGCGTTATCACCAGAGAAGGCTCCCACACACAACCAATGTAAGTTACGTCGTCAGCTTTGATATCTGTGACACGTGCATTAGAAGGTCAGATTTCCTAGTGGTGCACACTAGTTTAAAATCATCAGTCAGCTGCATCTGCATTTATAACCACAGATAAATGCAAATGTAAAAAGTAAGGAAGAGAAGGGAGAAACGCCCTTCAGCCATGGTATGAGTGTTGATGTTACACAGTTTGACCACTACGTGAATTTGGTCACCACTTTTGAGTAGTGACGATACCTAAGATGCAAACGACAGAAATGAGCTTTCTCTGAAAAGTAGCTGGCCTCTCTCTGAGAGATTGAGTGAGTTCAGTCATTCAAGAGGGGCTCAGAGTAGAGGCCCTACTCCTCCACATTTAATGGACCCAGTTCAGGTGGTTCAGATATCTGACAAGTAGAGCTGGGCGATATAAGATTTTTTCATATCACGATATGTTTTTTTCATTTCAGGCGATAACGATATCTATCACGATATAACCCAAATAACTATATTTGTAAGATTTAAATGTGCCGTTGCTCACAAGTAAAATGTGAAATAATCAGCAGCTTGTTTTTATTTAAATATTTATTTCCCATAATAAGTTCAACAGGGAAGATGTACTTAAGGAACATGAGACTTTTTCAGATAAATAAAGGCAAATATTGCAAACTACACAAAAGGCAGTCGCTAAAGCGTTTAAGTTTTAAAATAGAACAAACGAAACAGACTACTAAATTGTCAATTCCACTTAGAAACAAAATATTAATTCTAAAAATAAAGCTTAGTTTGTTTTACAGAAGAACAGACAAAATTGATTAACTTTTATCAATATCAAATAAACTGAGAACCAAAAGGAAAGTCTCAATCTCTCCTTGTTGTATAGCTTAGCTTTTCAAACAGTTTTAACAGTTACTTTAGTCTGACAAAAGCCGAATGACGAATTAGCGCTTCCGGTCAGAGACTGAGGCTACGTCCACACATACACGGGTATGTAGGGGCGACCGTGGCTCAGGGGGTTGGGAATCGCATCTGTAACCGGAAGGTCGCCGGTTCGATCCCTGGGCTCTCTGTCCTGGTCGTTGTGTCCTTGGGCAAGACACTTTACCCTACTTGCCTACTGGTGATGGCCAGAGGGGCCGATGGCGCGATATGGCAGCCTCGCTTCTGTCAGTCTGCCCCAGGGCAGCTGTGGCTACAACTGTAGCTTAGCTCCACAAGTGTATGAATGTGAGAGTGAATGAATAGTGGTATTGTAAAGCGCTTTAGGTGCCTTGAAAAGCGCTATATAAATCCAATCCATCATTATTATTATTTTTGAAAACGGAGATTTTCCGTTTTCGTTTTAAAAAATAATCCCGTCCACACATAAAGGGAGAAATGAAGGAAAACGCTGCTATGAACATGCCAAAGCAGCAGGTGGAGCTAGATTCCTAACCGTGCAGAAATGTTGGCCAATCAGAAGTCTAGAAGCCTCGGTGGGAAAAAGTAAACAAAGCTGGGGCATAGAAGCAGAACCGAGTCGCATGTGTGGAGGGACAGTAACTGTGTGTATATGTAAGCATTTAAACACTGCAGAGAGTAGAATTAACAGTAACAGTATTGTAGAAATTCATTTCACCGAAACAATAACGTGGCGCACAGTGTGACGTCAAAAAATGCGATACATATCGTTATCGTTCTATCGCCCAGCTCTACTGACAAGAATGATGCCTCTTGGGCGTCTCCTGGGTGAGGTGTCTGGGGGCGCATAGACCCAGGACCAGAAGCACTTCAGTGTTCCCTGGATAAGCAGGAGGCGGTGGCTGGGCAGAGGGAGGATTAGGCTTTTCTGTTAAGGCTGCTTCCCCCACAACCCGGCTCTGGATAAGTGGAAGAAAGTGGATAGATAAATGGCCTGAGGGCAGTCTGCAACTACACTGCTGGCATCATCTTGTTTGGAATGGCACAAGCACAGCAACCTGCAGAGTCAGACAGAGCATAAACGGGTAACTTGTGCCAGTTTTTGCAACATTATCATATTATCTTAGTAAAGAATCATAAGTGCAGTAACTACACCTAACAAATGTTAAACCCATTTATGCTTTATGTGTGATAGAAAAAAAATGGTATCGGTCTTCAAAATCCCAAAAATGAAGCCCAGTGATGCCCTAACTGTTCATGTCTGGCACTACCTAAAATCCTCTTCTAGTGTTTATTAAATGGGATGTTTATTACAGAGACTCGACCCGAAAAACTCGACCTCCAAGACCCCACACACACAGTACCCACCCAGTTCTGATAGATCTGTTTTGCTCCTCTCTCTGTAGAGAGACTTTGTACATTTTCATAAATTAGGCCACTGTCCGTAAATTATAAGCAGAATTTTCTCCTCTCATCAATTTTATGCAATTCTGGTTGCCTTGCATTGTAAATTTGCCCTTAAGCTATAAATCTTTGTCTTTGTACAATAATGTTTAACAGCTACTTGTGCCAGTCGGGTCAGAGAAGAAGAGAGGAGAGGGGTGGATGTTTCTGCATAAAATTTATATATTTCATTGTTTTTTCAGAGGATTGTCCATGCATAACCAAAGAATGTATTTATATTCTTTCACAGCCTATCTCAACTCCATTTTTTGTTCGCAAACACATTGTTAGCAAAGTCATTAGGCATCATCCTTGATGATAAATTGATTAGAAAATGAATGCAGATGCTTCATAATAAATGAAACTACTATAACTAGGCAGCAATAAATAGCAAATGCTAACAGAAATTGATTTTAAAAGAGGTCATGAAAAATGGCCTGCAACTCAAATAATACCTTGAAAGCTGTTGGTTCCAAAGAACATGGACCGTAATTGCAAAAGTGCAATAAATTTTAATGGCTTTTGACTGGCACTGCCTTTCTGTGAATACACAGGGAATAGTTAAAACCCTGGTGCTTTGAAAATAATCAGTAGCATTTTAAAGTCTATTCCAAACTCTGCTGGAAGCCAATGAGGCGAAGATTGGCATGATAATTGTCAATTTGTTTAGTGCTAAGCCTCGTTCAAGCTTTAAGCGCAAGGTGGGAGGGAGAGTGCCTCTTCTGAGGCAAGCAAAGACGGAATTAAAGCAATCAAAATGAATGAATGTGTAAAAAGACTTTGTCCCCGTCACAGAAAGACACAATCACAAAGGCTGGAACCTTGAAATACGGGAGGAATGGCAACAGCAGGATGTGGGTGTGGAGGCATTCCTGACTCAGTGTTCTGAACCTGTGAGTGATGGAGAGAGGCATGGTTGTGGTGGCAACCTGTCCTGCTGTCTCTGAACTAATGACTGTTAATGACGCTCATGCTTCCTGTCTCGCAGTCGCGATTAATGATTCTCCCTCCTCTGCATGTCAGCTGTTGTCTGACGTTTAACTAAACCACAGTGAAATGAAAAAGAAGGCTGGGGAGGAGGAGTTACCCACAGCCGTGATGTACAGTAAGATGAATGAGATGAACCTTTATGGTCCAAAGACGGCAAACTATAAAGACACAGGAAACTCTGCATGCTTTGCTTTTCACAGTAGTTCACTCTCAAGGGCACTTGTGAGTCAGGTCAATTTAGGATGTCTGTGCTCGCCTGAAATTCTGCAACATTCCCTCTCTACAAAGGCCTTGATGTGGAAAATTGAAGAGGCTTGTAATTTGCAGGGTTGTTATCCTCCCACTCTTCCTTATCCTTTTCGCTCACCCAGGATTTAAAAAAAATACACGCAAGCAGACCTCTGTGTGAAGTAAGCTGAAGTGAAATGCCTCTTTAGACATTAACATGCCTTAATTAATCTGACTCCTCAATTAGATATGTTGGTTGGATTGAGAAAAGGTATTACAAATTGATAAGAGATACAGGAAGTCTGAGGAAAGAAAATGACAGAATGTGATAAATCAGCTGTAGCTTAATACACTAGCAATAAACAGCCAGCAGTAAGCTGTGGCTACCTCATAACTCTGTTTACTGGTGTCCCACATTGATTTCCTGAAGAATGGATGGGAATGTGGAGCGAGACAAGGAATGCAGCATGTAAAGCCTCTCAGAGCCTTTCGTGCTTACTTACCAAGGCTGCCCCTCAGTTTCAGATAGCAGTTCAATATCTGATGTAATACCTGAGACCAGCCTTTCCTTATTAGGAAACAGAAATATATCTTATTTTGTATAGAAGTGGTTATATCTTATCTAAACATTGTGCATCCACAAGATTAAGGTTTTTCCCCGACGACCATCTAATCAATCAGCTCAGCTTATAGAAATCCCAGCACAGTAAACTTTTCATCTCAATATGACAACTCTAAAGTCTTTGTAGTTTGCCCCCATACATATAATGAAGAGTAATCCATACAGCCACCACCTGCCTCCTCCCCAGAATAACAAACTATAACTCTCTGCAGCAACAGAAACATGTGCAGGACTTCACGAGCAGAGTGGTTGTCTGAAAGAGGCTATGAATGAGTTGCACTACTTGGTGCTACAGCCCTAGGGAGACCCTTGGCCATAGTCCATCACTGCCAAGTCTCAGGGACAGTGGCTGAATTAGAGAGGCTCTTACCTCACCAGGTCAGCAGAGAGACTCACTCATCTGCCTAATAGGAACGCTGTCTGGACTGGACAGATGTCGTCAGCATAATGGAGCATAGTATAAATTAGGAAACTAGAGACAGGATGGGGAATTGGTTGATTTGTTACTAATGACTAAGCATGGGGACCACTAGATTGTTTAAATTGTTGTTAATTGCTCTTTTTGGCAGCGAGTTTCTTTTCCTGCCCTGTGGGGGCAACACCGACAGCTAAAGCATCAATTTCTTTTTGTTTTGCTTTGAAAAAACTAAATCAAGACATTGAATGTGAAGTCAGCAAGTAATGCTGAAGTCGCATGCTGTTATGAATCTTTCACAATTATTTACATTTTAATGTCCCTGTTTAAAAGAATCTAAAGCAACTTCAGCTAACTGAGTCAGCACACTCATGGGTCATGGGTAAAGTCTGTGAATCCCATTAGAGATGTTTTTTTCATAATTTTTTTTTAGAAGTAAGAAATTTGTCAAGTGAATATGGTAAATGGCCTGTATTTGTATAGCGCTTTTCTAGTCCCTTGAGGACCCCAAAGCGCTTCACACTACATTCAGTCATTCACCCACACATTCACACACTGGTGATGGCAGCTACATTGTAGCCACTGCTGCCCTGGGGCGCACTGACAGAGGCGAGGCTGCCAGACACTGGCGCCACCGGGCCCTCTGACCACCACCAGTAGGCAAACACGGGGTTAGTATCTTGCCCAAGGATATTTGACATGCAGCCAGGAGGCAGCCTGGGATCGAACCACCGACCTTCTGATTAGTGGCTGACCTGCTCTGCCACCTGAGCTACAGCCACCTATAGCACAAACAATTAGAACTGCTGTGTTATTAACACATCCTACTATTAATACATCCGACTTTAAATCACAGTGCAGATGTTGTTAATCGAGATCTGGCTTTGTAATAGATAATTAGTGCATATTAGGTTATTAGTAGGGGTGCAACGATACACAAAATTCACGGTTCGGTTCGGTTCGATACTTTGGTGTCACGGTTCGATATTTTTTCGATACAAAAAAATGTTCATGCATTTTTAATTTGTCATTTATTAAAATTATAAATATATATTTTAACTCAAAAGTACAGTTTTTAAATTTAACCCTAACCCTTGTGCGTGTTTTTTATTTTGACAGCGAATGCGCACCTGCGGACCACTTATGTGCAGCCCTGGTTATTTAGCTCGTCATATTGCAGCCACAGAAATTCTTTTGTCCATGAAACCATAAAGCTGCACTTTCTTTTTGCCTTATAGTCTGATTTGTCATAACTTCTCCGTTTTGTGGTAAGCTTTTCTTTGGCTGTCACTTCTTCACCCTGACTTCTTCACCCTGACCTGTCTTATTTGGCTCAGAAGAAATGAAATATATATCCTCCTGCTTTTACACACGCACTCACATAAGCTCAGCGATTCTCTGCGCGATCAACCTCTCACATGTTTAAGCTTGCTGCGGGAGATTTCACTTGTCATGTTTGCATAGTAAGCTAACGATTAATAAGACGATGTCAGAGGAATTGGTGCGCAAATTATCATCACTCACAGATCAGTGCTGTCGCTCTCTATACACAGTTCGCGTGATTGCAAAGTGAAAGCAAAAAAACAAGCGCAAATTCAAACGCGATTTCAATATGTCACATATTGACAGTGGCTCACCGATGCCAATGACATAATTACCCAGCTACATTTCTGAAAGAATGCAAAAGCATTGACATATATTTTTCCTTCCTACAATAGCCCGACGGGCAGGGCAGAGATAGATTTTGGTAGCCCGACTGAAAAAAATCGCTAGCCCCAGGACGTCGGGCTAGCGATATTGCAAGCCCTGTATCTGATTGAGGAATCACTCATCTTTGGAAAAGAGAGTTTATTACAGAGAAATGGCTCTTTCCAAAATAAAAGCTATACTATCCGCTTCTTCTGGGCTATATTCTCAGCAGCATAAGGAGAATCATGTGCTAACAGCTGTCTAAATGACTCGGCTAAAGTTAGTAGCATGCTTGTTGTTTTTGTCTTTGCACTAGGATGATGTCAGCGTAAATGTGCAGTCATATTCGTTGTGTTCCCACTAGTGATTTCAGGTTAATCTCGTTGAAATGACCTTAACGCCACAACACGGCAAAGCTCCGTTAACGAGCTACCGCCGATCGCCCCGTGCATGGGGCTAGACGGCCAACACGTTAACGAGCTAACTGCGCTAACACACTAGCTCCCACCCATGTAATTGAGCATTGCACGGCACATCCAACATACTGTTTTACTTTAGTCCATGACCTTCAGGGTCATACGTCACATGAAAACCAAAATAATTCCAAACGCCAGATCTGGAGAGCTTAACTTCTGTCTTGCTAGCTTGCCCTGCGCTCTTCCTTCTGACTATGCTGTCTGTGTTGAGCGCTCAGTAGATCTGCGCTCGACAGTGCAGCCTAGGCGGAGTAGTCGAACGCAGATTCACTGAGCGCTCAACACAGACAGCATCGTCAGAAGGAAAGTTGATAAAATAAATTACAAATGTTATATTGTTCGATACATATGCGTACCGAACCGAAAGCACTGTATCGAACGGTTCAATATCGATACGAATATCGTTGCACCCCTAGTTATTAGCTAATGTTAGCAAACTTGCTTATCAAGATGACTCCATTGACTGCATGGATGCACTGCAAAGAGAAATGTTACTTTGTGATAAGTAAAAAAAACAAACAAAAAAAAAAAAGAAAGAAAATGGAAAAAAGAGAAAAGTAGAATTTCACTTACCTGGACTGCAAAGTTTTTGATCAAGCTTTTAGTACAATAAACCACATTCCAATCTGAATTGGTAAGCTAACTCCATTAAAATGCTCTAACATGACCAATGAGTCCAGTCCAATTACTCAAATTAGCAGAGGCAGTACTTAGCATTCAGCGATCATCTACAGCGGACCTCATTTAAGCCTTAAAAGTGTGAAATTAATCAGTTCCAAAAAAACAGTCACCCCCATACAGCTGTTATGAAGGTGAGCCAAGATCTTTTTTTTCTCCCCACTATGCTGTAAACATGTCAGTTTCATCACTTCAGTTGGGCATTTTAACAAGAGCGTCGGTGTGAATTGACTCACTTTTACAGCTGCTTAAAGTGGCTCTAAGAGAAACTCTAGTTTTTTGGCTTTATTTCTCTTTCCCAGAGGTTTCTACCTAATACAGCCATGCTAAATATTTTGTATTTGGCTGATGTGGAGTGATGGCATTTTTTTAGAAAAATATTGATGGTAAGGAGGAAGAGTATGCAGCTGCTTCTGAATGTGCACAAGCCTAGTATCCGAACACTTCCTCCAAGGCCAAGCCAATTACATTACCAGAGGCTTGGACTGGAGCCTGCATTTAGTCTGAGAGGCCACACCATCTGGATTTCAAAAGCTAAATAATAAAAATATAGACTTTACAGAGATTTTAGTGAATCTAACCAAAAAATAATACTGCAGGGTATCGATGTGTTTCTGTGTACATGCGTGTCTTCTCAGCTCAAAGTTAAAATGTGAGTTATTTTTGCCTTTTTGCAGTGAAAGTGTGAGTGCCATCAACATGCGGTGCTTACTTAAAATATCATCTATAGTCTATATTCCCTCGCAAACTTTCAACTTCACTTTCTAATGCAAACATCTGAGTCGTCTGACACCCTCTTCTCCTCACTTAATTCTGCTGTTTGAGGCAGATATTTTTGTTGCGCGAGTTCCAATTAAGTTGATTTTTGTAACTCATGTTCATCACAGATGTAATTCTGCTGGTTCTTAGCATCCCTGCTGTGCCTAGTGGTGCTCAGCCAATTAAAGGCCAAAGTCTTCTCAACTAACCACCAGACCCCATTCCCTGTTCGTGTTGGCTCCACTCTCTCCTTCCAGATACTTGACACCAGTGGCGTGTCCAGCAGGGTGGCCTGGGGGGGCACAGTGAGGTGAACAATGAGAGGTGGTGGATTGGCCAGATGCAGGTGGATGTGTAAAAATAACTCAGTTGTTTGGTGGTGGCTATGGCGGGGCTTCCACAGAGGCCAGCAGGTGGATGAGGGAAGGGGAGGGAGGAGGAGAGCCCCGAGGCAGCCGCCAGTCCGAGTGTCAGGTGAACTGAACTTCAGGTAAGAAGTTATGACCTGCAGTCTATCTGGGTTAGATATAAACCAAGTTTAGGTGTAGTTTATTTTCGTTGTGCTGACTTTTTACCGTCAGTTACAATAACTCGTACTGCGTTCTAGCCAGCTTGACGGAGTTTTTATACAGCTGGGTGGGTGCTATGATGTAACTTATAGTGAACTTTATTTTATTCATAAGGTTAGTTAGTAGAGTTGCCAACGGCTCCTTAAAAAAATGGAATGGTCCCTCAATCAGAGAAAATATTACACGTTTCGTATTGAGCTGAGAAGAGATGTAGTTTGTCCTGGTCTTTCGCTATAATGAAAAAAAGACACAAAGCTGGAGTTATTCTGTCATTACGCTGCACAGCTGCCTCTTCTTCTCTCATCCTCTCACCCTCCCTCTCCTGTTGCTACTTCAATCATGAAACTGATCAATGATCAGCTGATCGGCTTTTCTCTCTTGTTTATTTATCGCCCACTTTGTGCCAGAAAGAGGAAACCAGCGGATGTCGCGCTAAACAACAGCTGCACGTTTAAGCTTGATCAGCTGTTGTTAGAATTTATTTAATATTACTTTCTAGTATCAGCTGACGTTTGCTGGAGCCACAGCTGTAAAGCTGCTGGTCATGATGTCGGTTTGGATATGTGGTGAGAGGGAAACATGAAGATGAAACCAGCAGATGTCCTTACTGAATCATCAGAGCTGAACAGGTGATGGAGAAACAGGTTTACCTTTTAGGTGACATGAATGAGTTGGAGGGAAGTTATGAACTGTTTCTGAGAGACAACTTACACCAGGATCCTTTTCTGTGTAGCTGACAGCTGGTAACTGTGCAGGGGCGGGTCTAGGAAAGTTTTGCCAGGGGGCCAGGTAGGGCATTAACAGGGAAAGGGGGGGCACAAAGAAATACTTTTCTTTCTTATTCTCATTTAAAATATCTCGCTTTTATTAAATAATTATCTAAATCTTACAACCAAAGTTTTTATCTGACGTAAAATGTATAGAAATCATACATATACCAACAAGACAGTGTACATCACTGTCACAACAGCATTTGTTTTCATTCAAAGTCTTTATGGCTTTAATACCTGGTGGGCCGGTCTCTAGTCAAAATGCCCGATTTTCTGTCCCAGTCCAGCCCTGCAGGTTAATACTGGCTGTGTCACCATGCCAGCTGACTGTATTTCATCATCAGCCAGTGTTGTTCTTTATCAATATTACCAAAGTTTACCATAAGGCAGCATAGGAAGTATTTACTTGCTTTCAGGTTTTATTCAAATGTTAGTCTTTTCAGTTGTTTCCCCACTTTTTTCCTGTTTCAAAATCAAACACCAGTTTGTGAGAAGATTATCTTCTTTTTTTAACAGGCAGATAAAGTTTTACATTGGAATTGGCTAATTTGTCAATTGTTTGTTACAAATGTTCGTATTTTAATATTCAAAAATGTTTTTGCCCAAAACATATGTGCACTATATGTCAGTAAAAATACTATGCAAATATTGATGTCCTTGAATGCTGAGTAAACACTGACAAAGCACTGATTGTATCTCTTGTACTTTATCAACGCAGTATCTAAAAACTTTGCACCGTAGTGGTTAAAATCTCATTCTAATAAGAGTTAAAAGCGCATTCGGTTATTAGGTTTATAGGATTATTGAATTATGGTTAACGGTTGGTAGAATTTTTTTTAAACATTATCTGCCAATTACATCTGCCACCCTTCTCCAAATCTGTGCCCCTACCTGGCCCCCCCAACAAAAATTTTCTAGACACGCCACTGCTTGACACAACTTATTTGTTTTTTTCTTCTACATCACTGTTCCGTTTTATCCAAATTTATATCACACCTTTGTCTGATTATACATTCCTTTTTTATCTCTTACCTATTAATAAAGGAGGCATGGTGTCGCGCAGAGAACCTCTGTTGTCTTCGCTAAAGACAGTGCTCCCATGTGTTACATATGTGTGTAGGGGGCGAAAGCGTCATAACACCCAGAATATGACATGCTGAGTGTGTTATAATAGTTTGAGCTGATAAACTCTGGGAGTTGTGACAGCATGAAGGGAAAAAAAGAGTCAGTATGGTGTGGGGTTTTTTTGTTTTAACATCACACGTGGCAAGGTCACATTTGGCAGACCAGAAGAGGCACCTAAGAGGGAAGAGGGTAGTGAGGCCAAGAGGAAGAAAGGAGGCTCCAGCCATCTGTCAATACATACAATGCAATGTGTGATAAACAAGTCTGAAGATATGAATCCCACAAGCTGGTCTGTAAGAGATTGAGAGCTAATGATATTCTCATTGCTGCAGTGAGGGAAAATTGCAACTGTCGGTATAGAACTCAAGTTGCATTTGATTTTTAGTTTTATTTTTTTGTCGTGTAATAGAGTCGGTTTATTTTTCTTGCTTTTGTTTTTGTTCCTTTAAAATTTAATGCTATTTACCATATGGGTAGGTGGAATGTTTCTAGCCTCACCAAAGGACGGCACCACTGATCTGTCATCTGGGTCATTTTTATAAATGCGCATTAGATTAGAATGACATTTTTGTACATCTGTTCATAGCTTCTAGAGGATGAACACCGTTGACTTCTCTCTAGTGGTAGCCTGACATTTATAGTTTTTTTGAGAGGGAATGCATTGGTATAAAACTTCCTATACAGTTGTTGTTTCATCAGGATTTATTAGGCTATAAACACCCCCTGACTTTCTGTCTATCACTTTAAGGGCTTAAAATAAGCGCTTCCCTTAAGACTTTCTACTTGCAATAAGGCTATGTTAAAAATCAGTCGGGCCATGCCTGTAAAGCTAATTTTCATTCATCTTGGTGTTACTTTGTGATCAGAGCATTTTACCAATTTGAGCTGAACCCATAAATCCAAGATATGATTAATACATTCAGAAAATGTAATAAATAATTTAGCATTTTCTTTCTGCTGCTACCTTATTTAACCCTACTGGGTTACCAGAGTGGAAGATTGACGTCTATGATTTGGTACAGATTTTACACCAGATGTCTTTCCATACACTTGTGTTGCATAATTTCTTAACACAGAGCCACTAAATACAGTAAATCATTTAGGAAAAGTGTCACATTTCACCAATTGTCCTCTAGAGGGCGTTGATGAGTGGCTGTTTTACCAGCATAATGTCCCTCTTACTGTGTTTGTTGGTCACAATTAAAGTTTCTCTTGGCTGTCCATGTACAGTGAAGCATTCCTACTATTTGAAAAATAAAATGTCTGCTATACTTCAGCATATTAATCGCCATTTTGATGTATAAGAATGACAGTGTTTTTTTCCCCCTTTGGCTCAGACTACAATCTTTAAAGGTAAAAAGAAAATCTCTTTGCAAGAAAATCCCTAAACAAATGTGATAATTGTATTAAAAATGTAAAGTTCTCGAATATTGACATCAGATTAGTATAGTATGGTAGTATGATAGTCTTCAGACTTGTTACTCCTCTTTCCTGAGGTTCTTTCAAACAGTGAGCAGCTGCCATCATCAATGTTCTCTCAGCTTCCTTAAACCCTGGCAGCCTGCACACCACATGCTGCTGCTATCCACTATCCACCTGGTATAAATCCATCACTTGGCTAAATTGATTAGGTTGTATGTTTAAAAAAATATTTATAAATATGACACAAGTCGGCTTTGTTTATTTTAATTGTTTAATGTCCCCACATGCTGAAAATGATGTTGCTCAGTTCTTCTTTTCATCCTTTTTCCTGTGATTGCCATGGTCACACACACCCAGCTAAGATGGCAAATATAAAAAGTTAATTATGAAGAAGCCCCACACAGATGTTGCTGTTGTTTGTCTGCATGTTTTCACTGAAGACAATGAAGACACACTGTTCACCACAATCTCTTCATGTGTTTTCAGGGTCAACCACCTGCACTATCCCCCTGATGGGTATGAAGAGGACCCTGAAGTGATTGGCTATGAAGATGGAGATTATGGGCATGACTACCATGGTGACAACAGGTATGTTCAAGGATGTGTTAAATCAGCTGTCTGTCGTCCCTGTCACATGGCTTGTGGGTGTTTCCTCCAAATGTAAACACAAAAAAAATCTTAAAATATCACCCACAGTGCATGTGGCGTGAGGTAGGCAGCAATTATTATTTATATATGAAAACTGTTACATAGATGGTCATTTAGACTGTACTCTGTGTGTGTGTGTGCGTGTCGCTTCATAGACAAGATTAAGTGTCATTTCCTCAAAGTGATTTCCTGTTTGGATGGTAAGATGTATTGTATAGATATTGTGTTATGAATGAAATGAGAAAATGAGAAAATATACACTTATCATTCCTGTTATCGGCAAAGCATCGGCAAATAACTGTAATCAGAAATTGAAAACTGGAGATGATTATAATAGCAATCGCTTGTAAATGATTTATGCTCCCCCTAACTCTCTTGATGCGGCCAATTCAGGGTGAAGAGGAAATCAAGCAGCTCACATTCCCCTCGTCCAAAGAAAAGGAAGAAGAAGAAATCTGGCCGTCGAAGGAGTCGGTGAGTGGAATAGAATAGAGTAGAATAGCTAGGGCTGGGTATCGTCACTGATTTCTAGAATCGATTCAATTCCGATTCACAAGGTCCCAAATCGATTCGATCCACGATTCGATTTAATTCGATTCGATTCGATTTAAATCTGGGAAATTTTGACAGTCAGAAGTATAATTCAGATCAGAACATTTACATATTTTTGTATCTATAAAAAGGAAGCTGACACTCGCAAGACTTTATCCAAGGTGTGAGCATCACAGCAGATGCCTTTGTGTCAAAGTAGCTGAAGATAAAACACAGAAAAACATGAAGGTGATTTTCCTGGTCTGGGATTTTATAAAAATATTCTGCAGTACATCAAAAACGAAAGAAAACCATTAATTAGTGAACATTACCTCTGACGTTACAGCGGTTTTATTAGACACACGGCTAAGCATTTTGCATTTTGAATAATATTAAAAAGTTTAAATTTGTTCAGTATTGAACAGCAGAAATGAGGTTTTCTTTTCGGAAGAATGTAAAAGGGAAAAAAACAGCGGCCGACAGCGCTGTAAACAACAGTAGACTTGTGCGTAACAAGCAAGCGAATAATGAAGAAAGCGAAAGTGTTCGAGAGAGAGAGAGAGGGGGGAGGGGGAGGGAGAGAGGGAGAGAGAGAGAGCTGCGCATCGCAATGGAAGCAAAACAGTAAAAGAGTGAATTCATGACGATGTTTATGTGAAGCGTTTGGATCTTCTTTTGCTGCTGGTTCGGTCAATATTGTTTGGAGAGAGATCAAACTAACAGCTTTAGAATCAGCGCATAAAGGGCGTGAACACAAAGCGCGGACCCGGATCAGCGAGCTGTCGGCTTTCAGCCCTGACTGTGAGAAAGGCGACATCTAACTGATTCTGATCCGCGGGTCGCGCTGTGTGTTTAAGTCTATGTGCAGAATCCCTGTACCTGCTCTCATTTACTGTTTGGTGGTTCTTGAAATTTTGTGAGATGTCACCAGAGATTCTGGCATTTCGGACAAAATAAATTTATATTAAAAAATCGATTCAGGATTTTAATGAATCGATTTTACGTTATCCAAGCCAGAATCGATTTTAATCGATGAATCGATTATAAAAACCCACCCCTAAGAATAGCCTTTATTGTCATTGTACAGAGTACAACGAAATTGGAGTGCCGCTCCCTTGGTGCAAGTTTCAATAATAAATATAAATGTAAAATATAAAAAGTACAAAAAAAAAACAAAAAAACCCAATCGTAAGTACTCAAACAATAGTATGTACAATATATACAGGATAGCAGCATTAATATAATGACAGTATGAATAGCAGCATAATATAATGACAGTGACGGTATGGAATAGGTTCAATTGTTTTTGTGCTTATTTACTACGGTGATAGCTCTGGGAAAGGAGCTATCCCTGAATCTGTTTGTCCTGGTTTTATGTGACCTGTACCGTCGGCCTGACGGTAATAGTTCAAACAGTTGATTGCTGGGGTGAGAGTAGTCCTTGATGAAATTGCCAGCTCTGCTGAGGTACCGAGAGTTTGCAGTGACCTCCAGGCTGGGCAGAGAGCAGCCAGTGATCTTCTGGGCTGTGTTGATGATCCTCTGCAGTACTTTCCTGTCCGCAGCTGAGCACCCTGCATACCATGATGTTATGCCGTACGTTAGGATGCTCTCTATGGTGGCTCTGTAAAATGTCACCAGCAGCCTCTCCTCCAGGTTGTTCCTCCTGAGCACTCTCAGAAAGCGGAGACCCTGCTGGGCCTTTTTAACCACCACCGTGGTATTTGCAGTCCAGGAGAGGTCATCAGAGATGTGCACGCCCAGAAACCTCTGACAGACTGTGGTCTATTTGTCAGGAAGTCCTTGATCCAGAGGCAGATGGGGGTGGAGAGTCCCAGGTGAGACAGTTTCTGGACCAGGATCTCCGGGATGATATGATTGAATGCTGAACTAAAGTCCAGGAAGAGCATTCTCACATAGCTTCATCAGTCCTAGATGTTATTGCTTCTGTAGTTGGTAATGTGATTGATCCCCTGCCACATTTTTCTGGGGTCATTGTCAGCAAAGTGATCTTCAATCCTCCTCCTATAGGCAGCCTTAGCTTTCCTGATGGAAACAGCTTCCACTGATCGCTGATGAAGTGGTTCGATTTTGCTCTGTTTTCCTTTTTTTTTTTCCTTTCGCCAGCTCCGCTGACAGAATAATTACACTGGTGGTTTTGTAAAACGGAATTCCAATTATTTTGGTGTGAGTATCACAAATGAGCCATCAGATATCGCGACTGTGCATGGGGGTGGGGAGCCATTAGCAAAGCACACCCTCATCTCCCATTTTCTTTTGACAAGGTCAGGAAAAGAGGGGGAGCAAGATTGAAATGAAGAGACACAGAGGCATTAGAGAGCAGCCACAATAAAAGGAGAAAGGCAGAGGGATGAATAGAGCTGAGAGAGAAATCAGCTGAGCCACTATAAGATGATACCTTTGCTCATAATGACCCTATCTGAGGGGTAATGTAATGCAGTTGAGTGAAAAGCCACAGTTTAACATCTATCTGAGGTTCACTTAGCAGTCACGTCATGTATCCTTCTCTCTATCAACAGGTTTGGCAGCTTCTCACCCACTCACAGAGAGAAGAAGAAAAAGAGTGGGAAGAAACACAAGCGAGACCGGTGAGTGCGCACATGCACGCGCACGTGTGTGTGTGTGTTTGCGTGTGTGTGCAAAGGTAAAGAATCTGGATTTTGAAGGCTTTGATCAACAGTTCGCCTTGTGATGAAGCATTTTCAGCACTGTAGTTCATTTATCCGAAATATTAAAGGAAAAGGGAAAGGTGAAAATGAGGCTTGGAAGAGACCCCAAAAGCAAGCGCTCATCAACAAAAACTCTAGGTGCCTTGGGATATCATAACAGCAATAAGCAGTGGTAGAGTGGCCTCTTCCTCCTCTGGTTTCCCTCATTCTCTGCCTGACTCAAGGGGAAATGGGCTAAATGTGTTGCTCTAATAACCCAGTCTGTATGACGGGGCGCACAACTCAAGAAAAATGAGCCTCTTACTAAATTGCTGAGCATCACTGCGCTGCCCTGCTCTGCTTTCCCTCCTCCATCCATCCACTCTCATCCCATTTCCCCCATGTCCTCTCTACTCATTGCCGCGCCTCCGTTTCAGCCTCACAGCAAGGATGTTCTGCATTGCAGGTGCTGCTGATATCAGAATGCCTAGAACAAGGAAGCAGGAGGGCGACATACAACGTTCCTCCAAAGAGACATCCTCCTCTGATGCTCTTCTTTAAGATGCAGATTAGGAAGGGGAGGGGGGAGATTATACGCAGTCCTGTCCTGCTAACATTTCGCTGGTCTTTGTTTCTTTAAAATAGCAGCGGGTTGATCTCAGGCCATTTGGGTGCATATTTGTCTCATAGCTATACTGTTTATGCCCTTGTGATAAACGTTGTGCCGTGGCGAGGGATTCAGCTGTCACCAGAGCTTGTGACAGAGGAGGAGAAGAATGTCCTCTCCAGAATAACACCTCATACACAACAGTCCCTACCTGAGGCCCTTCGGTGGGGAAGCATGGGTTGTCACGAGGGCCACAGCTCTCAGTCACATACCAGCCACATTTATTACTGTGACAGCTTTATTACTCCTCCTTTTTCAGAGCATCAACAAAGTGCTCCCTCCCACTCTGTGCTGCATGCTGTAGGTGTGTCAAACAGCATGGGAGATGTAGGGCTCTTCAGGAAAATAACTTGCACAGGCCGGCCTGAGTAATCACCATGGAAACTGCAATGAGGGTGAAAAGTGATAGGAAGGTGATGTGTCAGTCCTGTGCTGAAGACTGAGGAATAGCCCATATCCTGCTTATTATGTTAAAGGGGCTTGGCCAATAAGTGTGGCTTTATTGTAGGGAGCAGCATGTTCTACTAAGTGTGATGACCAACACATGTAAAGTACAGAACTGCTGTTAGAGCTCCCTGCAGATGGTGCTGCACATATAGATGCATGTGATCCAGAGTGCATTGTTTGCTGAAATATCCCACCCCTTACCTTCCAGGAACATTTCTTACAGTCTTTTGTTGGTAAAGTTGATAAGACCAGGCCTGACATCACTCCCCTGCCTTTGCAGGGCTCTAGACTAACTTTTTGCCATGGGCGTACCGGTATGCCTAACTTTTTAAAGTTAGGCGTACGGGCACAAAAGTTAGGCGCACACAAATTTTATAATAATTTATATAATATATGTTTTTCTGGATACACTGTGCTTTTACAGCATTCAAAGACTGATGACACCGTGACAGAGCACTGGCTATGAATTTCAGAAGGATCAGGCCTTAACTTAACAGAAAAGTTAGCAATAGTTCTTTTCCTATTACAGCTACATCCACTTCTGTGGTGCCTAGGCTGCTCACTAGGGCTGGGTATCATCACTGATTTCTATAATCCATTCGATTCCGGTTTTCAAAGTCCCGATTTGATTCAACTTAGCCCCAGACAGTCAGAAATATTATAATTCTGATCATTTATCAGTACTGACTTCATCAGAATTGTGAACATCACAGCAGATGCCTTTGTGTGAAAGTAACTGAGAATAAAACACAGAAAAACATGAAGGAGATTTTCCTGGTCTGGCTTTTTATAGCAGATAACCTTAAAAATATTCTACAATGTTCTGCATATAAAGTTTAAATTTCTTCAGTATTGAACAACAGAAAAAATAAGCTTTCTTGTCCGAAGTCATTTAAGTGAAAAAAAGAAAAAGAAAAGAAAAAGACAGCAGCCGACAGCGCTGTAAACAACGGTAGACTGGTGGGTAATAAGCGAATGAATAATACAGAAAACAGAGATTGGAGACGGGAAACTGTTCTTGAAGTACAGAGATAGATAGAGAGAGAGCTAGCTGTGCATGAAGTGTGATTTTAATAGTCGTGGAAGCAAAACAGCAAAATTCATGACGACATTGATCAAATGTGAAGCGCAGTTTGCTGCTTCTTTTGCTGCTGGCTCGGTGAATTATGGTTGGAGAGACAAAACCTGCAGCTCAGAATCGGCGCAAAAAGACGCAATCACAGCGGACCGGACGCATCAGAATCGCTAAGCTCCGACAGCGTGTCCGTCTACGGGCCGTCGGGTGAGAAAGCCGAGAAAGACAAAGTTGATTCTGATGCGTCGGTCCGTTCTGTGTTTACGTCTTTGTGTGGTATCCGTGTACCTGCTCTCGTTTGCTGTTTGGTTGTTGTTGAAATGGTTTTGTGAGCTTTAATCTGAGAATCTGGCATTTCTGGCAAAACACAGTTATGTTTAAAAGTCGATTCAGGATTTAATGAATTGATATCGCTTTATTCAAGCTACTCACCTCCCACTTCCACCTGCACTTTCAACTGGACCACGGCCAATCAGGGAGGTCCCGCCCCTTACTATCTCTGATTGGTTTAGTCCACGATAGGGGCAAAATGTGTGTCTGTTGTTGACCACAGGGAAGGTTGCAGATTTTATTTTATTTTTTTGCTACCCAAACAGTTGGTCGCACAGGTGCAACCAAATTTTTTTTTTTAGTCGCACCACTGAAAATTTTGGTCACATTTGCGACCAAATTGGTCGCACTCTAGAGCCCTGCTTTGATCCCTCTGTCCCACATTTTCTGCTGTTTTTGACCATTTCTTTCTTTCTCTACTTTGGCTGAAGTGAAGCCCAGTCTGTGGTCCTGAAACAACCATTCAAAGAGGTCTTTGACACTTGGGCCTAGTGTGCTATTCATAATTAACAGCTGTCTACTGGCAGCCAGTTTTATTTTATTTATTTATTTTTTGATAACTTTATTTATGATTTTCCAATGTGACAAAAATACAGAAAAATATAACTGGAATTGCGATTACAAACATTGCCATTGTGAAACTGGTTGTGCCACGCAGGAAAATGTATAATGTATGGACAAAAACAAGAAATACTACCATGTGAACAAGGCAGAAAACACCAAAAAGCAAACAAACAAACAAAAATAAAATAAATAAAGGGGGGAGGGGGGGCTGCATTGTGTGCAGTTCTTGTTGGCTTGCTACAGATAGTAGGTGGCTTCAAAGAAAAAAACCCCCACAGATAAAAGCAGTAATACTTCAGTAAATCACAACTTCTCCACATATTCAATAAAGGATGACCAGGTTTTGTAGTATTTACTTTGAGACCCTCTCAAACTGTATCTCAAATGCTCTATCTACCTCTCTACCCACTGAACAAACACTGGTAGATCGGAATCCTTCCACTTAAGAAGAATTAGACCGTGCCAGGAGAGATGAGAAAGCCACTCCATACATTTAATAAGAAGCTATACCGTGTTGGTTTAGGAGGACACCAAATATGTGCTTCATATGTGTTTTCCCACACACATGAAAAAGCTTTAAAAACTAATTCCCAGAACCGGTTCAAATCAGAGCAGGTCCAGAACATATGGCTCATAGTAGCAGGTGATTGCTTGCACCTCGGGCATCCATTATCAGAGGTATTGTATATTTTGGCTAGTTTAGCTTTGGTTAGGTACGCCCGGTGAAGGATTTTAAACTGTATTATACAATGCCGTATACAGATTGAGGATTCATGGATCCTGCTAACACTAAGGTCCCATAGGTCGTCTGAGATCTGGAGGTTTAAGTCCAGTTCCCATGCGTTTCTGGCTTTGGACACAGAGTCTGCCTTTGTATGCTGCAATGTGCTATATATTTGAGAGATATGGCCTCTAGCAATAGGTCGAAATTGTAGACAGTCCTCAAAGTGGACAGTCAATAGGTAGACTTGGATAAGAAGTGAAGTCTTTCCAGTAGCTCACGTTGGTCTCGTGGGAGTATCTATGTTCCCCAAGAAGGAGTCAGCCTCTGAATTATCAGTGCGGGAAGTATAGAGATCCTGATAAAATAGCTTAATTCTGTCAGGGTGTGTTACCTCCTGACCGGAGTATAACTGTATGTCAGGTATAGATTGGGCTGTGGCGGATTGACAAAGCTGATGTGAAAGATATCTACCTGCTTTTTCACCATGCTCGTATATATGATATCTTGATCTAAGAAAGAGCTTCTCAGTTTCTTTAATTGAGAGGGTGTCAAATTCAGACTGCAGCAGTACCTTCTGCTTATATAAATCAGCGGTTGGACAGGTAACATATTGTGTGTCAATGTTTGCTATGAGCTCTGTCATTTCTCGAAGCTGTTCGTTTCGCTTTTTATTCTTATAAGACGCAAAATAAATAATTTGGCCCCGCAGATATGCCTTTAGCGACTCCCAAATTATAGATTTTGAAACATCTGGAGTGTTATTCGTTTCTAGAAAAACTCAATGTGGTACTCAATGAACTTGCAAAACTCCTCATCTGACATTAATGCTAAGTCAAATTTCCAGAAACGCTGCCTTGTGCACACATTTGAAAATGAGATATCAACCTGTACTGGTGCATGATGTGAAATTACAATTGCATCTTATTTACACATGGTGACCCTTGGGATAAGGAAATTATCCAAAAGAAAATAATCAATCCTCGAATACAAATGATGCACAGGGGAGAAGAAGAATAGTATTTTGCTAAGGGCTCAGTGATACGCAGTGGATCTGAAATACCATAGTTTTGAAGAAATGTATTCAGAACGGACACTGATCTGGAGGTCCGAGTAGACTGATGTGGCTTAGACCTGTCAAGGTTGGGATCGAATACCAGATTCAAATCCCCACCAGGTGATGCGTATTTAAATCTGGCAGCAGGCCAATCAGTCTTAATAAAAATTGTGGATTGTCCCAAGTTGGTGCATAAGTATTCACCAAAATAACTGGAGTGTTGTGGAGCCTGCCAGTAACTATCAGAAAGCGGCCATTTGAAGTGATGAAAGGAAAATGTTTTCTAACAAAAATGGCAACCCACCGCGATTTAGAGTTAAATGCAGAATGGTAGACCTGGGAGACCCAACTTTCTGTCAACCTATTGCTTTGCGTGGAGCGCAGATGTGTCTCCTGTAGAAAGACAATGTCTGGTTTGAAAGTCGACAGATGAGTGAATATCCTTTTACGCTTTTTAAAATTATTCAGACCTTCTACATTCCATGTTATAAATCAGAATCAGGTGTAGTTGCAGTTGTAGTTTGGTTATATAGCCATATTCATACTTTCAAGACAGTCATGACAAGCAAGCCGAATAATAATTTGGAGTAAGTATACACACAAAACTGCAGCCAACAAGAAAAAGGAAAAACCCAGAGTAACTATACAGGGAGTGCAGAATTATTAGGCAAATGAGTATTTTGTCCACATCATCCTCTTCATGCATGTTGTCTTACTCCAAGCTGTATAGGCTCGAAAGCCTACTACCAATTAAGCATATTAGGTGATGTGCATCTCTGTAATGAGAAGGGGTGTGGTCTAATGACATCAACACCCTATATCAGGTGTGCATAATTATTAAGCAATGTCCTTTCCTTTGGCAAAATGGGTCAAAAGAAGGACTTGACGGTTTAAAAAAGTTAGAAATAGTGAGATATCTTGCAGAGGGATGCAGCAGTCTCAAAATTGCTTCTGAAGCTTCTGAAGCGTGATCATCGAACAATCAAGCGTTTCATTCAAAATAGTCAACAGGGTCGCAAGAAGCGTGTGGAAAAACTAAGGCGCAAAATAACTGCCCATGAACTGAGAAAAGTCAAGCGTGCAGCTGCCAAGATGCCACTTGCCACCAGTTTGGCCATATTTCAGAGCTGCAACATCACTGGAGTGCCCAAAAGCACAAGGTGTGCAATACTCAGAGACATGGCCAAGGTAAGAAAGGCTGAAAGACGACCACCACTGAACAAGACACACAAGCTGAAACGTCAAGACTGGGCCAAGAGATATCTCAAGACTGGTTTTTCTAAGGTTTTATGGACTGATGAAATGAGAGTGAGTCTTGATGGGCCAGATGGATGGGCCCGTGGCTGGATTGGTAAAGGGCAGAGAGCTCCAGTCCGACTCAGACGCCAGCAAGGTGGAGGTGGAGTACTGGTTTGGGCTGGTATCATCAAAGATGAGCTTGTGGGGCCTTTTCAGGTTGAGGATGGAGTCAAGCTCAACTCCCAGTCCTACTGCCAGTTTCTGGAAGACACCTTCTTCAAGCAGTGGTACAGGAAGAAGTCTGCATCCTTCAAGAAAAACATGATTTTCATGCAGGACAATGCTCCATCACACGCGTCCAAGTACTCCACAGCGTGGCTGGCAAGAAAGGGTATAAAAGAAGAAAAACTAATGACATGGCCACCTTGTTCACCTGATCTGAACCCCATTGAGAACCTGTGGTCCATCATCAAACGTGAGATTTACAAGGAGAGAAAACAGTACACCTCTCTGAACAGTGTCTGGGAGGCTGTGGTTGCTGCTGCACGCAATGTTGATGGTGAACAGATCAAAACACTGACAGAATCCATGGATGGCAGGCTTTTGAGTGTCCTTGCAAAGAAAGGTGGCTATATTGGTCGCTGATTTGTTTTTGTTTTGTTTTTGAATGTCAGAAATGTATATTTGTGAATGTGGAGATGTTATATTGGTTTCACTGGTAAAAATAAATAATTGAAATGGGTATATATTTGTTTTTTGTTAAGTTGCCTAATAATTATGCACAGTAATAGTCACCTGCACACACAGATATCCCCCTAAAATAGCTAAAACTAAAAACAAACTAAAAACTACTTCCAAAAACATTCAGCTTTGATATTAATGAGTTTTTTGGGTTCATTGAGAACATGGTTGTTGTTCAATAATAAAATTATTCCTCAAAAATACAACTTGCCTAATAATTCTGCACTCCCTGTAAACCTAACTCCCACAACTGAGCGTTCTCACTCCCGAGGCGTAACATGTCGACGTTTTGTCACGTCCCGCGGCGTTCCTGAGGAACGTGAAAGGAGACCTTCGGCGTTCTTATGGTACGCGGCGGGTTATGGCTGGGATCCAGTGCAATGACGCTCCCGCGGTAATAGACGTTCCAGCCCTGTATTCCAGCCCTAAACCTAACCTTATCCCTAGCCCTGACCATAACCTTATTCCTGACCTTAACCAGGACTTTAATGATGTTAAATAGCGTGTTTCTAAGCGATTTGAAGAAAAAGAGCGAACATGTGTAGATTCAGTCCAGACGGTTCTCATATTTCCTCTTTTTTCCGAGGTCGTCATTTAGGAACGTGGTGGGTAGCCGAAAACTTAATATGGTGACGATTTGTCACCTAGCGTAAAATGTTACGCTTTGGGAGTGAGAACGGGTTGCCCACAAACCAGGAACAAGCTACACCTTCCCCCCCAAAAGAGCTTATATCCAACATGTCTCTTCACTCCCTAAAACAGATGTTGCCCCTAACAGGGAACGCCAACTATTAACATAATTTTTAGACATCTGGCAGATTGGAAAGGCACACGTGACTTCTCTTGGTTGTTTACTTTGCTCAGTGATAAACAAGTATATGAAGACCTATTAAATTATGAAAGACGCCAAAGTACAAACCTCTATCTAAAGTGCAGTCAGAGTCAGTGAACAATAGAGAGTCAGAGAGCAATTGAGGTAGCACAGTCTACTCAGCCCGTGTCTTGATTCCCACACACAGCTAAGATGCAATTCTTGACGTAGTCTTTAGCAGCCGTTAGATTGGTGAATATTTCCTCTCCAAGAGGAGAAGAAATCCTCAGCTTCGCTGGGTACAGCATCCCGAATCTCACACCCTGACATCTGTGCAGTAGATCTTTAGCTTCTTTAAAGGCCCCCCTTCTCTTTGCGACTGCAGATGGCAGGTCTGGGAATGGAGACAATAATGGAGACAAAAAGGATTTTGTTTCCATTATGGGACTGGGGACTGTTTAACGCGGGCCTGCAAAGCAGCACCTCATTTTTTTGAAAGTAGTGAAATTTGACAATAAGTGGCCTGGGTCTCTGGTCTCTTGCAGGGATGGTCTGTAGGCTGCGATGTACCCAATCCAGTGTCGGAGCGGTATTCAGGCCCAACACCTCCTTTAGTAGCTGGGCCACAGAATTGACATGGGCGCGTCCGAATCTCAAAGCGCTCCCTCACGCCAAGTACAGTATTCGAATGTTGCATCTGCACTGTCTCCCTTCAAGGTCTTCGGTCTTGTCTGAAAGAGCTGATACAATTTCTTTCAGATCATGAACTTGCTTCTCCAAGTCCACAACCCGATCCGAATACTGCAGCTTCTTTCAGGCTAGTTAGCCGGCTATGGTGGTCAGTGCAGATAGTAGCTGGAGCATCAATCTTAGCACAAAGTTCAGTCCGCACTTCATCTGTTTGGTCAGAAACATTGCTGCGAAGCGAATCGATCAGGCCATTGAGAGCTTGGCACTTGGTCTCAACTTTTGCTTCCAGCTTAGAAATTTTAGCGACTACGTTTTTCTGCGAGCTAGTTATGTCAGCCATTAAGTGGGGCTGTGTCCGGGGATGTAGCATTGCTATCAATGGCCTTGTCTCCATCAGTCGTTCTGGTATTTTTAGACCCTGACATTGTTGTAAAGACTCTGGGAAAAGTTGTTTTTCATCACCTTCAGGCCTCCCTGAAAACAAATGTTGTCACTGTAATAGTTTGGTTTCAATGCACATTATCGCACGGGATCAGCAATTTTAAAGGTGCTTAATGATCTTTTATTAATTGCAGCTTCAGGGGATTCTGCCATTTTAATACTTTTAGATCTACAATAAATGCTACATTTGATACAGTGGATCATAGCATCATATTCTCTAGGCTGGAGAGCCACGTGGGCAAATTTTTCTGTGGCTTGTTCTCATCACCTGATTCTCTCACATGCAGCCGTCCCCCAAGGAACCATCCTTGGTCCAGTACTCTTTTCCCTTGTTATGTTCCTATATGTTCCTATTAATATCAAAAGATCAAAAATAAGGAGTTTCATGTCACCATTATGCATGGTGATAATTCACAAATCCATGTCCCTCTCAAAAAGAAATACTGCAGTCTTTTTGAATGCTTTACTTTAGTGTCTTACTGACATAAAAATATTAATATAAATAGATAACATCAAACTTCTTGAACCTTAAGCAAAAAAAAACAAACAAGCAGTAGTACTTGATGTCGGTCCTTCAAAAACAGCCTTTTTAAAAACCTCTGGGTCATTTTTGAGAGCAGCTTCACATTTGATAAAAAAAAATAAATGCTGTTTTTAGAGCCAGTTTCCATTGTAAAGGTGTCATCCAGGCTAGATTGTAACAACAGTCTTTATTTGAGCATTAACCAGGTATTTGTTGTCTGTTCTGCAACTTCCAAAATTCTGCAGCTCGACTCACATGAGACGCTGCCCCCAAGCGCACAAATACATTTCAAAATGTTATTGCTTGCTTTTATCATCAGGGGGTCCTTTTATCCCTCTGTGGGGGGATACTCCCACTAGGTTTAAATCTGGGACTCCCCACCATTTGACCTTAGAACTGAAGAAGCTTCTCGGATGAGAGGTGAAACATCTTTAAGTAACTTAAAGAAGTCCAGACGCTTTTCTTTGCAAGCTCCTTTGACTACGATGACCTGGATGACTGAGAACCTTCACAGACTGCTTGCTTTTAAGTTTCATTAAATGGAAACTTAAACATTCATTAAATCGTTAGCACCTCCTTACCTTCTGATCTTTTAACATATCACCAAGAACAGCTGACCAGATGTTTCCCATTATACTGACAAGCAAAATATCGGGCCTTTGCTGTAGCTACACCTATATTTTGGAACAGTGTTCCCCTTCATATCACCACCTCACCAACACTGAACATCTAAACTCTTTTGAGAATGTATTTTTATTCCTCGGTATTTAAACCTCTTGATATTTGTTTTTCAATTTTCCATTGTTCTCTTTTGTATTGTGTTTTATTGCTTTTATTGTTTTATTCTTTTAGTTGTACAGCACTTTTTTTATACTTGAATAATTCATAGGTTTGTGTTAAATGGCTTAACAAATAAACACAAAAAAAGAAGAAAAACTTTGAGAGCCCTTCAGCAAGCCTGGAGAATTATTGCTCAAGAATACCTTAAAAAATTAGAAGGAAGAAGAAAAAGAAGGCCTGGATTGCTCTCAAAAAATTAAAATGTGGTACACAGTCTCACAAAATGTATATGTAAAAAATATATAAATATGTAAAATGTGTTTTAAAAAAAGATACTGTGTTCTGCATATGAATTATTCATGTCAATATTTTGTTGCTGACCTCGCGCTGACATTACAATGGCTTTGTTTTTGTAGATCTGCATCTGGCTCCAGGAAAAAGAGAAGACACAGGTTTGTACGGCAGATAATAATGTCCTTCAGTATGTGAACGTCCATATACAGGGAGTGCAGAATTATTAGGCAAATGAGTATTTTGTCCACATCATCCTCTTCATGCATGTTGTCTTACTCCAAGCTGTATAGGCTCGAAAGCCTACTACCAATTAAGCATATTAGGTGATGTGCATCACTGTAATGAGAAGGGGTGTGGTCTAATGACATCAACACCCTATATCAGGTGTGCATAATTATTAAGCAATGTCCTTTCCTTTGGCAAAATGGGTCAAAAGAAGGACTTGACGGTTTAAAAAAGTTAGAAATAGTGAGATATCTTGCAGAGGGATGCAGCAGTCTCAAAATTGCTTCTGAAGCTTCTGAAGCGTGATCATCGAACAATCAAGCGTTTCATTCAAAATAGTCAACAGGGTCGCAAGAAGCGTGTGGAAAAACTAAGGCGCAAAATAACTGCCCATGAACTGAGAAAAGTCAAGCGTGCAGCTGCCAAGATGCCACTTGCCACCAGTTTGGCCATATTTCAGAGCTGCAACATCACTGGAGTGCCCAAAAGCACAAGGTGTGCAATACTCAGAGACATGGCCAAGGTAAGAAAGGCTGAAAGACGACCACCACTGAACAAGACACACAAGCTGAAACGTCAAGACTGGGCCAAGAAATATCTCAAGACTGGTTTTTCTAAGGTTTTATGGACTGATGAAATGAGAGTGAGTCTTGATGGGCCAGATGGATGGGCCCGTGGCTGGATTGGTAAAGGGCAGAGAGCTCCAGTCCGACTCAGACGCCAGCAAGGTGGAGGTGGAGTACTGGTTTGGGCTGGTATCATCAAAGATGAGCTTGTGGGGCCTTTTCAGGTTGAGGATGGAGTCAAGCTCAACTCCCAGTCCTACTGCCAGTTTCTGGAAGACACCTTCTTCAAGCAGTGGTACAGGAAGAAGTCTGCATCCTTCAAGAAAAACATGATTTTCATGCAGGACAATGCTCCATCACACGCGTCCAAGTACTCCACAGCGTGGCTGGCAAGAAAGGGTATAAAAGAAGAAAAACTAATGACATGGCCACCTTGTTCACCTGATCTGAACCCCATTGAGAACCTGTGGTCCATCATCAAACGTGAGATTTACAAGGAGAGAAAACAGTACACCTCTCTGAACAGTGTCTGGGAGGCTGTGGTTGCTGCTGCACGCAATGTTGATGGTGAACAGATCAAAACACTGACAGAATCCATGGATGGCAGGCTTTTGAGTGTCCTTGCAAAGAAAGGTGGCTATATTGGTCGCTGATTTGTTTTTGTTTTGTTTTTGAATGTCAGACATGTATATTTGTGAATGTGGAGATGTTATATTGGTTTCACTGGTAAAAATAAATAATTGAAATGGGTATATATTTGTTTTTTGTTAAGTTGCCTAATAATTATGCACAGTAATAGTCACCTGCACACACAGATATCCCCCTAAAATAGCTAAAACTAAAAACAAACTAAAAACTACTTCCAAAAACATTCAGCTTTGATATTAATGAGTTTTTTGGGTTCATTGAGAACATGGTTGTTGTTCAATAATAAAATTATTCCTCAAAAATACAACTTGCCTAATAATTCTGCACTCCCTGTATGTAACCTGTGTGCTTGCGTTCAGTTTGTGTCTTTTACACAATTGACTACTTTTTCAAATGACAGTAGAATAGTCCATTTAGGCAAGTGATGCGTGGAATTCTCTACTCTCTGTGAATGCAGATTCATTGTTGTTGGGGGTTTTTTTTCAGGTCGGGAAGCCCAAAGAACAAACATAAAGACAAGAACAAACAGAAAAAGAGGTGAGAGAATCGCTGCCTGTAAATTCAAATTCAAATTTCAAATTTCAAATTCAAATTTTATTTGTCACACACACACAACCATACACAGTATGACATGGGGGTGAAATGCTTGTAGCTGTACAATGCCCGACCATTAAATGACAGAAGAAAAGTTTTACAATATTTACAATTTACAGTTTACTACAAAAATTTACAAATTAACTTAGGAATTTACAGTAAAGAATGTGCAAATAGTAGAAGAGATTATAAAGATAAGGATTATAAATTATAGGAATTATAGGATTATAGGAAATGTGTGGTGACGTGTGAAAGAAATCTCCGTCCCGGGTTTCTCCGTGGATCGGGTTTCCTCCGAGGCGTGGGCACCTATAAGCAGAGTTTTGTCTTTACCCTATAAGATTCAAAATTATTCAAAGTAACACTCAGGTATGCCGTTCAGCAGGTTAGTTACAGCGCCGGGAGTAGCTTGGGAGAACAAGGAAACACAGACTGCTTCAGGTTGCTTTCCCAAAATCAACTCAAAGGTTTATTCATCAGACAACAGTTTATATAGAGGAAAAAGGTTCGTGTGTCAGCAGATTCTCAGTTCAAACCGGTACAGACCAAATAAGGAAGCGTCTTCCTGCCCTCTGAGCAAAGAAGTATCCTTTGTATAGTTTATCAGTTCAGCTACAATTTATGATTATCCCAGCAAAATACACTCCTAGACATAGAATACAGAGTTCTTTCATTAGTGAATTCTGAAACAAACCACCTGGCCTTTAACAAGCTCTTTTCTAGGAGATAAAGAAGGGAGGATGGGAATAAGGAAGTGATCTCTGTGGTATTTTCGACCTTGAGGTACCATCCTGTGATTCTTACACATTAATTCTTGGGTCACAGAGAAAGAGAAAAACAACTAGTAAATGGGCCTTATTGAGTAACAGTTTTCCTGTATAATATCACTATAAAACAATATCCTGTAAATGCTACCATGGTATCAAAATATCACAACAACGTGTGTGAGAGTCCAGTCTTATAGTGACGTGTTTGGGAGAGTCCAGTCCTACACCTGGTTCAGGCCCCGAATAGCCTGGGGGAAGAAGCTCCTCCTCATTCTCTCTGTTTTGGCCTTAAGGGAGCGGAAGCGCTTCCCAGACCTCAACAGTGAGAAGAGTCCATTGTTGGGATGGGAGAGGTCCATCATAATCTTCCTAGCTTTGGACTTGCACCGCTTGGTGTAGATGGACAGCAGGTCAGGGAGCTCTGATTGAATGATGCGTTCTGCCGAGCGCACCACCCTTTGCAGATCTCGTCTGTCCTGCTTGGTGCTGTTCCCAAACCAGGTGCAGATGTTTGCCGTCAGGACGCTCTCGATGGTGCAGGAGTAGAAGTTCTTGAGCACCTTCAGTGGCAGATGGAAGTCTCTAAGTCTTCTGAGGAAGAAGAGACGCTGACGGGCTTTCTTAACCAGGGTGTTGATGTGACAGGACCATGACAGGTCCTGAGTGATGTGGACACCCAGGTATCGGAAACTGTCCACTCTCTCCACTGGCGTGCCACTGATGATGAGGGGTTTGTAATTCCTCGCCTGCTTTGTAGTGAAGTCCACGATCAGCTCCTTAGTCTTGCTGATGTTTAGGAGGAGGTTATTCTCCTGGCACCAGGTCTCCAGGTTCTTAATCTCCTCCAGGTAGGCCGTCTCAATGTTGTCGGAGATCAGGCCCACAACAGCAGTGTCGTCAGCAAATTTGACAATGGAGGTGGTGTCGGATGTGGCTACACAGTCATAAGTGTACAGTGAGTACAGCAGGGGGCTTAAAACACAGCCCTGAGGCACTCCAGTGCTGAGTGAGATGGAGGGGGAGACTTGTTTTCCCACCCTCACTGATTGGGGTCTGTCTGTGAGGAAGTTGAGGATCCACTGACACAGTGATGAGCTGAGTCCTAGATCTGTCAACTTGGTGAAAAGCTTATAGGGAATTATTGTGTTGAATGCTGAACTGTAGTCCACGAACAGCATCCTAACATAATTCCCTCTGCCAGTGTCCAGGTGACTCAGGGATGTGTGGAGCAGGTGAGATATGGCATCGTCTGTGGAACGATTAGTCCGGTAAGCAAACTGAAGTGAGTCGATGGTGGCAGGAAGTGAAGAAGTGATGTGATCTCTCATCAGTCTTTCAAAACACTTCATCACAATTGAAGTCAGTGCTACTGGACGGTAGTCATTGTGGGAAGCGGGCTGTTGTTTCTTTGGAACAGGACTGTTTGAAGCACGTGGGAACCACAGCTTGGGCCAGGGAGAGGTTGAAGATCTCCGTGAACACGTGGGTGCTAGTTGATCAGCGCAGGCTCTAAGGACCCGGCCAGGGATTGCATCTGGTCCTGCTGCCTTCCTGGTGTTCACCCTCCTGAAGGTGTTCCTCACGGCATGCTCTGTGATGACGAATGCATTTTCTTCACTGGTGCACTCCGAGCGCACGCAGCCGTTTGTTGTTTTAATTGCTGCGGCGTCGAAGCGAGCATAAAACGTGTTCAGCTCATCAGCCAGTGAAGCATCTGCATTCATCATTGAAGAAGCTGGTCGTTTATAGTCCGTTATAGTCCGCAGTCCTTTCCACAGGCTCCTAGAGTCGCACTGTCGTAGCTGTGACTCTAGTTTTTCCCCGTAGCTCCGCTTTGCCTTTCGGACCGCGCTGCGCACGTTGTAGGACGCAGCCTTGTATAGGTCCATATTACCGGAGACAAGCCCTTCATTGTAGGCAGCAGTGCGTGATCTCAGAGCATCGCGGATGTTTTTATCCACCCACGGCTTCTGGTTGGGAAACGTTCGGATGATAGTTCTTTCTGCTGTGTCGTCCGCTAGTTTCCCGATAAATCCGACAACCGCTTCCGTAAACATGTTGATGTCATCAGAGCTGCGCCGAAACATGTCCCAGTCTGCGTCATCCAGTGCGTCCTGCAGCGCGGCCACCGATTGGTCCGTCCAGCGAGCGACCTCCCTCCTGATTGGTGCTTTCTGCTTTAGCCTTTGTTTGTAAGCAGGCATGAGGAAGATGGCGGAATGGTCCGATTTTCCAAATGCCGGCAGGGGCTGAGCCTTGTAACAGTTCTTGAACGGGGTGTAGCAGTGGTCTAATGTCCTCGTGCCCCGGGTGGGGCAGTTGATGTGCTGGTGAAGATTGTGAAATGTCCGTTTGAGATTCACTCTGTTAAAATCTCCCATAACAATTCTTTAATCCATGTAAATGTAGAGCAGATAGTCTGCATGTCTTATAAGAGAGTAGCCAAGTTTCATTCATTACCAGTAACATTTAATGCACATTTCCTCAGTTCACATTAAAACAAACAGTGAACAACAGTCTTAACTCCTCAACAATAGGTAGAAGTCCCATTGAGCCTACTCATGAATTTATATTGGCACTTTACAGCCATTATCTCAGGCTTAGACTCACACAGAATGTGAACAAGTGTAAAAGAATTGAGAGCATCTTCTAAGCAAAGCGTGTGAGTTCAGCACAATTTCTGGGCTGTACCCTGCTCTCTCTCTCTTGCTACACACACACACACACACACACACACACACACACACACACACACACAGACACACACACACACATATATATGTATATATATATATATATATATATATATATATATATATATATATACATACACACACACACACACACACACACATATATATATATATATATATATATATATATATATATATATATATATATATATTAGGGGTGCAACGATACACAAAATTCACGGTTCGGTTCGGTTCGATACTTTGGTGTCACGGTTCGATATTTTTTCGATACAGAAAAAAAATTTTCATGCCTTTTTAATTTGTCATTTATTAAAATTATAAATATATATTTTGACACAAAAGTACAGTTTTTAAATTTAACCCTAACCCTTGTGCGTGTTGTTTTTTAGCTCGTCATATTGCAGCCACAGAAATTATTTTGTCCATGAAACCATAAAGCTGCACTTTCTTTTTGCCTTATAGTCTGATTTGTCATAACTTCTCCGTTTTGTGGTAAGCTTTTCTTTGGCTGTCACTTCTTCACCCTGACCTGTCTTATTTGGCTCAGCAGAACTAAAATATATATCTGTCTGTGAAGGTTCTCAATCATCCAGGTCATCGTAGTGAAATATATATCCTGCCGCACTCACATAAGCTCAGCGATTCTCTGCACGATCAACCTCTCACATGTTTAAGCTGCGGGAGATTTCACTTGTCATGTTTGCATAGTAAGCTAACAATTAATAAGACGATGTCAGAGGAATTGGTGCACAAATTATCATCACTCACAGATCAGTGCTGTCGCTCTCTATACACAGTTCGCGCGATTGCAAAGTGAAAGCAAAAAAACAAGCGCAAATTCAAACACGATTTCAATATGTCACATATTGACAGTGGCTCACCCAATGACATAATTACCCAGCTACATTTCTGAAAGAATGCAAAAGCATTGACATATATTTTTCCTTCCTACAATAGCCCGACAGGCAGGGGAGAGATAGCCCCGGGACGTCGGGCTAGCGATATTGCGAGCCCTGTATCTGATTGAGGAATCACTCATCTTTGGAAAAGAGAGTTTATTACAGAGAAATGTCTCTTTCCAAAATAAAAGCTATACTATCCGTTTCTTCTGGGCTATATTCTCAGCAGCATATTAAACATATCAGGTCTCCATAAGGAGAATCCTGTGCTAACAGCTGTCTAAATGACTCGGCTAAAGTTTGTAGCATGCATGCTTGTTTTTGTCTTTGCACTAGGATGATGTCGGTGTAAATGTGCAGTCATATTCGTTGTGTTCCCACTAGTGCTTTCAGGTTAATCTCGTTGAAATAACCTTAACGCCACAACACGGCAAATCTCCGTTAACGAGCTACCCTATACAGAGGGGCTAGACGGCCAACACGTTAACGAGCTAACTGCGCTAACACACTAGCTCCCACCCATGTAATTGAGCATTCCATGGCACATCCAACATACTGTTTTACTTTAGTCCATGACTCGCTTACCTTCAGGGTCATACGTCACATGAAAACCAAAATAATTCCAAACGCCAGATCTGAATGAGTGTGGGGAGGTCCACTTCTGTCTCGCTAGCTTGCCCTGCGCTCTTCCTTCTGACCATCCTGTCTGTGTTGAGTGCTCAGTGAATCTGCGTTCGACTACTCCGCCTAGGCTGCACTCGAGCCTAGGCGGAGTAGTCAAATGCAGATTCACTGAGCGCTCAACACAGACAGCATCGTCAGAAGGAAAGTTGATAAAATAAATTACAAATTTTGTATTGTTCTTTTTTTTTTCTCCCCTTTGGTTTTCTTTCTTTCTCTCCCCCTCTTTCTTTCATTCTTTCCCCCTGTCCTATCCCACAGTCATGTCTGTCCCGTTTGCAACTGAAAATAAAATAAATTCATAATTATAATAAAGGTCAATCAAATGGACCAATATGATGATCCACTTAAAATAAATCCTCTTGGCATCTTTCTTGGCCTCAAGACAACAATTCTGATGGCTATAGATCCAAACGGGACACAAAAAAAAAAAAAATTGAAAAAAAAAAAAATTGAAAAAAATTGTATTGTTCGATACATATGCGTACCGAACCGAAAGCACTGTATCGAACGGTTCAATATCGATACGAATATCGTTGCACCCCTAATATATATATATCCTGCACCCTCTATTAGAATATATATATTGAAAGTATTTTGCAGTGCATTGCCTGTTTTACATATCATGAGATTGACTACTGAGCTCGCTGTGGCCTGTGTGTCCCCATGATGTATGCATGCATACACGTGGCTTTATGGATGTGTGTACATGTGTGTGCGTGGTATGTTTGTCCATTGGCTGTCCTCTGTCAGGTCCCCTGATGAAACACCCAGCAGGAGTTCACAGCGTCAAGGCAGCTGCTGCAGCTCTCGAAGTCCCTCCTTGTCTTCCATCAGGAGTGCCTCCAGATCACCCACCAGGTAACCCTCCCCCATTGTACACACGCACACAGACAGTATAGTCCCACTGAAATACCTCTCCTGACTGTCAAGCAGTTGCTCTGGTGACAGTAAGTCTTCCCATCATTTACTCTTTACCCCCAGGGCGATAGATTGGGATACAAATGGGGCTTGCCTGCATTTCTTAAACTCGCCCTGCTAAACGGTTGTGATATCTCACTCTGCCCTCATGTTCGGTTAGATGACAAAGCATTCATTGTTTATTCAGTTCATGGGGCATTTATCTTTTTATTCTGTAGTTATGTATTATAGTTCAGCCTTTTGCATTACTTATAATTGCTCTTGAAAAATTAAGAGTCACTCTTGAGGGATCACATGACTCATAATGTGCATTAACAGATCAGCAAGTCAGAAAAAAGGTTTTACTCTCTACCTGTCTAAGCTAAACTGTAGGGAAACATTATGCAGAGTTCTATATAAACGTTATTTGTGCGAAGCCTCTTTTTGTGTGTAAAAATAAGCAAAATGCAAAGTGAATTGGAATAGCAAACAAAATTCAATATTCGTGAAGCAGCAAATGAGATAAACAAGAATAATCAGAGAAATAGAATGTACTAGCTTGTTTCTACCGGATTGCACCCAAGTTAGAGTAAAGTGGTGTGCCCTGCTGTTCCAGATTAAACTCCAAACACAAGACAGACGGTCAAAAGATGTCTGACACCCCGCAGTCCCCGGCCCCCGAGAGTCCCACCACTTGGCACAACGGGGACCACACCCAGCGAAGCCGCAACGGCAAGGCCGGCAGACTCAACCACACCGATGGCGAGAAAGGGAACGATGTATGTAATCTCCTCTATTTTGTTTCCGCACACACACACCACCCCCTCCCACCCGGCCTCCCTCCGGTGGTATTTGCCGCAGCCCCCTGCAAATGAGTTTTAACTTGCTCTCTTGTGTTGGTTCACATGAATTCTCATCTAAGACACTGAGAGGTTTGTGTTCTTTTATTAGTTTTTCCTTGGTCATAGCTCAGTTATTATTATTATAATTATTATTATTAATGGTATTATTTTCAACATGTCAAAGACAAACCTTTTCGCAAAACTTGCCGCTCCTGCTGCTTTGTTTCTGGCTCTCTTTGACTCCTGTCATCTTGTGTTTCTTTTTTAAAAAATTATTTTATTTTCTTTTGTTTGTTTGTTTTTTGCTTTTTTTCTTGTTATTTGCCAGTAATACAGAGAGGGAGCAAAGAGAAGAAAAGTTTAAGTGTTTCCGTTCAAGTATATACTCTCTGAGTCACACAGCATTAGCGTACCACACCTCGGATGGGGATCCGAGCCACATTGGTGCACAAAGTCTCCAAACAAAGGAGCAAAAAAAGATATGTTGTGGAGTTGTGTGATTTTCTCTCCGTCACAAGGCCCAAACCTGCGAAGAAATATCAACTCAGGTGTGATAAGTTTTACGCCAGATAAAGACTTAATTAATCAGCATTGAAAGAGGCGCAATCTGATTTCTGACAGTGCTATAAAGTGATAGCAATCTGCAAATTCTCCTCAAACAAAATAATCCAAATACTTACTGGAAAGTCTGAATCCAAGCAGGCCAGAATGAGTTATAGCAAACTTTTAAGTGGTAGCTGAGTATCCTGGCACATATGGAAGATTTTAAAAAAAAAGGAAAGAAGGAAGAAGAAATAAAGAGAAATGCAAACATGGATTTGCTGTGTCATAATTAAAAAGGTAAGAAAAATTACCTTATGACTTATTGATGAAACATTTTTTTAGACATAAAAGTCAGTGAAGCTAAAGTGAGGATATCTTTAACGTAATTAAAAATCAGTGCCCAAGTAATTACAAATCAGAAAGTTTGCTCTCAAAAATGAGCACTCAAAGACTTTTGATTTAAAAGCTTTGGGTATTTATGATTTTATTATTACTTATTTTGGGGTGACTATTGCATTTTTTTTTTAATTAATCAGATCTGACTGGTGATCTAAACAGTTAAAGACAATTTTGATAATATTTAAAATTGACTTTTACATCTTTCTTTGATACAGTGACTGTATTAAAGCACAGGATTCAATGATGAGGTAATAAACAGACGAGTGATTAGTAACACTTTCAAAGTTGACACCCTTTTGCATGATTTAAATAAACAACTAAACACAGGAATACAGGAGTAGAAAATGTATGTCACGTCAATATCTTTTGAATTTTAAAAAGCTGTCGATAACTGCTTTTTATTTACATGTGGATGGCAGCACTACATTTTCATGAACAGTGTGAGGGAGGCTTTCCTTTATTTAGACTGGGAGACATCACATATGCCAGAAATGAAAAGAAATCAACTAGCCAATTTGCCACAGTGTCATGTTTTTTCTTTAGGCTCGCCAGCTGCAGGGATGCTACATTTGACTTTATATTTACATTTTTGATTGTGGATGCTAATAACAGTCAAACACAAGCGATAAATAACGGTATTTTTAACGCATGTGTTTCATGTAAATATGACACCGCATTTTTGTTTTGGCTCAAGGTTCTTTAAATCTTTCATACATGTCTAAATCTTGCACTGCATTAAGAGTTATAACCCCAGTTCCAAAAAACTTAAGATTCTGTGTAAATGTAAATAACAGAGGGTGATTATTTGCAAATGTCATAAATACATGTTTTATTCACAATAGATAACAAAAAATGTACCAAATGTATAAACTGAGAACATAAAAAAAGTTACTTTGAATTTGATGACAGCAACGTATCTCAAAAAACTGGGAACAGGGCCATGCTTGAGGAGACCAGCTGCTGGACTTTTGGGAGAGCAATGTTGTCCCATTCTTGTCTGTTATAGGATTACAGCTGCTCAACAGTTCTGGGTCTTCTTTTTCTTACCGTTATTTTCATTATGTGCCTTGTGTGTTCAGTTAGTGAAAGGTCTGGACTACAGGAAGGCCAGTTCATCACCCCAACTCTTCTACTATAAAGGCATACTGTTGTAATAAATTAGATACACCATGTGGTTTAGCATCACTTTGATATGTGAGTTCTCTAAACCCTGTATGTAAATTATAAAACTGATTGTGCTTTTCACAATGTGCAAGCTCACTTCCATAGGCACTAATGCACCCCCCATACCATCAGAGATGCAGACTTCTAAGCAAGAGCTAACAACAAGTTGGATGCTCCTTCTCCTCTTTAGCCCAGATGCAATGCCCATGTTTTCCAAAAAAGAAGAATGTTTTTTTTCTTCATTGGAGCTTCACCCTGTGTTCACAGAAAGCGAGTTCAGGAAATGTTCCTGAACCCATGAGGTGATTACAAGGATAGAATCATACCTGTTTTAGTACAGTGCTGCCTTAGGATTCAAAGATCATAGGCATTCGGTATTGATTTTTGGCCTTTTCCACTGTGCACAGACATTTCTTCCGATTCTCTGATTCTTTTGGTGGTACTATGTACTGTAGATGATGAGATCCCCTAAATGGAATATGTTGATGGGCCTTATTCTGAAATTCTTTTACAATTTATAGATGCTGTGTTTTTGCAGCCTGGTGAACATTTGATATGTGTTGCTGCCATCAAATTCAGAAGAGGCTAATGAGTCAAATGTCTTAGTTTAAACATTTGATATAGCTTCTGTGTTTTCTGCTGTTAATAAAATATGGGTTTATGAGATTTGAAAATCATTGCATTCTGTTTTTATCAAAACATTTAGACAGCTACTCAGTATTTTTGAAATCGGATTTGCATAAAAACATGTCACTCGACAGGTCCTTTAAGGAATGATGGATTAATTACTCTGTTGTTCAAATGAAAAACTCCACTGCAAGCTCACAGTAGACTGACAGAGGATAGCATGGTATAAATCATAAATGTAGTCCTCCCTGTCTGTTCAGGCTGAAGCTGCTCGTTGTTTGTTTTGGTATTTTCGAACATTACCATGTTTATGAGCCCCTGATTACCTGAAGACAAAGACAAACCCTTTGATGAGCTTTAAATTGCTTACTGCTATTATGGAAGCATCCCTGCTCCTCCATACTGTAAATGGGTCATTAGAGCTGTGGTTTGATGAGTGATTACACTCAAATTAAATAAAACACACCACTTAGACAAAGGGGATCACCTGTGAAATCAGCAAGCACTGATAAATATGAGTTTAAATAGGCTGCAAACACTCACTCCTGAGAACTGACACCTTCTATTTCCTACTTCAGCTTGCATGTCTCTCTACGGGGTCTCATCTGATCTCTTTCTCTCTTTCTCTCTCTGCTTATTTCATTCATTACTTTGTTTTCCTTATCAATTTAAGTGGTGAATAAATGAATAAATGCCCAAATCTTTCTGTCTCGTTTATATAAAAAGCACTCAAATGCTTTGGAACTGGACCAAGTAGGTTAACTGGGTATGTGTTACAGTTTCTTTTTGTCAATACAATTGTCTTTCTTCTCAAGCACATGCTCTGCTCAGTGATAGATCCTCTTCTCCTCCAGGCGTCTAACAGCTCCTGGCAAACCACCAGGGGTTAAGGAGATGCTCCTCTCTGTTGCTTTACTTCACCATGTCGATGTGCATGAGGCCCCTAAGAGGCAGTATCTCTTCTGTTCCTGCCTTTTTTGTTTATACTTAATCTGGACAATGCCAAGCAAACTCTGTTTGGTCATGTACATTTGAGCCATTCTGTTGGGAAATAGTATAAGAGGAGCATGTAATTGGCTCACATTTTCTAAAGCAGCATCTCTGTGGCACATAAACTACCACTCTTTTTAATCTCCACCAAAAGCTCAAATATTTAAAAATTATCAAAGTGGAACATTGCACGGGAGGATGGTTATGAGTGACAGATCCTGGATCTAACAGAAGTCTGATTTTACTGCAGCAATTGTGTGACTAAGCAAATGTTCTGCATAGCAGCTCTGGTTTTACTATCTATCATCTCAGTTTGTGTTCCTGTAGCCATCCTGTAGCTCTGTTTGAAGCAGTCTTATTCACTGTGTGGGAGGGAGTCCCTCAGATGTCCCAGAGGAACGCTCAGAGTAACAGCTGTGTGCTGTTAAGCTGCTGTTGGGCCAAACTAACCAGTCAGTCCATCTGTCCAAAGCCTTCTCTCTGGAAAAACACAGCATGCAGTTTGAAAATCATTCTAATTCAAGGTAAATTTTACTTTTATTTGCTCTTTACTGCTCCTTGTTGCCACTGGAGAAAAACACCCACTACAACAGTGGCTATTTTTTGATTTAAATGTTCTTCAAGATGAGCATTTCCTAACTGTTTGTGGGAATGGAAATTCAAATCAACTCTATTTAATTTTAGCTCAATTCCAGATATTTTATTTATATAGTACCAAATCACAGAAACGGTCACCTCAAGGTGTTTTATATTGTAAGGTAAAGATCCTACAATAATACAGAGCATGACCGACTATGAGCAAGCACTTGGCGACTATGGGAAGGAAAATCTCTGTTTTAACAGGAAGAAACCTTCTTCAGAACCAGACTCAGGGAGGAGCGGGCCATCTGCTGCAACCAGCTACAACAGGAAGAAGACACAATACAAATAAGCAGTTTATCTGTATTTATTTATTTGCTAATAGAATAATTATTTATTACAAGTTTAACTGCAAAACAGATTTTTACCTAACTGCCCTTTGAAAACCATTTGTGAGGATCTCACCATTTTGTTTGGATAAATTGGATTAACACAATGTGTTCCCTAAAACTGTGCAATGTGTGGGTCTCCTCAAGGTCCGTTTATAGCATCATATCTCAAAAATGACAAAATCTAAATACAAAATGCCAAAAGAGAGCAATACACTAATACAGCTTGCAGTCTAGTCTGCAGAAGTTGGAGATAAAGAAAAAAGAAAGCAACAAAGGCGACTTTCTTTAATTCTATCATGCCACGAGGGGGGGGGGTAATGAGCCAATCTGAGCTAGGCTCATCAGATTTAATCAAACAACAACAAATGACAATAAAGACAAACTATTTATAATTTATCTAACTATACTGTTTTTTTTCCAGAGGTAAGGCTTCTACTAACTGATCCATCCTGCAGCATCCCTAGGCTTTTCTATGGGAAGCATCCATTTCTGCCTCCTCCACAGTGGATGAAACGATCCCAAAAGGGCTAATTTCTTCCTGCGCATTATTAATGGATATCTTTAAACACGATTACATGGACTTTTGAAAATAGTTCGGACAACTTACACCTTAATTAACATGATTTTTTTTAAAGGGACTCAAGCCATTTTGATTGAAAGCTCTCTGTACACACTAACAGTTTAAACAGAAGCTCAGAAAAGCTCCTTAAGGCGCCCTCTTGTTGTACCTGTGTTTATGGTGATAAACACAAAGGAATGCCTGGAAGAAAGCTGGGCTGACGTCCAAAAATAAAGTACAGAGTAGACCAGTGCTGTTCCTACTGTTGCTGCTGCTGCTGGAGAAGACCCAGGCCAAAATGTGACTGGGGTCCCTTTCAGATGTGCTGACTCTTTAGTTTGTCAATCTTAGCATTGACTGCTCCCCTCCAGCACTCTTTTTAAACCCCTCCTCCTCTTTCCTACCCGATCATCTGTGTCCTCTGTGACTCACATCTCACTCTCGTTGTCCTGCCATTTTTCTTCCCGCCAGCTCTGCATGACCCCCCTTCCTATTCCTCCTCCTGCTTCTCCTCCTCCTCTGTCTCCATTTAGCAATTCTACTCTACATGGATGTCCACTAACATTAACTCTGTCCCTCTCTGTCCTCCCTCCCCTGTTTTGATACAAATATGGCTGCATTTGTACAAGCGAAAAAGACAGAGCAAATCATGTAGTTTATAGATTCATCCTTTGTTTTGAATTTGATTTTGAATTCCATCTGATTTTGATTTTTACTTTCCCCCCTCTATTTTTCTTTCTTTTCTTTTTTTTGTTTGGTTTAATTTATTCTCAGTCTCTGGACTAAATATGTAGCGCTGATACTAAAAGAGGTCATTGTCTTTTTCCCATTTTCGCTGCGGAGAACATTCCTTTCTCCTCTTTTTTTCCTTTTTTTCTTTCTTTCCTGTTTTTTGTTGATATTGCATACGTGTCACTGATTGAAATGGAAGGTAGGTAATGCTTTGCCTACGCACGTGATCTTTATGCAGATGAGAATGTGACAAGCACCCTAGCCTGAGTGACGTCAATGTTTCTCTCTCAATCTCTCTCTTTCTCTCTCTCTCTTTCTGTTGTTTACCAATGGTCTTTAACCAAATTAATTTGACTTCATCAATTATGATTTGACTCTTAAAAGATTGGATTACGTAGCGCTCTGGTTTTTCTCTTTCCTGCTTAATTTCATCCTGAAGTCCAGTATCCAGCTTTATCTTCCAGGTCCATTTCTGTCCATTTATTTTTCTTTTCTCTCTGTTCTGGTAGAATGCATTCCTGTTTGTCCAGCATCTCTCTGTTTGTCGGTGAATTAGTACATTCGTCTTTTGATTTTCACCATATTGATTTCCTCGACTGTTTCCAATAACTGTCTTAAGCACAAGTGGTTGTGTTTTCCTATTATTACGCTTAGTTGTCTCCTCTCTAGTGGAGAACGGTGCTTTTGTTGTATCTTCAGATAGCAGCTCAGACAGAACAGGATAATGCATGCGGAAGACCCAGCTGTATTTGCTTTCAGACAAAGCGCCTTTTGGAGATTAACCTTCTGGCCTGCTTACAGTGAGCAGTGCATTACTGTGCATCACAAATTTTAGTCCCTAAACTCCCACTGTAATGCTAATTCTATTTTTTTTTTGTCCTATGCTTAAAATAGAGGTTCTCTCTACATACTGTTTAAGGATGACAGCACTCTAGTTTTTATTTTATCATGAAATCCCCTGAAAAGACCAAAGCAAACAACACAGGCTGTCTGTCAATACAATTCCTGTACCCAGTCTGTTATACATTCTTACCGAAGGTGCAATAATTTATGAATGGGGCCCAATAGTTCAATTTCTACAAACAGTTTCATTTGGTAAGACTTTACAACAAAAATCAGTTTAATTTATATGGTGCTAGTTAACAGTTAGAATTGTCTTAAGGTCCTTTATGTTGTAAGGTAAAAGAAATCCCCAACAATCAGATGCCTGTGGGCAGCACTTGGTAACTGTAGGGAAGAAAAACTCCCTTTTAACAGTAAGAGACCCCTGACAGAACCAGGTTAAGGGAAGAGAAGCCATTGAAGCTAGACACAAAAGTGAAGTGAAGACATGTTCACAGTAATGATGCTGATGTTTAGTACTTAGCTCTTAGTTTGCTGATTTAACACAAAGTACAGCTGAGGCTGACGGGAATGTTGTACACTGAAGTATTGGATTGCATTTTAATTTATTTAGGCTTTATCGCTGTCATCAAGTTATCAACCAAATTCCATGACAATCTAGCTAATGACAATACACTGAAACTAGTTGGTGGTGGTTGATAGTGTGCCAGAGAATCTGGGAACTGGAAATATCTAATTCAGAGTTTACATTTTTCTGTCTCGAGCAAAGTGGTAAATGAAGCTGCTATTGCCATGCTAGTGGCTCTGCGTAGGGGACAGTGCTCTCCTAATATTCTTTCTGGCCATTATAATTTCCAGAGTAAATGTTGCATGACATGGGAACTATTTTTAAGCGTGCGTTAACACACATTTGGTGCCAATGAAATAAGAGATTGCCCAGTGAAGCAATTGAACTGGCTGCCCTGCTAAAATAAATTAAGTGCAGTTTATTCCGGACCACTAAAGTCAGGTGTTATTTCCTTATACACTCATTTATTTTTGGCAGCATGTCATTGTTCTGATTCCCAAAGTGGCTTGCAGATGCAAAGCAACTATGAGCAGAAAAACCCAACCAAAAATTGTTTTGGTCTTTTTGTGGGATTTACAAAAGTGTATGATATTGTCTGCTTTATACCCTTTAAAGCTTTGCCAATTTTTGTTAGCTTCAAGGTCATTCCTGACTCTAAAAAAATCACTGATTTGGGTAAAATGTCTAGTTTTTTAAGCCTATTAATACAGCACTCTCTAATGTAGCAACAACTCCCTGGAACTCCATGTAATAGCAAAATTCTGCTAGTGTGAGAACTGTAAGTGTCCTGTATGAAAGACATTAAAGAGTCCACAAGCACGAACACTGAGATAGTTAACTAGCAAACATGTCAGGCTGTCTCATTATATAAAGCACACTAAGAGCAAAAAGGTAAAGGAAGTATCTTTAACTCTCACCGACCCATTGCTCTGTGATGTTTAGGAAGGTGACTGGACCCAGAGGATTTAACTCTCTGTGTGAGGGACTCCCTGCACATTGTGGTTTTCCTCTTTGCTTTTCAGTTCTTTTCTATTGATTTCCATGCATTGTCTCATGAGTCACTGGCAGGGAAGGGTTTTGTGTCTTTTTCTCTTGCATTTTGTGAATCTAATGATGCACTTATGTTGCCCCACTTTTCCCTTTTCTTCATACCTTACCTACTAAAGGAGGGAATACCACTTTATTGGTAAGTGGATGTTAACCAGAAGGGAGTTAAAGGGAGTAACCATTAAAAAAAACAAAGAAAATGGGTCGCTGTTCACATCTCAGCAATTGTCTTCAGGAAAAAAAATCCAGAAAGAGAAAATTGAGTAGCAGAAGATTTGTTTTCTGATTCGATTGATACAATAATTGTGATCTTTATTTTGTTCCTTCCATTTCTGTGATGTTCCGTCAAGTTGTCTTCTCTTTCTGTTTCGTTTCTTTTTTTAACCATTACTGAAAAAACTGAAGAAGTCCTCTGTTTCTACTCTACAAAATCTGTATCTCTCTAATTTCTGCCTCTGCTCTTAAAATTATTTGGTTCACAGTTTTGTTTTGTTTCTTTTTTCTACCCTCTCTTCCCCCTTTTCCTAGATTTTTGTTTGTTTTTGCGATTATTATTTCTTCAACTCATTATGGTTTTGCATGCCAAGTATTGCATGCGCTGCACCATAGAGGACTATCTATAAGCCATATGGAGAAAACCTAGATCTTTTTCTTTTAGATGTTTACCTTCTTTTGGCAAGTACACCATAGCTCTCAATTACCAACTTGAAAACTCTCTGATGCTATTTTTATCCTTTTTTTTTCTTTTTTCTTTTCTTTTTTTTCCCTTTTGTTGGTCATCATTTCTCTACAGAAGTTCCACATGCTGACTGCCAGCTCTGCAAGCGTCCAGTCATCTCTGCTGAGAGAGCACAAGATCCACAGCGCCCCTATCAGGAACCAGATGGGAAAGATGTGTGTTGCAGAAGATACTGGGAGTGTCGATGGCAGGGGCACAGCTATAGGGAGCTCTCTGAGCAAGGCGTCAGGGAGGAGAGGAGGCCAGAGAGGTCAGAATAAGAGCTCCCACTCCCCTGCTCACAGCAGTGATTCGACCCACTCCCAGCACAACCATACTTACAGAGGGAGGAGCTCTCGTCACCACAGAAAGTAAGCCTTCCATTGCAGTTGTGCACTTTCAGGCTCTTATCACTGCTGGACCTCACCGCTTTGGCTTTGCAAATGAGAGAGAACTGTTTGACATCTGCTGGATTATACTTCCCATTCCCCCAGGGGCAAAGGTGGCCACTCTTCCAAGAGACACCACCAATCCAGTCGGGGTCAGGCACGCCACCGGAGCACATCAGCGTCTCCAGGGCACACGTCAGCCAACAAAGTCGGGAGCAAGGCAAACCTCCGACAGCGCAGCAGCTCCTGGAGCAGCGGGCGTTCATCCTCGCCTTCTGCTTCCAAAGACAGAGGACCCAGCAAGGCCAAGTCCCCGCACAATAGGCAAAACGCCTCCAGGTGAGCCGCTGTCTGATGTATAGTAGATTTATAATATGCTCCCATTGGTCGATGGTGTGACTGATTTGTGTGTCACACAGGGACAGGGAGAGTGCCAACCGCTCTGACACCGACAGCCGAGCTCGCCGCCGTTCACGCAGCTACTCACCTATCCGCAAAAGAAGAAGAGATTCACCCAGCTTCATGGAGGCTCGCAGGATCACCAGGTAACACCACATGATTAAATACACTTCTCCTTCACATTGTGTGTGTGTGTGTTTCTGCTCTTCCCTGCAAGGACCGAGCCCCAGAATAACACAGCCATGTATCTTGTTCTTTCTCACAGGCCTGAGTGGCTCTTAAATATGAGACACTTTAATGCGTTACACTTAAAGCATGTCCCATGATTTGGCAGGACGGTACTCATGCTGGGGTAAAAGTCATTCTTTCATAGCTTCAAATTACAACAAAGGCAGGCAAAAGAAATAAAGAGAAGGGATTTTGCTTCTGTTTCAACTCACGACTGGTAATTTTTAAGAAACCCATTAAGAGCCATTAAATCCTTTATGTGGAATAAAAATGAAAAACCACAGGCATAAATGGATGCAGTCATTATAAGGGTGGAGCTCTGGTAGACAGAAAATGTTACCTCCTGCTTTTAAACATCTATTTCAGACTTTCTATGGGCATCATGAGGGACATAAAGTGATCACTGTCCTTTATGTTTGGGTTTTTACTCTGCCATCATGTTTCATTTCCTTTAGAGATGACATACCATGTGTAATAGTTTTGTACTTTCATTTACTGCAATGTCCCTCACTAAACAAGTTTTTATTATTGCCTAACTATAGCACTAGAGAATTGAAATACTGTATGAATTAAAAGCAAACATGCTACCAACAAAAACTACAAATCATATGGTGTTTCTGAGTCATTTCAGTAGAAAGATTGAACTGAAACTGCAAAAAATGTGCCTTATGGTGGTACCTGGGACCAGATACATACAGCTCTGTGTAGACTTACAACTAAAACTGTGAGTACACAAAAGCAGAAATGCAAGTGAAATTGCCTGTTTTGCTTTATAGTAAATTCCACCTTGGTTTGACTTGCCAACATCCAAATATCAGTTTGAGTCTTTATGTATCAAGCCTAGTAATGTTAATGTCTAGTTCATGAAAACAAATGAAAACCTGCAATGACCAGTTGGCAATGTCTGCCCACAGTCCCACTGAGACATGGATAGTGTCTCCCACACCTGAATCAATGAACTTGTGTAAAGTCAAGTTCCAGGAACAGCATAAAGTCTGACACCATCTGAGGATTTGATCCTCGTACCTAAAAGCAGTCAGGGTGCACTGGGTTAACCCTGTAACGCCAAGTGGATCATATTTGATACATTAGTTTTTTACCTTAAAAACCTGACACACACAATCAGATACACACAGTGTTACTGTGAACAAACTGCACGATATAGCAAAAATGACACAAATTGAAACATAAATTATATTATGATATATTATAATCTTATTTTTTGTTATTTGTTAGAAGGTTCAATAAACACTTGAATTTGAATTTTCTGGCAAGTATTTCATGGTTCAGGCTGTAGAGGGTCAACACATGGAAGTCTGTGGGACCCCTCCAAAGATATGCATCCCCAGACCATCACCATCCCACTGCCACACCAGTCATGCTGGATGATGCTGTAAATGTATAACATCTGCCACAGACTCCAGACTGTTTCATGTTTCCACATGTATTCAGTGTGAACCAGTTCTTATCTGTGACGAGAACAGGGCAGCAGTGGGAGGACCTGCCAGTTCTGCTGTTTACAGGTGAAGTCTAGTTGAGCTGCATGATGGTGTACAGTGAGCACAGGTCCCACTAAAGGACATCAGGACCTCTTGCCGCCCTCATAGAGTCTGTTTCTGACAATTTTGTCAGAAACATGCACATAAATAGACCACTGAAGGTCATTTTGTATTGGTCATGCTGCTGGCTCTACAGGCTTGTCCAGCTTTCCTCGTGTAATGGCCTGTATGTCCTTCACACTCTTGAGACTGTACTGTGAGATGCTGCACATATGATCATGCCTTCCTGGAGGAGTTGAAAAGTTATGCTACCTCAATGAGGTGCAGGTACTGTCTCATGCTACCAGTAGTGACAAGGACAGTAGCAAAAAGCATAAATATAGAAAAAACTGTCGGGGGGGATAAGGAAAGAGCATTGGTGTATAGGAAAATTATCCCCTTTTTGGGGGGGGGGGATTGCCTTGTTGTTGCCCTTCCAGTCTACTTATTGCTGCTTTTATTTACACCAAAGCAGGTGAAATTGATTCACCATGGTTTATACTTTCTAATTGGACATGTTGACAGCTGAAGTTTGACTGTCTGTTATACTGTGATGATCAAGTCTTCCTTTTGTGAGCAGTGTAAATATGATCCAAGAAAAGTCCTTTATTCAATTTCTCTCTTAAATCCACGTGTTTGCTTAGTGCAAATCATCTACACATAATAATAATGGATTGGATTTATATAGCGCTTTTCAAGGCACCCAAAGCGCTTTACAATACCACTATTCATTCACTCTCACATTCACACACTGGTGGAGCTAAGCTACAGTTGTAGCCACAGCTGCCCTGGGGCCGACTGACAGAAGCGAGGCTGCCATATCGCGTCATCGGCCCCTCTGGCCAACACCAGTAGGCAAGTAGGGTAAAGTGTCTTGCCCAAGGACACAACGACCAGGACAGAGAGCCCAGGGATCAAACCGGCAACCTTCCAGTTACAGATGCGATTCCCAACCCCCTGAGCCACGGTCGCCCATAAGTTAACTCTGTGTGCTGTACACATTATTTGAAGCCCAGGTACACGGATACCATTACACGGATAGAAGTGTACATCTCAGAAAGTATGTAAATATGAGATCTGAGGATCTGAGCTAGTCACTTAAATTGATAAATGGTTTCAGTTATTGCCCTTATTTTTTTTAATATTGAGTGATTTGTGACTAAAGTGCTTCAATACGAGATATAAAATAAGACGTAAGAATGAGGATGTAAAATGAAAATTAACTGAACTGAGCAAAAGATTTCATTGGTTAAGTTAGTTGTTCCAGTTGTTCTATTCCATTTTGATGAGTCTCTTTAAAACCATGTATTAGACTCATCCACATATTTGTTTCCTGCTTACTTCTTAGATTTCATAATTTATTCTCATATGATCGTTTCATTGTTACCAATAGAAATGCTTTTAGGTGGAGTTAATTATTCAGACAAACGGAAGAAGAAGAAAATCCCCCCTGCAGATGAAATGTGTTTCAGCCTCTCCCTGTGTTACCTCTGCAACCTTCTCGTTCGAGTGTAAATAGCCATGGGTGAAATGTGTGTACTTTGTTATCTTTCACTTCAGTCCTTAAAGGTCCCGACACCAGGACAACGGGCTGCTGCTGAACCCGACTGCTGCCGGCTAGTTACCCCGGTAACAGTTGCCGTGCAGCAGGACCCCAATACCGTGACTTCTGAAGTTTGGCTGAGCAGCAAATCATCAGAGCTCCCATGAGTAAACCAGGCTTCCTCCTCTGTCCTTTTTCCGCTTCTTCATCTCTTTCCTGAAACTCACTCCAACTCTAGAGCTGCACCCTGCTGTGTTTCTGCACTAATGTTGTAACACAAAGGATGCAAAGATTAAAGCGCTATCAAGGTTTATTAGAGTGGAAGCCCCCCCTCTTTCCCCCACACACCTTATTGCTCATACTGTTGATTCCCACAGCCAATGTAGAAGACAAAAGCTGGGGTTGAGTTATCTACAGCGCTGCTTGTGAAATGCACCTCATAGCAGCAGGGATACCTTGATAGCGTTTATCTCTCCCTGCACCACTGACTCTTGATTTTTATTTTCTGGGTGTTGCCCTCCACTGAGAAGATGAGGTTCTTTAAGGAACTAACGGCTAATTACTTTACAGGAAGTACTTCCAGGGTGGCTATTAACAAAGCAATCTAAGCTTGAACTTCAACTAAACACTTGCATTTTTCTGCTATGTTTGTGTGTGTGTGTGTGTGTGTGTGTGTGTGTGTGTGTGTGTGTGTGTGTGTGTGTGTGTGTGTGTGTGTGTGTGTGTGTGTGTGTGTGTGTGTGTGTGTGTGGCTGAGAAGCTTCTTTTTAACCCACATAGCTGCTCTCTTTCAGATCCTGTACTAATTACACGTCACCACTCTGAGACCTAACACTGATTGCCTTAATCATGCTTTAACATCAGATTTAACACTCTAACCATAGGAAATAGGACTAGGACATAGGACTAACTGTTCAAACCCTTATTTTTCTTCCTCCTCCAGTGCTCGGAAGCGGCCGATCCCATATTACCGGCCCAGTCCTTCATCTTCCAGCTACGACAGCAGCCCGTCACGATCCAGCCGCAGCTACAGCAGCTACAGCCGCAGCAGAAGTCACAGCAGGAGCCACAGCAGGAGCCGGAGCCGGAGCCAGAGCTGGAGCCGCAGCCACAGCTGGAGTCGCAGCCAAAGCCGGAGCTGGAGTCGCAGCAGGAGCCGCTCCCGCAGCCACCACAGTTATTACAGCCGCAGCAGCTATGACAGCCCGGGGTTCTGATGGCAACCAGCAGAACGAGAATGAAAAAAGGAGAAAAAAGGAAAGAAAAAAAAAAGGGAACAAAAGAAGGAGAAGTGCTGTTAAACCTGCTGCACTCCGGTAGATTCATTACGTATCCTTAGCAAGTCCTCAGCAGAAGCCGCACAGCCTGTACAGACCGGGATCCAAACTCCTTCACCATGGACCATTCTATCTCTAACACAGAGCCTGGATCAAAGAGAGGAAAATGTATTTTGATATAGCACAATACCATGATATTGGCAGTCACTGTTCATGTCTTCTCACACATTCAAGGAAAGGTTTTTTCTTTTTTACATGTCTAAAATGAATTGGCTGAGCCCAAAGAACAAATGTATGTTAGCACTTTCCTTCTCATCTTCCACACAGCTACCAAAAATACATTCAATAACAGTTAACAACAGTTATAAGTATATATATATATATATATAGATATATATCAAATATATCCTGAAAAGAGGGGCTGAGTAGAAGACGAAAAGAAGGCAGACACATCGAAATCACACAGCTTACTGTACATTTCAAAGAATCACTTTTTCTCTCATCAGCCCCAAAGACTTCCGGTTCACACAGATCAACAAAAAGAGAACAAAAGAGAAGTCAGAGGATGAATCAGGAAAAGAAATAAAAATAACTTTTTTTTTGTTTTTTTAGGAGAAAACTGTATTGCATAGATTTGTCTGTACAGATGTAAACTCTCTTAAGTTTGGCTTTGTAAACTATGCACTGTATATTCCATATAGTTTGAATAGGTATGTTCAGCATGATGCATCAGGGGACCTGATGGAAATGAGATGTGCCAGCAGGGTGAATCTGCCCTGCCCCTTCCCCCTGACCTTTGCAAACAGAGGTGAATGAAACGGGGAGGGGGGGGGGGGGGGGGGGGGGGGGCTGTATGTGTTACATACTTTTACTCTCTTCCCTGTTTAAGTAATTACGTTTGTTATGCTAATCATGTGCGAGACTGTGTGAGTGTGTGTATGTGTGTGTGAGTTTGAACCTCCTTTGCAAAGATCAATGAGGTAATGATTTACATGAGCTGCTGTATGGTACCGTACTGCAAAAAGTCTCCATGCACATTTGTGAGTTGATCTCAGCTATTTATGAAACTCGCTGTATTTATTCATTTATTTATTAGGTTATTTATTGTTTAATATATTTATCATTTTGCTGTGAAGCAGTTGGATCATGGTTTGGAGATGGGTTTGCTGCAGATGTGAGAAAAGTACTGTAAAGCTCCAAGTTATGATACAGAATCGGTTTCTTGTTATCAGATCAACAAGCAGTGCACAGATTCACTGCTATGTGTTTAAGGAGCTCTGATTTTTGAGTCGGTTGAACTGAGCATTCACCCACAGTTACTCCCATGACTGCCATTATCGCGTCCCCAGCCGATATAATGACTCATGGTAACGCGGGGCTGCTGTGGCTCTGTCTGTGCCGAGGGAGGAAGATGACTCGGCCTGAAGCAGCCTGAAGAATCAATTACTCTGCTCTACTGTACATTTCCAGTCACTCCATATTTCAATCCCTTGTATAATTGGCCATACAATTCTAGCAGAGGTCTCCCCAGTTGCTGGCTACAAAAGATAATGAGCGATGGCTTGGCAGGCACGGCAGCAGGCTGTGTCTGCACCTCCATGAGGGTGGTTAACAAACAGGTGATACAATCAGGGATCAGCCTAAGTCTTCCTTACCATTCACCCGGTCTCATGACATGCATTTCCAGTGTAACCACACTTATCCCAGCTGTGATGCTCTGCAGCCTGACCATTTATTCCAAGTATAACATTGCCCCTTTGATTCTACAAATCATTCTTTGTATTGTACAAGTTATTATACCTGACAATAAACAGAAACAAATGGGGAAATGATCCAGTTTTTGAGTTCTTCTCTCTGCCTTCAGGTGCAGTCAGCGATAACTTGTTGGTGCTGTGTATGTATCTTCCTACAGATGGCACTGATGAGAACCTTGACCAAAAACATGAAGCCTCTCTCTATTAAGTACTGGGGCTGAGAGGAAGATATGGCTTATTTTAGAGGCAGATCTCACATCCTGTGCTGTAACTTTGAGGGATTAGATTTCTTACACTGAGACCTGAGCTATATTTTCCAGAAATACTTACTTTGCCATATATATCAAATAAATTAACATAACCTCCATTTCCGTCTGAACACTTCCTCGAGATTTCTCAGTTACTATCACTGTTGTAGCTGAACTGTCAGTTTATGTTAGTTTTTTTCTTCTTCTCTGTCTGTGTAACACTGTGAGAGATAGAGGCATGTCCCTGTGACACCTGCTCACTTTGTGTCAGAAGTGTACAGCTCAATAGGACACCTTTCACAGCAGACACTTTAAGTGTCACAGCAGCAAAGTCCACTGGTCGATAGTTATTAAATTAACAGTGGCACACTTCCATCAAGACTGCCAGTAAACTGTGACAATGAGCAGCATGGACCAGACCACGACCAGTAAGACCAACTCAGCTAAATTAGCTGATTTTAATGTTCTAGTATCAGGTAAATGTTAAGAGGTAGGAACGTTTCTGCTGGGTTGTTGTGTGTGCGTGTGTGTGGGGGGGTGAAAAATAATAAAGGACACTCATTTTTCAAGGTTTCGGCATCGGTGCCAGGCTAAAGGTCAGCCATAGAGGAGCTGCGTGAAAAGAGACGTGACGTCATGAGTCAGTTTCAAGTCACCCGCTGTTGTTTAGAGAGCTCTCTCTGAGCAGTGAGCAGGCCTGAGCAGTGAGCTAATAAAAGTGATCAGGACCTGTGACACTTGCTGCTGCGAGCGGACTAAACACAAAGAAACCATGCTACCTAAAGAGTTCCCACAAAGACCGTGGGCCATGGTTGGAAATGATCTGTTCCAGATAGAGACTAAACAGTACCTGGTCATTGTGGATTCTTTCAACTACTTCATGTGGAAAGTAAAAGTCATGATGATTTAGCGGTCATTAAAATGTATTCAGAATTTGGAAACTGGCGATTAATGTCATAAATCATGACATACTACTCCCCCCCTAGATAAACTGCCTTCATAGTTTAAAAATATGTGTACTAGTATTAGTAATACTGGCCGTGTATTTACTTGGTTTTGGATTGATACCAAAATTGCAGTATCACGCGGCACTAACATCCAGTAAACAATGAAAGACTGTCAGGTTAACAGAAGACTTGAGACACTACAGCTTGTTAATTCCCCCTTTGTGACAAAGAAATATGAATAGGCAGGTGTGAACATGGTGGATTTTCCTCCAGTTTTAATCCAGTCAAGTCATTTGGCTTCATGTACCAAACTGATATTCTACTATGTATTTCATTCAGGGCTGAATGGGTTCATAGCGCAACATAGCGTTGTTAAGAATAGCATGTTAGCTTGTAAGTAGACGGACAGAAGCCTCCCAGATTCTTCTGGCTCTTTGAGATGCACAGGGAGAGGAGAAGGGGGTTTACACACAGCACTCAGTGCCTAGGGCAACTGTTACATGGGAGGGTCTTCCTGTTGGATTCCATTCCAGTGCTACTTCCGCTATAAATAGATATTCTAGTGCTTTCGTAAAACATTCTGGAGGCATGAGGTATGGGGCTTGAGTCTGAAGGGAGGGTTCTGTTGATAAGGGGTGGTGTCATTGTGTATAAAAGCTCTCAGCTGAGAGGCAGACAGCACATTAAGAAAACACTTCCAGAGAGGCCAAGGGGCTCTTGATCTGCACACAGCAACACTCCTCTGAAGCTTAGAAGAAATTCCCAGATCATCATGGCTGAGAGACGTATTCCTTTCACCTTGCTCCGCACTCCGAGCTGGGACCCATTTCGTGACTGGCACCAGAGCAGCCGTATCTTTGACCAGACCTTCGGTATGCCCGCCCTGCCCGAGGACATCGCAGCATTTCCCAGCACCCACTGGCCAGGGTACCTGAGGCCATCCATCCTGGCTCCAGAACTAATGACACCGCATGCTCCCTTGATGTATCCAACCCACATGATGGCTCAGCAGGCTCAGGCTCGGGCCCTGTCCCGCCAGCTGAGCAGCGGCATTTCCGAGATCAAGCAGACCCAAGACAGCTGGAAGGTATCGCTGGATGTGAACCACTTCTCACCTGAGGACTTGATGGTAAAGACAAAAGATGGCGTGGTGGAAATCTCGGGTGAGCACTTATTTGATTTCTGTCGCTCTCCTTATTGAATGATTGAAAGGGCATAGTGTTTTATGTCCTGAAACCTAAGGTGTCATTTTCCTGTATGATGTTCCTTGAGTGACACACTTTAGACAGCTGTACTGGTTGATATGCACACTGTCTCACTTTAGTTTTCTTAAGTGCCTCTTTTTCTTCTGTAAAACAAAAACTGATAGAACTGAACAAAGCATGAGGTGGTTACATAGTTACATAACATATTGAGACAATAGAGTAATGTGTTCAGGGACTTGGGAGGGTCAGGGGGTTTTGACTCTAAGCCCACTGGACGCAAAACAAGACACAGTTCAAAATGTGGGAGTTGACTTTTAAAGACGCTCAGGCATGAAAACAATGTTAAAACAGCCTCACTGTCCATCCAGGACGGGCAGGAGCAAAGCAGACCTGAAGAAAGTGTGGAACTGATCAGATAGCAGCTTAGTTCTCTGAAGCCCTGGGCTCTCTTTTCTCTGAGTGAATCTCAGCCTCACTGCCTGCTATTTCACAAAGGATCCCATTCTCAGAGCTGGGGATTTAGCTGCAGCTTAGCCAGTATGTCCACTACTTTAAAAGGACTGCTGGATCTTGTCCAGGTCCAGTGTTCAGTCCCCGACTGTACCCAACATCTCCCAGCTCAGAGACTGAACCTCATCAGAAACACCAAGATAAACAAAGCACGAAATTCAATCCAAGTGGAATTTGCCACCCCATGTTCCACCCCATGTATCACCAGTGACCCAGGATGATATTTTAAACACAACAGTGTAATGAAGAGTTTTGTAAACACACCAAAGTGCAACCTCTCCACAGCTGTCGGTCAAAACTAATGACCCTTCGTTTAGCTGTTGAAAAAGTGTGTGTTACACAATCAATTTGGTCCAGTTGAAAAGCGGACAGCTCTCTCTGGACCGCAACCTTTATCGGTTCGTTGTAACAACAAACATATTACTGTATTCAGAGGCAGAATGAAGGGCAGCAACTTCATAGCAGGGCATCTGAGATACAAGAGGCTGATTAAGTCTGGTGAGGTGTGGTTCAGTAGCACTGAACTGCATGAGTTTTAGAGTTAACATAACATACAGGGAGTGCAGAATTATTAGGCAAGTTGTATTTTTGAGGAATAATTTTATTATTGCACAACAACCATGTTCTCAATGAACCCAAAAAACTCATTAATATCAAAGCTGAATGTTTTTGGAAGTAGTTTTTAGTTTGTTTTTGGTTTTAGCTATTTTAGGGGGATATCTGTGTGTGCAGGTGACTATTACTGTGCATAATTATTAGGCAACTCAACAAAAAACAAATATATACCCATTTCAATTATTTATTTTTACCAGTGAAACCAATATAACATCTCCACATTCACAAATATACATTTCTGACATTCAAAAACAAAACAAAAACAAATCAGCGACCAATATAGCCACCTTTCTTTGCAAGGACACTCAAAAGCCTGCCATCCATGGATTCTGTCAGTGTTTTGATCTGTTCACCATCAACATTGCGTGCAGCAGCAACCACAGCCTCCCAGACACTGTTCAGAGAGGTGTACTGTTTTCCCTCCTTGTAAATCTCACATTTGATGATGGACCACAGGTTCTCAATGGGGTTCAGATCAGGTGAACAAGGTGGCCATGTCATTAGTTTTTCTTCTTTTATACCCTTTCTTGCCAGCCACGCTGTGGAGTACTTGGACGCGTGTGATGGAGCATTGTCCTGCATGAAAATCATGTTTTTCTTGAAGGATGCAGACTTCTTCCTGTACCACTGCTTGAAGAAGGTGTCTTCCAGAAACTGGCAGTAGGACTGGGAGTTGAGCTTGACTCCATCCTCAACCTGAAAAGGCCCCACAAGCTCATCTTTGATGATACCAGCCCAAACCAGTACTCCACCTCCACCTTGCTGGCGTCTGAGTCGGACTGGAGCTCTCTGCCCTTTACCAATCCAGCCACGGGCCCATCCATCTGGCCCATCAAGACTCACTCTCATTTCATCAGTCCATAAAACCTTAGAAAAACCAGTCTTGAGATATTTCTTGGCCCAGTCTTGACGTTTCAGCTTGTGTGTCTTGTTCAGTGGTGGTCGTCTTTCAGCCTTTCTTACCTTGGCCATGTCTCTGAGTATTGCACACCTTGTGCTTTTGGGCACTCCAGTGATGTTGCAGCTCTGAAATATGGCCAAACTGGTGGCAAGTGGCATCTTGGCAGCTGCACACTTGACTTTTCTCAGTTCATGGGCAGTTATTTTGCGCCTTAGTTTTTCCACACGCTTCTTGCGACCCTGTTGACTATTTTGAATGAAACGTTTGATTGTTCGATGATCACGCTTCAGAAGCTTTGCAAATTTGAGACTGCTGCATCCCTCTGCAAGATATCTCACTATTTTTGACTTTTCTGAGCCTGTCAAGTCCTTCTTTTGATCCATTTTGCCAAAGGAAAGGAAGTTGCCTAATAATTATGCACACCTGATATAGGGTGTTGATGTCATTAGACCACACCCCTTCTCATTACAAAGATGCACATCACCTAATATGCTTAATAGGTAGTAGGCTTTCGAGCCTATACAGCTTGGAGTAAGACAACATGCATGAAGAGGATGATGTGGACAAAATACTCATTTGCCTAATAATTCTGCACTCCCTGTATATGCAAATTAAAACTCTGAAAAAATCATTTATGAAACATTTTAGAAATCTATGAATACATGTATGTATATCCTTAGTGCTTTACAGCTTTTCTTGATTGCTGTCATGCAGCAGACAACTCACACAAGCCTAACAGACGCACTGATGGTCAAAGTGACACATTTTGTTTATGCCTCCAAAAGCTAATTTTGCCTTCAAAACAACACAATTTGCAAACAAGTATATGAGCTTTTCTAATCAATCATTGCCCGCCAGCTGAGCAGCGGACAACAAAATACAAAATGCAGTGCTTAGTGGGATCAAGAATCAAAAATGCTTTGATGCAAACTGGCTGAAAACTGAGATACTGTACATATTACAGAAAATACATATATTCAAAATGAATACAGTAAACCAAAATAAAATCTATTACAGTATAAGAAACAGCCACTATTGATACTCAGTCCCTTCTGTCTTGACGAGTTGGCCACAAGGCTTCATCCACATCAGACTCAAAATTCTTTCTTACAATACACCGAGGAAAAAAAACAAACATAAAAAAAAAAAACCTTCTTTCATGTCGTATCCAACCTTGACAGTCCTTCTCACCTATTTCTTGGGCTGCAGCAGTCATTGCATTCAGAAAGGGTATCTGCTCATAGGGATGGTGATAATAAACTCCTCTAACGGATTCACAAAAAAAAAATGGGGCACATGCTAGGAGGAAATGCATCATTATATGTGGGTGTATTGTAAACCACTCATTGGTGCAACGCCACATTATCCTAGATAATGGCGAAGAGCGGCATGACAGTCCTCAACAGCCCTCTCTCCTCAGGCTGGATCAGCCTCTCATGAAGTGTATTCAGGAATGTTATGAGTCGTTCGGTGTTGGATGGGTGAATGGTGGGGATATAGCATAGGACACCATCATTGGAGATGGCAGCACACGTGGGTATGTTGGCACCCCTCTGTCCTGGAACTCTGAAAGTGGCCCTGTATCCAGTGAGGTTCCTTCCACAACTCCTGACTTTACAGGAGCCGACTTCATCAGCATAAATGAAGACATGATGTGCTCCCTCAGCTTCAAGCTACATTCTTCTCTAAGTAAAAGCAAAATTACAATGAAAAGTGACTCCAGTTGACTCTAACTGCATGATATGACAAGGTATTACAGCATCTGGCCTCCTTCACAACTTCTGAGTTCCTTTGAAATGGAACTCTGTAGAGCTGCTTCATGGCCATATGGTTGCTTTTTAAGACATGGTTAATGGTGTTCAGGCCCACGTTGTTGAGGTTCCTGATCTGCAATCACTGCTGCCCTGATTACGCAAATCAGGGCAGCAGTGACAATTGTCACTCTTCCACCAGAGAACGGCAGTTCTATAAAGAATACATGTAATGGGTTTGAGGAAACAATTACATGAAGTATATTGCTGAAGATATTACTGCACAGCAACATTACAGTGTTTCTGTTTAAACCGGTTGTACTCTTTGTCCAGCCTCTTTAAGTGAAAAGCCATGAATGCCTTTCCAACTACACCTCCACCTCACACACAGACGTCTCTTCCTTGGACCCCTCTACCAGTTACTCACTCTCATCTGCCTTAGACCTCCTCCATCCATGCTAGTAAAGAACAACACAGGTGTGCACCTTTGAAGGCCTGCAGACAGAAATAAACTAAACCAACTTGGGGAAAAAAAAACCCTCAACAACCATTCATCTCCAGGTTTAGTTATCACAGCCCAGTTTTAAAAATAGAAACAGAATGCTTATTATTAACTTTCAGAGGTGATGGAAGATGCCTGTAGTCTTTGTGCTAAGCATAAGAGCAATCTCTGGATCACATAAATAAATGCTTTGAAAAAGCACAAAGTCCAAATCAGATTATGGCTGGACTCCATAAAAGTAACTGTGCACCAGTAAGAAATACTTTATACAATCCAATTTATTATTTTCATTAGGTGCTAAAGTAGAGTGCATAAATTAAGGCTTAGATTAGTGGAATGAAGTCTGTATGCACTGTTCCGCCCAACAGGTTTATTTTACTATGGTAAACAAGATGTCTTCTTGCACTGCTCCTTATAGCAAAAATATCTTTCAGTCTAGCTTAAAGTACATTGTCTGTGTCCACAGGTAAGCACGAGGAGAGGAAAGATGAGCATGGTTTTGTGTCCAGAAGTTTCACCAGGAAGTACACGTGAGTTTGTCTTTACTTGAGAAAGAATAGAAAGGAATCTTGATTTACTCTTGATCACTTCCTGCCATTAATCAAACTAATTTAAGGAAGATGTGGCCCATGCAGTATGTCAACTACTCACTTGAAGACTTTAGGTTTTAGAAGTACAAATTTTATTGTGGCTGACTGTTATTGCCTTTGGTGTTCGTCCTCTAAATTGGATTTGATTTATTCATAAGTGTGATTAATTTTTCTAAAATCGTGACTCTGATACTGTGAGTCTCTTTAGTTCATGGGCTGATCTGTTCTGGCTGGCGGGCTGCTGATAGCTAAATTTCATGCTCTGAAAAGTAGCAGCAGCCTTCAAGCGGTTCATCCCTTCTTGAGTCTTGGTAGACTTTAGCTTCATAGGGCTCTGCTGCCATCTAGGGGCCATAGAGTAACACACACTAAGCTGCAACTGAACTTTACTCGTTTTACTAAACGCTTTGGTCCTGTTAGTTTTTGACTAAATTGTAGCACTGATCCTTTTCTCACTAAGAAGCAAGGTTTTGTTTTGTTTTCTTCTGATTTCTGACCTAATTGTGTCGTATTCCTCCCTCGCAGCCTCCCCCCTTCAGCTGATGTTGAGAAGGTGACCTCTGCCCTTTCTCCTGAAGGCGTGCTGACCGTGGAGGCTCCTTTGATCAAACCGGCCATTGAGCACTCAGAAACCACGATACCCGTCAATGTCGAAAGCAACGGCGGTGTGGTGAAGAAGTAGTAAGAAAATGGGCACCATTTCCTTCCACCTGTCCTCCTCCACATACACACATTCAAATAGATGTGTGTATGTGTGTGTGTGGGAGGAGGAGGAAAAGGACGGGGGATATTCCGCTTGTAGTGAGGAAAAGCATCAGCTTACCGCTCTTCATAAACAGAGCTCGTTCACATGCCAAGCAGAGGAGAGCGAAGGATTGCCCTAGCTTTTCCCTCTCAACTCCATCTCTGGTAATGAGCATACCCCAGCACAGCACACTGTGTAAACGTATCTGCACCAGTGCCATGTGCGTGCTCTTTCTGCTGTAATTACACTCTTCATCTGAATACGCAGCTTAGCTCAGCTCTCAGCTTCTTGTTTCTTTTTCTCCCCCCCCCCCCCCCCCCCACACCCCTTTATGCTGCCTCTTCAAACATCGAAACAGAATGGAAAAGCAGCAAATGTGACAATTATTGGAGGCAGAATGCCTCCAATAATGCACATACTAATCCACATACACACCAAAGCTTTGAGTAAAGAAAGAGGACTGTTTGTGATCTTGCTGTTGTGTGGACTGAAACAGACTGATTAAAGCCATGCAAACAGGAAATAAAAAACACCCAACATATAGAGTCTCTGCTGTTCATTTGTGTTTGAGTTTGTGTTGCTGTTGTGATACCTGATGCCAAACGGTTCATCCTGTGGTCACCAGTAAATGATAAATGGCCTGTATAGCGCTTTACTTAGTCCCTAAGGACCCCAAAGCATTTTACACTGGATTCAGTCATTCACCCAGTCACACACACATTCACACACATTCACACACTGGTGATGGCAAGCTACATTGTAGCCACAGCTGCCCTACAAAGGACTGTAACAATTTGATATTTAACAATAGCGCCCCCATGTGACCGTCTGATCCCTCCACACAGTAACACAGTGGACCAGGTTTCATTAAAATTGTAACACATTTTAGGTGAATAAAACATTACTTCAGCTTTTTTTTGTAGAGTACCCCCATTAGGTCAGTCACTGAAAGATTTAAATTGATAAGGACTTAGTATATTATTCATAATCTGCAGACTGTGACGATATATAAAATTCTTTTTTTTTAATGAATCACAGTAAAGTGAACTTCAGCAGACAGCACCCATATGCCCATATGTATGGAGTCAGAGTAAAAGTGATGTTGCTGTGACCTAGGTGTTATATTTACAGAGAAACGTAGCCATCTTTTTAGCTGTGCATCTGCACTGAAATGTGTCTTAATTCCCAAATTGCATAATTCCATCATACAAAAGTCTCTAATGAATAATTTATTGCCAAATGGATATATAATTGATGGAGATTTGCTCTGTTCTGTTGACTGAACAAGGTAATTTATAACCATTGCACCAGGCTTGTATCCTGCTGTGAAATGAAAATTTACCGAGCCCCCTGAAGTCAAAAAGGCAGTCAGGCATGAAGCTGCATCCATACAGGAAGAAATTCATGTAACGTGCTGACCAGATACCATTGAAAACACTGGTAATGTGAAGTAGACGGGACCCTAGATACATTTTATTTAGCTTCATAGGCTAATTGCTTACATACAAGTAAAACTTGGCCAACAGAAATGGAAACCAGAACGTATCCCATAGTCCGTAAGTATTTGGACGTTGGCACAGTTGTATTTTTACCCCTGTAGATCACCACTGTGGGGTTTTAAATCAATCAAGATGTGATTGAACTGCAGACTTTTAGCTAGCTTTAATAAAAATAAATAAATGAATGAATAAACTGTAAATATTAATATGGACCTGAATATATTTATAGTGTTTAAATCATAGTATTTGGTGATTGTGATCATGCCATAGTTAACTTTGAAAAACAGATTTTCTTTGACTGCTACAAACAGATTAGTACAGCCACTTCACAGCAAGAAGATTATGATCAGAAACCTCCTGAAACGCTTATTCACTTCTTAAACACTGACAGACAAGCAGTTTATATCTGGTCCCAGAATAGTTTTTGAACAGCTGTGCAAAACCCCACAAATATTAATTATATTACATCAATTAAAAGTGTACTGAATTGACTTTAAGGTTAGTTTGCAGCTTAAATACCTCAATTTAAATATTTACAATTTATATAGAATTTAATTTTCTGATAAATCACATTTCATCACAATTTTGAGAGTCTCTGATTTGCATCCATTGTTCTTATATCTCCTTTCACGTGACATTGCCATATATGATGTGATTTGGGGTGAGACACCTTCAGCAAAACCAGTGAGAAAAGTGTCCAAATATGTGATAGAGAAGATTTAAATCACACTACATCTTAAGGGTGTAGACTCGGACATTATCTAAACAGGAAAACTGACACAGCCAGGAGTTTGGAAAAGTGTTCGCTGATGGGCTGCTTCCACTACCAGTCTTACATGCAGTTGTGTTAATGCTCATCTCTTTCCACTTGACTGTGAGTCAATGCAGAGTGAATGAAAGCTGCAGCACTACAACTAGTGACGTACAGAGTATCTAGCGGTTTTCATCACTTCTTTTTCTTCCTCCCTGTCACCTTCCAGTCATCCATGTTGTATGCAAGCTCACTAATGCACATACTAACCCAACTCTTAACTCCAAAGCTGCAGGGGATATCTATTTATAGAACACTGTGCTATGCACTAAGCCTCCAGCGTGCTGTATAATTACACAGATTTGACATCAGACATGAACTGATGTTTCTTTTTCCTATGCTATGGACACCTGCTTATCAGCTGTCTTAATCTTGTAAACTATTTCTATTTATGTTTTCTATATATTTGCATATATCCTCTTTGTATGCAGCAACATATGTCTTTGTATCTGCTACACAATGTTCTTCAACCCACTGAGTATTGCAACTTTCCCCTTCCCCGATTCACCATTTCCTTCCATTTTAAAAAAGGCTGAAATTATCCATCAATCCAGGAGCTATCCAGTTTTTCAACCAGGATAGTGCCCTATGCGAGGATATGAAGAGCTGTTAGCTTCAGGGCCGCTGACTGGACTGACAGGCTGGAGAGGGGACAGAGATGTTATTATATAATGTGTATGACACACATACTGTAAACATATTCAGTGGAGAATCTGTGCAACAAATATTACCAGAACTGTATTTCTGAATACTAACATAGTTTCTGTTAAATGCAGATGCTAGCTCTCTATAAGCCTTCCGCTCCGATAATTAATCTCACCTTATTTGTCCTGACTCCTTCCCCTCACCTCTAACCCAGTCACAGCAGATGGCTCTTCCCCCCTAAGCCTGGTTCTAGTTCTAGGTTTCTTCCTGTTGGAAGGGAGTTTTACTTTTCCACTGTAGCCAAGTACTTGCTTATATGGGATCATCTGATTGTTGGGTTTTTCTTTGTAGTATTATAGGGTCTATTACAAAGTGTCTTGAAGTAATTGTTCTTGTGATTTGGGGCTATATAAATAAAACTGAGATGAGGTGAAATGACCATGTTTGAGGTGCAGCACCCTATTTGTGACCATTTTCACCCAGTGACATCCAGCAATCCCTGTAGACAATAGCATAAAGTCAGCATAAAGTGTAGAATTGAATCTAAGCAGCTTCATCAACTTAAACAAAAAATTATTGTCTGCTACCTTTGATCTAACTGGCCACAAGTATCACAGCCTGCTCTGTACCAGTTCAGCATAGGGCATTGAACTGCCTTGTACTATATTTTCATGCAACTTTTGAATACAACACAAGATTAGTATACTTTGATTGCAGGCTGTTTCACAAAAACATAACTTAAGATAATGTTACATTTATGCTCACTTCTCTTCTGAAACTCAACTTTATTTAGATGTGTAGCATGAACACATCACAGGAATGAAAAGGAAAAGGGGAAGCATTTAGGTTTGGGATGTCATTTTCTTTTTACTAAGGAAGTATGTTCAGGCAGTTACTAGAAGTCTGACTGTCAGACTGCGACACAGTCAAAAAGAAACTGATTCTGCTGTAAAATGCATGACTATTGAGGTTTTTCCTTTCGTTAATACTGCCATTTAGTTGTGCATGTTAGAAGTGTGTAGAGGTTTTGTGTTTTTAGATAATCTGTGTAGAGTTTTAGATCCCTCAGTTGAGTGAGTGGTACTGGCTGGGCAATTGGAGGGATATTGATGGCCCTAAAGCCAGTCTCTACCAGATGCAGGAGAGAAAGTGGTGGTTTTTCGTTTTTGAGAAGTACTGGTCTCATCAAGAGGATCTGAGGATTCAGGAGTGATGGATGGTTAATGGCCAGGAGATGGCAGTAATGCAACAGTTTTGGATGCAAGCTGCCATTAAGCTTGACTGAAGAAGAAGATGCAGGCGAGAGGAGAGGTGAGCTGTGTCACCAGAGCCATGTTATGTTGAGTTTTGTTAATTGAATTGATTTGGGGGAAGTTTTGTTAAGTTATACATTAAATTAAGTTCACTGTAAATAAATTGCTCACCTCTGAAAACCTGAAATGTCTGCATAGTCTGCTTCTCTACCACCTTCCTTGACGTTCGTGCCTGACTACCTCACAGTGGTTACCAAGCATCACTGTTGCTGTTGTCTGTAGCCATCAGCCTCCAGGAACCACACACATCTGGTTAAAGAATATTCATTTTTCCAGTGGTTGCTAGATAATCATGTGATCAGTCATTGATCCTACATTGTCACCATGCCTGCATGAAAACATTAACATGATGTGGTTAGTGGTCCATTCTGGTACATTTTAAGCCCTGGTTAGAGCCATCCTTTATAACAAAAAGCCTCTACTTGTTACTGTTAGAAGTGCTGCTAACTATGCTAAAATGTAAATGCTAAGCACATGAGTTTACTATTTTAATATTGTTAGTGTGTGAATATTATTTTAGTAGTAATACAGCTGGATATCATACAGTGGGTAGAATATTTAGAGAAAACAAAGTTTAAACTGGACGAGGAAAAAAAAGACAAGCACCAATAGGTCACTGGCAGAATTTTTACTGTAGCTTACCAAACCTATAAGACATCAGCTTCATACAACCTACACTAAAAAGGCTGATGACGATAACTCAGTCAGTTATCATCATCACAGATGTGGCCTAATACAATGAGTTCATTATTAAGGCGTACACACTGATATGTTATTATAATAGACATATGGACCAAAGTCCAGCATTGATAAGATACAATCAAGAGTAGCACCCATGGATCACTGTAGGGTTTGGCAGCAATAAATTACTCACAACATGAATATTAGATTTACTGTAGACCAGCATTAACAGCATAAATATTCATGTCAAACAACTTTTCATCTTTTAAATAGCGTAGATCAGTGGTATTAGTGTAACAGCTTTGTCTTTGTAGAGTAAAAAATAAGCATCTAGACTAGTAAAATTTTGGCTCCTCCAATATCTGAGAAAATCTCTGACATAATCTTGAAAAAGAAACCAGTTCATTGCTCCTTTGTGTAGATCATGACAAGACGGGTATATAAATCATTTAATTGGGATGAAGAGTACAATAAAACTCACTCTGCACCCAGCAGTAGTCGTTTCATGCTCTAAATCTAATGTGCATTTCAGCAACAGAAAAAAAACCCCAGACTTGGTTAATGATGATCTACTAAATGAATGATCTTGTCATCAGGTGTGTGGACCTCAGATTAGTGCACTGATGAACAGATGTGGTGCTTTTTCTTCTCCATAGCAACAGTGTAGGATTTTGCCAGTGTTGATTGCCTTCTGACAAATTAACACTCACCAGCTGTTTCCAATAATTACCTCTCCCTCCCTACCCGACTGAAGATGTTAATTTGACAAATTGCCATTCTTGATTAGCACTGCTTCCCACACAGACATCGTTGGATTAATGATTAGAGTCTTTTGCAGAGACAGAAGACAGAGAAAGAATGTGATGTTCCAGCCAACTTACCTGCAGGGGGAAAAAAATCCTGGACGCAACAATGTTGCATAAATGAGCAGTTTTCTTGTTCACTCAGTGCTTTCTGAATGATTAGAAACTTATACTGACATTGGCATTATGTGTACCAATGTCTGTGGTCTTCTGCTCTTATCAGAATCAGAGAGACTTTATTTATCCCCAAGGGGCAATTAAGATACAACAGAGCAGCATGACGTTAAAGATAAGGACAGGGCATAAACGGGCAATAAGAATGAGATAATAAATACACAGAATGTACAGTATATACAGTTTTAAAATTAAAGTGACTGAATAAGTAAATAAGTAACTGTAAGTGAATAAATTGAATAAAGTGTCTGCAGTATAAAAAAAAAAAAAAAAAAGAGTATAAAGTAGTTTATGTTTATGGATGTGGGAAATATCAACCACCACTATCTCTTGTTGGTTGGGACAGCAGCTTGTCTGTCTAGACCTCTAACAGAAGATCTCCCATCGGGACTTGGGGACGTCTAGTCCATATGGATGTTTTTGTAAACTATCCCAGCCACTTCGTAGTATTTCTCATTGTATGCTGTCACAGCTTGAAGGGCCTGTTCTTGTGGTGCCATGATCAGAGCCTCTGCTTCGTCCTTTAAGCGGCCTTTTTAGCCACTGGTAGCATATCTTGATATCTTCTCTTCCTCTGTGTTGATGGCACCTCCTAAGCAGAAGCTTAATTGTGTATGTTGGTTCCCTTTTTTCATCACTGTCTATCTTCACCTGCCCGAGGCATTCTTGAAGTAGCTCATCTCGTGGGGCTATCTTCCTGATGTGTTCTGAATGCTCCATTGTCATCCTGGACTTTGGTTCTAAAACTAACCCTCACTTTTTCTTTTTCCATTGCTCATAGAGCCTCAGGGTGCTGGACTTTGGATATAGACCTCTGTGCATTGTGAGGAGGTTTTGTATCTTGAAATCAGTGGCATCCATGTGGATGGCCGGCCATTCTGTGGCCGGATTATTTTTCCAGCTGGGTAACTGATGACTATTAGGGCCTGTGTTTTAATGGCTTGCATCTTTTTCCTACTGTTCAGCTAGCCTTTCAGCACCCGTATCTGGAAGTATCTGGCTGTGACTGACCTTCGTGCATCTTTATCATGATTCTCAGTGGCCTGTGGGATAGCCAAGTACTTTTGGCTCTCCTGCACATCTGCTATTCTCCCTTCTCACAACTCCACCCCTTCAGTCCAGATCACCTTCCCTCTCTTTTCAACCATTTAACCACACATATCCAGTCCAAATGAAATCCCAATGTCCTCGCTGTAGATCCTGTAGATATGTGTGTATGTGAGTCTATACTCTGGATTATTTGCAGGTCTGATTAGCATGAATTGTCTTTATCTGTAAAATAACTGGATTGATTGGTACAGTTCACATTAGATATCTGTAGTGAACCTAGACAAACACTGAGCAACATGGACTATATCACAAAAAGCCTAAAATCCAAAACAAGTAAATTTGAGAACCTTGAGAACCCAGCCTATAATTGAGGTGTCTCATTGCAGACACACCAACGTCTGTATAAAATCAGACGTTGGTGTGTCTGGGGGGAGACTTCTGCTATGCTGTGTTGTGTTTCAACCAGGATCAGTACCAGTACATCAAATACATTCTTGGAGCTGTATTCTCAGATATGTGTGGGCTACTGCATTATGTAATTTTGTAAAGATGCTGAAGTTTGAAGAGTCATTCATTAATATTATAGGCATATAGGCATCCTCAGAAATTTTCAGAGATATTCTTAAGAGTTTAGAACAAGATGCAACCAGCATCTTGTTCTAAGTTTTCAACTTTACCGTATTTAAGTGTTGACATTCTAATGACAGCAACATTGGCTAGGAAAGTGGTGCTCCAAAAGCTGAACTGCTTTCAATTAAAAGCAATGATAATGTAGCAGGAAAGTGCTGTGCACTGAGGACCATGGGTGCTGTCAACACTTGGCTGTATAGGAAGAAAACCAAAAAACCAATGAAAAAAGACCTCTAGAGACAGGCCCTGTAAATTCATCTGTCATTCTTCTTCTGCTTGTGTAATTCAGGGTTGCTGAATGGAAAATGAAGGTAACGCTAGAGTGGCCAAAACTGCAGCCACTTGAGGCTGGCTCTAGGAGAGAGTCAATCAGCATAGTTCCAAGTTAAAATGGCCAATTTAACAACAGTTATTCAGCTGGAGCTGGTAGCCGTTTGCTAGGTGTCCGCTCTGCTAGTGATTATTAATTTCTGGCTCTCTTCCACAGTGTGTCTTTTATCCTGTCTCCTTCCCCTTAAGATCCCAACCAGTCCCGGCAGATGGCTGCCTGTCTCTGAGCCTGGTTCTGATGGAGGTTTCTTCCTGTTAAAAGGGAGTTTTTCCTCCCAACTGTCGCTTGTTGGGGTTTTCTCTGTATTTTTGTAGGGTTTTGAAGCAAAAGTTATCGTGATTTGGCGCTATTTAAATGAAACTGAATTAAATTTTGGCTCAAAAAAAAAACCAAAAAAAAAAACACCAACCATTCTCTGTGAACTAATTTTGTTAAGCTTCCAAATATGCGGCGTCTCCTCACTGAAACATGAATCCATCGGCCTGTGTTGTGCTGGTCAGTGGCACAACATAAGCTAATTTGCCTTCTGCTTTTAGTCCCCCTTGCCAAGAATTGCATATCAACCATAGCGATGTCCGTAACAGATCAATTTATTGTTAACAATCACTGTTTTGGTATAGCGTACTTCAGCAAATAGAGTAAAGAAAACACAGATTAAAATAAGGTCTAACTAACAATCGCAATAAAAAGAAATAAATAGAAAATAATCCAATTAAGGTCTAGTAATTCCATGTTCATATGAATGCATAACATCTACAGTATAAGTTAATAAATTGAAGCTACTGTATAAATACATCACTAGCATGCACAAGATTGTATTATGGAGACTATTGGAGCAGTTATCATCTTACACTGAAGAAACAGTATAATAGGCAAGTGCATTTTCTCGACCAAGAAGAAACTGAAGACAAAGTAAATCCACAAACCTCATGTCTGCTTTTACAGCTTCCACTTTAACAGTGCATGTGCTCTCTGTCCACAGATCATGCTCTGTTCACTAATCGGGTCTGTGGTTCCAGGTGACATTTCAGATCAGACCCTGCCAATTGTTTTGAAGACGGCATTACTTAAAGGTGAAAATTGATGGTATTTTTCACTATCTCGATCAAATAGTTTCCTGACAAACAAAAGGAGCCGATAGAAGTAGTAACGACAATACTGACAATAAGAATTGGGTGTCCAAAAACAGTTAATTTATTTAATAAAGCACATCAGCACATGAGAGGGACAAGCTGCACTAAGTTTACTTTATGAATCTGTAGTTTTAGTTACAGTATGACCGTGTGACTGAGCAGGACAAATACCTGACACAAGCAAACAAATTTTTTTTGTTGTTGTTGTTTGTTATCAATAACAGAGACAACCTGCTTTTCATTCAACGACCATGGGCCCACGCAGTGCAACTAAAGATGTCAGTACGTTTTTACGCAATGAAGTTCAACACCCCCAGAAAAGCTCATCTTCATCTCCCAACCCACCTGCTTGCTCTCTCTCTTTCTCTCCCTCCCTTTCTTTCACCAAGAAAGTTTGTGACATTCAAGGTTACTCCATTTTTCCCGCTGCTCAAGCATCGAAACTGAATTTTCTATATGCTCCTCCCTCGTCGAATATAGCAAGACAGCTCAGCTTCATTTGCACAATGAGACCAGTCTCTGCCAGTGTGAAGGTATCAATACCCAATGGTCACACTGTGATCAATGGCATACCTCTTGCATCTACAAGTGTTTGGCAAATGCTGCAGAGGCTATCAAGGAGGGGGGTTCTTTCTTCTATTGTTTTTTTTCTTTAACTGTAGGTTATTTCTGAAACTAAAATTCCTTCATCTGCCTACCTTTTTTTTTCACTTTAAATCTGTGGAAAAATAAAGAACTGCAGCCGCGTCAGCAACCATCGGCTTCAATAGGCCGCCGAGGTTTCACCGCCCCCCCAACCCACCCTCCTTTGTTTTTTTGTTTTTTTTGTTTTGTTTTACATTTCTAAGAACATTTTAACTATTATTATTATTTTTGTCATCATTTGTGAGCGCGTGTGTTTGTGTTGTTTTGGCAGAATGGGGTTCTAGACTCCTTAGTTGTTGCCCTCTCCTCCCTCGTCGTCCTGCTGGTCGCTCGTCCAGAGCGTCAAGTTGTCTCGTAGCAGCTGCATGATGAGAGTGGAGTCTTTGTAGGAGTCCTCGTTGAGGGTATCCAGCTCGGCAATGGCGTCATCGAAAGCTGTCTTGGCCAGGTGGCACGCCTGCTCTGGCGCGTTCTGGATCTCATAGTAGAAGACAGAGTAGTTAAGAGCCAGGCCCAGGCGGATGGGGTGGGTTGGCTGCATGTGCTCCTTGCTGATCTCGTGGGCCTCGCTGTAGGACTTCTCAGAGGACTCCACCACCGAGGCTCTCTTCTCCCCCGTTGCAACCTCGGCCAAGTAGCGGTAGTAGTCGCCCTTCATCTTCAGGTAGAACACTTTGCTCTCGTGCTGCGTCTCGTTGCAGTTCTTGATCAGGTAGTTGTCGAGGAGGTTGAGCACATCCTGGCAGACGGACTCCAGCTCCTTTTCTATCTTTTCCCGGTAGGCCCGCACCATCTCAATCTTCTTCTCATTGCCGTCAGCTGATGTCTTCTGCTCAATGCTGGAGATGACGCGCCAGGATGAACGCCTTGCCCCAACCACATTCTTATAGGCCACAGAGAGGAGGTTCCGCTCCTCGTTGGATAGTGCTTCATTCAGCTCTGTGACCTGGAAAAGCAAGAAGGAAAATGAGTTGATGGATTTTTTTCAAGTATATGAAGATGACTCAACAGCTGATATAATTTTAACAGTAAAAACTTGATTATTTGTTCACTTGTTAAACTAAAACAGTCACAAGATGCCCACCAACTACATCCCAATACTACAGCCGCTGCATTAGCAAATGAAACCACGCCTCCAGCATGTGACATCACCCTGTGAGGTAACTGCTCATTGGCTATCAGCAGCTCTGAAAGCTGGTTTTGTTTGGTTTTGACAGGCCTGTGTCTGGCTCGAGGATTTAATCCTTTATATCCCACAGAGACTGTGCAGCTGAGGCATCTTTACAGACCTTTCTTAAATATAAAGCCTGTTGTTACTTTCTTTTTCAGCACAGTACAGTTTCGTGAGCGTGACAAAGCAGTGACCAATCACAGTGAGCAGGCCTTCACAATGCCTGTACTGAACACCACACCGGTTACCATACAACTGATAGGACTTACATGCATACAAATAGGGAAACCTCAGACAGATTTTGTGCATTTTAACATTCATACTTGTAGAGAAATTTCTTTGGACTACTAGTGTCTTTTCTGTACCAACTTTTAAGGCAACCCATGCAAACATAGGCATTATCTTCATTTGTTGTGAATAATTTCCAATATTTCATTAAAAATACAAGTGGTCAGCCTCATAATAAAAGACACACTTCCCAGCTGTCAAAGTAATTTTATGGGATTCATCCTCTGGGGATTAGGATTGTCTGTAGAAGGCACACAAGAACAGAAAATATCTCGTCTACACCCTGATTTGGTCGGTGTGTGTGAATGTAAGGTGACACACTGTTGCCACAGTGTTAAGAAATTAGCATGTGTCAACTGGATAGTAAAATGTGTTCTTCAGAGATTGCGTAAGTGTGTTTGTCAGAGTACACACAATGGGGTCTTGCTCAGCAGCACTGAAAGAGTGGAAAGCTTAACCCTTTGACCTTTGTGGTTCATCAGTCACTATAACACCTCTGTCATATGCACAACAGAACCTCCAAGCCTCGGTGAACTGTTTCCGCCTTTACGTTTACTCCCAATTTTGCTGTAAATTTTCCACCTTGTTAATCCATGAAGTAGCCATAACTCTGGGTTGAATTTTAAAAGGGAGGGTGAAGGAGCAATCTGTGATCCAATCTCCAGTTTCCATGGTGACCACAAAATCTGCTTCATTTATGAGCGCCTTTGTTTTTCGTTTATAAATTATATCTCTGTTAGAGAAACTGGCCATGAGCTGCTCATGGTGAGGATGCTGCCATGGTTGATGATGTAGTGAAAGCTACAGCATGTTAGGGATGAGTAAAAACGGTTAAAACAAAACATTAAATAATTGTTTCATGAAGGGTCAGAGGACGGCGACTGGTTTACCGAACACATTAATGCTGACCAAAGGATTCTGGACACAGCCCCATAAGCCTTCCTTTCTCCCATTAGATCAGATGAAACGGTTACAAACAAACAAACAAAACAATGTGCAGAGCACTTTAAATATCAATTTCAGTCAGCAGGGCGGATAAATATATAAAAAAAAAAGTCTGAATTGAAGTGATGTAACTCAGCCTTGCTCAGAATAACAATAACTTTGCGTTCTATTGGCATTTCATGCGATTTTAATAATCTCTCATCCTGTTTTATTGTGCCATCATAGCATCAAGCTTTACGTTTTTATGGCAAAGCTAAACATCAGTATGCAATCGTTCCACTAGCAGAGCTTTACAGGTGTAATCTTGTTCACTAAGGAGTGTTTCTACACAGGACAAACATTACAATTGTCATAAATGAGACCTCTGTACTGTGAAAGAATGAAGACAGGGAAACAATAAAAGGACAGAGTACATAATGATCCCACTTAGAAGAACAGGAGAAAGCTTGCCCAGCCTTCTGCCCATCAGTCCTTCCTTAACTCACCCTCAACACTCTTCCTCATCCCATTAATTTACAATTAGCGTATACAAGTATCTGACCAACAGTGAATGCAACCAGCAAGAGTGGGTCACTGCTGGAGCAGCAGAGAAGTCAGAAAAATAAGGCCTACTCAATCCATCTGTACAAACATGGCTGCCTTTGTTTCAGGAGGCTGCACAGTGATCAGAAAGCCCTGACGGAAGCTGGGGTGTGGGGATGACAATGGAGCTCTGTCTACCCATAAAGCTCATCAATCGCGCCTGCTCTCGTGACTGGTCCTTACACAAGGCAGTCAAAGTCCCAAACAACTGCGTGTTAATGCAAACAAAGGCCAGGCAGAACAATCGATAACTTCCTCTTTGACAGCTCTCCGTGTGGCTGTTAATATCACAGAGAGAGCTGTGGGGCCGTGAGGGTGTTGGGCCCAAGTAGAATCTGGGTTCGAACTTGAAGCTCGAACCTTCCATTTCCATTTTAATAGCTTGCAATCCCATAGATTCCCATTCTCCCTGTTACCCCATGCCTTACTTCTGTGTTTTCCTTTGCTCATTTACTACCTGATGTGACAACCCCCCCCCCCTTCTGACCCTCTTTCAAGCAGGCAAACACAAAGGCGCCATGGACCACCTGACGTCATTGGCAGAATGAATAGGGTTAGCCAATTTAGCCACAAGTCAAGTAGCTCTTTGTTACTATGTTACTTGCATATGCTATTTTTTTCCCATAAGTATGGCTAATGTTTGTATCCAGCTATATCACACAAAAAGAATCGATCATGCAAAAGGAATAAGAAAGATGGGAATAAGAAATATGTAGGCTAGGGACTAGGATTGAGGGATGCCAAACACTAATTAATGTAATTTGGGGCTTTGTTATAGTCACAGAACGGGCAACACACAGCATAACCAAAAGTGAAGGAAAACATTGGCTTAATTGGGTACTAACACACATACACGTGCCCATTATTACAGAGTAATTGCCTATTAAATAAATATAATAATAAAATGTATCTACGGGATCAAACTGCCAGTTGTCTCAGATGTTCAAAGGTGACATTCGAGCTACAAAAGACGCATGATCATGGTGTGGAATTACTAGAGAATAATATTCCTCTTTGACAGCATTATTGGTGCAAAAAGGGCTGGCCTGTCATCTTTCTAAAGTCTTCATCCCTTTCAGGGCCATTCAGGCCCCCAACAAATAACCCGCATCAGGTTGTTGAAGCAGTAAAGACACAACTTCAATAATTCTTCTAAAAATATGACATTTGCCATCACTATGATGATGATCATCATTTGTAACCTAGACAGGTTACACATCTAGATTCCATGAATTCAGAACACACAAACACACACAGGCAGAACTCTTTCCTGGTCAGTTTTATAAATATAGGCCTGGTAACTGTGTTGCTGACTGACACTGACTCTGTCGCCATACAAGATTCATTCTACAGTATAACAGCAAAAACACGCCGGCATGATGACTATAAACACCTTCAGGTGAACAGGAACTTTGAAGGAAAACACACAGTGCTGCCCTGGTGGTGGCATGTCTCTTTAAGCACCGGGTGATGAAATGTGATCCTAGAAGTCTGGTTTGTGTAACTGGTTAATGTGTATAGAGACTTATCGGACCAAAAGGAGGCAATTTTACAACTCTGGAATGCTCTTGGAGCAATAATGGGTCTTAGAAGAAAAAAAAATTATACTACAGGTCTGGGGTAGGCGTGTCAGCGAGAGGCCTTACGATGCTCTAGCATTTTATGTCCCTGCTCTCCATTTGTCACACGTCTGTGGGGAAAAGTCGACATCAAGATAATAAGAAGCTGTTGAACTGCACACACTGGTGCTAATGTGAGAACAGCTCTGAGATGCTGTAAAATAAGCATGATTATAGTGTATGTAGGTGGGTCCAGTGGGCGTTTTTCATAGTGCCTTTGTGACTCAACAGTGAGTCAAAAATCATTTCAGGCCATCCGTGAGTGTCCCAAGATGACTGTGGGTACGTTCATGATTGGACTGAGGTTTCGGAGTACGTTCTTACCCTCGAAAGACAAAGAATAAGAACATGACACTTTCTATGCCAAAGACCTGAAGCAAAAACTACAAAATGATGATAAACAGGAAATGGTGAGTTACAAACATTTTGTGGGCTTATAAACCCAGGATGGATGGAAGTAGTGGCATACACCATACACCAGTGGTGCCATGTTACCTCTCTACTTAGATTCAACGTAAAAATTAAGCAGTGATTAAAAGCTACCACTAAGGGCTTTGGAGAAGAATTTAAAGTGTCACTAGAAGTAGGGCTGCCACAAACGATTATTTTGATAGTCGACTAGTCACCGATTATTTTTGCAATTAGTAGACTAATCAGATCATGCATCCATTGGACATAAAACGTACGGCTTATTGCACCAGCATGCGTCTGCTCTTATATAACTATCATTAGCTTACAGCTTTAAGTGTTTAAGGTATGTGCTAACTAAAAATAAAGACAAGTTGATGGTTTATTAAATTTTAATGAAATTTGCAGACTGTTTCAGTGAAGTTTAAGAAACTCCTTGCTATCTAAAATATAACGGGACACCGGAGTATATTCTCGAGCATCTCACACTTCTGATAATCAGCTGTCTGCTTGACGTTTATTCAGCTGTGTAAAAACTATAACTTTAATCTCAGCCAGACCGATTTACTCAAGAACAAATAAAATACTAAAAAAAAGCCAAACGATAACATTTTTAAGTTATCTAAGTGACTTATATATGTTTAACCTGAGTAGCGAAAGACGGCGGTGGGTTTGAAAATGATTTGCCGGGAGTCCGGTGTTCTCATGGCCTCTAGTGAGCCTTTCCCCCGGCTAGCTATCGAGCTAGTGGGTAACAGACGTCTCCGAAAATGTCGGCGCACTTTTGAAAATATGTGGTGTCTTGATAAACTGGTTTACACAGTTACAGTCTCGCCTGAAAATATGTTAAACTTTTATTTTGTGACCCAGAAAGAATAATAAGAGTAATATTAAAACTAACTAGCTGCCGCCATTGTTGAAAACTGAGCTGGGCTGCGCTATGAATTCTGGGACAAAGCTACTTCTTCTTCTGGGTTTAATGGCAGCTGGCATCCTTGTACATGCAGTGCTGCCATCTTCTGTTTCAGTCCGTTATTACACTCTTAAATCCTACTACTTATTCCTGCGTCTTTTGTGATCTTACAAAGCTTCAAACGACGCGTTGACTATTAAATCAGTCGAAATCGTCGACGTAATCGTGACTAGTTGACTAATTGTGGCAGCCCTAACTAGAAGGCAGCATCCAGAACATAATTCACGTTTTGTCTCGAAGGGACTGGCCTTTTAAAATGGCCAGGAGGACAGATACCTCTGTGTATTTAAGGGAAAACACCTTTTGTGAAGATGGAAGTTGTAATATCATGGTTTGTTACCACTGTTTTGACAAGTCAGACTCTTTGTAATAAGTACCCAAGTACATAATAATGATAATTATGTTACTGCAAATACTGACTGTAATTAAGAGGCAAAACTAGGGGGAAAAAACTTATATATACTTTTGACCTCTGTAAGTAGATCAGACTTTTGGAATATAATTTTTGACAGCTGTGATCGAGCCACAGATCGAGGCCTAAAGGTATACCAGAAAAGCAGCGCTCTCCATCAGTTTCCCTGACAAGCCCCTTGGTCCAAATTTGTTCTTTCCATTTCTTTAACAGTCAATCAGAGCTGCTGCAACAACATAACGGTCACTTAACAGAAAATGGGGAAAAAGGAAACACAGTCAGAAAAGGCAGTTAAATAATTTTAAAAAATGCTACATAATTTTAGAATTAAATAGCTACTCTATTATACATGACTCTGGTCTCTGCCTCACCTCACCCCAACCTGTCATGGCAGATGTCTGTCCCTCTCGGCTGGAGGTTTCTTCCTGTTAAAAGGGAGTTTTTCCTTCCCACAGTTGCCAAGTGATCATAGGGGGTTGCCTAATTGTTAGGATTTTCTCTCTATTTTGTATAGTCTTTACCTTACAATTTTTAAGTGCCTTGAGGTGAATGTTGTTGCGATTTGGTGGTATATAATTGAAATTAAATTGAATGTCATTGCTATTGTTATTGTAAAGTTATAAATGATACTGAAATGCGGTAATAGTCACGTTAACCAATTGGTCTTTTTCATATATTTTGTTCTCTCTATTATCTCTGAAGAAATAGAGGAGGAGGAACCGTCACTGCCTGTATGGACCAGGCTCCTTTCATTTACAGTATATTGGTAGTTCCGTAATAACAGCCTGTCAGTTTTACATACTGTGTATTACGCTGTATTTCTGCACTCATCCTAAAGTGATCACCACCTGCAAAACAGAATGTATTTTTGCCCCCACACGATCTTTGGTTCCTCAGGATTACTTACAACTGCTGCAGGTACAGAAAATGCTGAATAGAAAACATCTGTAATTTAGCAAGCGATTGTTTCTGGGGGGGAAAATAAATAAATAAACCACAAGTCTTGACAGCTTTGCAGCCTAACCTATTTGAAGAGCTCTGTCTTGCACCTGCTGTTATTAACCATGATTTGTTTATCGAACAGCAAAAGCTTTTATAGCCATTACATATTAAACTGAGGTGCAGTGTATGGAGCAGCTGCAGCACAATACTTTTGCTAATGCACTGAATGGGGAATAATGGGCTCAGTTTATTAAGTGTGATGGAAGCCTTGGCTCTCTGTGCCATGCACTTCCTAAGACAAAGAAATAAGCTCTCCAACAGGGTGTGTTATGTTGGGGGGGGGGGGGGGGGGGTGGAGTGGAGGGAGGAGGCTTATTCAAACTAATGGGGTCAAGTCAACACAATGTACAACTACCTATGGTGACTTAGTTAAATGCGTGTGTTAAAGTGCAGCAGCTCTGGCTGCCTGCCTTCTCATAAACATATATATATATGTTCATACACAGTAAACCGGCCTCTTAGCCGCTGTTGCTATGTAACTCAAACAAAAGATGGTAAGGTCTTTCAGATCAACATTGCAAATCTGCAAATAAAATGAAGAAAAAAAAAAAGCCAAATATGTCCATAAACTTGAGCAACCATGACTACAAAACTTTTGGGCCAAACGGGATTGTCACCGCCCACATTTACTGAACATGACAGAAGCTGGCTCTCTAAATTAAAAAAACAGAAAGCAGAAGAAACAGAGCAAGGGAGAGAGAGCGATTGACGCCCCTTTCAGACATGGCCCCTGTTTTCATTAACCTCAAGGAGTCTGAATCTCTTTCATGTCCATCTGATCGCCGCGGACGCTTTCCTATTTAAAAGTTATGATGACAATCAAACCAATTAACATTTACTGATCACTTAGAAAGCAACACAGGGCTCAGGCTTCGTGCAGCCACATTAATAGATGTGCATGTCTTATGAGTACAGTTGCTTCCATTAACATGAACTACGGCCATTTTTATACACGGTTCCTCCATTTTTGCAGGTTTTCAAATTAATTGTGCAGATGACTTAAAATGGTTCATTTTTAATACTTTAATAATCTTTTGTAGTCAGTGAATGCTTTAAGACAGAAACTACAGATTTCCCTCCCCTGAGATGCTCTACCACTGAAAAACAATCTCTGCCCCTATCACCATCATCGATCAACACCAGCGACTGGCTTTGTGCCCATGCCATAAAATTACCTCCATCATGCTGATGTGGTATGCTCCGAACTGACAGTGGTCAACTTAGAAATTTTGCCATGTCTGTTGATTGAGGCTGTATTGGACTGACTAATTACAGAATTCTCGCTCCGCAAAAAACATACAGACTTGAGTGGATGTGTGAATTAAGCTTAAGTGATCAAAGAGATGAATATTTCCCGTGTATGAAAACAGGTTAAGAAAATTATCTCAAATGTAGCATTAGTTGTGTAATCTCTATTACGTAATCTATTAATCAATTTAAAATTAATAATTAATAACTAATATTTCTGATTAGCCACCACTGGCTAAATGTCAGTAATCTTATTGGATGATCTGATATCATCGTGTTGGTGTTGTTCCCAGATCATCATGAAAATGTTATTCCAGGTTCAACATTGCAAGTGACCAATCACATTGTTGTGACGTTATTCTTTTGCGCGCCAATCCATTCGTTCATTTATGAAATTCCAAAGTTGCAAGGACAATATCAATTCTGCTTACCGTTTATTAAAGGGTTGGTTAGGGTTAGGGTCCGTTGATCAGCAGACAGAGGCGGTTTCTCGCAGCTTAAGCACAGTTTTTTGTTTCACGCCAGTTTTTCCCGAAGTCGCAAAAGTATGACGTCACAACATTCTGATTGGTCACTTGCAATGTTGATCCTGGAGCAACATTTAGGATGATGATCTGGGAACAACACCAACACGACGATATCAGATCGTGCAATGTTATCGGTGTTATGATTTAATAGTTTTATCAGTTCTGCATATTGTTCTTTGTGTGAGTCACTGTGTGGCACAGTGACAAACTTCTTTACTTCAGTGGAACAGGGGTTTTGTCACTATTACAAAACACAGGCAGAGTAACACCGGGTACTGTGTCATGTGTTTGTAGCATATGGTTATCGATGAGTACTTCAACATGACTCAAGAACTGTAATTTGTCTTGTTTTAAAGATTTTTTTTTTGTCTCGGCTATGTGAACCTGACAGGCCGCTTCCAAATAGTGTGGTAGTTCTGGATCAGGATAGCACTTATGTTAAAAAATTTAAGAAAATAGTTCCAGAGACAACATCTAGCTCCATCATTTTTGGTAGGATTTCTGAGATCCTAAAATATGTCAAATTGCTAACACAGATTTATTGTATTATCTGTGATTATCATATTTTTGTCAAATTAGGGAGACCTCATAGTTACTTTTTGTGGAGATGTTTTAGTTGGACTAATTAATGAAATAAGCTTCTCTGGATATGGTTAATTTCCTAAAAATCAACAGCTAGATCTATTGAAGTAATAACTTATTCATGTTGTAGAAAGTAGAACTGAAGCTGGGACATGCTGTTCTGTAATCAAATTTGAAGACAGTGGTGAAAACTCCCAACAGCAGCCCAGAAACCATATCATTCATTCTGGTAGGGCCCAGCTCCTTAGCTTAAAGCCTGACAAATCCTCCTGGGGACGCTCCGTCCTTCTGGTTATTTGGTTCCGTTGCCACCGGGGCGGTTGCCATGCCTGCAGTGGCAAGGGATTCCCCTCAAACGATGGGCGAGGCAGCAGACACACCCCACTGCCCAGTGGTGCAGAGAGACAGGCTGGGTGAGGGGCAGCTTGTTCTCTCACTCTCTGACTCGGCACAAATGGGAAGGGGTGGAGCCCCCCTCTCTGGCACTGCCACTACAAGCCGGTCCTGGAAAGCAGCATGCAGTACGGCCTTTAAAATACTCTGACAGCTTACTAGTTGAGTCTTGGAGATGACGACCATGAATAGAAAGCAGCTCTGTTAACTGAAAACGGCCATAACAGATGATCATGTAGAAATGATCATGTAGAAATATGACACGAGAAAACTCTTTAGCTCTTATCTTAAGAGCAAAAAAAGACACTAGCCATAATCTCCATGTCCGTTATTTTAAATAAAGTAGCTCAGGTCAACCCAGCATTCACTGACTTCTATTTCTCTGTGAGATGGCTCAGACTGCCCTGATGCTGTGAGATGCACTGCCAGTGAAATGGTGCACTACGGTTGGACCTGTGCTGCATCCTGGCAGATGCTGCGGCACGCCTCTGTGTGGGGAACCTGCTGTAAGAGGTCGAGGACGCAGGGATGCGGTTGCTACAGAAGCATCGACTGAACACTGGCGCTTCCATCACGCTCACGCGAGTGTGCATTTGCTGCAATATGGCATCTACCGAATGGATGATTCTGGAAAGTCGTCCGTGCACCGACACCCACGTCTGAAAGGTGGATACACTTCTGTGCGCCCCTTCTGCGCAAATCGATTTGCGAGCAACCTTCAGCCAACATTGCCCCTTTCTCACTGCGCCAAATGTGCAGAAGAGACGGTGCCCGAGAAGGAGGGGGTAGGGTATTTCACATTAAGTCGAGGGCTCTTTATTTGGTTTAAACCGGAACACGAGCAGCCTGCGATGTCACTCTCATCATCATTGGTACCAACCCAGCTCGTTCTCTGCTCCCAGACGATATGCGTATCTGTCGATCAGGATCCCTTTGACTGTGAACCCATGATTGATTCAGACAGATGATGACTCAGTGGCTTCTTATCGCCATTCTGCGACTCATTTCTCTCTCGGTTCTTGTTACACCCGGGCAGCCCGGCCGGTTACGAAGGAGCCTGGCAAAAGGCACCGCCCCAAGATCAGACAGTCCGCATTTCAAACGACCACAATCCACTACAGCACCCATCCGATACCCCCTCCCCCGATTTACTGTAAATCACCGATTTTCACTGAGCTTCGAAGTATGTGATCAATTTCACTGATATATCTGCTGTGTGAACGGTGAACACAGGGCCTCTTCAAAATGATGTAGCCCAAATCTTTTTACAGCCTGTCCCTATCATACTCACAGACGTGCATTCCTCACAAATGCGATCTTTTATCATAAGTTTCATACACCAATTGTCCTCGGCTTGTCCACTTAAGCCCAAATGTGCTGTGACACACAGGCACAGTCCCCTGCCCCACCGTTAGGTCTGTACAGCCTTGAAACATTTATCTCTCTCACACACACATACACACACACACACACACACAGAGAGAGAGCTTGTTGAGGTTACTTATGACAGAAAATGACAAAGAGAAAAGAAAGGTCATTACAGAGGAAGCCTACTTACCGATTTCATGCAAGCTGCCATATCATCATACCTCTCTGCCTGCTCGGCCAGCCTGGCTTTCTGCACCAGTTGCTCGCGGTCTACCATTTTAGAAAGAGGTCGTGCGTGTGAGTGTGTGGAGTGTTTCTAAACCTGCGTGTGTGTGTTTTTCGGAGCTAAAATCGTAATGTGAAAGTTTTCAGTGCAGAGTAACAGCGCCAGATCCTGTCGCTGCAGCTGCTGCCTGCTGTCTGTGTGCCTGCCGACGGGACACCCCTCCCCCTCCGAGCGCTTTTCCTCGATTGTGTCACCACCCAAAAAGGCGTGTCCTCGCAGAGTGATGTAACGACCCTGGCAGCCTGGAGAAACTGACAGTGCAGCCCGTTGCCCTACACTTGGGCTAGTCAGACTGCAAATGTGAAAAGAAGGTGATCTTTTTTTTATTAGGCAGAGTGCATCGTTGTTATGGAGCTTTCATCCCAAAAGTAGAGCTTGATTGTCAGGTAGGAGAAAGTGCAAACTACCAGTAGAACACAAAAGCAGCTATAACAAGGGCCTAATTGATCTAATTTCCCTATCTAATAGAGATGCTTTGTTTCATTATCTAAAAAGACTGATTGAAGACTCTTTGATAAGAACATGGTACACAAAAACGGGTTAAAAGGGCGCCAGGGTCCTCCTTCTACATAAACTGCAGTCAAATAAGAATGTAGAGTGTGACACAGTGCAATATTTCCTCATTATATATTGTTATATTCCTATATACAGCTAATGTTCTCCATACACGTGTACAGGGTAACAGGGTTACAGGCTGTGTAACATCAGTATCTATAAAGGTGATCCCAAAAAGTTTATTTTGTTCATCTAGATATACCATTTCAGTGGGAGAAAACGTCACTCATCCAAGTGACTTCCTCAGTCTCAGCTGACTACAGGTTTCCCCAATCTTATGAGCATGCATCAAGATATAAAGGTGATCGTGTTATAGATATTCAAGTCATACCAAGATTGAAAAATCAAAAAGTCCGATTTACTGTCTTCAGGACTGACTGGCGAGTCATTTTCAGAAGTCGTCTATCTGATAAAGTAATAATAATAATGGATTGGATTTATATAGGCACCGAAAGCTCTTTACAATGCCACTATTCATTCACTCTCACACACTGGTGGAGGCAAGCTACAGTTGTAGTTGTAGCCACAGCTGCCCAGGGGCAGATTGACAGAAGCGAGGCTGCCATAACGCGCCATCAGCCCCTCTGGCCAACACCAGTAAATTAGAACTTTTTTATTTTATGTACATGTTTTTTCACAACTAAATTAATCTAATATGGTTTCTAATATTAAGATACAGTTATGATCAGTTTATGTGACTACCTTATTTACCATGGATATGCCATTTCCCCAGCCCAGAGACGGAGCACCCCCAGAACCTCACACCCATCCCGGACCCACCCAGGGGCAGCCAGGCTACCAGGTCAGTAACCCACGTCCGTCAGCACAGACCCTCCCCTAGCCCCGCTGCACACAGCCACGAGGAAACCGTCACCTAAGAGCCAACAGAGCCCCTAATTGGCCATGACCGCTACCCCGGGTTGAGCCCCCCAAGGAAGATGCCTCCGGGGAACCCCCCGACGCCCTAAGCATGTCCCTACCCCCACACCAATCACAACAGTGAAGGCAGGACCAAACTATGACCCCCCACCCCCACTAGGTGATGGAGCTGATCACAGGAGCCCAGAGCAATTGATCTGATGTGGTGGCTGAGGCTGTATCAAGACTAATGTAATCTAATAGATAATTTCTATATTGGTTAGAATTAAGATTATTTTTATTTTTCCAGTTCATGAGGACAGTTTTCTTGGCTATGCATAGGGCAGTGAAAACCATATGGGCTATATTCTTTTCTGAAGTGACATTATCTAAGCTGCCCAACAAACACACTAAGGGGGAAGTTGGAATGTTACATTTCAGACACTTTGATAAGTCTTCACATATCTCGCGCCAAAACTTCTGAACTGGTGGACAGAACCAAAGAGCGTGGATATAAGTGTCCGGTGAATTGGTTTGGCAGTGTGAGCAGTTGTTGGTAGATGTAAAGCCCATCTTGAACATCCGATGACCTGTATAGTGCACTCTATGTAATATTTTGTATGAATTAATTGAAGACTGGGATTTCTAATTAGATGAAAGGTTTTTAAGCAAATCTGAGACCAGAAGTTTAGGTCTAAGTTAACTGATAAATCCGCTTCCCATTTTGCAATAGGAAGTGATATTGATTCATCAGTTTTAGAAAGCATTCTGTATATTTTGGAAAGTAATTTGGGGGTTTTAAGAGTAAGAAATTGAACCACACTTGGTGGTGTTTGTAGTTAAACTTGACCCAGTTTAAATTTCTTTTTTACTATGGATTTAATTTGTTGATATTCTAAAAATCTTTTCTTGTTGATACATGGGTTCATTAACATATGACGTCTACATACAAACAAAGAATACCTTGCCTGTGCGTTGTGTGTGTGTGTGTGGTCAGAGTGTGACCCCATATATATATATATATATATATATATATATATATATATATAAAAACACCCAGCACGCCCCTGCGGGCGGTTTATCCTTCAAGCTCGGGTCCTCTACCAGAGGCCTGGGAGCTTGAGGGTCCTGCGCAGTATCTTAGCTGTTCCCAGGACTGCGCTCTTCTGGACAGAGATCTCCGATGTTTTTCCCGGGATCTGCTGGAGCCACTCGCCTAGCTTGGGAGTCACCGCACCTAGTGCTCCGATTACCACGGGGACCACCGTTACCTTCACCCTCCACATCCTCTCGAGCTCTTCTCTGAGCCCTTGGTATTTCTCCAGCTTCTCGTGTTCCTTCTTCCTGATATTGCTGTCATTCGGAACCGCTACATCGATCACTACGGCCGTCTTCTTCTGTTTGTCTACCACCACTATGTCCGGTTGGTTAGCCACCACCATTTTGTCCGTCTGTATCTGGAAGTCCCACAGGATCTTAGCTCGGTCATTCTTCACCACCCTTGGGGGCATCTCCCATTTTGACCTCGGGACTTCTAGGTTATACTCGGCACAGATGTTCCTGTACACTATGCCGGCCACTTGGTTATGGCGTTCCATGTATGCCTTGCCTGCTAGCATCTTGCACCCTGCTGTTATGTGCTGGATAGTCTCTGGGGCATCTTTACACAGCCTGCACCTGGGGTCTTGCCTGGTGTGATAGACCCCAGCCTCTATGGATCTTGTACTCAGAGCTTGTTCTTGTGCTGCCATGATTAGTGCCTCTGTGCTGTCTTTCAGTCCAGCTTTGTCCAGCCACTGGTAGGATTTCTGGATATCAGCCACCTCCTCTATCTGCCGGTGGTACATACCGTGCAGGGGCCTGTCCTTCCATGATGGTTCCTCGTCTCCCTCCTCTTTCTTGGGTTTCTGCTGCCTGAGGTATTCACTGAGCACTCGGTCAGTTGGGGCCATCTTCCCAATGTATTCTTGGATGTTCCTTGTCTCATCCTGGACTGTGGTGCTGACACTCACCAGTCCCCGGCCCCCTTCCTTCCGCTTAGCGTACAGCCTCAGGGTGCTGGACTTGGGGTGAAACCCTCCATGCATGGTCAGGAGCTTTCTTGTCTTTATGTCAGTGGCTTCTATCTCCTCCTTTGGCCAGCTTATTACCCCAGCAGGGTACCTGATCACGGGCAGGGCGTATGTGTTGATGGCCCGGATCTTGTTCTTACCATTCAGCTGACTCCTCAGGACTTGCCTGACCCTCTGCAGGTACTTGGTGGTTGCAGCCTTTCTAGCGGCCTCTTCATGGTTCCCATTTGCCTGCGGGATCCCCAGGTACTTGTAACTGTCCTCTATGTCTGCAATGTTGCCTTCTGGTAGTTCAATCCCCTCAGTTCTGACTACCTTCCCTCTCTTTGTTACCATCCGACTACACTTCTCCAGTCCGAACGACATTCCAATGTCATTGCTGTATAGCCTGGTAGTGTGGATCAGTGAATCGATGTCTCGTTCACTCTTGGCATACAGCTTGATGTCATCCATGTACAGGAGGTGGCTGACAACTGCTCCGTTCCGTAGTCGGTATCCGTAGCCAGTCTTGTTAATGATCTCACTGAGGGGGTTCAGGCCTATGCAGAACAGCAGTGGGGACAGATATATATATATATATATATATATATATATATATATACTCAACAAAAATATAAACGCAACACCTTTGTTACTGCTCCCATTCCCCATGGGATGGACATAGAGACCTAAAATTCATTCCAGATACACAATATAACCATCCCTCCCAAACAGTGGTCACAAATCAGTCCAAATGTGTGGTAGTGGGCACATCTGCTATATTGAGATAATCCATCCCACCTCACAGGTGTGCCACATCAGGATGCTGATCTGACATCATGAGTAGTGCACAGGTGTACCTCAGACTGCCCACAACAAAAGGCCACCCTGGAATGTGCAGTTTTGTCTCACAGCAAAATGCCACAGATGCCACAAGCAATGAGGGAGCGTGCATTGGCATGCTGACAGCAGGAATGTCAACCAGATCTGTCGCCCGTGCATTGAATGTTCATTTCTCAACCATAAGCCGTCTCCACAGGCGTTTCAGAGAATATGGCAGCACATCCAACCGGCCTCAAAACCGCAGACCTCGTGTAACCACACCAGCCCAGGACCTCCACATCCAGCAGGTTCACCTCCAAGATCGTCTGAGACCAGCCACCCAGACAGCTGCTGGAACAATTGGTTTGCACAACCAAACAATTTCTGCACAAACTGTCAGAAACCGTCTCAGGGACGCTCAACTGCATGCCCGTCGTCCTCATCGGGGTCTTGACCTGACTCCAGCTCGTCGCCGTAACAGACTTGTGTGGGAAAATGCTCACATTCGATGGCGTCTGGCACGTTGGAGAGGTGTGCGCTTCACAGATGAATCATGGTTCACATTGTTCAGGGCAGATGGCAGCTGGGAATGTCCCAGTTCTTGCATGGCCAGCATACTCACCGGACATGTCACCCATTGAGCATGTTCGGGATGTGCTTGACCGGCGTATACGACAGCGTGTACCAGTTCCCACGAATATCCAACAACCTCGCACAGCCATTGAAGTGGAGTGGACCAACATTCCACAGGCCACAATTGACAATCTGATAGACTCCATGCGACGATGTGTTGCACTGCATGAGGCAAATGGTGGTCACACCAGATACTGACCGGTTCTGGGTCCCCAGACCCCCAATAGCGCAAAAAACTGCACATTCCAGGGTGGCCTTTTGTTGTGGGCAGTCTGAGGTACACCTGTGCACTACTCATGATGTCAGATCAGCATCCTGATGTGGCACACCTGTGAGGTGGGATGGATTATCTCAATATAGCAGATGTGCCCACTACCACACATTTGGACTGATTTGTGACCACTGTTTGGGAGGGATGGTTATATTGTGTATCTGGAATGAATTTTAGGTCTCTACGTCCATCCCATGGGGAATGGGAGCAGTAACAAAAGTGTTGCGTTTATATTTTTGTTGAGTGTATATACGTATATATATGTATATATTCAATTCAATTCAATTTTATTTATATAGCGCCAAATCACAACAAAAGTCGCCTCAAGGTGCTTCATAGATACAGAGAAAAACCCAACAATCATATGACCCCCTATGAGCAAGCACTTTGGCGACAGTGGGAAGGAAAAACTCCCTTTTAACAGGAAGAAACCTCCGGCAGAACCAGGCTCAGGGAGGGGCGGCCATCTGCTGCGACCGGTTGGGGTGAGAGAAGGAAGACAGGATAAAAGACATGCTGTGGAAGAGAGACAGAGGTTAATAACAGATATGATTCAATGCAGAGAAGTCTATTAATACATAGTGAGTGAGAAAGGTGACTGGAAAGGAAAAACTCAATGCATCATGGGAATCCCCTGGCAGCCTACGTCTATTGCATCATAACTAAGGGAGGATTCAGGGTCACCTGGTCCAGCCCTAACTATATGCTTTAGCAAAAAGGAAAGTTTTAAGCCTAATCTTAAAAGTAGAGATAGTGTCTGTCTGCTGAATCCAAACTGGAAGCTGGTTCCACAGAAGAGGGGCCTGAAAACTGAAGGCTCTCCCTCCCATTCTACTTTTAAATACTCTAGGAACAACAAGTAGGCCTGCAGTGCGAGAGCGAAGTGCTCTAATAGGGTGATATGGTACTACAAGGTCATTAAGATAAGATGGGGCCTGATTATTTAAGACCTTGTATGTGAGGAGCAGGATTTTGAATTCAATTCTGGATTTAACAGGAAGCCAATGAAGGGAAGCCAATACAGGAGAAATATGCTCTCTCTTTCTAGTCCCTGTCAGCACTCTTGCTGCAGCATTTTGGATTAGCTGAAGGCTTTTCAGTGAGTTTTTTGGACATCCTGATAATAATGAATTACAGTAGTCCAGCCTGGAAGTAATAAATGCATGAACTAGTTTTTCAGCGTCACTCTGAGACAGGATATTTCTAACTTTAGAGATGTTGTGCAAATGGGAGAAAGCAGTCTTACATATTTGTTTAATATGTGCGTTGAAGGACATGTCCTGGTCAAAAATGGCTCCAAGGTTCCTCACAGCGTTACTGGAGGCCAAGGTAATGCCATCCAGAGTAAGAATCTGGTTAGATACCATATTTCTAAGCTTTTCAGGGCCGAGTACAATAACCTCAGTTTTATCTGAATTAAGAAGCAGAAAGTTAGCGGCCATCCAGGTCTTTATGTCTTTAAGACATTCCTGCAGTTTAACTAATTGGTGTGTGTTATCTGGCTTCATGGACAGATAGAGTTGGGTGTCATCAGCATAGCAGTGAAAATGTATGCTATGTCTACTAATGATGCTGCCTAGGGAAGCATGTATAATGTAAACAGAATTGGTCCTAGCACTGAACCCTGTGGAACTCCATAATTAACCTCAGTGTGTGAAGAGGACTCTCCATTTACATGCACAAATTGGAGTCTATTAGATAGATATGATACAAACCACTGCAGTGCAGTACCTGTAATACCTACAGCATGTTCTAATCGCCCTAATAGGATATTATGGTCAACAGTATCGAATGCTGCACTAAGGTCTAGCAGGACGAGCACAGAGAGGAGTCCACTGTCAGAGGCCATAAGAAGATCATTTGTAACCTTCACTAAAGCTGTTTCTGTGCTGTGATAAGCTCTGAAACCTGACTGAAACTCTTCCAATAAGCCATTCCTCTGCAGATGATCTGTTAGCTGTTTGACAACTACTCTTTCAAGGATTTTTGATATGAAAGGAAGGTTGGAGATTGGCCTATAATTAGCTAAGACTGCTGGGTCTAGAGATGGCTTTTTGAGTAAAGGTTTAACTACAGCCAGCTTGAAGGCCTGTGGTACATAGCCGATTATTAGAGATAGGTTGATCATATTTAAGATCGAAGCATTAATTAATTAATGGCAGGAAAAGACACGTTGATGGTTTAGAGGAAGTAATTATTGAAGTTAACTCAGAAAGATCAATTGGAGAAAAAGAGTCTAACTTAACATCAATGGTACTAAGAGTAGCTGTAGATAATATTACATCTGTGGGATGATTACTGGTAATTTTTTCTCTAATGATAAAAATTTTATTTGTGAAGAAGTTCATGAAGTCATTACTAGTTAACGTTAAAGGGATGGTTGCCTCAAAAGAGCTCTGACTTTTTGTCAGCCTGGCTACAGAGCTGAAGAGAAACCTGGGGTTGTTCTTATTTTCTTCAATCAGTGATGAATAGTAAGATGTTCTGGCTTTGCGGAGGGCTTTCTTATAAAACAGCAAACTATTTCTCCAGGCTAAATGATGATCCTCTAAATTTGTGACACGCCATTTCCTCTCCAGATTACGAGTCATCTGCTATATATACGTATATATGTGTGTATATATGTATATATATGTATATATATGTGGTGCAACGGATCACAGTTGATCCATAATCCCTAATCCGAACCGATCCCATTCCACGGTTCGGCACGCACGTGATCCGAAGATTCGAAAAAGAAGGAAAAAAAGTATGTGTATCGTGCACGTGGTGGGTCTGTCAAGCGATAGTTATGGCCAGTGCTAGTGGTCCAAGTGGAGGAGCAGAGGAGTTTGCCGTATTTAAGCAGCCCTTTGCTGCCCAATCCGACCGTGCTAAAGCTATTACAAAAGCTATTGGGGTGTTTAGCTGCAGACGGGAGTCCGTATTCTGTTGTGCAAAACAAGGGGTTTAAACTATGATGAACGTGCTTGAGCCACGCTATGATATCCCGTTCGCGCCTACTTTAGTGGCAAGATTGTTCCAAGCAGGTATGAGCAGGAAAAGATTTAAGTTGTGGCTGAACTGTCCCAGGCATCTTCTGTTGCCATAACTACTACAAATGGGTGGATCTCCAGGGCAACGGAAAGCTACGTGACCATGACAGCTCATTATATCACAGCAGAGTGCAATATAATGAGTATAATGTATTATTGTAGGGTCTACCTTACAATATAAAGTGCCTTGAGGCGACTGTTGTTGTGATTTGGCGCTTCATAAATAAAATTCAAATGAATTGAATTGAGTGGTAGATACAAAGACTGTACTGCCCTATATCCAAAAATTGATCCTATCCGTGACTTAAAACCGTGATCCGATCTGAACCGTTTTGATCCGTTGCACCCCTAATATATATATATATATGTATTAGGGGTGCAACGATACACAAAATTCACGGTTCGGTTCGGTTCGATACTTTGGTGTCACGGTTCGATATTTTTTTGATACAAAAAAAATGTTCATGCCTTTTTAATTTGTCATTTATTAAATTTTCACGGCACATTCCGCACCACATCTCTGGGCGTTCATCATTTGTTTGAAGCCAGCTCACCTCCTGCAACTACTTTTCCGAGAATACACGCTTCTTTTGTGGTTCGGACTCCTTCTGACATTTCTTTGGAGGTGGAGGAACATCACAGTAATTGCTTAAAGGAGCTTCTTCGACATCTTTAAGAGTTCTAAACAAATGTCTGTCCTCCTCCTGAAAATCTTATGTACGCAAACACGCGTTGAAATTTCTTATCTTGTTTATCTTTTTTATTTTGACAGCGAATGCGCACCTGCAGACCACTTATGTGCAGCCCTGGTTATTTAGCTTGTCATATTGCAGCCACAGAAATTCTTTTGTCCATGAAACCATAAAGCTGCACTTTCTTTTTGCCTTATAGTCTGATTTGTCATAACTTTTCCGTTTTGTGGTAAGCTTTTCTTTGGCTGTCACTTCTTCACCCTGACCTGTCTTATTTGGCTCAGCAGAACTAAAATATATATCCTGCTGCTTTTACACGCGCACTCACATAACGCTCAGCGATTCTCTGCACGATCAACCTCTCACATGTTTAAGCTTGCTGTGGGAGAGTTCACTTGTCATGTTTGCATAGTAAGCTAACGATTGATAAGACTATGTCAGAGGAATTGGTGCGCAAATTATCATCACTCACCAATCAGTGCTGTCGCTCTCTATACACAGTTCGCGCGATTGCAAAGTGAAAGCAAAAAACCCAGCGCAAATTCAAACGCGATTTCAATATGTCACATATTGACAGTGGCTCACCGATGCCAATGACATAATTACCCAGCTACATTTCCGAAACAATGCAAAAGCATTGACATATATTTTTCCTTCCTACAATAGGCCGACGGGCAGGGCAGAGATAAATTTTGGTAGCCCGACTGGAACGGTTCAATATCAATATGAATATCGTTGCACCCCTAATATATATATATATATATATATATAAATAATTATGGAATAAAAGCACAGTTATTTCATGTATATACAAGCTATACCACATTTATTTATGTGTATTTCAGTGTTATAGATTATAGTATACAGTGTCATTTATGTTATATCATACATATTTGTGGATTGTGGAGCAGAGGCTGTTCTGTAAAAATAGCTTTAATCCACAGACTTCCTCAAGTATATTCCTTAAGTGAAAAATAACATGTACAGTATATATTTTAACAAAAACAGAAAGACAGACAGTTAAAAGCTTTACTTTTCTTCATTTATCAAACAACTGTGTACATTTTGTTTTACATAATATATTTATAAAGTGCTTAATAGGCTTATATAGTTATAGAATATAATCATGGAATGGCATATTAACTGTTACTTATGTTGGTGATGGTGGAATATTACTTCAGCAATGTGTCAGCTGTTATTTACATAATGTACACAAGTCCGAGGACGGTACACCCACATCCTAACACATGTTGGTGGGAGTGCGGTTCTGCTGAAATCATGATGGCGAGCAGGTGACACCAGCATCTTCAGAGTGGTCGCAGTTGTGTACATTCCAGGATATATGGGAGCAGCTCTGCAGGGATCTCTCAGTACCTCTGCACTTGAGGTTGTCTAGCAGGATTGTTCCCGTGCCGGGCCCAAAGTAAGCTTCTCCCCGAGCTGCTATGGCTTCACCGCAGCCCACTTGACGGCACACCACCTGGGCATCTGGGAGGTCCCAGGCATCATCGCACACTGTGCCCCATCCTGAATTCAAGTACATTTCCACTCGACCCTCACACCGGTGCTGGCCACCCACCAGTCTTACCAAACCTACATAAAAAACAATTCTTTTAAACTTTGAGCATTGATTGCTTCTGAGAATCAGTCCAGAGGAAGGTGACATTATTGTGAAATAACTGAGGGTATATGTGACTTACCTTCAGGTGGTTGTGTGGTGGTTGCGGTGGTGGTTGTTGGTATTGTTTCTGTTACTCTGAATTCACGCACACTTGCAAGATCAAAAAACTGGGGGTCAAAAGCTAAGGGGAAACAGAGAAGAGAGAATTATGTTCATGTATTCAAGGAATAGTCATTGAATATTAGGTCACAAAAGTAATATCACACTTATCTAACAGGGATTTTAATGACTTATAAGAAACCTGTTTGCTTCTTCTGTTCCTAGAAGCCAATAACCCAGACACAGACTTTGCAGAGGCAATTTCATCAAGATATTGCCTCTGCAAAGTCTGTTTATAACAGTCTGTTTATAACAGACTATGTTTTTGTAAAGATGTTTGCACAAATTACACCCCTTTATCTGTTCTAATTACTTACTAAAGGCAAAACTACTCAAAGCAACTGCTACTGTTAAAAAGAAACTGCATTAAAACATTTCCTGATTAATTTGGAACCAAGGATTTACAGTACATATAAAAGAGGATATTTGTGCTTTTGATTTAGCCTGAAAGAAGTCATATTTGGCATGGAGGCATTCAGTGACGCTGATGTGCCTTGACTCATCCACTGTTTTTCATGCTCTCTGGGCTGTTTCGTCCTCAAAGTACTATAGTCATGCATTGCAACTGGCCAGCCCAGCAGGGCGGGTGTAGATGACTAGATACATAGGTGGTATGGGCTTTTAGGGGAACTCATGAAGTTCCCGCAAAGCCAGAAGTCATTCATATGTTCATATGCAGTGTTGGGGAGTAACGGAATACATGTACCGCCGTTACGTATTTAAAATACAAGATATGAGTAACTGTATTCCTTTACAGTTACCATTTAAAAAGGTGGTATTCAGAATACAGTTACTTTGCTGAAATAAAGGGATTACACGGCGGTATTTTCCTGTTTCATATGTTTGGCTATGCCTAACTATAGCCTCTCTATTTTTGACAAAACACGCATTAAGATGCTCTAATGTCTGTGTCTCAATCTCGCGGCCCATGTCACACCTACTTGCGGCCCGCATAATGACGTGAAGAAATATTTTTAAAAATTATTCACAAAAATGATTTAATATGAAGGCAATAGGCAGAGTGTTACAGGCATCGCCCTAAAGAATGTAGCCTCATGGGCAGTGTAGTCCGTGCTGCAGGGAGAATCGATTGCCATACCCGTTATGTGTCTGTGAGCGAGGGAGGGAGAAAAAGGAGAGTCAAAAAGTATGAGCTGTCACCGACCAGAAGCGGGTGATGGAAGCATGCAAATATAATAATAACCACTGCAGCCAAAAAGAGTGCCTGACGAGCCCAGTTGTAAGTAAGCTATTAAGACTCAACTGTACACCTTTTTCGTGTTTTTCTCCAAAACAAAATATTCTATTGAAGCAGCCTTTCAACGCCTCTCTCTGTCTCTCGCTAGCAAGGTTGACCCAGACAACAAAGTAAAGCTAGTTTTCATCTACAAGCCTGACACGGAACCCAGAGGTCCCTTTACTACGGTTCAGAGCCGTGGACCTGTTTTATATACGTGTGAAACAGTTTTCTATACGAGATCGCTGCAAAAAGTGCAGCCTTACCTAATGTCCACCCTACTGTTACTCATTTTATATTAAGATTTTAAAAAAATCTAATCGGTATTGGTATGGTGAGTAACATTCAGTAAAAGTAATAATTCACACAGCAATAGTACATTCATGTAGTTGTAAAAAGCATGATAATATAATAGGTAATCCAAAGTATTCAGAATACGTTACTCTCATTGAGTAACATAATGGAATACGTTACGAAATACATTTTGGGGCATGTATTCTGTAATCTGTAGTGGAATACATTTTAAAAGTAACCTTCCCAACATTGTTCATATGACAATAGTACAGACATTACAGACATTTACCAAGTTCAGTATATGCACGTGCTATAAGTGTATTTTTAATGAAGCCTAGTTTAGTGCTGCGAGAAAATAAATAAGGTCTTACGTGCGCAGATAACTCCAGCATCCTCATGATGGCCACAGTTGTGCTGACCCCACCCCAGGTGGAAGCACTGGGATAGCTCTAGTTCAAATCCACTACAATCCACATTGTCCAGCAAGATTGGGCCTGAACCGTGGCCAAAGTAGGCATTGGACTTGGCTGCAATAGGTGCGCCACATCCAAGCTGCCTACACACTACTTTGGCATTGGGCATGTCCCAGTCATCATCACACACTGTCCCCCAAACATTTTTGTAGAGGACCTCTACACGACCCTGGCAGCTACTGTTGCCATTTACCACACGAATGGCTGACGTAACTGCAAGAGGCGAAACACACGGATGCGTTATTGCAATTTTAGACTAGAAATTCTTTTCTTTGTAGATTACATTGCTGATGGTGCACAGTGTTCAATACTAAAACGCACGCACGCACGCACGCACGCACACACACACACACACACACACACACACACACACACACACACACACACACACACACACACACACACACACACACACACACACACACTTAATTTTTATACATCAAACAGAATGCTACCTCTTGTTTGGGTGGTTGTTGTTGTTGTTGTTGTTGTAACTGTTGTTGTTGTGCTTGGTGACTTGGTGACTGGAACTTTTTGTGTAGTTGTAGGGGAAGACAGAAAAAATACAATTACTTGATACATGAATACACCAGACAACCCGTTTATGATGGCAGGGTTAGGTTATGGAACACATGCACCACTTTGTTTTGTGGCACTGTGGTGCAGCATGTATATGATCAACAGGGGAAGAATGGCTCACCCTGTTGGTCATATATCAAAATGCACATTTTGTTCCTATTATTAATTATTAACCCAGGACAACAAATGGAACAGGCTGGTGAACAGAAGCAATAATCAGACTGAGCTTGTTTGCACAAAGTTGAACATAGTGTGTAGTGAATGGTACGTTTTACCTTCAGTGTTCAATGTTCCCCACAGCCCTCTCTGGGCCCCTGTTGCTACTGGTGGTATAGTAGTGGACCCTAAAGTGGGTGAAAAATAAAATTTATACCAGTGCTTTATGAAATGCAACTAAATTCTGTGCAGACATTTTTGCTGTCCAGCTAAGATGAATCTGACTGATTTTCTGATACTTGCTAAATTTTTGCCATAAGTTTCACTTACATAACATAACTTTCACTCTGGCAGGCTATCATGCTAAAGTGTAATTGTGAACTTAATATCTTAGTTGCAGGTGTGCTACTCATGCTAATGTGACAGTTCTAAGAGTACCGGTGCAGGTGACCCCAGCGTCCTCATGATGGCCACAGTTGTGTTTACCCCAACCCAGGCTCTTGCATTTAGTCAGGTCCTGCTCCGTGCCCTGGCAGTTGACGTTGTCCAGAAGAATTAGCCCGGTACCGTAGCCAAAGTAGGAGTTGGTGTGTGCAGAGACAGCACTGCCGCAGCCACTCTGTTGGCATACTACCTTGGCATTGTTGAGTACCCAGTCATCATCGCACACTGTCCCCCAGTTTCCCTGGTAGAAGATCTCGACTCGGCCCTGGCACGAGTTCTGTCCATTAATCAGACGGATGGTGCCATCTCCTAAAGTAAGCAGGAGAGGGAGGGATTTGTAGGCACTAATCTTGATAAAGCTTTTTCTTTACAGAGCATATTTTTATACTCTGTAAGTTTTTATTAGATTCTCTATGTATGTCATTTTGGGGGTATCAAAGGGAACAGCAGCTGCTGTGATTTGACACTGATACACAGAAAGAAGGCAATACAATGCACACTACAGAGTGCAGAGGAAAAACCAAAAGTGAAGCGCTAAATTGACATCTAATATTGCACTAAGCACAGATGTTGTCATCATATGCCTCTTTGTGGACAGAAACAAGGAGACAATAGCCATTCTTATGTGTCCATCATTTAAGAAAGCCCTGAATTTGGACGCCTTTACTCAATTCCCACAGGGTTACATAGTGGTTAATGGAAAAGTAGCTAGATACGTCAACTTGTTAACTAAATTCTTCTTCTTCTTCTTTTGGTCTCTCACAATTCTTTGGGGGATTATAAGAAAACACAAGAGGATGACTGCTACAAAGGCAAACCCAGCAAACAATAGGTATGGCCTGGAATTCATGAGGCCTTTGGGGCGTGTTCAAAAGTTTCCATTATCCCACAAGTCTTTGAAGGTGAACTGAAATAATATATTGCTTCAGTTCTATTTGTGTTCCTTGATTAATGAAGTTGTTCATTTTGTGAGTCTTCCCGCATTTTTGACTGAGCACAATGACAAAATAAACCATTGTTCATTCTTTAATGCAACCTGCCCTTGCATTTCGTGGCAACATCTGGCATACCACCTGTCAGCAACAATTTGATTAGGGCGTGAAAATCATCTAAAGAAAAACTGATCTGATGGTGAATTCTTTACAGTATACAACATAAATTAAAGGTGTTCCCTGTGGTCTGTGTCATACTTTGTTTGTTTATATATTACTTTTAAAATTTGTATTGCACTGATGTAAGTATATGAAAAACCTAATCTGCTTATTTAACAGCGAGGCAGTGCAGCATCTTTTGCTTAAAGCAATTTCATCAGTTTTGTCCCCTGAAGATTAACTCCACATACAGGTGTGGAGTTAATCTTCACACCTGTTGGTTTAGATGCTTAGACCTACGACAATAGATTGGCTTGGGTGCATTATGGTATGGAGAAAAACAAAAAAACCCTCACTGCTATGTAATCAAACATTCAATTTCAAATTCACACACATCTGCCAGCTGCACATCCAACCAAAACAGAGTAATATAAGCAGGCATGCTTATGGCCACCAGATGAATTCAATTTGTTGGTTTTAGTTCGTTCTCCCTTTGGGCTCGGAGTGTCATGGTCCATAGTTTTCTTTTGGGTTTAAGTATGCTTTAAGTTTGAGCAGTTTTTTGTTTCATTTGAACCTTTAGTCATCCCATGACCTGGGTTTTCTGTGTCATATATGTTTAGAGTTGTTGCTTTAATCTAGTTCTTTGTGCTATATTTTATGTTTTGTTTAGAGTTTGTTTTCTAGGCTTGTTACTATAATCTTTCTTTCAGTTTATGGTTATTGGTTATTCATATTATTCTTTGCTTTCAGTTTAACTTGAGTTTTTGTCTCTGTGCCCCGTTTGTCACTCGTGTCCTGCTTTACTTTGCAAGTTAGTTCTCTCCTGTATTTGGTATTAAGTTTTATATCCCCTGTGCTGTTATCATTCATGTGTTTCACCTGTTCTTTATTTTCCCCAGCTGTTGTTTTTTCCAGGATTAGTCCCTGGCATTTAAAGCCTCAGCTGGCCTTAGTTCTCTGTCGTGTCATGCTGTTTTTGTTCACTGTTTTTTTCCTGCATGGCTGCTTGTGAGTATTCCCTGGTTTTGGACTTTGTTGTTTGACACTTATTGGACTCCTGCTATGCTGGAATAGAGGTTATGGCTTTTGTTTTCTGCATTTGGGTCCACATCCATCATGAGAGAAGGACAAATAGCAAAAAGTGCAGTAAAACAGCAAATGTGAACTGAAAGTCTCTACAAGACAGAGAGAAACTTCAGTTTTGAGGATCATTTTTCTGTAGGTAAATGATTATAATACAGTGAGTTAACACACTCACATACAAATGACTTTGTATAGACCTATGTATACAAATTAGTGCAGCTTTAATTTTTATATGAACAAAGTGTCAGTCATGACATATTTATTATATTAATTTTCATGTTTTGCTGGGTTAGGTATCTGTTTCAATAATCTATCTACTGGTCTTCTGCCAGTGTCTATACACTGGCAGAAGACCAGTCTCATTTTCATAAAAGCAGAGGGCACTTACGTAAACCAGATATGGACTGGGGTGGTGTGCTGGGTTCCTCAAGACCTCTGAACCCCAGCAAGGTTGGTTCTAGCGGCCGAATGAAAAGAAAAGCAGCAATTTCATTATGTTTATTCCTTTTTTTCCTCCTCCCACTTGGGGTTTTATCCACTTAGAATTTTGTATTTTACCTCTGCAGGTGACACCCACATCTTCATAGTGGTAACAGTTGTGGATGCCCCACCCCAGACTACGGCACTGGCTGAGCTCCATTTCACTTCCTCTGCAGTCCACATTATCCAACATGATGAGCCCAGTGCCCTGTCCAAACTTAGAGCTGCTGTACACCGCCACAGCCACCCCGCATCCCAGCTGACGACACACGACATTTGCATCCACCATGTCCCAATCGTCATCACACACGGTGCCCCACGAGCCGTTGTATTGCACCTCCACTCTGCCCTCACACCTGCTCCGCCCATTCATCAGTTGTACTTCAGAGAGATGAGCAGAAAATATTTGTCAGGCTTTCTCTCTCAGAGGAGACATTTTGAAAACATGTGCTTCTGATATGAAGAAAAGAGACTGGCCAGGCTCTAATGTAATGACAGGTAATAGGAAAGAAAAAATTCCTCTGGGAAAAAAAAGTCTAATCCTAAATTAAGGCTATCAATAAGCCACATGACTCCTTGGAAGTGAGTGAAATGGATGCAGGAGGAGGATAGGAGGTTATATAGCAATTAAGTAGGGATTAGAGAAATGGAGAGCTGGGAAAGTGACCTTGTTTAAAGAGCCCCAGGCGCTGTGCTACCTTCTGTACTTTCTTTCACTGACATACAGCCAGACGCTGATAGGTTTTCATGACGTGACTAGGATGCAGATAATTTTTTCACCCCGAATGTTTTAGGCTGTTGCCAGATGGATGTGAATGTGTGGACTGGATGTGGAGGTCACTGTCTATTTCAAACTTACCTTGATACTCCGTCTTCACTGGGCTTTGCACGCCACTGTCTGAAAACAAAGGGAGGATTGGACATGTGAAAGAAAGTGAGAGTGTATGGTTAAATTATTTGATGAAAGGTGGTTTTTGTTGTTCTATAGTTACTGTACACTATATCTACTATATCTATTTTCCTGTAACATGAGAGACAGACTGAAATCACAACAGCAGGCCTGTTCAGACTGTACCCGATGCTACAGAAATATGTTAGCATCCTGCTTTAACTTTTGCAAATACTCTCATCAAGTACAGCTTACTTTATATTAAGCTGACTACATTGAAGCATTTTCATGCTTAAGTATATATATTGCTATGCAAAACACAAGGGGTCCATGTGCAACCCTGTGATGTGAGGCTACATCCCACAATGGATGGAGGACAGTCTATGCCCGAAGACTAATACAATATCTCAGATTTCTGCACCGAACAAAGACACTAAAGAGATAACCATTGCACCCAATGTGGGTCACTTCACGGGCTGGTCCCATGTGTTTGTGACTCTGAAACATGAACATACATGAAACCTAAGGTCTCATGCAGGGTTTGCATTTGTTTTCTGGAAGAGCGGATCGCAAGGAAATAGAAAAGTAAGTGGCGATTAACTTGGATGTTACTTACCGGGTAAAGCCCGTCTGCTTATTTTGATGTCCCCTGAAATTAAAGCACAAAATTAAAAGGTTAGTGAGGCACACGTTTCGTCATCTGTTGGCTCTGTCCAGAGACAAAAGCAGTTATGTGCTGTCAGCACATTTAAATAAGTTGCTGTGCCCACGTGTTGATTCAGTGAGTCAAATTGATCTTGTCTCACTTCAAAATCAACTGCAGGGCTTTTAACCAACTATTGCTGTGGAAACACTGGCCAGGTAGTGGCTGTGGACACAAAAGCACTCATCTACAGGGCGTTTACTTGCAAGTACACCAGGTTCTCGAGCATTATTAGTGCCTCGAATGTGCTTAAACAGTGGCACAGAAGAAATCATCTCATGTGTCACAAACTGGCTCAATTCATCTCCATGGCAACATTTTCTGTTTTGGGAGATGTCCCAAATCTCAAAGTGAATTCATGGATTAGACAGTATGTTGAAGGCACTCACTGAAAAAAAATAATCTAATGGAAGTGTACAGCATACTTAAGATTTTAGACTTCTTACAGCCACAGTCCAGCCTTTGGTTAGTGGGAATATGTCCCCTATGGGAAATGACATAATTTAATAAGCTGCTCTATCCAAAACTGGTCACCGAGAATCTGAAAGAAAAGCATAAACTCCTTAAGCTTTTCTTTTTGTCACATTGTAATGGACAACAATGCACAGCAATGATGATGCAGAACAAACATAATTTGTTGTCTACTATCACATGACATGAAGTAAAGCTTTCTGCATTATTACATTCAGGTAGCATCATGAGTGAACGGTCTTCCCTTATGTGCAGCAATTCATTGAACGTACTCCCATTTCCAAGCACTCACCAAATCTCAACAGAATGCTGACGGCTACCAAGACGAGGGTTCCCAGCAGAGAAACCAGGAGCCAGACGGCTGGGTTCCAGCACCTGCATTCACTCTCCACCACGCGCTGGCCTCGCATGGCTCCCTGACTGGCCATCCGCCTGCAAAACACAGATTCACACTCGCTCAGTCCCTCTAATTTGGTGTCCCGTAATGTTGAGATGTAACCAGTGGGCTACACTTTTCTACTACAACATTGCAGCCAGCTGTTTTTAATCTTGGTTCAGACAAGCCTAATTAGTAGTATTGGATTGTTTTCACTGATTAAGCCCGAAGCTGTTGGTATTGTATTGATGGTAGTCTGAGGTCAAGCCTGATAGAAGAGGACAGCTCAGACAAAAATCTTTCCCAGGAATCACATGACGCTGGTTGTTTCCTAAGTGACACAAAAAGGATGTGAGGAATCTCTGTTTTCATTCAAACAGCCACCCACGTTTCACAGATATCAGGACATGGCACCATCTATTAATGGTACTGCCAAAACAACAAGGAGAATATAGACAACAAAGTGTTGTGTTACATTGCAGTTTTGTAAGCACAAAATGGACACAGTGGTCAGATCTGGCAGCAGGATGACATCTGTTGCCCTCATAGTTGAAAGTGAGGAAGGTTAGCTTGTGACCATTATCAGCAGCTGGGGAAGTCTTGTGTTACAAGCACAGTTGGATACCTGTGTCATTTTTTCAAGGGGTTTTCCATCAGGCAGAGAATATTGGGATTCACCGACAAATCACTCAGTAATCATCGTCAGATAGTAATGTAACCAGATTCTAAATACCCTTCATTCTTCAGAACTGAGAAACTGAAATGAATGACATTTATTTAGTACCGCAAATTAATTAAAAGAAAAATGTATAAGGATGCACAGTAGTGGTGCAAAAAGGTTTAAAATTTTCAACATAAACTGCACAGTAGCATTATACTGAAAATCCAGTTCAAGTTTATTTATATCTCCTCCGCATCTAGTTGTAGTAGTAGTGGAGACTTCCTCATCATTAGTGTTATTATTTTTTCACCTTAAAAACTTAAACAAATTTAACAATAAAAACTGTTTTTACAAAATTTTAAAGGACTTTAAAAAATAAATCTCAGATGTGGCAATACAAAAACAAATTAAAAATCATATATGGAAATTAAAATTTAATTAATTTTTAAAACAAAGTTGTCAGATGGTTCAATAAACTCCCCATTTTTAAAATAATTCGTTGGCCATTATTCATTTCACAGTTCAGGCTTTAAAAACCAATCGCCTCAAGGTGTTTTATATTCTAACTTACAATACAATAAAATACAAAATGTTTTGCATAGTAGTATGCTTTATTAATATCAGTGCTGTTGTCTTTGAAGAAAAATAAATGCAAACAGCACATTACTGTGTTATGGTATGTTACAGTATAGTTTCAATCAAAATCGTGCCCTTTTACTTTTTAGAAAGTAGTAGTAGGAGACACCGGATTTTACTTTAATTTCACAGGAAAAATTATTATGAGGGCAAGGACAAAGACAAGGGCATTGCAAAAACTTCTAAAATCTGAGTGCTGTGAAACTTATTTGTTCCTTAAAAACAGGACTGGAAGGGAACACAGTTTTCAGCTAAGTATAGAAACACCAGCGAATTGTGTCGTAGATGCATTTAGCTTAGGCTGGACCTAAATTTCCTGAACTGCTCAAATCAGTTTCAGCCTGATCAGAAGGTTTGTGTTCTGTTTATATAATTCAAACATATAAATTTATTAAACACCCTGATCACTTTTTTTTTTAGTATCCAGTTCACTTTGATGTTATAGGACTGGCGTGTGAAGCCTGTTTTCATTTTGCAGACTCAATTCTTCATCAGTGATGAGGAATTTTGCAATTGCTCAATTCCAAATTTCTCATGGAGCTTTCAAGCAAAGAATCAAGAAGTGTTGTTAGAAGCATGTGGTTGTTTGTCTCTTTGCTCATGCAGAATCCCCCCTGACCTTACACAGGAATGTGTATTAGGGGATGATGAGGGGAGAATTTGATATTGGCCCCTCGAGATAGTGGACATTCCGGACCTAGGGGGCACAAAAAGACATTTCTGCTTTCTGTGGTCCCCATCGTCAGGCAAAAACGCTGCTTCCTGCAATCTGTCACTAGAAACCTCCAAAATGCTTAGGCACCTGATGACACTGTGGGGGCGCCTCTAGTCTCCTTGGAGAGCGTTAGGCAAAAAGACAAAGGCATGTGAGAGGGACATTAAAATATTTAGCAGCTCTACGGTATAAATATAACGTTTGGGGGCTCGCCGAGGCAAATTTAACACACCACTTTTGCAAGGCCATTTAGTGACAAGAAAGCGTAAAAGCAGAAACTATGGACTGACATGTTTTCATCCAGGTCAGTTCCATTTGCATTGTCTCCAAAGGTACAGTTCCAAAGGCCAGAAGCCCACAGAGAAGTCATTGTACATCCAATTGGGAGGTGGGGATTTTAACACCAGCGCAGCACTGGAGAACCACGGCTGTCTCATTTGCAGACTGTACCAACAAACCACTTGAAACTCTGGGACAAATGGCTCAGTTATGAGGGATGAAAAATAATCTAGTCCCCAATGTTATGTTTTTCAATACTCCATTCATGGTAGGATGTAGCGCAGATCCGCTGGGGAATAATGTTGCCTTTTGTGTCAGCTCTGCTTCCCCTCCCTTCTCACAGAAATAGCTGAAAGATCTCGGCCCCACAAAAATACCCCTTAATATCGGAGAAAAAGCAGAGAATAACACTGTCAGTCCCTTTAACGGAGACGTTTTTGTGCCATTGAAAAAGAGAATTGGTGGGTTTTTCAACATATAATCTCACTGTAGATATTAAAAAAGTGATACTTTTGTAGTTTTTCTGACAAATTATGAAAGAAGAAAGAACTCTTAGAGAAAAGTACCTCAACAAATTTAACACTATATGATTTTAATGTTCTGAGATCAGTGTCAATGTACAGTTATACAGCAATGTACACTTATCGGTCACTTCAGTGACAGATAAAAGGTAGATTTAAAGACATTAACATCCACTGACTTGTCAAGTTCGATTCATGTAAAAATGGTCATAATGATCAAAGACAGCATTTGAAATAAAGCAATATAAACTCAGTATTTCATATAAAAAAATACATACCTGATGTAAAAAATTATCTTGCCCCACAACAAAAAATTAAATAAAAATAAAACTGGTTTCTTCCCGACAAAAGAAACCTACAAAAATGTCATCAGAGCACAAATAGCTGGCAACTTAATTCCAAAAGTCACACGGAATATACAGAAAGTTTGCGTAGAAATGGAGGCAGGGAGCTCAGCGTATCCAGCGCTACGTGTTTTAGGTCTTTCATCTCCTTAACCCTGCTTGACTATAAGTACCTGGATTCAGTGATAGAGATTACGTAAAACAATAAATACCAGAGCATTGTATGTTAATAGTCAAAGGCCCTGTACCTGTCTATGCTTAAAAGAACCAGGAGGGGCAAAAAAAAGACAAAGACAATGAAAGCTAACCCTTCACTGGTACCCCCGCATCTCCAGTTTCAGGTAGTGCTCTCAGAAGGTGTGGTCCTACTCATCCCTGCACACACTTGCAGAGAGGGACAAGGCTCTGGCTTAGGTCCTGTGTGTGTATGTAGGACTCTCCCACACAGAGGTGCTCTAAAACAGGAGAGCTGCGGGATTTTGAGGCAATTATTCCCACTGAAAGCTGATGACTGACAAATAAGTGAAAGCATAAGGCACAGCACTCTTTACCTTCTTGTATGCATGACGGTAAAAACAAGCCTGTTTGTTTGCTACAAAGGCATAACTTATGTGCAGTGTGGAACTTAGATGAATGTTCTGGGTAAAGATTATGTAAAAGCTTCTTTTTTCTTTTCCCCCCCACAAATTACTGCCTACCTTCCTTAATCTAATATCTAACACTCCAAGTGAGTTGGCTAAGGTGACTCTGTGATTATATTTCGGATACAGAAAATATTTTGTAACTACTGCTGTTATATGAGTATTGACAAGGAAATGCCCGGAGCCTCTGAATCATAGAGCAGGTTAACAAATTACTGCCAAAGACTAATTCCTTCCTGAGGTGCAGAGAAACATGTTGGCTGTTCATAGCCTTTGTCTGTGATTTCAAGGACTAATTCAGGGCTCCTTCCTTGAGTGGCACCCAAAACAGTGGCTTAACAAAAATATAAGGATTAAGTTACACCAGGCTAACTTTCCAAACTTCTCGGAGACGACAAAGAAACAATCACCATACACACAGAGCAAGTCTACATATTTTGAGGTGACCAACTGCTTTGTCTTGAAAATCTATTGTTGGCAACTTTTTCTTTCCCATATATGGTGGGAAGCAAACAAATATGAATATGACAATTAAAGAGTTAAAAGTTAGTCACACAGAACCACATTTTTAAATGCATTAAGTTTAAGTTAAGAAAGGGTCATTTGCTAGCAAAAAGCAGCTAATATTTTACATCCAGCTCAAAGGCACACTGTCTTTCATTTGAAGTCAAGTTTCTGGGGAGATAAATATTCACTCATATCTTGCTAATATTTTCGGTCTTTTTTTGCTTTTTTCCTGTAAATTAATGTTAGGTTAAATTAAGGTTTTCAGAGTCTAATTGCATGCGTGCAAACTGTTTTTAACATGGGTGAAAAACCATAATTTAAAATGCCATTTTTAGTCGTTGTCATCATCATGCGTTAAAAATTGCGGTAGCAACTAAACTCATGGAGCTAACGTTTTATTCCTTTGTATTTTATTATGGAATGCAATCATCTTAAATTAGTTAGGGGACAGAAAAGATACCTTATTTCAATTTTCTATTCATGCCACAATTTTCTGTGGGCAGTACAAACATCTGATGCAAAATCTCTGCACACCTGAATGAGTGGCAGTTGGAGGAGGAAGAAAAAAACTTAAAACAAAGAAAATGCCCCCATGCTTTCTGGCTAACTGCTGGTATATTTATTAAGTTGTAAAGATGCAGTTGTGGAAAAGAAAATTTACACAAGACTCTATGTAGTCCTATGCAAAACAAAGTTCAACCCATGATTTTTATAGTTTGTAGAACTTAACTTAGTCTCTCTTTGTCAAATCTTTGAAGCGAAATTTTGGCCCACTCTTCTTTTATAGCATTTTTACAGGTCATTGAGGTTTGGGGGCATTTGTTTATCCACAGTTCTTTTAATACTTTGGTATGCAGAGAAGCTCATAGTCAACTCAATGACTACAAGGTGGCCAGAACCTGTGGCTGCAAAACAAGCCCAAATCATTACCCGTCCACAGTTGAGGTGACTGTGCAGTGTAATTTCAACATCCAGTAAGAACTAATAAAATCAATCTGACTGGATCATCAGTATGACAATATTAATCTCAACTCACATATAAGTTTAAAATAGAATAGAATAGAATTCAACTTTATTGTCATTGCACATGCACAGGTATAGGGCAACGAAATGCAAATGCAAAACTATTTCATGAACCAAAACATAGCATCATCAGCTGTATATTGTTTATACTATACATTTGTCAGAAGCAGAAATACCAAGTCTTTATGTATTAGAATATCTGTAGCAAAAAATAACAAATGGAGTAGGTTTAATCACTTCATTCAATAAGTTGGACAGTGCATTAAAACTGTAAAGTTGAAGGATTTAAACAAATAGAATCTGCTGAAAGACAGTAAAATGCTCCTTTCCAGTTGAGGGCAGATATTGTGTCTTTGTAACTATGAGTCATCATTTCAAGTAGCCATGTGATTGACTATTGACTGAGCACAGATCTAAAATAGTTACCAAATAAAACAATAAGACAGTGGTCTACATTAAATCATTGATGTTTAGCGATTTGTAATCTGCACAGATGCGTTATTTAAAGCCAAAAGGGTTAGACTATAACAATATTAGGAGCAATTGATGGAGTCTGCAGACATGTTATACTAAACAATATCTGTTTACTGGAGGAAAACACCCTCTTCAGCCTCATTACCAGTTAGAAGACAGAACATAAAACATAAGGGGGAGTAACTGATGCTCCCAGAATGCTGAGAAATGTCTAAAAGAAGTAGGAGAACGTTTTTTTCTCATAGCTTTTCATTACTGCAGTCAGTGTTAAGGATTAAAAAAATAATGACACTGTATTATTTTTAAATACTTAATATTATCATGTTCCATATCCATTGTGTTATGCTTTTATGCAGCACACAGTATACAGGTGACATGTTTTTCAACACATTTTTGGGAATTTGCATAAAATATAAAGGGGAAGTTGGAAGAGCACAATCTGTTTGATCTATGACCTTCACTACAAGTCAGAAATCCCCCAGGATTTACCAGCACTTTGAAAAAGAATCCCTTTGTTAACTAGGTGACTATTATTTCCTTTATAGTGGTGTTTCCCTTTTATATTGTTAATGTGAAAGGCGGATTTTTTGTGGGATCAGCTTACATTAGATTTACGGAAGCATGAAATTAAAAATTAGGTTCCAATGTTTTCTCTATAGCTTGGTTGAAGGGCATTGTGTGGTACCTCCATGGGATGTTTTCCAGTGTGGACAGGCCGACTTTCATTTAATTTCCTACCGTAATTGTACTTGATACTGCTGTAAGTCTAACTTTAATTTTTGGGGGGTTTTTGTTTTTCAAAACATTACATCTCTTCACCTTTCCAACAAAGAAGGATGGGAAAAGTATGCAAAAAGAATGATTGATTTACTGATATTAATAACCGTATAAAGCCTTTCAGTTGCTGCAAGTTGCTGCATGCTATAAGGTGCTATAAGGTGGCTTTTTATAGCCATACATAATTTGTTGAAATGCTGCCATCATATTCAACTGCTAAAGTAAGACAGTGAGCCAGCATGCACTAGGTTAAGCATGGAGTTCCATGGGGCTCCATGCTAGGACCAAGTCTATTTACATTATACATGCTTCCCTCAGGCAGTATTATTCAATGGCATTGTATACGTTTTTGTTGCTATGCAGATGACACCCAGCTTTGTCTATCCATGAAGCCAGATGACACACACCAGTTAGTTAAACTGGAATAATGTCTTAAAGACATAATGACTTGGATGACCTCTAATTTTCTGCTTCTAAATTCAGATAAAACTGAGGTTACTGTACTCTGCCCTTCAAATTTAGAAACATAGCATCTAACCAGATTCCTAACCAGGAATTATTTTGACCAGGATATGTCCTTCATTGTGCATACCAAACAAATACGTACGACTGCAGATTGCATTTGCGCAGTATCTCTAAAATTAAAAACATAATTTTTAGAGCTGCACTGAATGTAATTCATTATTATGCGGTTGTCCTAAAAAACTCCTCAAAAGCCTTCAGTTGATCCAAAATGCTGCAGGGAGCTGCAGTGACAGAGATTAAAAAACAGAACATAGTTCTCTAATATTAGCTTCTATTTATTGTCTCCTTATTAAACCCAGAGTCAAATTTAAAATCCTTCTCATCACATACAAAGTCTTGAATAATTAGGCACCATCTTGCCATTAAGGCTTCATAGTATCATATAATGCCAATAGAGCACTTTGCTCTCTGACTGCTGGTTTACTTTTGTTTCCTAGGGTATTTAAAGGCAGAGCCTTCGGGCCCCTCTTCTGTGGAACCAGTTTCCAGTTCGGATTTGGGAGCCTGACAACCTCTCTACTTTTAACATTAGACTTATAAGTTTACTTTTTGATAAAGCATATAGTTAGGGCTGAAGCAGCCCATATGGAAAAGAAATAGTAAAAACATATATGATTTACTCATGAAAGTGGCCACTTTCATGAGTAAATCATATATAAATCATATAAGGCTTACATGATTTACTCATGAAAGTGGCCACTTTCATATATTATTACTTTCATATATATTTTTAGTACGTATACAAAACATACAAGTTCCATTTTATAATTTTTCAAGGGATCTTATATGTGTTTTCACTCTTGTATGCTTTTCATATAAGTTTCATACAAGACAGATAAAAACTTTATAAGATTTATATATATCTTTTCCATATGGGAGGTGATCCTGAACCCTTAGTTAGAGTGTAAAAGTCCTAGGTTGCTAGGGGCTTCCCACAAACATAGCTGCCTAAGCCTAATTCTGCTAGAGGTTCTTCCTGTTAAAATGTAGTTTTTCCTTTCCACTTTCACCAAGTGCTTTCTCATAGGGAATTTCTGACATTTGCGCCTTCAGGGAACTGTTTTTGTGATTTGACACTATATAAATTGAATTGAATTGAATTGAACTATAATTGGCCAATGAGGTTGAAGATTTCTCTAAAAATGAAGTTACAGTAAAAGCCTTCAACAGCTTCTTTGGAAGAAATGAGACAGAGAGTGCTACATAGAGTTTTACACTTTTCTGTATTCACATACAAAATGAACAAGAAATTGATGTGTAAAGTAAACCACATCAAAACACTTAAAATGATGTGTGAATCATTATGGAAGATAAACAAATTTAAAATAAAAGAATCAGCCATTCAAGTTGACATACTGTATTCAACTGGCCTTTCTTCATTTAAAAAGATTGATCATTGTGAAAACGGCACTCCAACTGGTTCATTTGTGATGAATTTTGTCTCTCTTTTTTTTTTTTAAATGATATTCTGCGCCAAGGACATATACTGCATATAACTCTATCTTCTGTTTTTGGAACATCTAGCCATATTCCTTTGAACTCGGTATATATGCGACTCGGATTCAGAACCGTTGCACAGTGAGCTGTGTGCACATCTAAGCTACAGTTTACAGAGAAAGAATGAAAAGAGGAAACAAAGCTACTACAAACAAAAGGCCTTATAAAAGAGAAGGTTCTAGGAAGCACAGTCACTTCAGCTACTAGTGAAAATTTCCAAGCAGAAACACACAATGTAAGCAAATGGACCTTCAGCTGGGAATTAAGTTTCTGGAAAACATACCTTTTTAGCCTGTTGATGACTTGGTGAGGGTAGCAGTTATACATATTATTTGTGTCCGATTGAGTCTGATTCATGTTAGAAGTAGGGCATATATAGATCAGGTCTATTCATGTCGGCAGGTTGGAACAATAGGTGTCATAACATACAAAGAGCTTACAGAGAAATGACATCCAACCTTTTGGGGTTATGCCTTTGTAATATGGGGTCATGACGTTGAGTTTTCACAAAGGTATTGATTATGTAAGGGATTTTTTTTAACCCCTTGGGTATAAATGTGAGGTTAGAATACAAAAACACTCAAGTGGATCTTGAAAACTGATAGCATTCAGTGTCCCAGAGGTGGAGAAAACATGGTTAGTTAGCTTACTGGCAATTACTTGATGCGGGCTGTCCTCTATTGTCTCCAATTGTGTGAATCCCTCTTTTAGAATCAAATAAAACTGTAATCTCTGCCCATGTACAACATATAGGTTCAATGACAAATTCGATATCACATGTTTGTTTAAAAGATTTTGTTAACAAAACACTGTCATGAGATTATGTAACCTTGAGGATATTAAGTTAACCAAAAATAGTAAGGAAATGCCAACTTTCCCTTAAATGCCCTATTTCTCATAGAGATACTGCTGCATGATGTCAATGCATGAATGATACGCTCTAAGGCATGATTCACAATAAAACAAAAAAGGCGACTCAAATATTTTGAAAAAAAAAGGTGTATGCTTGTTCTGTATGTGACTTTAGTCGGTTGTTTTGTGTAAATGAAAACTGTTTGCAGTTGTTTTATGCCAATAATTATTGTTTGAATAAAAACTCTAATGTTGAATCAGTGTCACCTTTTGTCAGCAAAGACTGACTGCGAAAAGGTGAATCAGAGTGAATCGCATATAGGTCTACTGATAAGAAAGAAGGAATCAAGTAGCTAAGAACTCAAATCTTTGCAAAATTACCATATAAAAATACATTTCTTGCAGACTTATCAGAATGTGTACTGGTAGTTTCACAGAAAGATATACAGAAGGCACATAAATGTCTTAGTATTCAAAAATATTACTGAGATAACTGCCAGAATATACTGTTCCCTTGTTTATCGCGTGAGTTATCTTCTAAAAATAACCCGCGATAGGTGAAATCCGCTAAGTAGCCAACTTTATTTTTTACAATTATGCAAAACGTTTCGTCGACATTGTTGTGTTTGTTGGGAAGAAAACTTGCAAACATACAGTACAGCACTTCAGAGTCACACTACTAGCTATCGAAGATTTGACAAGCTGAACGCATTCTGTACTGTACAGGAGACACGGCAAGTGATTGATTGACAATGGTTTACAGCAGATCAGGACGCAGAACACAATGCGCTGTTAAAAAAAAGAGAAAAAAAAAAGCAAAACACCGAGGCCGCGAAAGGTGACCCGCGTTAGCGAGGAACCACTGAATATGAAAACATGGGCAGTAGCGGTTTTAGATACGGGCGATACGGGCGACACGGGCGGTTGCCCGGGGCGGCATCACGGGCATCGGCAAAAAAAAAAAATTGCTCGTACTCATGCTGCCCCGACATCATGCCAGCGCATATTGGGAATGTCATAGGCACCGATCGGTTTTCTATCGCCCATTTGCTGGGAGTAAGGGCGCCCTTCGTTTGCGAAGTGCGCCTGCTGCTTGCGGCGCAGAGAGGAGAGGGCGGGGCGGCGGGGGATTCTCTGACTGGCTGGAGCAGCATCTAATAACCAACTCGCGAAATAAAAGAAAATAAAAACAAAACAACAAACACGAAAACACCAGACATCATGATACAGACTTATAATTTGCACCGATGTGCTTTCAAAATTCTATACGCAAAAAGTGAGCGCGAGAGCCCTCAGTGCGTCTGCTTGCTGCTGAAGTCAAATTAAACTTTATTGTCATCTCCGCTACATACAGTCCAGTATATAGAGAGACGAGACGACGAGGCTCCAGTTACAGCAGTGCAAGTAAACGAACAATAAATATTTAAGAGTAAAAAAATAAATATACACTTTAGGACTCGGGGTAAAGGGAACAATTGTGGAGGTAAACACAGACGACACGAGAGCTCTCGATAAACACTGCTCGTTTATTACTCATCACCACAGAACTGAACACTTTCCCTCCAAAACACAGCAACAACACTTCCTGAGAACTGGGTGTGAGTGGAGCCCTCCAGTGGTCCACCACACATTCCCCCCCCCAAACACCCAGTAGGGTCATCCCCTAGTCCAGAACCCTTGCTTTAATTAAACGTCCAGAACGGCTGAACCGCGGAGGTGGAGAGCTGGCGGAGGGGAAACGAGCCTGAGGGCCAGGCTGGCATGGGCGGTCAGGAAAAACTGAAGATAGCTCGGGCCCCGCCAGGTGGGGGGTGCTCCCAGAGGAAGAAGCAGGGTTGTCCAGTCCACTGGAAGGCGGGCGGCCACGGCGGGGGGCCTGAACCGGCACCACCTGGTCATCCAGAAGCACATGTGCTGGTTTAAGTCTGTCAATAGAAACAGCCTCCTGCCGACCCCCAAAATCCAAAAGGAAATGCTTCCGGCCCGGTTGAATAACCCGAAAGGGGCCGTCATACAGTGGACACAGCGGAGGCCTACGAGCGTCATGCCTGACAAAAACAAACTGCGAAGAGTCCAACGACCTCGGAACAAAGGTGTCGGGCACACAATGGTGCACTGGGCCAGGAAGAGAAAACGAGTCTCTTGGGGGACGGAGAGACAGCACAGAGGGAGCGAAGCACGGGGTGGGCTCTCAGGCAAGAATTTCCCGTGGACCTGGAGGGGCTGACCAAGGACAAGTTCAGCCGGGGAAACCCCAAGGTCTTCTTTAACTGCGCAGCGCAACCCCAGTAAAACCCATGGAAGGCGGTCAACCCAGTTGCCATCTGTGAGAGAAGCACGGAACGCGGCCTTAAGCGACCGGTGGAAACGTTCGCACATCCCGTTGGCCTGCGGGTGGTACGCAGTGGTTCGGTGGACCTTGACCCCCAGGCCGTCAGCCATGGCAGACCAAAGCTCGGAAATGAACTGGGGGCCCCTGTCTGCCACGTCCGACGCGTCGGAGGTCACCGCAATCTCCGCCGACGGAAACGGGTGGGCCAGCAGGGCGGCGTTTGCCAGCGCGGTCTTGGCCCCAGAAAATGCCTGAATGCGTTCAGGGAGCCAATCAATCGGGTCCTTAGCTGTTTTACCCTTCAAGGCAGCATAGAGAGGCTGCAGCAGGTGCGCAGCTCTGGGGAGAAAGCGGTTGTAGAAATTGACCATCCCCAAGAACTCCTGCAGTGCTTTAACGGACGCAGGACGCGGAAAAGCCGAAACGGCCCGGACCTTGTCTGGCAACGGAACCACACTGTCAGCGGAAAGGCGGTGGCCCAAGAAATCCAGCACCGGCAAGCCGAACTGGCACTTGGAGGGGTTGACGATCAGGCCATGTGCCGCCAAGCACTGGAAAACCTGATGCATTTGGGACGCGTGCTGACTCTCAGAGCAGCTGGCCACCAATATATCGTCAAGGTACACGAAGACGAAAGGCAGCCTGCGCAAAACAGAGTCCATCAACCGCTGAAAAGTCTGGGCGGCGCCTTTCAGGCCGAACGGCATGTGCAAAAATTCAAATAGGCCGAAAGGGGTAATAACGGCAGTTTTGGGGAAGTCTTCGGCGTGCACGGGAACCTGGTGATACCCCCGCACCAAGTCAATTTTAGAAAAAATCGAGGTGCCGACGAGGTGGGCGGAAAAATCCTGGATGTGGGGAATGGGGTAACGGTCGTTCTCCGTGACATTATTCAAACGGAAAAAATCCCCACACGGCAGCCACCGACCGTCTGACTTGGGCACCATGTGTAGCGGAGAAGCCCAGGCACTATTCGAGCGCTGCACTATGCCGAGGCGCTCTATTGCGGAAAACTCTTCCTGAGCGACGGAGAGTTTCGCGGGGTCGAGGCGGTGCGCGCGCGAACACCGGGGGACCGACCGTCGGAATATAATGTTCAACCCCGTGCTTCGTTGCCGTGTTCGAGAAATTAGGAAAAGTCAGTGAAGGGAACTCCAAGAGCAAATGCTGAAAAACATTCCCTGAAGTCACTAAATTAGCCCGATTCAGGGTATTGAAGAAAAAGACAGTGCATCGACCAGCAGTCCGTGGGCACAAAGAAAATCGGCGCCCAAAATAGGTAGGGGAGAGTGAGGTAAGATGAGCCACTTTTTACTCATGTTGCCCTGGATGTGAGAAAAAAATAACACAGAAATAGAATGATAACATATTCCTTTATTTCAGGATGTCTCCTTTCAAATGTAATGATCAGAATCTATGTCTGATGACGCTGCCCAAAATAATGACCTATTAAAAAAAAATGCTCCTTTGGCTCAACTTGCCCCAGATTAGGGGTAAATTGAACCTAGTCAGTGGGTAAACTGAGCCATCTTGGGGCAAACTGACCATGCAGTTTTTAAAATGTAAAACTGATCATATTGTGAAAACAAACCATTTTAACAGTTGTAAACCTGTGAGAACAAACCTGGAAACTGGTGGTTTCTAAACAAACCACCAGTTCAAAACCATTTATTCAAAAGAACTATTCAATATTCCAATGATCAAGGTTGCAGGGGAATATGAACTGTTGCTCCCTCCTTGCAGTCCCTCCAGCCTGTTGAGGTTGAGGTAGCTTCTTCAGCACATCCTTGCGTGGGAAAGATGCCTCATCATTTTCCTTGAACACAAACGTGGGTTTCTTACTGCTAGTGATCCCTCGGATTCTTCTGAGAAATCTGGCACTCACTTCGTTGTCTGCAAAGCTGTCAACCAGGCCAATGTAATGGTGGCTCCTGGATTTGGATGCAAATCTTACGATGACAAAGTCACCAACTACCAGGTCTGAGACATCTGGTTCACTTCTTTCATCGCTGGAACTCTCATACTCAGAAGTGTCTTCAAATGGGATGGGAACATCACTCTCCTCAGAGCTGCTTTCCACTGCAATTTTTGTCTGGGTTTGTTTCCTCTTCCACATTCCTTGCTTTTTGTGGATTATTTCTTTTTTGCCTTTCAGTTTATTTGTCCTTTCTTCATGGGCTCTCTCAATTGCCTGCTTTTCAGGTGTATCAGTCAGGATTCGTGTCTTCACACGCTTTCGATTTGTTTGTTTCCTGGGCTGCTGACTTTTGGGGAAGGGTAGAATATCAGTGGGAGACACATATCGAGCATGGTTGGGGTCACTTCGTGAACCACATGCATGTACAGGGTCTGGTGAAGGTAGCTCAGCAGAAAGAGAGGCTGAAACCACAGGTGCAACACCTTCAGCGGCAGGCTGCTGCTCCAGGTTGGGCCTGTCTGACACCATGGATGGCTCAAACTCTGCATCAGAGAAGATATCTCTGTTGTAAGGGAAAATCCCAGTGGCTCTAAATCCCGAGGAGATATTTCGTGGTGTCATTGCTGACATGAAAGCATCATTCACACAACCAGCAATTTGGTATATGCTGGCAGTTTTGCCTGGGTTGGACCTCATCGGAGCCCACTTGTTTTTTTCCTTTTTCTGCCACTACCTGCTTTGGTGTCTGTACTGTTGTTACACCTGTTTCGTCAACATTAAAAATCATGTTTGGGGGGAATTTATACCTGTCAAACAAAAAAAGAGCAATGATGATTAGTTAAATTTTTAAGTAATGCAAAAAATGTTAGCTGAGAGTACGCATATTTATTCACTTAACTGTTGTTTGTAGTTGTCATAAATAGTTATTAATGTTTTCAATTAGATAACTTCTGTTACCTGTCGATCACTTTAGCCAGATTGTCAAAGAACTCCCCAACTGTAGTCTTATTGAAGGCTGTAGCTCTTCCCAAAGATGTTGCCTCAGGCATACGGCAAGAGAGATGGTGGCGTGCCAAAAAATTCTTGAACCATTCTTTACCTAAAAAATGTAATGGTAAAGTAATAAACTACACAAAATACATTAGTCTGTGCCAACCTACTGAAATGTTGTTTCTTGCACTTCCTACCGGCTAAACCTTTCTCTGTCCAGTTGCTGGGAGTAGGAATGTTGTTTCTGCCTGCCAATTCTAATGCCAGTTCACGGCATTTCTTTGGGGAAATGCCATGGAACTGCTCTGCAAGCTTCTTGATATGCTCTGATAGCTCCTTCTCCACCTCCTCAGAGAAGACTCTCTTTGCTGAAGCTGTTCCACTATAGCCAACCGATTTGACCTCCTGTGTGTCCCTCTTTTTAATATATCTCCTGAGTGTTGACCTGTCAATTTGTCTTTCTTTAGCCACTGATCTTATGGACTTTCCTCCCTTGACTTCACTCGCTGCCCTTTCAATCTCCTCCAGGGGTGTTGAGCCCCAGCTGGTCTTCCGTCTGTAGGTCCTTGGCATGATATCTTTTCTATAATAGTTAACATATGACAAATACAACAAAAGGGTTCAGTATACTGAACTAAAATACTATTTAATAAGTCAGAGCCTTAAATAAATTTCAGTGCCTTATGGTGGGGTAGGTTGAACCATTGGATCAATTTACCCCATAGCCTTTGGCTCACTTTGCCCCATAGCCACCATTTTGAAAAAAACGGGCTAGCTTAGCAATTTAGGCTAATCTTTAGAAAACTTCTTCAGATGATATTATATTTTAGAAACCCACCAACATGTATAATATATCATCTTAGACACAGATACATTTGTTTTAATATTACAGTCAATTTACCTGATAGGCAGAAATTTTACTTTGACAAGCAAAAAACATTTTTTTGTGTAATACAGACTTACCCCTTCTCCAATGTGCTCCTCTTTAATATAGCAGGATGGAAATGATGAGTGCTTCCTGGATTTATGGTCACATGACAAAACATGTACACAGTTACCTAGATACAAGGGGTGGTTCAACTTACCCACTGGCTCATCTTACCTCACTCTCCCCTACAGAGCTAGCGGCAACAAGAAAGGTCCATTGGAAATCCCGACCATGAAAACAAACAGTCACGAACCTTTCCCCGAACGTTGCGATGGGAGAGCCATTAGCCACAATAAGCTGCGGTCCACAGCCCGCTGCTAAACTGTCGGCTCCGGACGAGGGAAGGAGGCTCTTCTGGGAGCCGGAGTTGACCAGGAAACGTCTCCAAGAGCGCGAGTCTTCTATGAAGAGCAGTTTTTCTTTGTCGCCAGCGGTCGTGACCGCTACAGCGCGCTGGCAGGGTCCATGTCCCAGGGTCGGAAAAGCGCAAGGCAGCAGGCAGTGGCGCGCTCCGGCGCCAAAACGCTGATGGTAGAAACAGAGGTCCCGTCCATGGTGTCGCTGTGCCGCGATCTTTGCCGTCAGCGAAGGATCTGGTACAGGTCAGCGGGGAAGTGGAAGGCGCCGCCGGCGAGGCTGGAACTAGGTCGTGATCGTGGAAAGTGCGGGTAGCCAGAAGAATACGATCCGCGTCCTCAGCCAGCGATAATCCTTCGTGCCCAGCAGAGGTGGGACCAAGTCATTGTTTTGCAAGTCTCAAGTAAGTCTCAAGTCTTTATCCTCAAGTCTCAAGTCAAGTCTCAAGTAATGTCAGGCAAGTCAGAGTCGAGTCTCAAGTCACTGGTGTAAAAGTCCGAGTCAAGTCACAAGTCTGAAACTTTGAATTTCAAGTCCTTTCGAGTCTTTAAAAAAAAAAACCCGAAAAAATAATGTTGCAGTTATATGCTAAATGTAAATATTAGACCATGTAATTTTAAAATCTGTGTTTTTCTCAACACATGACAAAATAGTGAACTTAGAAAATATACACAAATTGTGAAATTGCACCTCTTTAAAATGCAGCTCAATTAAACCTAGCTCCAAGAATAATTTTCACCGACAGTTCTGAGATAAGCTGCATGTTATTCTTGGATGCGGTTGTAGGACCAGCTTTAAAATCGCATGACAAAAATATCATACACATTAAAAAAAAACTGTATCACCAACGTAGCCTGGACAACATTTGCTAGTTAGATGAAGTCAGCTATCTCATCGTAGCATATTTATAGGCATATTTATAATTATACGGTTCTTGGAGTGAGTGCATACACTCATGAAGTTTAGTAACTTCAGGTCACTGCAACAAGCCCAGGTACAGTTTACCGACGGATGGGTGCAGGACCTTGAAATGCACCGTGTAGAACGAAAGACCATCGTACGCAGGGCCGGCCCGTGGCATAGGCCGTATAGGCAAATGCTAAGGGCGCCGTCCATCAGGGGGCGCCACGCCAGTGCCACAAATGTTGAAAAAAAAAAAAAGTTGGTACTATTATTTCTAAATACAAAAAATAATCCCACGTTAATTAAAATGCAAAGTAAAGCTTATTTAATAGAAATATTATTTGTTACAACATTACACTACACTGCTGATGTAGGGGGGCGCCACCTAAAATCTTGCCTAGGGCGCCAGATTGGTTAGGGCCGTTTCTGATCGTACGTATCATAAGTTTACCAGTCTCACAAATTGTCGTCATAAATACACATTCCTTAACCGTTTATTAATAGGACCTTTGAGCTCAACGGTAATTAATTAGTAGTGGAAATAATTTCTGGTAGCATCACAGAAATGTAGCAGTGACAATAATACTGTATGCTGTAATCGTACTGGGCAATTAGTGATACAAAAAACCTGTTTTAGCCTGTGAATAAAAGTATATGTTTTTGTCAATGTACCATAATAACAGAAGCGAAACGCAATATTGTGTCAGGACAATTCACTATTTATGCACAATAAATAAAGGAGCATAGCGGACAATTTCTGTTCAGCACCAGACTTGCTTGTAACCTATATCACCAATTATGTTAAGAAAAATGATGTATTAACTACTAAAAAACACTGACCTTCGTGTAAATGCTTGGAGCAGACTAACCTGTGAGCTGGAGTGTTCTGGGACGTTATATTTGGTCTTTGAATGGCTGCCATCCGTCGCGTCTTTGTTACTTCGGAAACATGGCTTGAACAATTTCTCTTCAACAACGTAATCCGATAACAACCGATCTCTTTACCCGTCGGCTTCCCGTGGCTGTCATGCGACCGGCTATTGCAGTTAATAATACAACAGCTTCTTGACATTTTTGTGTTTCTTTTTATCGCTGTATAACTGATTTTAATTGAAAGCCTGCGTGCGCTAGTACCGCTTGCCACGAGTTCCCAGAATCCTTTGCGGTTCTACCCGTGAATGACGTCACATTTTCAATCTCTATATAATATGCATGTTAAATTTTAGATTTGGGGTAAAATATCAAGTCTTTTCAAGTAAACCGGTTCAAGTCCAATTCAAGTCCCAGGTCATTGGTGTAAAAGTCCAAGTCAAGTCACAAGTCTTAGAACATTTTTTCAAGTCAAGTCTAAAGTCATAAAATTAATGACTCGAGTCTGACTCGAGTCCAAGTCATGTGACTCGAGTCCACACCTCTGGTGCCCAGAAGCGGAGAGTTGGCGAGGCCGGCTCTCACGGCCGCCGGCAGCTGTCGGAAGGAAGATGTGGGCGAAGAGGAATCCCCCGTCGTCCGGTCCGAGAAAGGATAGCATGTGCTCCATCAGTTCGAGAGCCGTACCGCCACCCAGGCCTGAGAGGGAGAGGAGCTTCTCAGCTCGCTCTGCGTCGGAGAGGGCATAGCGCCGAAGAAGCAGCTCCTTAAGGGCAGCGTACTTCCCTCGGGTGGGTGGGTCCCGGAGGAGAGTCAACACACGACGGGTGGTTAGCGGGTCGAGAGAAGCCACCACATGGTGATATTTCGTGTCGTCAGCCGAGATGCCATGAAGGGCGAACTGAGACTCCATGTGCACGATGGGGGATCGTGAAGCCAAAAGTCCGGCAGCTAGAGCGCCACAGCAAACGTAGCTGGTGGCTGCTGATGCATCCAGAGCGGAGTTGGTGCCACCATCGGACTGCAGCATGTTCGAGTCAGGGGTCACCAATGTGGAGGTAAACACAGACGACACGAGAGCTCTCGATAAACACTGCTCGTTTATTACTCATCACCACAGAACTGAACACTTTCCCTCCAAAACACAGCAACAACACTTCCTGAGAACTGGGTGTGAGTGGAGCCCTCCAGTGGTCCACCACACAATAACAATTGAAAATGTATATTTTATATTTTGTTGATTTAAAGTCTCACACACAACCCATTTTTAAAGTTTAAAAAAAAGAGAAAAGAAGAGGAGGAGTGTAGCGACTTCCACAGTCGCTAGAGGCCGGGGACTGAGCCTGCCTATTTGCCTGACGCGCTGTCAACCTTACGCAATAATGTGAGAGGTGGAATTGCTTGCTTGTTTATTAAAGTGCTTGAAAAGTTTACAGAGCAATGTGATCGGCTCGCGATTCAAACTTATAAAACATCACAGGCTCTAATGCAACAAGGGGAAACTCCTTGTGGTCAACAAAACCTACGGCTACCCAGCCCTCCTCTCTGTCAAAATCAAACCAATGAATGACAGACTGACAGTGCCCTCTTAATGTCACCGCTACCACCCACGTGACTCCCGTTACACATCACCATAGCAACCAAACAAATGAAAACCCAGTGATCATTAAAATTCAATACATTTAATTATGGCTCCTACAAGGAGAAACGAGCAAAAGACACAGGTAAGCAGATGTGTCATTGGATAATGGCAGGTCATGTATCCTAAAACATTAAGAATCAGAATACTTTCTTAATCCCTAAGGAAATTATGTGGGTTATAGTTCCTCCAAGAAGAAATGGTAAAAATAGTAACAGTAACAGACTAAACTCCAAACAATATATACAATAATATAATATTGATTAGTCAGTGTTAATTGTTGATTTGTCCTGTTCTCATTGTATGACGAATTATGATGTCTGCTTAGTAGCAGTTTGCATACAATGCATACTCTCTCTCTTCATGTGTGTGTGTGTGGAGGGGGGGGCGCCAGAGGGGGTGTTCGCCCAGGGCGCCAAACAGGCTAAGACCGCCACTGAACATGGGCATAGGCTTCAGGTGAGTACAGGAGAAACAGGGCTGATACGATACAAGCATGCAGACAGCATGTCCAGAAATCTGGTAATACTGTACAAATCACAACTAAGAGATATGTTTGGAATTATCATCACCTTAGAGGTAAAAGATAATTTAAGGAGTTGCAGTAGCTTATAGTTGGATGGCAGCAGTAGATATGTTTTCTCTGTCTGTGTATCAGTTTCTGCCTCTTCCCAACAGTCTGCCACACGTGATCAGACAGAGATGGGAATGAAAGAGGGAGCAGCTCAAGGACACCCTGATAACGCATGCTGAGGCTCTCTCTTTCTGTCTGTCTCTGTATCGTTCATCTTCAAACCATTAGAAATCCTGTCAGCTGCTGAGCTTGCAATAGTGATGATTTAAAATAAATAAATAGTGTAGCTCTCTGCTGATACAAACGCCAAACAGTGGAAAGTGTCTGATGGATTTCGGTAACATGACATTGTAAAGGTATGTACATACCTCTGAGGATTTACAATATCAGTACCTTTGCCAAATAATGAAACTCCAGGAAGCATTTTATCAAGGTCCAGCAGATCATTTTAAACAGTGCATTCCTGGTGATTATATTATGCTGACACTGGTTTGGTTGCAAAGGTGGGAGGATAATAATAATCACAGGAATCACAGGCTATTTTCAGGCATTTTTGTTTCTTTCTCTTTTCTTTTCAGACAATATTTCATGGCATGTAAAAGTGTAATCAAACTTATTCTAATGGTCTATGAACTGTTTTTACATAATATTACTTGTTTCTCTCTAAAAAGTAGTAGTGAAAGTGTGTAATTAGATAAAATGTTAATCTCAGCTGTTACTAAATAACGATACGTTATCTGCACCTTCTCCTTTGATTTCCACCCACCCACTCTCTTCCTGTCCATAACTGCAGCAGAGCTATCCAGTGCTGCTATTCCACACCTGTCCACTAGTCATTCCGCTTAGTTCTCGGTGTGGCAGTGGTACAGTTAATTGAGTGTAGAGCTTTTCAGTCTGTCCTTCCCTTCATGTGAGCCTGTCACGTCTCAGCGAGCTTGGCTTCGAACTTTGATTTAGTGAGATTTATTTTTAGCCCAGCCTGCTGTGACTTCTGTCTGCCTTCCTTTTCCTCTTTCCTGTTTGCCAGCAATCTAAAACAGTGACACAAGAGAAGGTTTGTCAGTATGTTTACACACGTATTCACACACTACCGATGCGTCTCCTTCATTAAAAGTCTCGCTGGCATTTGCTCGATACCTAGTTGCTGAGTCTGAAGCAGCTAAATAAATATTAATAAAAAATTCTGTTTAAACCTGTCCTGCATCTGAAAATTACTTTTGTCGATAGCATTTTGTTAGATGGATGAAGACACTCTGGTTGTATAAAATCACAGGACATAGTTACACTGATTATAATTGTGTTTTGCTCTTGATGTTAGTAAATCACAGAGTCATAGATGCTTTGCAATGGGAAGATAACTAAAATAATGACTCCCATTTATAATAATAATAATAATAATAATAATAATAATACCAATAATAATAATAATAATTAAAGCTGCAAGCAGCGTTATGAGGGCCCTCGCACCCCCCGCGCATCGAGCCACGCCCAACACCTACAACCAGCACGTCCGACCTGATGTCACATTGATGGAATTTATGCATTTAACCACCAGCTAACAATTCATCTCATTCAATCATGATTATAGTCGTCCCACTAGGTGGCGCTCTAACCATTAATGACAAATGGCATAACAAACATTTCCGAGCTCGAGTCTCATCACGCCTGCGACCTTTGGGAGAGATTGAACATTGTGTTTTTGAGTGACAGCAGATTACTGCTTTTTGGCGAGTGATTGAAACCATGTGCCGCCATTACCACCCCGTTTCCCTGAACGCAAAAAGCTTTGCAATTTAACATCACAAAGGTCGTTAGATTCCACACACTGGAGATCGCATCAATCTGATGAAATCCCTTGGAGGAGTTCGTAAAAGTATGAGGCCTGAAAGGAGGGGAAAATGTCGCCAAAATTACACATTAATTTTAAAATGGCTGACTTCCTGTTGGATTTGGGATATTGCTCCAGGAGACTTTTTTGTACATCTTGACATCTTCCATGAGCTTACCAGGTTTCAGACTCATAGATAAAACACAGAGCAAGGGCTGATGTTTTGAAATTTTGTAGGGGGCGCTGTGGAGCCATTTCGCCCTATTCAAGGAAAATGATATCATAACAACAAAGCCGTCTTCACATTGGAGGTGTGTGCCAAACTTCAAGACTTTTGAAACTTTCCAAGCCCCTCAAAAGCCACTTCATTTGTCATGGTGAACAGCGTTGCCACTGGGGTGCGCCATTTAGTTTAAAGTCACAATTTTCTCACTGAAACATCATGAGGGACTGACAGTGATATTCACCGCTTTTGAGGTGTCCATGATGAACATGTGAAAATCAGTACAACAAAGTGTAAGTCAAGGTTCTTTATTCAAGGTTCAAGGTTCTTTATTTGTCACATGCATAGTTATACAAGTATAACACACAGTGAAATGTAGCCTGACACGCTCCTCGACATGTGCAAAAAAATTGGGGGGGGGGGGGGGTGTAGAGGAAGAACATTATATATATATATATATAGATATCTATATATATCTATATCTATCTAGATATCTATATCTATATCTATCTATCTATATCTATATATCTATCTATATCTATATATATATATATATATGTATATATATATCTCTCTATCTATCTATCTATCTCTCTATCTCTCTATCTATATATATCTATATCTATATATATATATATATATATATATATAGTATAGTATAAGTCATGACATTTCCTGTTGCCACTAGGTGGCGCTCTGCATATTCCTGTCAATGGGCACATCAATCTGTTCAGGGCGGGTCTGACATCATGCCTGTAAAGTCTGGTACTGATCAGATTGGATTTCATTGAGTTATACTAATTTGTTTCTTCATGGCGAAACATCAATATTCGCCATGCTGCTGGGGTCACACCCTTTCGCGAAAACTCACAGTTTTCACTGTAACCCAAGACCAACTCCTTAAGGCTTTTCTGGAGAAATTTGAGGCTGCAGATGTCCCCCATCACAATACTGTACCTCAAAGTGTAAAACATGACATTTCCTGTTCCCACTAGGTGGCGCTGTCCTTGATGTCAAATATGGCAGTTGAAATATGTTCAGGGCTGGAGCCTTATCATATGTGTGCTCTTTGGTCCAGATCGGACAATGTATGACAGAATGAGAGGCAATAAGATTTTCATGGCGAGTCATCGAAATTCGCCGTGGCGTCACGGCCTCACCGTATCGCAAAAATTCAAAAGCTCCGCAATTTAACATGGCCCAAGTGTGTAGTTGACACTGGCCAAAGATGAAGCTTATACGACCAAATCCCAAGGAGGAGTTCGAAAAAGTGCGAGGCATGGAAATGACAAAATTAAAGCCAAAATGTCACCTTCACGTCCAAATGGCGGACTTCCTGTTGGGTTTGCGTCAATGGGCCCACTGACTTTTTTGTTCGTCTTGGCATGGTACACATGTGTGCCAAATTTCATACATGTAGCTCAAACGATGTGGTCGTAGGGCTGCATTTAACAAGGCATAGGTGGCGCTCTAGAGCCATTTCCCAGTGCTCATATGTAAAACCATTAAAATACAAAATTTTTCACCAGACCTGGCATGCATGCAAAATTTCACGAGTTTTTGACCATGTTTAGGCCCTCAAAAAGGCCCTTGTTTTGCCTGAAGAAGAAGAAGAAGAAGAAGAAGAAGAAGAAGAAGAAGCGGAGCAGATACAATAGGGCCTTCGCACTCTCAGTGCTCGGGCCCTAATAATAATAATAATAAGAAGAAGAAGAAACAGAGCAGATACAATAGGGCCTTCGCACTCTCAGTGCTCGGGCCCTAATTAAAGCTGCAAGCAGCGTAATGAGGACCCTCTCGCCCCGGCGCGTCGAGCCACGCCCAACACCTAAAACCAGCACGTCCGATCTGATGTCACATTGATGGAATTCATGCATTTAACCACCAGCTAACAATTCATCTCATTCAATCATGATTATAGTCGTCCCACTAGGTGGCGCTCTAACTATTACTGACAAAGGGCATAACAAACATTTCCGAGCTCGAGTCTCATCACACCTGCGACGTTTGGGAGAGATCGGACATTGCGTTTTTGAGTGACAGCAAATTACTGCTTTTTGGCGAGTGATTCAATTCTAAGTGCCGCCATGACCACCCCGTTTACCTGAATGTAAAAAGCTTCGCAATTTAACATCACAAAGGTCTTTAGATTCCACAAACCCCAGATCGGTCAAATCTGATGAAATCTCTTGGAGGAGTTTGTCAAAGAACGGTGCCTGAAAAGAGGGGAAAATGTCGCCAAAATTACACATTAATTTTAAAATGGCTGACTTCCTGTTGGATTTGGGATATTGCTCCAAGAGACTTTTTTGTACATCTTGACATCTTCCATAAGCTTACCAGGTTTCAGACTCATAGATAAAACACAGAGCAAGGGCTGATGTTTTGAAATTTTGTAGGGGGCGCTGTGGAGCCATTTCGCGCTATTCAATGAAAATGATCACATAACAAGAAAGCCTTCATCACATTGGAGGTGTGTGCCAAATTTCAAGACTTTTTAAACTTTCTAAGCCCCTCAAAAGCCACTTCAGTTTTCATGGTGAACCGCGTTGCCACCAGGGTGCGCCGTTCAGTTTAAAGTCACAATTTTCGCACTGAAGCATCATGAGGGTCTCATGGTAATATTCACCACTTTTGAGGTGGCCATGATGAACCTGTGAAAATCAGTACAACAAAGTGAAAGCCATGACATTTCCTGTTGCCACTAGGTGGCGCTCTTCGTATTCCTGTCAATGGGCACATCAATCTGTTCAGGGCGGGTCTGACATCATGCCTGTAAAGTTTGGTACTGATCAGACTGGATTTCATTGAATTATATTAATTTGTTTCTTCATGGCGAGACATGAAAGTTCGCCATGCTGCTGGGGTCACACCCTTTCGCGAAAACTCACAGTTTTCACTGTAACCCAAGACCAACTCCTCAAGGCTTTCCTGGAGAAATTTGAGGCTCTAAATGTCACCCATCACAATACTGTACCCCAAAGTGTAAAACATGACATTTCCTGTTCCCGTTAGGTGGCGCTGTCCCTGGTGTCAAATATGGCAGTTGAAATATGTTCAGGGCTGGAGCCTTATCATATGTGTGCTCTTTGGTCCAGATCGGACAATGTATGACAGAATGAGAGGCAATAAGATTTTCATGGCGAGTCATCAAAATTCGCCGTGGCGCCACGGCCTCGCCGTATCGCGAAAACTCAAAAGCTCCGCAATTTAACATGGCCCAGGTGTGTAGTTGACACTGACCAAAGATGAAGCTTATACGACCAAATCCCAAGGAGGAGTTCGAAAAAGTTCGAGGCATGGAAATGGCAAAATTAGAGCCAAAATCTCACCTTCACGTCTAAATGGCGGACTTCCTGTTGGGTTTGCATCAATGGGCCCACTGACTTTTTTTGTTCGTCTTGTCATGATACACATGTGTGCCAAATTTCATACATGATGTAGCTCAAACGATGTGGTCGTAGGGCTGCATTTAACAAGGCATAGGTGGCACTCTAGAGCCATTTCCCAGTGCTCATATGTAAAACCATTAAAATACAAAATTTTTCACCAGACCTGGCATGTGTGCAAAATTTCATGAGTTTTTGACCATGTTTAGGCCCTCAAAAAGGCCCTTGTTTTGCCTGAATAATAATAATAATAATAATAATAAGAAGAAGAAGAAGAAGAAGAAGAAGAAGAAGAAGAAGAAGAAACGGAGCAGATACAGTAGGGCCTTCGCACTTTTAGTGCTCGGGCCCTAATAATAATAATAATAATAATAATAATAATAATATTATAATAATAATAATAATAATAATAATAATAATAATAAGAAGAAGAAGAAGAAGAAGAAGAAGAAGAAGAAGAAGAAACGGAGCCGATACAATAGGGCCTTCGCACTTTTAGTGCTCGGGCCCTAATAATAATAAACGGAGCAGATACAATAGGGCCTTCGCACTATCGGTGCTCGGGCCCTAATAATAGTTATTATTATAGTTATAAAAAAATAATAGTTAAGATAATAAACCTTGATTAAAAATACATAGAAAATTGGCGGATTTACATCACACTAGCACTGTGTAACCACTAGTGGTCCTTCATCTCCCACAAGTTGAGAGGATGGTATGTTGCCTTCAATATCAGTAGGTAATACTCCATATTTTGGAGGAGGGGGAATAAAAACAAACACTTCAAATGAGCCCATGAACTACTCAAATCTTTACATAAAATACAGAAATATAAGAAACTGAAGCCATATAAAAACAACTGAAATCTATCCAACCTTGAAAAATTACCAATCTCATATGTCATGAAGCGTTGCCATGGTGAGAAAGGACGTGAAGTACGTGAAAGCAGCATTGCTCCTGGCCGGGCCAGCAGGATGACGCTGGACAGAGGCTGAGTGTCACACTGGTGTCTGTCACATAAACAAACCCCTTCTTGCATGGCTCTGTGGACCTTTAACAACTAAACGTAGGCGGTATTAGTGTTATTACACAGCTAATTTGAATGCTGACAGAAATACTTTAGTCAAAAGAAGATGTCCCCATTGATGAAAAGTTCATTATAGTAGTTGAGTCTGCTGAGAGGTGAGTTTGAGACAAGTTATGGCTAAAAAACAAACAAACCTTAAGCTAACACAGGCTAACAGGACGTAGTAGCCAGAAGTGTTTTTTTCTTTTTTTCCCTTTTGTCTTGTTTTGTTTTTTCCGACTCCAGGATGCTAGAGAGTGTTATTCACATTACAGAATAGCGTAATAGAGTTTAGCGTCACCTATTTGAGGGCATGACAGTAACATGCTAAACCAAGATTAAGCTAGTTAATTAGCTCGAATTAGCAGAGTCCCCATCCTCCGTGTAATACTAACCGTACTCTCGCGTCCATATGGGAACCGCTAAGTTGAGCTAGTGATGGGCAAAACGGGTTTCAGTAACGGCAGCTAAGACAGATCTTTTTTTGCATCATATCACTTATTGCATCCTCAGCTTAATGTTTGACTGCTGTTACATACACTCCATTGTTCGTGCCTTGTTCTGTGTTTGTTAAGATGTTTGAGTTCATCCAGGCAACGTTAGATAAAAACTAATTATTGAGTGCCATATTTATTCTAGGTAAATTTGAAATCTCTGTCCGAACATAAAGCAGTCAGCTACCATCACAATGTCCTTTCCTGGTTGCACAAAGATGTTCAGTCTTTCTTTCTCCCTTCATAACAAAACCCTCCCTAAGAAACGATCAATTTCTTAATCATCTAAAAACACTACATTTTATATTTCATATATTACCTTCATCCTTAACCTTCATCTGTCTTTTTTTTTTCGATTTCTCCCCCCCCCCAGTGACCTTATGTTATTTGCATGCTGAATTTCTAACCCACCAAACCCATCATTCACCTGCATGGCCACTCAGTTCTGATACTTAGCCAATTCTTTAGAAGTGAGAACTGTTTACCCTTCCATGCATGTTGTGCTGTGAATAAGGCATCATGACTGAAGACAGGGATAACTCTGTGGTACTGTCATCTATGAAACCATGCCAGGACCTGTCGGGCTGTGGACAAGACCTAGAGAGCCTGCGTGCTGACTGGGAAGTGGCAAAATCGAGAACACGACAGGCTCATGAAGCGCTCACTGCGGAGATTAGATGGCTACGAGAAGAAGCAGAGAGAGAGCAGCAAAGAGCTGTGAGGGAGCTGACAGCCAGGCGAGGAGACCAAAAGGACAGAAACTATAACAGACACAGGTATTTTCTGGCTAAAAAGGTGGACACTGAAAGCAGTAAATGGCACGGTAGCGTTGACTCCACACGGAAAAAGGCTTTTTGTTTTTGCAGCAGACAGACGTATACAAAGCTGGAGCACTTACTGCTAACTCTGTATATGAAGATAAACGGTGAGCAGGCAGCTTATAAATTGCATCACAGGCAGAAATTTGAGCTAGAAAAGGCCATCTTCCTTTGCCACCTGCTAGAAGCTCATGGAAGACTGTTGCAGGGGGCACAGAAAGCGGCACCCCTCAGGCATGTTTTCAAAAGCCTGTCAAGGAAGCCATCTCAGGAAGACAGCAGTAAATACTGTCAGACGACCCCCCTCCTAACCCCCCAGAGGAGCTTGCTACAGAGACCCCATAGTACCTCCCACTCACCAAAAAGCAAAATCAAACTAGATCAGTGGAAGCAGCCTTCAGAGAGGAACTTATGTGCAGCTGACCCCTGTGCCACTCCTACAGTCTTGGACACCTGTCAGAACAGATCTCCAAATATTTGCCACTCTCTCAACACTCCCCATGCAGGCTGGGACGACCAGCCGTTGTCCTGCACTGAGTCTTCTAGATCTGAGGAGTCCTCGCCGTCCAAATGTATGAAAAGAAACATGGAGGTGAGCAACTTCATATTTCCAGGTTAACCTATCCATGTTTGTTTTGTGTTTTTTTAATCATCTTGTTATTATGCAACATTCTTCTAGTTCCTGGCAGTTATGACTTTTTTATGGTTGGCATTCAGTATGTTAGTAGAAACTTTTCTATATGAAAATATATTCTGTCCTTGGTGTCCTCAGTCCATGCTTATGTGGTGGTCCTGACTGTCTTTACTTGGACAGTGCTGCATATCTTTGCCTGATCCTGCTCCTGTTGGATCTCATGAGTCAAAAGCTGCACACATGCCTTCCATAAGCATCATGATGCTTTAGAATCATGTGACCACACATGGAAAAACAATTCAATAGTACTTAAATCTGTAACCTGGCTAAGCAACATGAATCTAGTATGGATGGCTTTGTCATTTCCAAGTCAACTTTGTTGTCATATACTGACATGTAAACAGCATATATGCTGATCTCAAAGTCATTGTACAAAATATTTTACATACAGTACATACAACAGTGTGACTTGAAGTGCGGAATGGTCTCAAGTACAGTTTTGGCAAGTGTTTTCACGTTAATGTTGTGCGCATGCTAGCTGTTTGCAAACATGATCATCAGATCAGTTTACTTAACAGCCACAGGTGTTAATTATAACAAAGTTTCTCTGACTTTATGCCGTGCTCATTTAACTATTATCTGTAATAATTAAATAAAAAATATATTAAAGGAGAAATATGCTAATTTTTAAGCTCCATATATTATCCTTATTTATCTTATATGTAGGGGTTAAAGCCTCTTCATCTCCCCCTTATTCTGATGATTGGGATTTGTGTGGCCTAGTGATCCTATGAGCTACATTATTGTGAGTATTCTGCTAGTGTCTCCCTAAGCCAGGGGTGGGGGAACTCCAGGCCTCATGGGCCGGTGTCGTGCAGGTTTTAGATGTGTCATTGATCCAACACAGCTGATTAAATGGCTAAATGACCTCGACATGTCTTCAAGTCCTCCAGAGGCCTGGTAATGAACTAATCATTTGATTCAGGTGTGTTGACCCAGGGTAATATCTAAAACCTGCAGGACACCAGCCCTTGATACCTGGAGTTCCCCACCCCTGCCCTAAGCAAACCGTTTTTTGCTGAAACGCCAGACTTGCGAGAACACGCCACGCCTCATGTGGACCCAATACCTGGTGCAATATAGATCAGTGGCAGTCGAGGGTGGGGACCTTATCGGTCTGATCTGCTGCAACCGGCTTTGCTTACATGGAGCATCACTGCTCTGGTGGAGAAGGAGCCTGAACCGGTGCTTGACGCTGAGAGATACCAGCTTGATATAGTTGGGCTCACCATGATGCACAGCTTGGGGTCTGTAATCAGTTTCCTGGAGAGCGGTTGGATTGTTCCATTCTGGAGTTGCTCTTGGTGATAGATGGTGAGGAGGGATGGTGTCCGGTGTTTATTATGTCTTACTCCATTTTACATATCAATGTTTTTTTTTCTCCATGTCTCTGAGAAGTATATAAAAAAAGGAAAGCTGTGCCTTTAGGTTGCAGACACATTTTTTGATGGGCTATGCAGAAATTGTTTGTGTGTTTCTGTCATGATATTTTGAGCTGCTTGACAAGTTGCATTTGAAATGACCTGAAAATACCTTTAAATTTCCTTAAAATAAACTTTACTCCATTTATGTTCACATTTCTTCTCTAGCTAGATGCTGAACTACTGCAATCAACTTTGTTTACATCTCCATCAAAATGCATCAGAGGGATGAGAAAAAAAAGATTAATTTATATTTATATAGCACCAAATCACAACAGCAGTCGCCTCAAGGCGCTTTATATTGTAAGGAAGCTGTCCAACACTATTTTCATGGACCGACCTTTAAGATAAATACAACAAAATAAAACCAGTACCAGAAAAAAGAACATTTATTAATAACACACAGGAAAAGACCCAGGGAAACAGAGTTAATGTTAAAAACGATAAAAAATAACGATAAAAACCCCAAAAACCATAAATGTCACACCTGTGTCTCAACTCTCGTGGCCCGGTCCCCAACGACTCACAGTACCGGTCCGTGGCCCAGGGGTTGGGGACCGCTGTTGTAAGGTAAAGACCCTACGGTCCCTATTAAGACCCTACGGTCTTAATAGTATTGTGGGTGGAAACTGGATGTCATTATTGTGTTATTACTGAATAATTTTGAAAAATGACCTCTTTCAAGAGTAATATACATTAACCTACCTATCATGTGAAGGTGCTCGAACATCATTCTGGATTTTTTCGGCCTATTTTAACCTCCATTTATACATATGCCTTGTTGCAGCCAATTATTTTAGCTTCTTGCTTTAGCTCCATTTCTCTTTCTTTTGAGCCAGCTTTCTTCTGATTGGCTGTTACTTGCAAAGTCAAGTCATAGTCAAAGAACAGATGGATGAATGAAATCTAAAAGATTAAGCTATCAGGAACTGTATTTTGTATATCAGTTGTGCACCGAAACAGTCAAGTAAAACGAAAGGAAAGAAGCAAATATCAGCAAATGTTGCAGCTTTTTAAAATGTCAAAATGATGCAAGATGTGTTAAATAGTTTAAAGTCCGAAACAGCCATTTTGGCCGATATGACAGCTTAGAAACTTAATTTTCACACTTTCTTAAGATTGAACCGTCTATTGGAGGTGAATATTGCATGATATGTGCAGAGAGGAGGGTGTGTGTGTTTATGTGTCTCTTGTAGGACTGGCAGAATTGGGTCACTGTGCTTCCATGTCTTAAATTTTGGATAAAGTTTTCATAGGCATGGATTTGAATAATTAATCAAAGCTTGAACTGTATCTAAAAAGTGGGCAATTGTTCATCTCTCTATATTTTTCTTTAATATTTCTTACACGTTGCTGCTAAGGTATTGGACCCAAATACTAATACTCTAACAAGAATGCACTGACTCATCCCTCTTTCTTTTCGTCATGTCTGATCTGCTGATAATATTTTTCAGCATGTGTGGAAAGGCATATTCATTGTTTTTTCTTTTGGGCTTTTTAATCAGTCTATATCTTGTCTGTAATAATGTTTAAATTTCAATGTGAAGTGTGTGAGTGTAACATAATATTTATTTTCTTGTGAGATGCTCTTCCGATTGTGCCAAAATGAGCATAAAAGGATGTCTCTGCCATTGATCTATGATGCGCCTGGCTGAAGCTCCTTTCTTTGCAGGGGCATATGTGGTTTGAGATTTATTATTTTATGCTCAGTAAGATTTTTCATAGTTACTGTATCTTCTTGTAAGCAGGGCTGTAGGGCTGTTCGATATAACGATATATATCGGATCACGATATAAAAACATCTATCGTTTCATTTTACGCTATCGTTTGTTTCGTTGTGTCGCAAAATAAACTGCGGCAATATTTTTTCATCGTTTTGATGGTTACTGTAGTGGCTATATTAATTTTCTTAAAGTTCTCCCTTTCTCTTATATTTAATATAACCACACTATGAACAGACAAGCGCCTGTTTTTATGCGTTGTCGTTAGCAACAACGACGGTAAAACCACTGCATGTCCGCTTGTTTATTTTCCACATAAACCTTTCACAATAAAGCTCAAGATCCTGTTGAGACTTTTCTAAATAAACTGAATCACGTGAAAGAGTATGCAAAGTATTTATGGATGAGAAGCAAAACAGAGTCATCAGGTGCTTAAAAATAAACCTTAGACTCAAACGTTAGAACAGGCTTTTCCCCGCAGCACGCTGCGTAATAAATACTCACAAAGAAAACGGCGGCCGTTACAACTTATGTCTAAAAATGTATAGTTTCATACATCGGTTAAAACATTCGACTCCAGGTACATGACGCCCAGCTGGAAACACTTCACGCAAGTCGAGCTGCCCGAGATTCACAGAATTTACAGAAAATGTTACATTTTTGTGATTTATATCGTTATCGGCACAATAGATGTCTTATATCGGGATATGAGATTTTGATCATATCACACAGCCCTAAGCAGTGGTCATGTGTACTGCAGCTCTCTCACATATTATTTAGTTGTTTTGCTGTCAAGAACACTGCTACTAACAAAGGAGCAAATTTAAAATTTCAAAGGAGTTGAAGCAGAATATAGATGGTGTTCAGAGGCACTCATGTGTTGGTTGGTTTGTCTTTAGGCTACTTAAGATTTAAGATCTTGTGAGCAAACTAAGTAATAATGGAATAGGTTGAAGCTGGGGAAACCGATGTTAGGACAAAAAAAGGAACCTTGTGTGTGTGAGCCAAAAGTCTGTGGCTCTCAATTTTTAACCATTTAATGTATCAAAATCTGCACGGTAAAGGAAATGTGAACTTTAATTTTCAGGGTGAACTGTATGTGATTTTACTTTTGATTGCACTGGCAACACACCAGAAAAATACCAGGTAGAAAAAATTTTTAAAAAGCCAAAATTTCCAGTTAGTCTTTGTTGCTCCTAACTATAGCTTCTCTAATGTTTGAAGTAATGCTTTATACGAAAGTTGCATTTTCACAACTAGAAAAAAAATGCTTATTTTAAAAATATCACTCACCAAAATGCAAATTCCTTTGGTGGTTTCTTACACAGTAAGATAGATTATTTGTTAGATAAACTATCAAAATGCAGCAAAAAGGCATCCACAGCACAGCTGGGATTTCCAGTAAATTTATTCCAGTTTACAGAGGTGAGGCTTGTCAGACACTGATTGGCTACAACTTCCTGTGTCGGGAAAGTAAAAATTATTCATAGAGGCCTATTTTAATACTGCATAATTTCCTTAATTATGGGATTAATAAAGTATTCTGATTCTGATTTCTTTACAGTTTCACATAAAGAAACTTTACTCTTAAGATGAACTTTTCGCCCTCACTGTCTAAAACATACTTTTTTTTCTCATATCCAGTCAAGTAAATGACTATACGATGTATTTCACATATCCATCTACCGTACTCTAATTGCGTCCATTTCCCTAGTGCACAACTACAGTAAAACATTACAGTCAGTTTCTGCTGGTCATAGCTGTCTGTCTGCCTGCCTCCTGCAGCCTCCCTCTGTTGCACTGTCTACTGCCCCTTGAGCAATCAATAGGCAGCCAACATCATTCCAGCGTCATCTCCATGGAAACGAGCTCTAGTCCCTGTAATGATTGGGTCCCTTCTCAAAACCTGCCTTTTTGTGATAGGACGATGGATGCAGTCCTCCCAGCCCCCTCCTTTCATAGACACTCGACATCTCACACACACACACACACACATTTTTCTCTTCGTCCTCCTGCTTCACCTTTATAGCGCAGCAACCAAGAAGGGATTAAGCACCCTGTTGAGTCTTATTGCTTCTGGATGAAATGCTTCTTGACAAGGCAGCATGAATACGGAGAGACTCACAGCTGAGGAGTAAGCATGCCACCCACATCTCAACCTTGCTGAGAGAATGAGGGCTGAAGCGAAGACCTGTTAGTCTGTTCTTTTTTTCGCTATCACACGTCTCTTGTCGTGTTCTACTTGATTTGGGACTGCACGGGCTATTTCAACATTACGTAGGGTATGAGTGAACTAGCGTGTCTTTCCTTTTCTATTTATGACAACCCTCCCCCTCGTGCAGACGAGCAGCGAGGCAAGAAGAAATGGGTTATTTCAATGTTGTGAGCTGGACTCTGAATCTGAATGCTACACTGTGATAAATATAACAGTATGCTCAAGAATGCTGCTGTGCTGTGACATTCATTGATTGGTTTTCACAAGCGAAGACCAAAAATATATAATATCCCTTTGGAGCTGATTGTCCTCATTTTGGAAAACGTCACTGCGTAAAGAGAGGACGTACTTTAGAGATGAACCAGGAGTTATAACTGCTTTTAATCAACCCTCAACATCCAGCACGAGAGCTGTTTTTGTCAGTACCATTTAGATTTACAAAATTAAGAGCTTGATACCATGGCAGTAAGAGTCATTTGCTTGTTTTCAGACACTTCACCTTAGCCTTGAATAAGAGCCCAGTCCTGCTCGTGAACTGGTGGAAGTCAACCTGCGGTCCATGTAATTCTCCTTCAGCAAATGAAACACAAGCAATGGCTTGGTCTTGGCCGAGCACCTCTTGTGGTCATATTGATCTCCTCCGCTCTGTTTAACTTTGACAGAGAGTGATGTACGACTTGTGCACTCGGCCTGAGCAGCCTGAGCCCGCGCCGGCAAACAGAGAAATGGAGAGCCGCGAAGAGGCGAAAGCTTTTGAGGCACAACAGCCGGAGTTGAGGGGGTCGGTGGAGCAACATGATAAGCAACAAGGCAGCCTCTCAGACAAGGCAACCCCAACGACAGCTAATGTCACTACAACATCACTGTTAGGAAAGAGGCACCACTCGCTTTACGCAAACCTCAGTGGCTTAGAAATGGAAGGGATACATAAAGTAAGTGCGGAACACCAATGTGTCTTTCTGATGGTTAATGGCTTGGAAATGTTTGGGCCTGGATAGGTGTCAACCTACTATTAGAGAGAAGCTAATGTATGTAGAGTATTACAGGATCATTTTGACAGGAGATTTCAACTCAATACTCAAGGTAATGTTCAGGTTGTGTTGCAAACCATAATATGGGCTAGTTCTGCATATCCTCTGTAACTGAAAGTCACAGAGCCGTTATTTAAGTACAAATCATTTGTATGGGATTACACTGGTGTTGCACTGCTTATTTTCATTAAAGCTTCTTTATTAAGTTGCTGTAGTAGAAATAGATTGTTAAACAGGAATCTTTCTTTATATGGTGACTTTTTTAACCTCTATATGTCCTCTAAATATTCAAAGTCAGCACTGAAGCCACAAGATTGTAGTATGGCTAGTAGATACTAATTCAAGTAGCTTCTCTAAGGAGTTGTAGTATACGAAGCTATTACCACAGCCAAAACATCCTTAGATAATACCACTTTGGAATAAAATACCAACAAATGAAACAAAGCGTATCAAAAATATTTGGAATAACTGAACACGAGTGGTTTAAACTGCTCTAAAAAGTTGGTCAGTTCTGTTTAAAGTTGCAGGCAGTCCCTCGGAGCTGCAGGAAAAAGACATGTCAAAACAGCATCTCCATTAAAGTATGCATAGACAGCTGAATGAGTCTGGGCCCCGTTGAGCTGCTATAACTTGCTACACCATTTATCTTTGTTTTGCCATGTGATTGTTTTTAGTTTTATCTTTTCAATCACATAGTGTTCACAGAGAAATTTCCACTTTTTTGACAGCATTTTTTCTCCCCAAAACATTGGCCCTTCCTTGTTTATCTGAGGCTCTGAATGTTTCTGTAGTTATGACACAATTTCATCATTTAAGCAAAGTAGTAATCTGTGTGCAATATTACCCACTCTCTTCCCCACCCCCACAACTTTATTACCCACAATCACCATTTAGCAAAAGCTAAACACACATCCTGGCAGAAAATCTGTGGCCACACACCCTGAGAGGGAGCATAAAGTGATGCCTAAGAAATGATTATTTGGTCTTTTTATAGTAGCGATCGGCAGCTGTGTTTTCCACCAGGAATCTGCCAGTCTTACATTACTGTATAACTACACTGTTATTTGCTGTGCAGGTACCACAGTTGGCCTTTTGTTTTGTTTCCCTAGTCCCGCCCATAATTGATGACTGTCTGCGGTATGTTGTTGTATGCTAGGATGCTTTTATATAACAATGTACCAAATTGTATTCCCCCCCCCCCCCCCCCCCAAAAAAAAAGAGTAAAATATTGATGTAAGAAACAGAGCATGTTTTGCACAGCAGGTGTTAGAAACAGTGGCTGGAACTGCCCTGTGGAGAAAATTGGTTGGTTTTAATGTTTTGGTGTAATTTATCAGATTTTAATTATACAGAGTGGCTTGGCTTAAGAATCAGAAAGTATTTTATTCATTCATTAATTCACAGAAGTGGTTAGAGCTCATATTACATACATTTTTTAAGAAGTTGCTGCTGTAAACATTTCCTGTCCATGCACAAAAGAGGCATGGTTTTACTGAAGTCTAAGCATTGTTGACTTTCTGTGCTCTGTGATCTGCACTTTTTAACACCTGCTTTGATTCCATATTTCTGATTGCTAAGTTCCATATGGAGCTACATACAAAATCCATTTATCCGATCACTCTACTGACGCGTGTATCTTTAAAATTGACCCTGCATTCAGATTACATTAAAGGTCAACAAGCTGTGGTTTCTGTTCAGTTTTACATCGTCTAATTCCAGCTGCTGAAAACAATGATTATGTATATTTTTCTTGGCCTGAGAGAAGTGCAGAGGTATGCAGTTGTGTTTCTGCTCTGAGAATCTGCTCAAGCCTACTCTATCACCTCAGTCACTCTTGAGGGGACATTAACCACTTTGTAAAATATCCAAATCATAAGAATATGTGTCACTCAGGTGTTTTGTCAGATGTAGTTTGAAAGCCAGTAAATATAGTTTTTGTTACCTTGTCAGTGTGTCAGTTTTCCGGCTATGGATGAAGTGGCATAACTGCTACTCAGCGAAAATCTGGTAAGCTGTTTCTTCCTACTCGATTAGCTTAGTGACACATGCATGCAGGTTTGTCAGGTTAAGAGGGAGATTTAAAGGCCACGTTTTCAGATTTTTGGTCATAGTCATTGTTCACCTCAGCAATCCAAATGAGTCAATTGAGGTTTTAAGTAGTTTATATTTTTTTGTATTTTGTTCAGATGAATGAAATATGGGTGTTGAGTTGCAGTTACCATGTTTGCCCCTGGTTTGTGTAGGTTTTCTTTCACAAACTAAAGACTGTTTGCAGCAATTAAAAACACCATGCAGAGGACAGATGGACAGTTGTATCCAAGTTATTAGTAATGGTTAGAATCGAAGCAATTAAGTAGTTATGTGAAAAATACAATTTAAATATCAGACATCAGACTAATGTATCTTATTTTCTGGGCAATACAAATACACTTTATTATTTTTATTAATTCAGTTTAATTCAATTTTATTTATATTGCGCTAAATCACAACAACAGTCGCCTCAAGGCGCTTTATATTGTACAGTAGATCGTACAATAATAGATACAGAGAAAAACTCAACAATCATATCACCCCCTATGAGCAAGCAATTTGGCGACAGTGGGAAGGAAAAACTCCCTTTTAACGGGAAGAAACCTCTGCCAGAACCAGGCTCAGGGAGGGGCGGCCATCTGCTGCGACCGGTTGGGGTGACAGAAGGAAAACAGGATATGACATGCTGCGGAAGAGAGACAGAGATTGATAACAGGTATGATTCAATGCAGAGAGGTCTATTAACACATAGTGAGTGAGAATGGTGACTGGAAAGGAAAAACTCAATGCATCATGGAAATCCCCCGGCAGCCTATGTCTATTGCAGCACAACTAAGGGAGGATTCAGGGTCACCTGAAAACTGAAGGCTCTCCCTCCCATTCTACTTTTAAATACTCTAGGAACAACAAGTAGGCCTGCAGTGTGAGAGCGAAGTGCTCTAATAGGGTGATATGGTGCTACAAGGTCATTAAGATAAGATGGGGCCTGATTATTTAAGATGTTGTATGTGAGGAGCAGGATTTTGAATTCAATTCTGGATTTAACAGGAAGGCAATGAAGGGAAGCCAATACAGGAGAAATATGCTCTCTCTTTCTAGTTCCTGTCAGTACTCTTGCTACAGCATTTTGGATTAACTGAAGGCTTTTCAGGGAGGTTTTAGGAGATCATGATAATAATGATTTAAAGTAGTCCAGCCTAGAAGTAATAAATGCATAAACTAGTTTTTCAGCGTCACTCTGAGACAGGATATTTCTAATTTAGAGATGTTGCGCAAATCGGAGAAAGCAGTCTTACATATTTGTTTAATATGTGCATTTAAGGAAATGTCTTGGTCAAAAATGACTCCAAGGTTCCTCACAGTGTTACTGGAGGCCAAGGTAATGCCATCCAGAGTAAGAATCTGGTTAGATACCATATTTCTAAGATTTTCAGGGCCGAGTACAATAACCTCAGTTTTATCTGAATTAAGAAGCAGAAAGTTAGCGGCCATCCAGGACTTTATGTCTTTAAGACATTCCTGCAGTTTAACTAATTGGTGTGTGTTATCTGGCTTCATGGACAGATAGAGTTGGGTGTCATCTGCATAGCAGCGAAAATGTATACTATGTCTTCTAATGATACTGCTTAGGGGAAGCATGTATAATGTAAACAGAATTGGTCCTAGCACTGAACCCTATAGAACACCATAATTAACCTTAGTGTGGGAAGAGGACTCTCCATTTACATGCACAAATTGGAGTCTATTAAATAGATATGATTCAAACCACTGCACTGTAATACCTACAGCAGGGGTCGACAACCTTTTTGATGATGAGTGCCGTCTAAAATTTCCTCAGAAGTCAATGTGCCATATGATTGCATTAGCAATAAATTTAATAACGCTCTATATGAACAGCTACACACTATATAGAACAACTTTACAGAATTATATTTCTTCGCAGATGTTGGCAGCTATCAGTGAATAGTTATTAGCTATTTTGAAACAAAAAAAGACACTTTTTATCCATAACAGCAAATGAACTGTACAACAGAAAATGCAAATGCTATGTATGGTCTCCTCACAACCCTGAAAACAAAAATGCTGTTGTGACAGTGATGTACAGTCTCGTTGGTATATCTATGATTTCTATACATTTTACATCAGACAAAAACTTTGGTTGTAAGATTCAGATAATTATTTATTAAAAGCTAGACATTTTAAATGAGAATAAGAAAGAAAAGTATTTCTTTGCTGGTTTATATCTGACCCAGATAGACTGCAGGTCATAACTTCTTACCTGAAGTTCAGTTCACCTGACACTCGGACTGGCGGCCGCCTCGGGTCTCTCCTGCCTCCTCCCCTTTCCCTCAACCACCTGCTGGCCTCCGTGGAAGCTCCGCCATAGCCACCACCAAACAACAGAGTTATTTTTACATTTTACACATCGGCCAGCATTTGGCCAATTCACCACCTTTCATTGTTTACACCGTTACAAAAAAAGAACAAAAAACCATCAGCCCATAAAAACGAAAAATCACATCGGCCCACCGGGCAAATGCCCGGTATACCCGGTGGCCGGTCCAGCTATGGTCGTGCCATCAGTTAACCCTTTGCGTGCCACCCGGGGTTGCCAGCCCCTGACCTACAGCGTGCTCTAATAGAATATTATGGTCATCAGTATCAAACGCTGCACTAAGGTCTAGCAGGACAAGCACAGAGATGAGTCCACTGTCAGAGGCCATAAGAAGATCATTTGTAACCTTCACTAAAGCTGTTTCTGTGCTGTGATGAGCTCTGAAACCTGATTGAAACTCTTCAAATAATCCATTCCTCTGCAGATGATCTGTTAGCTGTTTGACAACTACTCTTTCAGGGATTTTTGATATGGTTGGAGATTGGCCTATAATTAGCTAAGACTGCTGTGTCTAGGGATGGCTTTTTAGGTTTAACTACTGCCAGCTTGAAGGCCTGTGGTACATAGCCAATTATTAGAGATAGGTTGATCATATTTAAGATTGAAGCATTAATTAATTAATGGCAGGAAAAGACACGTTGATGGTTTGGAGGAAGTAATTATTGAAGTTAACTCAGAAAGATCAATTGGAGAAAAAGAGTCTAAATGAATATCAATGGTACTGAAAGTAGCTGTAGATAATATTACATCTCTGGGATGATTATTGGTAATTTTTTCTCTAATGATTAAAATTTTATTTGTGAAGAAGTTCATGAAGTAATTAGTAGTTAACGTTAAAGGGATAGTTGGCTCAAAAGTACTCTGACTTTTTGTCAGCCTGGCTACAGTGCTGAAGAGAAACCTTTTAAATGAATTAAAAGTCTGTATTGGTCTTTTGTTGATTAATAGGCTGGTGTGAAAAATTGCTGCACAGGCCGACTGTGCTTCGAAATTTCTGGTAGTTAGAATGACTCGGGAGTGTTGATTCATTGATTCATTTAAACCAGCATCGTCCTGCTGCAACCAGGTTTCTGTAAGGCAAAGTAAATCAGTTTGTTGATCAATTATTAAGTCATGTTCTAACAGAGACTAGGAGGAGAGAGACCTAATGTTTAATAATCCACATTTCATTGTTTTACTCTTTGGTTCAGATGTGGATACTGTCTTGTTCTTTCTTTGTGATTTTTTTATGTTTAAATTGTTTATTGCTGGCTTTTAGTTTGTTTTTTGTCTGTTTGGGAGCTGACACAGTCTCTATGGAGATGGGTTTTTGGGGGGGTAGCAGGAGGAGAGAAGCTGCAGAGAGGCGTGTAAGACTGCAACTCTGCTTCCTGATCCCAACTCTGGATAGTCATATTTTGGGGGGTTTAATAAATTTGTCCATATTTCTAGAAATGAGAGCTGCTCCCTCCAAAGTGGGATGGATGCCATCTCTCCTGACAAGACCAGGTTTCCTCCAGAAGGTTTACCAATTATCTATGAAGCCCACATTGTTTTTTGGACACCAGTCAGACAGCCAGCAATTTAAGGAGAACATGTGGCTAAACATGTCACTCCTGGTCTGATTGGGGAGGGGACCAGAGAAAACTACAGAGTCCGATATCGTTTTGGCAAAGTTGCACACCGATTCAATATTGATTTTAGTGACCTCCGATTGGCGTAACCGGGTGTCATTACTGCCGATGTGAATTATTTACTGAATTTATGTTTACCCTTAGCCAGCAGTTTTAAATTTCCCTCAATGTCGCCTGCTCTGGCCCCTGGAAGACAATTGACTATGGTTGCCGGTGTCTCTAGCTTCACATGTCTGAGAACAGAATCACCAATTACCAGAGTTTGACCCCCGGTGGGTGTGTCGCCGAGTGGGGGAAAACAGTTAGACACATGAACAGGTTGGTGGTGTACCTGGGGCTTCTGTTTAAATCTCTGTTTATGCTCCCTCCTCACTGTCACCCAGCTGCCCTCTTTCCCCAGCTGCTTGGGGTTTGCCGGGGAACAGCTAGCGGGTCCTATGTTATCTTCGGCTGCACCAGCTACAGGGGCCTGGCTAGCTACGGGTGAATCAAGGGTGCGAAGCCGAGTCTCCAATTCAGTATTACTATTATCTATTATGAGGTATTCTTGGGTCACATTTATTTGTGTGCTACACCAATCAGAGGTCTAGACGCCCACCTTGCAGGTCAACTGCAACGCTGTTTGGTCCAACTGGGCTTAAAAGCGAATTGGTTTGCCCAAAAGATCTGATTTTATGCTAAATTTGACTGTAACTTCCTTAATTCAGTCTTAAAGAGGATGTTTTCACTCCATCTGACTAGAGTCTATGAATTGTAATAATATACATGATTAATATACACTAAGGGAAAAAATTATTTAAAACCCTGCCGATTTTGTAAGTTTGCCTACCAACAAAGAAATGATTAGTCTGTAATTTCAATAGTAGGAAAAAAGCATTTAAAAAAGTTATAAATTAATTTGCATTTTCATGAATGAAATAAGTATTTGATCCCTTTGCAAAATATGCTTTAGTGCTTGGTGGCAAAACCTGGCAAGCACAAAGATCAGATGTGTTTTGTAGTTGGCCACAAGTTTTGCACATATCTCAGGGGGGATTTTGTCCCACTCCTCTTTGCAGATCCTCTCCAAGTCTTTAATGTTTCGTGACTGATGTTTGGCAACTCGAACCTTCAGCTCCCTCCACAGATTTTGTATAGGATTATGGTCTGGAGACTGACTTCGCCTATCCAACGCCTTGATATGATTCTTCTTGAGCCAATCCTTTGTTGCCTTGGCCATGTGTTTTGGATCATTGGCATGCTGGAATACCCACCCATGACCCATTTTCAATGGCCTGGCTGAGGGAAGGAGGTTCTCACCCAAGATTTGATGGTACATGGTCCAATCCATCCTCTCTTTGATGCGGTGCAGTTGTCCTGTCCCCTTGGCAGAAAAACACCCCCAAAGTATATAGTTTCCACCTCCATGTTTGATGGTGGGTCAGTGGTCTTGGAGTCATAGGCAACATTTCTCCTCCTTCAAACATGGCGAGTTGAGTTGATGCCAAATGGCTCGATTTTGTTCTCATCTGACCACAACACTTTCACCCAGTCCTCCTCTGAATTATTGAGATGTTCAGTGGCAAACTTCAAAACGGGCCTGTGCTGTACTGCTTTCTTGAGCAGGGGGATCTTGCTGGCACTGCAGGATTTTAGTGGTACCAAGGGTTTTCTTGGTGACTTGGTGTCCCATTGACAAATTCCTCCAGAGTAGTTTTGGGTTGGTTCACACCTTTCTCATTATCATTGAAACTCTACGAAGTGAGATCTTGCGTGGAGCTCCAGAAATTGGCAGTTATTTTATGGTTCTTCCATTTATGAATAATCACACCAGCTGTTGTCACCTTCTCACTCAGCTGCTTGGCGATGGTCTTGTCACCCTTTCCAGCCTTGTGTAGGTCCACAATCTTGTTCTGACATCCTTGGAAATCTCTTTGGTCTTGGCCATGGTGCAGAGTTTGGAATCTGGATAGATTGATTGCTTCCATGAACAGCTGTCTTTTATACTTGTGTGAAATACACCTGGGAGTTGGAAATCTTCCTGATTGATAGTGTTGCAGCCGGTCTAGGGGACCCGACCGCAACAAGAGGAATGATCCACCCCCAGTTCGATCCCAAGCAGCACATCACACATAAGTTAAAATAAGAAATGGTTTATTTACTGGAACGAAACAAAAACGGGTTTCACAGGAGTCACTCAGGCTTCGGGGTGGACCTACGCCGAAATAACAAACAAAAGGAAAACAGCTGAGAGGAGCGACTGCTTGCCTATCCCTAAAGAAACATAACCAAATGACAATCACTTACCTCCCTGCCTAACAAAACATGAGAAAACTGCCCAACTGAAAAGGCGATCCACCCCAATTCCTCCTGGATTCACAAAACGCCGGAGGACACTGATTCAGAGAGTCAGCTGCAGCGACCTGCAGCAAAAGCCTGCACGCATTCATTGGTCAGCATATTTATGTCTAACTGCCTGATCATTTTTTCATAAGCACTTACTTTTTAAGTATGTTTTTTTTTATCACCCATGAACCCATGAAGGGCATGTCGCAGCCCCAGCTGGTTGGGGTAAGACCTAAGATGGATGGATTGCCGTCCTCAACCCTGACGTTTTATACTCCGCCTCCAGATCATCATCCAATCTGGGCACGCCATCTTCGGGATCCACCACTCCTGGAGGCGCACCTGCACACTCACATTTACATGTCAGAACCCCAGCCCACGACGGCAGCCATAACAATAGGGTGTCAAATACTTATTTCCTTCATGAAAATGTTAATTAATTTATAACTTTTTTGAAATGCATTTTCTGGATTCTTTTGTTATTGTTCTGTCTCTCACTGTTCAAATAAATCATTGAAATTATAGACTGGCCATTTCATTTTTAGTGGGCAAACTTACAAAATCAGCTGCGGTTCAAATATTTTTTCCCTGACTGTAATTAATTTAATACTTAAAAAAACTCACAAGATAATGAGCCTAGCGTTCAAAGTTTAACACTAAGCAAAAAGGTGATTAAAATAATTCACTAATTAACCCTGTGATTGTGATTGCCCTGTTTGGGGCGATCGTGGCTCAAGAGTTGGGAGTTCGCCTTGTAATCGGAAGGTTGCCGGTTCGAGCCCCGGCTTGGACAGTCTCGGTCGTTGTGTCCTTGGGCAAGACACTTCACCCGTTGCCTACTGGTGGTGGTCAGAGGGCCCGGTGCCGCCAGTGTCCGGCAGCCTCGCCTCTGTCAGTGCGCCCTAGGGTGGCTGTGGCTACAATGTAGCTTGCCATCACCAGTGTGTGAATGTGTGTGTGAATGGGTGGATGACTGGATATGTAAAGCGCTTTGGGGTCCTTAGGGACTAGTAAAGCGCTATATAAATACAGGCCATTTACCATTTACCATAATCGTACATCAGAGAAACACCAGTCATAGAACTGGTCATTTTCTTTGTTGCAAAACAATTAATGGATTTGCAGAATGACTGCTTATTGGTCTGGCAAAACCCCATCACCACCTCCTCACGGTGCCAGCTGGGAACAATGACCCATTGGGAAGTTGGCCAGCGGTGAGGGTCATTGATGTCAGGGGGAGCGATGCGCCAGTCAGCGTATTCTTCGGTCACACCGAATGCAATGCCAACTCAAAATTTGAAAACGAATACTAGGGCAACGCGCGTCGTCCTCGCCCAAACAACGTGAGAAGAGGACGAGTGCTACCTGCCAGTGGATGGGTCAGGCCAAAGGAGCTAGCCCAATTACTATGCCTCCGTGCCCTGAACGTTGGTACATTAACCGGAGGAAGCTGCGAACTAGCCGACACTCTCAATAACCGCCGCATCGACATTGCGTGCATTCAAGAAACGGAATGGAAAGGGGCGTATGAAAGATTCAGTATCTTCAGTCTTCAGTGGACACGCCATTTCTGGCACAAAACACCTGTAAAAGATGGTCGATTTAGGAGGTGACCCCGACAACTTCAGCCTGTCAAACATATTAATGGAGCAGTATGTTTAAAAAAAAAAATCTAATTAAGCATGCACTCAGTACCCTAAGAATTATTATGGTAGTTAAACACAGTGATAGTTGTATATCATATTATATCACTTCAAACAGAGGTGACCCAGTAATGCTAAAATACAAAGGTTTGGACACCGTTTTGCATGTTTCCCTACTGTAGGGGTCTCTGCAAGCATACAGAGGGGGTACTCTGAGAGGGTACAAGATGACAACTTTGGAATTCTACTAGAAACAGTCGATCATATTTGTTTGTCAAAGCTGAATTCAGGGCGAACTACGCTAAATTAGCGTTTTTAGCTAGCAGCTACAATAAGCATAAAAGTTACCTTACGGCTATCATTTGTTAACATGACGCTTGTTCTTATACATGTAATACATTTATTACCAACCTGAGAGTTTATCCGCTATTCGACATGACGAATGACGAATGACTTCTGAAGTCTTAATTCAGCTCAAGATGCTGTAGATTCCCGTCAGTAACACTTTCGGTCCGCTAGTAAAACGTAGTTCTATTAATCTGCGCTTGAACCGGAACCGGATGTAAGTTCCAAAAAACGGAATTTTGGGACTTGAAATTGAATTGTAGAACTGAAACTGAATGGTGAGAAGGGAATCTGAAATTATTCGAGAGCTGAATTTTGAGCTGAGGTTGAACACCAAGAAGACTGAGTACTTAGAAGCCGGCCCCCAAACCGACTGCACCATCAGCATCAATGGAGAATACCTGGCGAAGGTATCTCACTTCAAGCACCTCAGATCAATGATCAACAATGACGACGACATCCTGCCAGACGTACGACCCAATGCGCCCTGGATGAAGTTGCGCCAAGTCACTGGTGTCCTGTGCGACCGACGAATGCCTGACATCCTTAAGTCGAAGATCTAAAAAAGCGTAGTGCGCCCTGTGGCCCTTTACGGATCAGAGTGTTGGCTGGCCACCTCAAAGCACGAACAGGACCTTCACACAGTGGAAATGCGGATGCTGCGATGGTGCCTGGGCCTGACACGATGGGACCACGTCATGAACATCAACATCCAAAAGCGGCTGGGCATTGCGCCGATCACGGAGAAGATGCAACGAGCGCGACTGCGATGGTATGGGCACGTGGTCAGAAGTGACGAAAACTCAGTGGCAAGAATGCACTGCGACTCAGCCCCCAAGACCAGCGACCAAGGGGCAGACCAAAAAGGCGATGGATGGACCGAATCAAAGACGACGTGAAGAAGATCGGCCGAATGGAGGCGGCTTTGCAGAAAAGCAGACCCCGCAGTGTGGGAATAACGCTAGGAGGAGGAAGAAGAAGCAGAAGGACTGCTGATTGATTTTCTTTCAGTCAGCAAATTGATTATGGAATAATCATGGAGTTTCACGGTCACAGCAGTTGATTTTCCGACAATTGTATCAAGCAATCCAGAAAAATGTAACACGAATTTAAGATTTATTTCCTCCATGTGTGGAAATGTGTGTGTTTTATATTGGCCAGCCATGTTATTTCTTGCGAATAATTTATAGGGGGGTAATCCCTAGAGTCCATATACCAGCCTGCACATGAATGCCCCCCTCTCCGCTGTCTGGCTGAAACTGAGATCAAACGTTGCGCTGCTTTTACTAACATTGTGGACCCAGTAGACTGGGTATCTGTTCAACACTATATATGTAGGGTAGGGTTGTGTCCTCACACGTTTTCTCAGGTTTACTCAGTTGCTCTGGCAAAGCCTGAAATATATAAAGAAAGCTTCTAAAAACTGAAAACACCATAATTTATGCAGTGCTGGAAATTCTCTGCAGCACTGCAGCCAGTCTTTAGTGTACATCCTCCATTAGCTAAGAACATCATTTACATATCTCACACTTGACAGGAGCATTAAAGTTTATATTCATTTTTCTTTCTTTGCTCAACCCATTTGCTCCCTGACCTTTTTTTTCATGCCCTCATTCCCCCCCCCCCCCCCCCCCTGCAGATAAGATTGAATCATTAGCTCATTTATAGAGAGTTCTTCACTGGTTGCCTCTTTAAGTCTTTAGCTTATATCACACATAGGGCATCTCGTCATCCCTCCTCCTACATCTGCCAGCCTCTATTCACACTCTTGTGTATTTGGCATTTTTCAAGCATTCTTTGCTGCCTGTGACATTTCTACATCATTGGGTCGTGCTAGCAAGATTAAACCCATGATTACCTATTTTCTACTTCACAATGGGAAATGCTTTTAGCCTGCAGGATGAAAGGGAGTCTCATTTTGTTGATCCTGTGGTCATCAGAAAAAGGTCACCTCAGCCTTTCATTACAGGAAAATCTACCAGATGGGCATTTTTTGTACGAGGACTTGTTAATGTTTGTTGTGGAGCACTAAAGTGGTGTTTGGACATTGCGACATGGTCCCCAGCCTGTCTGACTTGACCTTTCCTTGTCTGTTCCTAGCCAGTCTACATTATATGAAAAATTCTGTCATCACGAAACTTGCCTCCGCCTCTAGTTTGCCCTGTACTCTAAAACTGTTCAGTATGGCCTGCAAATGGTAAATGGCCTGCATTTGTATAGCGCTTTTCTAGTCCCTAAGGACCCCAAAGCGCTTCACACTACATTCAGTCATTCACCCATTCACACACTGGCGATGGCAAGCTATATTGTAGCCACAGCTGCCTTGGGGCGCACTGACAGAGGCGAGGCTGCCGGACACTGGCGCCACCGGGCCCTCTGACCACCACCAGTAGGCAAACATGGGGTTAGTATCTTGCCCAAGGATATTTGGCATGCAGCCAGGAGGCAGCTTGGGATCGAACCACTGACCTTCTGATTAGTGGCTGACCTGCTCTGCCACCTGAGTTACAGCCACCCCAGTTTATCTGCTTCCTGGCTTCTAAATTGTGTTGCCATCTTTCTTTTTTAATGGTTGCTTTTAAAGCTGATCTTGCCTGATCTAATGTACTGCAGAGCAATGTTGTGTTAACACTTGAGGTCAAGGACAGTCCAATCATTCTTTAACGTGACCGAGAGAGTGAGAAAGCAAATATTCAACAACAGCTAACTATGCTTTACTGTGTTTGTACCTGACCTGTCTCTGTCTCTGGGAATCCTGGGGAATTTTTCACTCATTCATCAGTGGGCTCCAAGTCATGAGATGCTGCCTGGGGGAAACTGCTGTGACAATGACAGAGTAGGAGGGTTGATTTTTGGCAACTCCAAGAGTAGCGACAGGGTCCTTGTGGGCCTGGTTGGAAGAATTTTTCAATTAATTTTAAACACTTCCATTTCTGGCTGAATGCACTGCAGCTTGTTGAGGTCAGGACAATCTGTAGAATGAAAGTGGCTGAATGGTGTGCCCATAGTTGTCATTTGCTCACTTTGGTTGCAGATAGATAGGCAGTTTAACCGCAGTTGCGTATGCATTTTGGAAGAATACACATGTGGCCATTGTGTTGTCTCTTTGATATTGATTTTCTAAACTCAATACCATGATGTCCAACACAAACCACAGAGTTTGTGTTTTGGAAGCAATACAGTATGGACATAATTTTAATGTACAGTATAAGCAGAGCTGTGGATATGAATATATGAGCATGATCTCTAGTCACTTTAATCTATCTCCATTACACTTCATAAATCCACATAATGACGTATCTATGAGGTTTTAAATATAAATTCCGTAAAAAACTCTCTTCAAATTTCCTCAAATTAAGTTGCTTGCTGCTGGGCCATAGCAGGGGGTTAAGGGGCTTGTATGCATATGCAGTTTTCTCCAACAAGATGAAGGATTCTTTTGACGCCCTTGGCATTGATCCCGTGGAGGGGTGGGAGGAGACACAAATCATCTCAACTACATACTGTCTCCCATCAGTCCATTTTCTCCTGACATTGTACTAAATGAAATAATTTAGTGACCCCTCCTTCTTTTCATGTTTGCCTTTTTAAAAGGCCAGATGATGTTCTCTGCATGTCTGACACCTTATTAAGCCTCTGGGGGACGAGGGGGTTGTGGCATTTTTATTTGGGGATTTTGAGATGAATGGAAAGCTGTGCTTGTATGCAATCTAATTACTGTGGTCATCTGTGGTCGTCATCTGCCAAATGGTTAAACACAGTCATCATGGCCTCTATATTTATGTCTATACTTGGATCAAACATGGAATCGCTACTGATTCCAGAGGTAAATTAACATGAATGAATACATCATAATATGTGCTTGCATCAGGATTTCTAGTCTGATCGCCAGATGTAAGCTAGAACGTTCAGATCATGTGAAGGACATTAAGGACATGTATTCTTCTTTTTATCCTCCATATATGGTAAATGAAAAGGGACTAACAGCTATCTCCAGACAATGGATTTTGTTTTTGCACAACCTCACCCAGTGGACGTTTGTATGAGCTAGAGGTAGATTGCCGGACGCCTTGTGGGGGGGAGTAATGGGGTGCCCTGTGTTGGCTCTTTGTTCTTGCTGTATGAGAGAGGACCCCCTAATCTGTCACCGTCAGGTACCCTGGGGGAGGTGAGTCGTGATGAATACAGGAAGGGATTTGAGAGGACACTAAAGAGGGTTTCTTCATGACTTATATATGAGTGTAGAGCAAGAGCTGCTGTTTATAAAACACCCCAGGCCACAAACAGCTTTGTTGCTCTTCTCATATTTTTTTTTTAAAGAGAAAAGCCTCAGCTTTGCTGAACAGCCTTTCCTAAGTTTTGCAGTGCTACAGGCTGCAAGTATGCTTACGCAGTTGCTGTTGCTGTTTTTTTGTCCTGTAAGTGAGTTAGATATTGGTGACTCTTAAAACACAAGCTTTGAAATGATCTTTCCAATGATATAAAAATTATGTGCAGATAAAAGTGTATAATTTTTGTGCATTAGCAGGTTTATCTGCAGATAATCAGGACCATGTTAAATAATAATACTGTTAAAATTGAAGGAATAAGGGATTCAGATTCATGTCTTTTGAGGGTATTTGACAACTTAGCAGTTTACACAACCTCATTAGCAAACCACTCGTGTTACTGCAGGCCAAGATAAGGAGCATCACTAATTTGACTTTAAATTGTACCACTTCACTGATACCATAAAGTCCATTAGTATCTGCATCAGGAGAAGGGCTGCCATTCCCAAGCCATCATTACCGTTTTTCTTTTTCTCGCCTGCGCTGGTAATTAAAGCTGTGTTTATGAGTTGTCTGTGCAACCGCTCAGTGATTGAGGGTTGGGTCTGTGGGCGGAGGCTTTTCCCTCTTCCAGTATTGCTAGAAGCACATGAGGCTTCTATTAATTAAGGCACATTTCCAGATTCAGCAGGCTGCCTTCTTCATGCCAATGAATGAAAGTCAGCAGCATGTACATGGAGGTTGTAGAGTGAGTGTTTATAAAAATGAATCTACATTTTGCTAGGGAGGCAGCTATTTTTAAGTATATCAGTTTTTGTGTTGTGGTAGTGGTGAAGCACATTGAATAAAAAAAACATCACCGTTAACCTGAATTGACATAACATATGCAGCTCATTATTATTATTATACACATTATTATTATTATTATCTTTTTTTGTTTATTTCCCTTTATTTATTACTTAGTCAGCACTAAGACAGCAAGCATGATCTAAGCCCAGCAAAGAGTTAAGAAAGGCAAAGCATTGCCCGTCTGTGTCTTTGTCTTGTAGTCTCCTCAGAGGCTTATAGCAGGAGATTTTTAGCTCAGCTAAAAATGCTGATGTTGGTGTTTCTGGTACAAAAGCTCCCCATGGATACAAGACAAAAGAACAATCTGGCTGTTGCAACCTTATGAATATGTAAGAGTAAATCTCTGAACATTTAATGATCTGTTCTATCTTCTAAAGTCCTCTTTTGTCTCAAAAATCTAATAAAATGTATCATCTACTACACATGCTCTTCTGCTGTCCTTGTACTTTTTTATATTAGTTTACCATTCCCAGAATTTGTATGTCTGCACTGATATTTGCCTAATATTGTAGTTTTTAATATGTTCAGCAAACATCGCAGCAGAAAAACTGTGAAATGAAATATTAAAGAGGGCTGAGTGAGAAATGAAATGAAATATGGGGTTAAAGGGGGTTAAAAGGGAGAAGGTGAAAATTGGTGCCATGTAAACGGCATATTTATCTTTTAGTAGTGCTAATAAAACAAGTTCATTAAATCCAAGAATAAATAAAAAATGTTTATTCTCATATACATGACCTGTTTTTAATACTTCCCTATTTGACTCACCTCACATATTTATATTTTTTTACAAGAGTGCTAAATAAAACCTGTCACACGCTCAGAATAGTTATTTCAGTACAAAGATTATTTATCATAAATTAGTCTCTCTATGCATTTTTTGTGTTGCTTCCCTAGGTAAGAGTTTCCAGTAAAACCCCCACGAGAGGCAGGCCAGAAAGTCCCTAACCCATTTTCATGTCGAACCTTAGAGGCATATAAAACACCAACTGACCCAGATAATCAGAAGGCAATTTAGCTTGTTCTCTTTAAAAAGCTCAACCTTGTCAGTTTTGGCTTGCTCTCACTAATAAAAGCAATTCAAGGGGATCATTTATAAGATCCTGCTGGATTTCTCTTGTAAACTTCATTTTTATTGTTACTTTAGGGTTGTTTGACACGAGAAGCAGACTGGGGCACTAATCACAGGGTTGGGGGTTTGACCAAGACCTCCAACCATGACTCAATAAACTGAACCGTATACTGTCTTGCATTTTAGTCTGATTAGGTTGTGTATATGGATTAATGAAAAAAATTGAAAAACGTATTCTTTGTCCCTTTTGTCTTCTGTTTACAAGGTCAGTAATGCTAATATCTGCTGGGATGCAAAACTGTAACAGTCATGTGATTGGCAGAGTTTGCCCTTCCTTTGGCGTACTTACAGTCACTTTCACTGCACAGGAAAGTATGGCAGTGTTTGTGTGAAACTATTTTCTGTGAGTGATTAGTCATTTTAAAGACCTAAAAGTCTATATTTTTTGTAATAGAAAAAAAACCCCAGTTCATCTTAAGCTTCGTGATCGTGTGCTATATCAGTTGAAAGATGGAAAACTTGAATGAATAGTGGTGTTATTGGTGGATGTTAGTCCAGACTGTTGCACAGTGAGAGAGCTTCAAAACCCAAATGCATGTAGCACAAAATGTTTGGGATTTTATCAGAGAAGATGGTCTCATTGAGTTGTTTGTATGATGTATCATCTGACTGTTATGATCGACCAAGGTGGACATAGCTTGGAAACAAGAAGCAGTGGGATAAAAAGTCATGGTGCACAATGAGGGTTGCTGAAATTACCCAATGTGGGTGGTACATTTAGTTAGAGAAGGCACAAGAGAAATTGCCTGAAGCCAAAACAGATTCTACAGTGGGGCAAAAAAGTATTTAGTCAGCCACCGATTGTGCAAGTTCCCCCACTTAAAATAATGACAGAGGTCAGTAATTTGCACCAGAGGTACACTTCAACTGTGAGAGACAGAATGTGAAAAAAAAATCCATGAATCCACATGGTAGGATTTGTAAAGAATTTATTCGTAAATCAGGGTGGAAAATAAGTATTTGGTCACCTCAAACAAGGAAAATCTCTGGCTCTCACAGACCTGTAACGTCTTCTGTAAGAAGCTTTTCTGTCCCCCACTCGTTACCTGTATGAATGGCACCTGTTTGAACTCATCATCTGTATAAAAGACACCTGTCCACAGCCTCAAACAGTCAGACTCCAAACTCCGCCATGGCCAAGACCAAAGAGCTTTCGAAGGACACCAGGAAAAGTATTGTAGACCTGCACCAGACTGGGAAGAGTGAATCTACAATAGGCAAGCAGCTTGGTGTGAAAAAATCAACTGTGGGAGCAATCATCAGAAAATGGAAGACATACAAGACCACTGATAATCTCCCTCGATCTTGGGCTCCACGCAAGATCTCATCCCGTGGGGTCAAAATGATCATGAGAACGGTGAGCAAAGATCCCAGAACCACACGGGGGGACCTGGTGAATGACCTGCAGAGAGCTGGGACCAAAGTAACAAAGGTCACCATCAGTAACACACTACAACGGCAGGGAATCAAATCCCGCAGTGCCAGACGTGTTCCGCTGCTGAAGCCAGTGCATGTCCAGGCCCGTCTGAAGTTTGCCAGAGAGCACATGGATGATACAGCAGAGGATTGGGAGAATGTCATGTGGTCAGATGAAACCAAAGTAGAACTTTTTGGTATAAACTCAACTCGTCATGTTTGGAGGAAGAAGAATACTGAGTTGCATCCCAAGAACACCATACCTACTGTGAAGCATGGGGGTGGAAACATCATGCTATGGGGCTGTTTTTCTGCCAAGGGGACAGGACGACTGATCCGTGTTAAGGACAGAATGAATGGGGCCATGTATTGTGAGATTTTGAGCCAAAACCTCCTTCCATCAATGAGAACTTTGAAGATGAAACGAGGCTGGGTCTTCCAACATGACAATGATCCAAAACACACCGCCCGGGCAACAAAGGAGTGGCTCCGTAAGAAGCATTTGAAAGTCCTGGAGTGGCCTAGCCAGTCTCCAGACCTCAACCCCATAGAAAATCTGTGGCGGGAGTTGAAAGTCCGTGTTGCTCGGCGACAGCCCCAAAACATCACTGCTCTCGAGAAGATCTGCATGGAGGAATGGGCCAAAATACCAGCTACTGTGTGTGCAAACCTGGTAAAGACCTATAGTAAACGTTTGACCTCTGTTATTGCCAACAAAGGTTATGTTACAAAGTATTGAGTTGTATTTTTGTTATTGACCAAATACTTATTTTCCACCCTGATTTACGGATAAATTCTTTACAAATCCTACCATGTGAATTCATGGATTTTTCTTTTTCACATTCTGTCTCTCACAGTTGAAGTGTACCTCTGGTGCAAATTACTGACCTCTGTCATCATTTTAAGTGGGGGAACTTGCACAATCGGTGGCTGACTAAATACTTTTTTGCCCCACTGTATATTATTATTTTTATCATTATTGTTATTATTATTATTATTATTATTATTATTACTTTTTTACAGCATAAAGTGTTGTCACAGAGCTGCAGTCAATAAAAGTGCTATATAAGCTTTCAGTTTAATGCAATTTAATAAGAATGGACTTGTTGAATGAGTCTCATAAAGCCTTCCTTAATATTGAATTAAATTACAGATAAAATATTTTTTGCTGTAGTTGAACATTAAAATTTTTTTTTTTTTACTGAAAGATATTACGTTCTGAAAACACTACTAATAAATACAACTGAGGGGGAAAAAAAGTTAATGCTTTTTGTGACTTTACAGGCTGTAGACTGTAACAGTATGCTTTTTTATTACTGGGAACCCCTAAGATATATGTGTGCAGTAATAAATATATTCAAAAAGATTCAAACAGAGCACAAGGAGACCGCTCCGTCTGTCCTGCCCGGGGCTCAATATCTGCTGACAGACATTGGTGTAGAGATCCATGCCCTCTTGTGACCGAGTTACATCTGCCTTGCTTTCCTGAGCCAGGCCTATGTGGAAACGACACTGCTGCCTGAATGTTAATACAGTACGTATCCTAGGTCTGGGTAAACCTCGCCACCTGCAGTCCTTTTCTGTGGCACTGAGAAAAGCAGGAGTTTGATTGGTTGTAGTTTGCAAACATCATGCCCACAGAAAGCTTCCGGTGCATTTCTGAGCATGATTCCCAATGAACCATTACGTGACATGGACAGACTCCAAGATCGTTAGAATCAGAATGGAGCCAACTGGAGGCTGAGTTCACGCTGGCTGGCTTCCTCTTAGGTGATTGATTAGACTCTAGCATGGCTGTCCTTAGAGGAAGATTGGGACGCTGGGACTGGTCGACTTCTCTAAGTGATGGAAAAGTAACTCTCAAGGACACAAAAATGTATCTGTGAACTGAGGCTAACACTCTTTGTGCCTTCTTATCATACAAAGAATGTTTGATAGCCTGCCAGTCTAAGGGCCACAAACAGATATTTGTTACACTTTTTACAATGTAAACTCATCAACTGGAATCTGAGAAAGTGATGTGGGATACAATAGCTTCTTTTAGAGATCATTTTAGAGCTTCAGCATTATAAAATTAGCTGCTTTTATTCCCCAATGGACGAATGGACGAACTATATCATTACTGGACTTGAGAACAAAAATCCAGAAGCTACCTTTATTTTGCTGGGAGACTTCAACAGAGCCAACATGAAGAAGGTTCTCCCCAAATACTATCAGCACATCTCCTTCCCCACAAGAGGTGATCAAACACTGGACCATTGTTACACTCCATTCAAAGAGTGCTACAAACCCCTCCCCCGCCCAGCTTTTGGTAAGGCAGAACCATTGTTCCATTCTGCTGCTAGGTCATCTACAAATGGGACAGTGAGGCTGAGGAGGTCCTACAGGACTGCTTTGACACAACTGACTGGCAGATATTTGTGGATGCAGCTGATGGCAACATCAATGAACTCACAGACTCTGTCATTGGATATATTGGAAAGTGCATGGATGATACCATCACAAAAACCACTGTCCGCATATATCCAAATCAGAAACCCTGGGTAAATAAAGATGTTCGTGCCAAGCTAAAAGTGCGGACCTCTGCCTTTAACTCCAGGGATCCTGATGCATATAAAGCAGCCAGGTATGACCTCCGAAAGTCTATAAAAAAGGCCAGAAAGGAATACGGGGACAAAATGGAGTCCAGCTACCACAGCTTTGACACCAGGCGACTGTGGAATGGAATGCGCTGCATTAATGACTACAAGAAGGACAACACAGTCATTGTTCAGCCCACTGCATCTCTCGCAGACGAGCTCAACAACTTCTATGCTCGTTTTGATGCAGACAACAGAGAGCAGATCCTCTACCCTCAGGAGGACAGTGAGGCTGTAACTTTAACTCTGAAAACAGAAGCTGTGAGATGGACTTTTAAAAAGGTCAATCTTCACATAGCTCCAGGACCGGACGGCATCCCGGGCCGGCTTCTCAGAGTGTGTGCCGACCAGCTGGCAGACGTGTTCACCAACATCTTCAGCCTCTCCCTGAGGCAGTCAGTGGTCCCCACGTCCCTCAAAGCATCCACCATCATTCCTGTTCCCAAAAAATCAGTGGTCTCCTGTCTGAATGATACCGTCCTGTTGCACTGACATCCGTCATCATGAAGTGCCTGGAGCGGCTGGTCAAAGGTCACATCTGCTCCTCCCTCCCTGACACACTGGACCCTCTTCAGTTTGCCTATCGGACAAACAGAGCCATGGAGGATGCCATCGCTCTGGCAATGCACACCACCCTCACTCACCTGGAAAAAGGGAATACATATGCAAGGATGCTCTTCATCGACTACAGCTCGGCATTTAACACCATCATCCCCTCAAAACTTGCCACGAAGCTCGTCGACCTTGGGCTGGAAACACCAATCTGCAGATGGATTCTAAACTTCCTCACAAACAGGCCCCAGGTGGTGAGAGTTGGTAAGCACACCTCCTCACCACTCATCCTAAACACAGGTACGCCACAGGGTTGTGTGCTTAGCCCCCTCCTATATTCCCTGTTCACACACGACTGTGTTGCTAAACACAAGTCCAACATCATCATCAAGTTTGCGGATGACACAACCATCATAGGCCTCATCACAGACAACGATGAGACGGCCTATAGCAGGGGTGCCCAATCCCGGTCCTCGAGAGCTACCGTCCTGCAGCTTTTAGATGCATCCTTGTTCCCACACACCCGAATCAAATGAATGGCTTGTTATCAGGCCTTTGCCAAACACGATGGCATGCTGAAGAGGTAATCAAACCATTTGATTCAGCTGTGTTGGAGTAGGGATGTATCTAAAAGCTGCAGGATAGTAGCTCTCGAGGACTGGGATTGGGCAGCCCTGGCCTATAGAGAGGAGGTGATGGCACTGTACGAGTGGTGTCTGGAAAATAACCTGACTCTCAACATCAGCAAAACTAGAGAAATGATAGTGGACTACCGGAAACGACCAGTCAGGGAACACCAGCCCATCCACATCAACGGTGTCAAGGTCGAAAAGGTCAGCAGCTTCAAATTCCTTGGAGTCAACATCACCGAGGACTTCTCCTGGACCCTTCACACAGACACTGCAATCAGGAAAGCTTGCCAGCAGCTTTACTTCCTGAGGAGGCGGAGGAAGTTTGGCATGAACGCGAATATCACCTCAAATTTCTACAGGTGTGCGATCGAGAGCTTGCTGACGAGCTGCATTACAGTTTGGTATGGAAGCTGCTCTCCCAGCAGCCGTATATCACTACAGAGGGTAGTGAAGGCAGCAGAGCACATCACTGGCCATTCAGGACATTTATCTTCAGCGATGCCTCCGTAAAGCACACAGCATCATCAAGGACCACAGCCACCCAGCACATCAGCTGTTCTCCTTGTTACCATCTGGCAGACGTTACAGGAGTCTGTCTGCTCGGACTACAAGACTTAACCATCAAGCCATACGACACCTCAACCACAACACTTAAACACACACAACACAGTCCACAGGACGCACTCAGAAGCTACCCTGCAGTTTCACAAGTACTCTGTTTAATCTGCACTGGTCACTCCACTTTACTGATATTTATATTGATATTTATATTTTAAAAAAAGTGCAATACTGTAATAAGTACCACTAAAAAACTTTTGTACTGTTCAGTACTGCTGCTCATTCCTGTGCAATATCCCATCTGCTCCCCCCCCCATCACATTCCTATTCAAGATTTTCTTTATTTAATCACTAGTGTGTACATATATTTATATATACATATATATTTAGTCACTTAACTGAAAAATCTCTTTTCTCTTTACTGCGTCTCATTAATATTTTACTCTTTACTATTTTTCTATTTATTTTTCTTCTACTGTACCATTCTGCTGAGTGACTTTTGCTCGTCAAATACATTTCATTGCAATGTTGACCCTGTGCTAACTTGCATATGACAAATAAAAACTGAACAATGTCATCATAGGCAAGAATGAGCAGCTTTTATTTTTATAAAGCAGATTGTACAGATATATTTATTATTTTACAGGCAAAGAAAAGGCATTTTAATGCCTCAATTTTTATCATGTGCACATAGATTTTCATAGGACTGTGCAATGCTGTGGAAAACTAAGTACACTGGAAGCAGTAAGTACACTTCTTTAGCGTACTTTTAATCAAATACACACATTAATTATCAGTGTGACCAAAGCGGAGATGCACAACAATAGGAGCCCAAACCAACTGTCAAACACAGTGAAATGCTCTAGTGAAACCTTAAATGAGTTGCCCCCAAGCCTCAATAAACTGAAACAATGCTGTAAAAAGAAGAGTGGTTAAAATTTTCTCCACAACAATGTGTAAGACTGATCAAGTCAAACTGAAAATCAATACTTTGATTTACTGCTGTGTAAGTTGGTTCTATAAGCTACTGGATCGTGGGGTGTGCTTAATCTCTTTTTCACATGACTGTAGTAGTTTACTACTTCCTGCATAACCAAGGAGTTACTGTAGTTTGTAGATTGGACCTTCATTCCTATTTTTCACTTTTCCCAAAGCTATATTAACCTCACTCCTTTCTAGACTACCAGAGCTCTAATAAAGATGTGTTCCATCTTTTTATGTTAGTGCAATGCTGAAGTATTATCAAATTTTGCTAAATATCATAGGTTTTTTTCATATGTAAGTTTATACCTTGAAAATAATTAATATATTTTGGATTCTAAGACAGATTTGACGATGGATTGATGGATTTTTTTTTCCATAAGAGTACTTTTTTATGTCTAACTGTATGGCTCAATAGATAAGTCAGCCTGAGACAGTTATATAATAATAGGCATTGTCCGTGTGTCCCTGAAAAATTCATGTGTCATCAGCAAGCACAGAGTCTGAGAATGAAGTGTTGCTCACAATTTTTTTTTTATCTGTTCTTTAAACTTTGGTTAGCTATTGTGCTACCTTTACTAAAGAGTATTATAGGGTTATAGCATATTTTCCTCTGGGTGGAAACACTCTGATGAAGGATTGCAGGGATTTTCTGCATTTATTTATGAACTGTGAACTTGATCTGAAAGAAAGAAACATGTGGGAAAACATGAATGACTATACTGCAAGAGTTTTTTTGTTTTATATGTAAAAGCAGCAGATGTCAGAAGGAGAGAGTCACTAAATTTAACTACCCTGAATGGTTATTGCAGAAAAATGCATTGTTTTCTCAAAACCACAGTTTGCTTTGGAAAATCTTGATGTTATCCTCTTAAATGTGAAGTTTTGAAACAGCTTAAGCAGTTCACGTCTCAAACATTTAAGTCAGACTTGTGAATAATAAAATTCATTTTGTCTTGGATCATGCCAGCTTAGTTCAAAGAGGACATTCAGGTTTAAGGGGAATGTACTTGCTGACTCTATGCCTGTATTGATTATAAGAACCGTCCGTGATGCATCTTTTTTCCCCTGCACTGATCAGATCGTGCTTTGACTGCAAGCTTTTCACAACTAATTTAGAAGCACATTTGTATTTATAGCTAAATCATGCCTTATCTAGTAACCCAATGCCACACATTCCTTTTTGGTTTTGTGGGTTTTTTTTCAACCAGATTCTGAAAATAAATAGTAGTTAGTAACCCGCTAACCAGGTAGACAGCATCTCCATTGTTTTATGAGCACAGGAGCCTCAGCTGCTGTCTTAGTAAACAGCTGGCCATTAGTGTTGACTTCAGTAATAGGTACAGTAGCATTAAAATCCCACCAGGGAGCCATTTGATCACCTGTCTGCTGCAGTTACCAAGACAACATAAATGAGATGATGGCTGCATGATTGTTTAGTGTTTGTTTCACTTTTTTAATCTGAACTGTGTCATGAGGATGTTTTCCTATTGTCTGTGGTGATACAAAAGAGGGTGGTTTTAGGTTAATAATAAGGAGTTTTACGTAGACATATTGGTAAGCAGGTGTTCCACACATGGAGACTTCTGCATGCTTCTTACAGTACCTGAAATATGTCACAGTCTTTTTTTGCTGCTGTCATTGGGTAACCGTGGGCAGACTATTTCATACTAGTTTAGCATATGCTTGGGATCTTCCATGGCTAATATCTGTCTCAGTTATAACTGCTTTTTCCTTATATGTGAGCAGCCAAACTCAGATTATGTAAATGTGCTGCATTACAGTAAGGATGGAGCTTTTGTTGGGTTTATAGCTATCTGTTCATCTGCTCTAGATGCAATCATTGCATTTGTGGGCAGCAGCTCTAATCTCAACCTTTACGTCTGAGCCTCAGGGCTCATTTAGAGCATCTCTGGCACAGAGGCAGGGTGGTATCACTTCCATTTAGATGAACAACCAATCTGAGGTTTTCCTCTCTTCCAGGCTTCAACCATGTGGCTGCTAAACACCCATGACAGACTTGATCACCACATTGACTTTCTGCCACATTGACTGCTGATTTGTTCAGCTGCCCCTCACAAGCTCACAGCAATATTACTGCAGCACCTAATTACACTTTATAAACCTCATGGTGCACTTAAAATATAACACCTGAATACAACAATTAAATATACATTAGGACTGGGACATGCCATCCTGATTTCAGAAAATTGAGACACTGTGAAATAAAAACAAAACTGAACCCCATTTACTTGGTTTATTTATTGTTAAAGTAATTTTGAAACCAACATCTTCTATAGAAAGAAAGAAAAAATGGGGGAAAACACTATGGAAATAGACAGATTGTAGAATACAATTTCTCAGCATAAATTGTGTTAAAATATAACCAAATAAATAAAAAGTTGTGGCAGAATTAGTACCGTATTTCCTGGACTACAAAGCGCACCTGAATATTAGCCGCACAAGCTAAAATCAGGGGAAACTCCTGTTTTGTACATACATTAGCCGCACCTGACTAAAAGCCGCAGGTGTTTTAATGTTTACTTACCATATGTAAGAGAATATGCACAAAGGGAATTGTCAGGAAAGAGATGGCTGTTTGGGACCACATCCCTTGTATTAATATTTTGAAAAACAAGTTACCGGTACATATTTGCATAACTTTTTACGTATATGCACAAGTAACGGTAATTACAAGTATGAAACATGTACTGGGCTTTATAAACGAGGAACAAATGTAGTGTATAACAATAACCTACAGCACACCAGAAAAAGAGATTTGGCCTACCTTTTAGGCTCAGGTGCAGTAACACGGCTTTAACAAGAAGAAAAGTCAGTCATTCACCACCATCTTTCTCTTCTTCCTGCGCACTAAAATCCATAAAGTCCTCTTCTCCAGTGTCGGAAACGAACAGGCTCAGGATGGCTTCATCATCCACTCTCCGCTTCTCTCCTTCGTTGTCACTTTCAAAACCAAAGAAATCCTCGTTGTCAGTGTCAGAGTCGAACACCCTCTGAAGGGCCGTGGCAGTGTCCTCCTCTCCATCACGCAGCAGTCCAGCCCTTCGAAATCCTTTGGTGATCGTGGATGTTTTCACACTTCTCCATAGCACTCTTGCAGCCATTCCTTCATTACGCTTTCCACCATCCACCCATTCTTGTTGACCTTAACAGAGATGCCGCTTGGGATCTCTTCTCTTGGCATAGTCATCCGCTTAAAGATCACCATTGGCAGAAGTTTAAACCCTGATGCTGTGCAGCCCAGCACACAAGTGAAATTCATTCTCTCATGGCCAGTGGTTCTCACCGTGATGGTTGATTCGCCTTGCTTGTTAACAGTCCTAGTGAGGGGCAGGTCAAATGTCAACGGCACTACCTCTGAAATTTTCTATCTTCGACTGTTGGCGACTGTTTTGGCTTTTAGTTGGATCTGCACTGTTGAAACACCTCGCCCGTTTGCTCTCTGTGTGTTCACCCAGTCTTCAATACAGTCTTCAAGTTTGGGCCATCTGCTCTTATTTCCTGTGAAAGCTTTTTTCGTCTTTTTGCACAGAGCCAGTTCATCACGCTGGCGTCTCCAACGTCTCACCATTGATTCGTTTATACCAAGGGTACGTGCAGCAGCTCTATTTCCCTTGCTGAGTGCCAAATCGACTGCCTTTAATTTGAAAGCTGCATCATATGCATTTCTTTTGTTTGCCATACTGAGGGTTTGTGAATGAAAGCTTCCTTTGCTCCTGTAATACCCCTCTTGCTCTTGCTAATCAAGTTTATCTTTCGCGCTACGGACGGACATGTGACCAGCATACCACTCTTGTACTCTTGTGTGTCTGATCACATGCCCTTCCGCCAGGCAACGTAGTGCCGTACAACAGCGGAACAACCAAAACAAATCCTCTTACGATATCACAAAAATCATGGACGATCCATAGAAAAGACGCACCTGACTAAAAGCCGCAGGGTTCAAAGCTTGTGCAAAAAGTAGCGGCTTATAGCCCAAAACATAAAAATTCAGAGTTAGCAAAAATCTCTGTAACAAAGATGAGCTTAGCACTAAAGTGGCTTTGGGTCATTAGGAGGGACAGCTAAAATCAAAAATTGCTTAAGAGAGTTAAAGTATCAGTTAATTTGTGTATTTGTTTTTTTTAATGGGCATTTCAAGGAAGAAGCTAAGTTGTTATATGAGAATGTGACGGGTGGAAAAGGTTGTAGGCTATCTCAAGATTTTTGTCTTCTTCTTCATGATGCAGTGTTGCAGAATAGGAGACAGCACTTCTTCTTCCGAGTTGGTCTATTATAATAGGTGATCAGTGCCTGTTCTGGACTGAATGAGTTGGTCTAATGAAAAGCCTTTTCAGTGAGATGTCATCTGTCAGTCACCATTAGACAGTGCTGTGTAAACAGTGGCTGACAGCAGAGGAGGTTTTCTGCATGTTAGATATAAAACATGGATTAAGCCAGAATGAAAACCAATCCCTTATTTTCACATTTTAACTGAAGGAGACAAAACAAACAGCTGTGCAGTAGATGGTAAACTCTGCATCTGTTTTTGGTGTCATTTTGTTTTTTCCAGAATGGTACTGACTATGGGTTCCTGGTGCGTCAGAATTCTGAACTTCTGCGAGCCCTGGATGAGCTGGAGAAGACTTGTGCCACACTAAGGGAGGAGAATGGTCTGCTGGTAAGACTAAAAATATAACAGAGGGCGTGTAGACTTGAGTGAAGGTTTTGTAAGAAAGTAGGCCAGGTGCACAGACGGTGAACAAAAAGATCTAACTCCCTTTGCTTCTTTTCTTCAGTCATTTTATGCAGGTGTTTGAGTTCCAACTTGCAGATTTGAATCATTATTAAGCCTTTCTGAATAACTGCGTGATTTATTTTTTTGCCGCTGCTGTGTTAGCATTTGCTGCATCCCTTTTTTGTTTAGCGGAAGAGCAGTGCCCCAGAGACTGAGGAGAAGGTCAGGCGGCTGAGGAGAAAGAACACAGAGCTGGCTGTTCTTGCAAAGAGGTTGGAAGAGAGGGCTCGGAAACTGCAGGAGGCCAACCTCAAAGTGGTATGCAGCACATATAAAATAGCTCAAACATTCCCACAGCGAACTGAGTCGCCCAACAGTGTGGCTGCAGTGACTCTGAACCAATGGTACATGTACACGGTTTTTATATAGTGCATTTCTACTCTACCTGAGAACACATACGACATGCCTCATTCACCAATTCATACAAGCACTTTTTCTTAAGTGCTTAAGTGTTTTCTATCTAACATTCACACACTCACACGAGTAAATTGAGATTTAGTATTTTGCCCAAGGCATGCAGATTGGAGCAGCCAGAGATCAAACCACCATACTTCTGATTAGTAGACCTGCTGTACCTGCTGTACTACCACACACATGCAGCAAGTGACTCCTTATCAGTCCAAATCACATTGTCATAATGCCTGATAACAAGATAGAAACAGAGTCACAGAGCATGTGAATAAAAGGGTACAAAAAAAAATTCTCAACACAAGAAAACATGACAAAATGAATTAACACCTCACACACTATTTATTAAATATGTAAAAATTTGAGTTGTGCAGTGTGTGATCTTCTTTTCTTACATGAATAAAAGCAGCCTTGTACACCAAATATTGTAATGCATAGAAATGAGATACAAAAGAAAACGTTTTCAAACAAAGAAGTTCCATAAGATGTAATATACACTTTTATTAAAGAGATCTAGCAAAAGACTGCAGAAACTAAACACAGTTGTCAAATACTTAATCCTTCTGGCCATGCATTGTTATTGCTAATGAGACAGCTCATGAATACTGTAAATCTGAGAACTGCACTGTCCAATGGACTTCCTCTTTTTCTTCACGATGCAGTGTTTGCAGGATAAGAGACAGCACTTCTTCTGCTAAGTAATCCTATTATATTATATTATATTCCTATTGTAATAGGTGATCAGTGCCTGTTGTGGACTGTATGAGTTGGTCTAATGAAAAGCCTTTTTAGTGAGCTGTCATCAGATAGTAGCTGCACTGTCAGATGGACAAGTACTGGTTGTTAGTTAGATATCATCTATACCAGTGGTCCCCAACCTTTTTTGCACCATGGACTGGTTTATGTCCGACAATATTTTCATGGACCGGCCTTTAAGATAAGATAAGATAAGATAAGATAAGAAAACCTTTAATAGTCCCACAGGTAGGAAATAGGGGAAATATACAGCATCAGAAAAATGTATATCTGTATGCCCTTTGCTTCCTTATGATATACAGCAGTAGCTTTAGATGCCTGTTCTCTGTTTAGTAATTTTTTAACATAACAGACATTAGACACTGAAACCATCTTATACATAGTCATCATTGGCACCTACACTGTTTATTCAGTACTGTTTTATAGTTAGAAAATTTCACTTATGATTAAAAAGCACTATGTTTGATAAGCAACATATGGATAATCCATAAAACTGGTTACAGAGATTATACAAATCCACTATTTTTACAATTAAAAATACTAAAATTCACAGATCTGGTTCATTTTCTCACTGCGCAAATTATATATAACGCTATAAACAACCTACTTCCTGACAATATTCTAAAATTGTTTTCTAAAAGGGAACGGGGGATACAATTTGAGGGGGGGAATTAAATTTAAAACATCCCTGCATCCGTACAACACTAGCAAGTTTTTGCATCTCTGTGTGTGGAGTGAAGCTGTGGAATAGACTAAGTAAAGAACTGAAGCAAAGTCCCAGTATGACTCAGTTTAAAAAACGGTTCAAAAATATGGTTTTTGCAAAGTACAGGGAGGAGGTCGGGCTTTGATTGGGTGCTCTCACCCACTACTTTCACAATAGGGATGTATATATAAGTGTGTGTGGGTGCACAAGTATGTTTATTTAAGTATATATATCTGTAAATTTGTATATCTTTGATGTGTTACTGGGATTATTAAAAAAATCTTTTTTAACATGTTCAAACTAAAGATACAATACAATACAATCAAGGATCTTGGTATGAATTACAGATTATCAGTGAAGCTACCATTCTAGTTGATGAATCTATTAAATTACATACCACACCATTATCCAGAGTTAGAGTTAGAATAGTCAGACAGCCCATGACATCAACGCCAGACATAATCATGATAGATCAGCTCATCTCAGTGCCAGTTCAAATCACTGGATAAGTCAGCTGATACTCTCTTATGCATCCACATGGCAGATCACATATAGGACATGCTCCCTGACTTTCTATGTATGTGCATCAAAGGGTGGGAGAGTTCCAGAGCAGAGCCATGCCGAAAGATACAAATCAGTTGTGGTAAAACTACACCAACAAAGACTGCACTGGAACTGATTGGCTTGGTGCTGTCCTTTGCTGGTCTTTGCCTATTGATTAATCAGTGAGCTACCAGTGCCAGTACTAATATTCCACAAGAGCATTCCTGCAGACCAGAATGAGACTTGGAAAGTTTAAAAGTATTCTGCTGAATCCAGTTCTTTTTACAACTGTTGATCCCCTTAGTTTCCACTCATATCTCATGTGTCTTCAGGACTGTATTCCAATGTTTCTGCTGATGAATATGTATTTTCTTTGCAGGTCAATTCCCCATCTTTGATGAGACCTGGGTCAGTTGAACAGTACAAGAGGGCATTTGCCCGTCAGCGAGCTCGGGACCTGGCCCAGCATGCCGATGTACTGCTCTCTAAAGACAAGGAAATTGCTGCCCTGCAGCAGGAATGCAGAGAGCTGGAGGCTCGGCTGGGTATCACTAAGGTATTTATAACTCATCTCCTGCTGAGTAAATTCATCCAGCCTAGATTGAAATGTGGGCACTAATTTGGCCTCAATTTCTCAGCTGAAAGCTGATTTAAAGTTTTAAGCAGTATTCCATCTACCAACCTCATTGTCACCACTGCCACAAGCCTGCTCTCTGCTGGACAGCATGGGTACTGCTCATCCTAACCTCCTCTTAAGCCCCTGTTGCAAAGGCTGCGTCACTGCTGATGTCTAGATAGATGACATTGCAGGAATAGGCTGTTCTTAATTACCAGTGACTTAAAAGCTTATTCTCTTGAGTGTGAACATCTGTTGGGTTTCATAATACTGGATGTTGCAGGGTTAGCTGTACATTGACATAATAAAAATGTGCTGACTCTTGTGTTTATCGGAAACTGTAGTGGAACATCCATATTCTTTTATTCTTTAATTTAATATTTAGTACCTGCAGGATGCAGTTTGAAAACAACACAAACAACAATAATGTGCTAAACTGAAACTGTTGTCTTGTGGCTGTGTTTAATGGATGTACACACACACACACACATACACACACACATATATATATATATATGTATATGTGTGTGTGTGTATATGTGTATATATATATATATGTATATGTATATATATGTGTGTATATATATATATATATATATATATATATATATATATGTATGTGTGTGTGTGTGTGTGTGTGTGTGTGTGTGTATGCAGGGCTCCCCTATTCCATCTGGTAGAGGGGAATTTGAGAAGCTTTTTAGGGAGTCTCAGAAGGAGGTGCTGCGGCTGCAAAGGCAAGTGTCGGTCACATCATCCAGAAAGCAGCATGACCATATTCCTGACCACGATGCTGCAGAGAAGAGTGGGGAAAATGTGAAGGAGGAAGGGCGAAAGAAGGTAAAGTCATTTTCATCACACCAGAAACCATTCAGACTCTGCACTGACCCCTGTTGGTCTTAATCAGCTTTAAAAAGGCAAGTGAACTCTGTTTATGCACATTAAAAGTGAGATAAAATTAGCTATTACAAACAGGCCCCATCATGTAGTTAAATCTAGAAACATTTATGGTCTCAGAGTGTAGTTGGAATTATAGGAATGTAAAACATAACGCTGTGAGTCCCGAAACTCAGGGTTTGTTTATGTTGTCATGGATGTTTTCCAGTGTTATATAATGGCTTGTTGTTGGACTCTATACTAATCTGTCACAGGCCATAATGAGATGATTCCCTCTCTTGAACTTGGGCCTGATCAAAGACACAAAAGTCCTACACTCTGATCTTCTGTGCATTTAATGCTGTTTTCAGTTCTTAGAAACAGCTCTACTCCAGAGGAGGGATGCTCTGGATATTAGTCACTGGCTGGAAAGTATAAAAATACACATATCACCTAAATATAGGAAAAGGTTTCTTAATGCAGCATGTGGATTATTGTAATGGTAAAATTCATTCTTTATCGCTTAACATCTGTAACAGAGAAAAATGTCATTGCTCTGGTCAATTTTAGAGGTACAGTTGCATCCTATCCATGTCATTTAAATACATACATCTAATAATGTTTCTTTATTTTTTGTAAAATTTTTCACTGCCTGTGGAGTGAAGTAAATTCTCTGCCTGTGGAGCTCAAATGAGAATGCCGATTGTGGTAATCTCTCATTTGTGGGACGCAAACACGCACTGCCAGTGGCACACGCACACCCAGAAAGGGGCCATGTTGTGTGAACTCTAATCCCCTCTAACAACAGAATGGTACAGTCCAGTAATCCGCTCGCTGTTGCTGTGGCAGCGGTGAGAGGGTTTTGGGTGGTAGGTAAGACTCCAGCCGCAGTAAAGACTTTTCTATCTCGCCCTGCTCTGGATAACTAGCAGGCCAAAGGAACCCTTGACGTTGCCACAGATCACACGAAAGGGGTAGGTCATCTTGTGAGTTTTGCTGTCTCTGGGACTTAGTAAGGTCTGTCTCTTGTAGTGCTTCTGGGCTAACTTCATATGTATGTGTGTGTGCTTGAAGCCGTGCAGGACTCAAAGTTGAGACTTGACACTGAAAATGAGTCAGTGTCATGACATATTGGGAGGGTGAGAGAACTGGCTCGAGGCAGCTGGTGTTTCATTTGCGTTAGATATTAAAATCAGCTGCTTATGCTGTTACATGCCCCATCTTACTATTCTGACTTGAGTTGTATCTAAAGGGATTTGTCTTTAAGGACTTATAGCTTTTATTTTTTGCTTTTTTTTTTTAAATATTAATTTCAGTAAATCCTGTCCTAAATCCCACCCTTGTCTATGATGGACTGCCACTTTCTTACAGTGCAGAAAGACGGAGCAAGCGTGAGGCCTAGTCAAGGGCAGCCTGTCAACCCAGTTTTGTAACAGTCATATTCACAGCTTCCAGATGTAGAATTTAGACAGACAGACTTAGTGACATGGTGCTGCAGCGTTTGATTGGTGGACATCGATATGTTCCGTATTAAAAAAGAAAATCAACGGCCAGGCCAATCCATTAAGGTGCTTTTAAAAGAAGTGATCCAGTTACCCGTTTCAGTAGTCGGCAGGGATTACACCAATGTGCTTATGGCATTCAGGGCCTGCTGAATGTGATCTGACCCTGCTTTAGTACGCATGGCCCCAGGGTGTACTTTAATATACATGGACCACATCAGTGTGAAGTGTCCATACCTCATCATGTGAGGCAGGGTGTGAGGAGAGGTGGGCTGTCTGAGCTAGGGCCTGGTCTGATACAAACACAAGAGGCAAACATGCTGTAGTCTCAGCATAAAACAGACGCTAGGTGCGCCTGCTTCCTTCATCAGGTCATTTATTGGTAAATGACTTACATGACTGTGTTTACACATCCTGTAGGATTTGAGTATTTACTTAACTAATTTAATTTTCGTTCTTGACTTTATTTAGGGACTCTTTTTTTATTTAAACAGTCATTACTTGATTCACCTCAGTTTGAATGTGCAGTTGGATAAGACAGTGTTTCTGATTTCTGCAGGGTCAGACAAACACTACCACTTGACAAGCGCTTGATCAGTTATACATCTATGTTGCATGTAAGCTTGGCCTTGAATGTATTAAAAATGGTAGATGGAATTCAAAATCTTTTTTTGACATTACTGATGAAAAGAGAAAGGATAAGGTTGCATTGTGCTTGATTAATGATACATTCAACCTCTCAGGCTCACTGCATAGCTATTTCCATGTGTTATCCAGAAGGATTCAACTTAAAAGTTTCTAAATAACTAAATTATCAAGCATCCAGTTGAAATCTGTAGATGACAGAGGTTGGAGTATTAGTCTAACTGATGTTCACAGCCTGTGGCTGTTAAAGAGAAGTAATTTAACCACTGTCTTGAAGTAACAAAAAACTCCTGACTTGGATCTGGATATTTTCTAATATCTTCTTTCTACAAATATGGAAGCTCCTTATTCTAAACTGAAGTTCAGTCCGCTTGGATTATTGATCTCATATTTAATTAGACTTTTCACAGAGAGTCGGACCCCTGAAATTGTAGACATTATCAAAGGATGATTTTACTAGAGCATATGACCATTTATGATCTGCTAGTCTGTGTTATATTGAGTTTGTTTTCCCAACTGGCTCAGATAAAAACAGAGAATGTGTAACATCAGCGTTTTATTGCGGATAGCTGATATGACTACTTGCAGCAGAGATAATGTGTGCTCACTAAATGTGGGACATAACTACCCAAAGTTTTTACTTTTCAAATTTAAATTGGGCAGATGCAAACCACTGCATCTTAAAATTGGACTAGTTTGTCACCCAGAAACTCCAAGCCATGTATTTGATATAATTTCTTGCAGATGTGTTAAAAAACCCTCTAGAGAGAAATTTCCTATAGGTAACTCACATCATGCCCTGATTTGATTTACTCTGTCTCTCAATGAAATATCCAGCCATAAATTTAAATAAATAAAAGTGGCTTAAGATAAGTAGCATTTCTTCGCTTAGGTGGTTGGATTGAAAAAACTGACGATTCTTTCCTTCACTTGTTTAAGTAAATACGATGCTCAGAGGGGTTTTTTATTTTTGTTTTTTGTTGCAGGATTTACTTTTGATATTTTTTCAAACTAAATTCAGTGTTTCTCAGTTAAACAAGTGAGAATTCTCATGTATTTAATTGGAATAAAGGGCTAGAACACCTGTTATGTAATACTTACCAGGTATAATTAATACTGTTGCGTGGGTACCGCCTGCCTCTGACAAAGCATTTCATAATCATCATCATCATATGGGAAAAACCCCACAATAACACAGTAAAGAGAGCATTAATGTCTAGGGTTTGTCTCTAATTAAGTTATAGTTTTGCTGCTGTATATAGGCCAAGATGCAAAGACTCCCTGGGCTGAGTTGACCTATCCTCTTAATTGTCTGTATAATAGAGACCGAAACTCAACACCATATCTAAGCAAAATCTCTAAAACAAGAACAGCCTGTTAGGTCATAGTAAGTTTTGTTAGGTTAGTGTGTTGGCATATAAACCTTTGAAATGATTCATAATAGCCTAAGCTGTGCTCTAATGCTCTCTGTCAGTCTGACAGCCGCTTTATTCCCCACAACAGTGCATAAATGTGGCATTATGTAATATTCGCCTCTCTGTGCTCATTCGCCAAAACCATGTCAGAATTATATCACACATCGCATGAACTCTTATTATATTTGCTTTGAACCATCATCTCTTTAGATAAAGGCTTGCTCTTTTAGGGAGCTTGACCTGTATTTTAAAAATAATGTAAACCTCCTGATTTATCACTGTAAACAACATTTTTTTCATGAAAACACCGCAAACACAGTCACTACTTTTGATAAAGTGTGTTGTTTAATAATGAAAGAGTAGAGTTCAGGTATGTAGCATGCAAGCACAAGTGGACTATTATGTTAAAAAAAAGTTGATAGAAGAGTTAGAGTGTACCTCACCCACCATGCTGTATGGCTGCCAGGTTGTAGCAGAAACTCCACACACTTATTAAGCCAACCCACTGAATGGGCGTGTACTCCTGCAAGCTAATTACAAATGACAAGAAGACTGACTAGTTTAATTATGTCAGACCAGTTACAAAGATGGGAATTTTGCCAGGATGATGGGATCATCTAGCCTGTCCTCACTTGAGAGGGTCATGATGGGATGTTAAATGACCACCAAAAGGAACAAGGCGAACAAAAAACAGCAGCGAGCCTATTTAAAGCCCTCTTTCCTGGGCACTTTTTTTGACCGGGGGCCAATGGATTTAGTGCCTCCTGCTGGCCTTTCGTCACCACTACTAACACCATCTGGCCTTGTATCCAACAGATAAACCAGGGGTGGCTTTGCTTAACTTCACAGGCATGCCACTGATTAGATTCTGTCACAATGACTTTTGAACCCCATAGTCTGTATCCACCGTGCAGCCTGAACGGCTTCTTTAAAAAAAAAATAAAAGGTGGGGGAAACTAATAGTGTGGTGTCAGAATGCTATTTTCATGCTGCAGATGATGGTGTTGATGCTGTGAAATGAGTATCTTGATGTCTAGTATCCAGTAGAGAGAATCAGCTGCTTTATACAAAAAAGAGCTGTCTCCAGTTTAGAACACTTATTCCGTTACTGGCATGTTGTTTTTAGTGACAGCTTGTGTTTTCTAAAAATAATGTTGACTGCATACAGCTGCCAGAAGACAATACTTCTAGTCATTCAAGGCGAAGGTCCTATCATAATCTTGTCATAGTTCTTAGTGAAACTACAACAGGAACGCTTCTGTTCATGATGGACGAGTCTGGAGATCATTTGGTTTCAGTTTTAGCTCACTTTCTTTGTTATCGTATGCAGCGGTTGTGGGCAAGAGTCACCCTTATCTCATTTGAATAGTTTCTTAACATAATAAGGTCCAAGAGCATCTTCATCTTGTGAATATACTACCACATCATTCTTCTCTAGAGACAGCTGATGCAAACTTTGCACAAATCAAAAGCAAAAACACTTTTTTTCAAACAGAATCTTACACACACACACACACACACACACACACACACACACACACACACACACACACACACATATATATATATATATATATATATATATAAAGAGAGAGAGAGATATATGGTATAGATCTTACTGTTTTTTGTGGCTGTAAATGTTTTTCATACAGCATATGAATTCCTGAAGTAGTCTGCTGATCCCCAGGTGAATCCTATCTTAAACTGGTGCGTCTAATGTCTATAGTAATAGTCTTCCAGTGTAAAAGCAAAGAGATTGTAAAGGAGAGATCCCTTTTGCTGCACGTGGCAGAGCGCCTTTGATCCTGTTATTGGGTCCTGGCCTTGGCTACACTAGCACAGTTCTCTAGGCATAAGTAGGTTTGCTCTAAAATTAGATACTGATTCCCAACTCTTAACCTTTAACCAGTGTTAGCCTGTCCCCCCACCTGGATATTCATTAGAAGGATCATACAGTGTATGAGGATAAATATGTGACTGTTTCAGAAGTGTAACCTGCTGTGAAACAGTCCAGTCATTGCACGCAGCCTAATTAGATAGGACAGCCTTCCCGCTAGTGTGTTCTAGTCTTGTTGGAAGCCAGAGGGAATCCCCCTGGATTACTCATTGATTGTAGATGGAACACTGGGAAGGAGGCTTGTTAATAATCCCTGTTTCACAGTGGGGGATGCGAGTGTAAAGGTTACTTAACAGTTGACAGTTATACATTTGCTCCCCATTCTGTAGCTGTGTCAGAACTGTATTTTTTCTTCTTCTTTTTCTATTTTTTTACTTTTACATGTAAAGTGAATGATTCCTCCTGTCTCTCAGGTTGTAGGAGAGACCCCGTGTGTGGTATTAGATGAAGCTCCATCCAGGTCTGAGAGAGCTCCCGGAGAAGAGGAGTCGGGGCTGCGAGTGACGCCCATACTGGGCCTTAGCCCGCCCCCCTCCCATAAGGAGGAAAACACAGAGAAGCAGCATCTACAGTTTCTGGTAAGTGAAGAGGACTGTAGTTTTCATTTCCCTTTTCTCAGACCAATCATTACACTGTAAATTAAGGGACACTTTACTCCACCAGCAAGCCTTTTCTGTTGCAAATGTCAGTTTACTGTCTTAATGAAGATGGGAAATCTTAACAAAGCAGTTTGTATTTAATAACCTGCTAAATATTCATCATGTTCAAATGCTATGTGCATAATAGAGCTGCTTGCTGATATTTAAGAGTTAGTAATACAGACTGTTATTAGATGTCACCTGAATGGCTTTCAAGTCATTCCCTGTCTCCAAAGTCATTCTTACACACCTCCCTTTGGCTAAATCTACATATTGAGTGTAATTATAGGGAGGGTTCTATGTTTGTATTTTTATTTGAAACTGAAGCAAGGATATCAGTGCTGTGACTGAGCTGACTTCCACTGAAGGAAAATTTACAGTCAGATTTGTTATGTAATGCTGGGATTATTTTGATCTTGTCCTTTGGAAAAGTAGCACATCACCCTTTCTGATGCTTCAAGTAGGATACAAAGCATAAATAGACCTTATTTCCTTCAGCTCTGCATTTTTTCTCAGAATAAAAAATGCAACATATTGGACAAAAAACATCAGATAAGTTACATGTGATATATCAGGAACAGCTGAAGGCAATTTCATTACCTTTGACACAAACATTTACTTTAATTCAACAATAAACTGATTATATTCTGTCGGTCAGTGGTCAAGATTTGCCTCACAAAACAAATCACATTTGGATGGAAACTGAATTGATGACACAAATCTTTTTTGTCCATTGATTAAATTCTTTTAAATTCATATATGTAAGTAAAGTGCAACTTGGCTATTCAGTTGAGTTCAGTTCACTCGTTTTCTCCACAGTGTTTTGTTTGACAAATAGCTGGTGAAGCCTTACCCCATACATAACTAGTTTCTTCATAAAGTGACTATTAGTCCAAGGAGGAAGTGGTATCTTGGCAGTGGAATATATCATAACAGCAGAGTAAACACTGAGATTGATCAGAAGGTGATCACCATGCAGGTAATATTTTTAGCTTTACTAGTGACAACAGTCAGATCACTGCTTTAGTCCAGACTGAAATATCTCGACAGATATGGAAAGGAGTGCTTTGGAATTTTCCATTGATATTGATCTTGTCCAGAGAATGAATTCCTTAGTTTGTTTTCATCTAGCTTCATCATTAAGTCATAATCTTAATTTGCTTAATGCTTTGATTTGTCACCAAATATCGCCAAAACAGATGGCAGTACTCTCAGGCTGAGCTGTTCTTTGTGTTTAGTGCAAATGTTAGCATGCTAGCACTAGCACTGTCATTGAGTGCATGTTGGCATGCTAATGTAGCACTGTCATAAGTGCACTACTGTGCATTAAGAAGAACACACAGGCCTGCTTGGATGGTAGCAGATTTTGTTTTAAAGAGAATTTAATCTTTAGCCTGCAGGCCTGTAGATCCTGTTTGACTATGAAGTATTTGCATACAATTAATAACACATTGGCCGTAGGTCCTCCTTAAATGCTGAATTTCCTTCATTATCATCATCATCATCTTCTGTGTCAATTACTGGTGCAGATATCTTTATTTGTTTAGAAGGTAAATACCTGTTGTTTTTTTATGATTGGTTTTATTGTACTGACTTTGGTGGTGATGTATTGTATTGCTATTCAAGTGTGTGTGTGTGTGTGTGTGTGTTCACACACACACACACACACACACACACACACACACACACACACACACACACACACACACACATACACACACACACACACACACACACACACATATTTGTGGGGACGAACAGCCCTTATGGAGACCAAAATTCCAGTCCCCTGAAGTCTGAAGGCATTTTTGAGACTCAAAATGTGGTTTTAGTGACAGGGTTACAAGTGGGTTATGGTTATGGTAAGGGTAAGTGGCTAGGGAAAGCATTATGTCAATTAGATGTCCCCACAAGATATGATTACATGACATGTGTGATTGTTTGTTTTGTTTGTGGAGGTCACTTGTGCATGTGTCACGTGTTCACACAAGTGACAAACTTTACTTCACTTTACCTTTTAATATGTCAGTATACCAACATTCCTTAAGTGCTGCATGGATTGTTCTGCCATTCATCAGAGAACATTTTTAAACCTGCTATCTGCTACCTTTTTGAAAATATGTCATTGATAAGCTATTGGTTTAAAGTTGGGTAACATTCCTGTCCCTGTGATGGTTTTCACTCTTTTCTTCTTTGGGAAGCCTCGTGTGATTATCAGCCTGGACTATTCCTCCTCAGCCAGAAGACTGAGGATGACAAAGAGTCATCTTTGTCAGCCAACATTTGGCTATAATGTTTACATTCAGCTCAACTGTTATTGCACACTCATCTCAGAGTGTTAATGGCAGGACTGTGCATTCACTGTGTTTGTCCTGACTCGAACAATTTCATCTTAGTCTCAGCTGAACCAAGGAGGTGCTTCCAGGTTTCACCGGACTTCTTTTCGTGTTGTTTAGCAAAGTTTAAACATTGCAGTTGTGTGCCATAGAGCAAACAAGCCTTTCTTTTCTTGGAGACTGTCTTAGGAGGCTGATGTGACAGAAACTCAGATTTCATTGATAATTCCTCTTCCAAACTGTTCTGTGCCATTCAAGAAGACAAGGCCTTTGAAGATATTTTTTGTTTTTGAAGCCATTCAGACTTAGATGCCATCTGATGGTTGCAGGGCTGCAGTCGGCACCAGTAACAGCCTTAATTTGGGTCGAGGATTGTCCAGTGTCTTGACAGACAGGCAATTGGATCCTCTTGCTCAGTGCTGTTGAAATTTTTTGGGGTCTTCCACTTTACTTTTTTGTTCCATAACCCTCAGGATCATTTAAGAAATTCCAAATGACTGTCTTACTGCATCTCACCTCAGCAGCAATGGCGCGCTGCGAGAGACCCTACTTATACAGTTCAACAACCCGACCACGTTCAAAAAGGGAAAGGCTTTTTGAACATACAAGTTTCATTTATATAATTTTTCAAGGGATCTTGTGATGGACCGAGTTGAAAAACAGGAGGAGTCCCAGGAATTATTAGAAAAATATAGTTTCCATTTATTTAACCCCCAAAAATTATATTCACAAGAGTAATAAATGTTGAGCTCATAAAAGAGGTCAAAGAAACAAAACTGAACTCCAGCAACAACTGCAAACTTAACAGACCAAATGACTGCTCAAACATACATAATTGACCTAAACATGAAATGACATACAAGGGTATATATAATGGCTGATCAGACCATTGTGACACATGAGGGGGTAACAAACAAACACAATCATAAATCACAAACAATGCAGTACAATCTAGTTTGTTAATAAACTAAACACTAAAGAAGAAAATCAAAAAACCCCATTAAACCCTAAATATTTAATTAAATACAAATACTTTGTTTTTAAAGTAAAGAAAACACACATTCCCCCCTTCAGCAGGAAGTGGTGGTGTAGTCCAATTATCTTCCTTCATATTTAATGGTTTCAAACCCTGGCTACCATCTTTTGTCCAGCAACTCCCAGGGATGATGGCAGGTAAGAAATAAAAAGACAAAGGTTAGTCAGAAAGCAAAGAAATGAAGTAGTATGAATACATAAGTAAACTAAATGTGCGTGCTTACAAATAGAACCAATGTATCCAAACCAATCAATAAAGTTATTGGCAACTAAAATATATTACTATGTTCAAATGAAGAATGAAAATACAAAAGTTACCGACTTTAGAGTGTGGCCACGGGTTTGGCCATCACAGATCTTTATCTGTTTTCACTCTTGTATGCTTTTCATACAAGTTTCACACAAGACAGATACAAACTTTATAAGATTTATATATATCTTTTCCATATGGGAAACTTTTGATCAGCTGTAAAACAGCCAGTTTCATTCAATAAATTGCATGCTCAAAAAATGTTTTCTCTCACTCCCATTTCTTCTTGTTGCATGTTGAAGCCCTACTTTGAACATTGTTAAGATGCAACCATGCAAAATATGATTTTATTTTGCCATTTTTCAACTGGTCTTAAACTTTTGATTGGGACTGTAAAAAAAAAGCAATAAGTATCATATTATGTTATGAGTTGTGTTATCCTAATAAGATAATTAACAGTGAAATAAGATAGATGTTGGGTCCATGTTTTACAAAACTTTATTTTCTTCCCCCTTATTGTCAAATTGATCCTTGAACTTTAGATGAAGTGACCTCTGCACAGGAAAGAATTTTTGTGATCTTTCTAGTTTAACAGAGTGACACAGGCAACTTAATCTGTTTTGATCAGGTAACATTCTCTGAAAGGATGATCTTGCTAATATCATTATTTTTAGAGTGAAAAAGGACCCCGTGCTGAAGAATAAATTCCCCTCCTTGTCACATTGTTGCATCTGTTTTTCAAAATAAAAGTCTTGTTTTCTTCATATTTATAATGTGTGGCATAGCTGCTTTAAATATTCTAATGGAAGTTACAAAGGAACAAAAGTGTGAATCAAAGGATACCTGCGGTAGTCTTCACCATGGAGACAAGACATTTAGTGTGACAATGAAGCTCAGTGAGAAATGTTTTTGTAATGTGACCATGTTGTATTTGAATTCCACACAGTACAATCAGATGTGGTAGTTTAGCTTCCCAGCTGTAATGTGACTGTTAGTCAGGCCTTCAAAAGAACGCAACTCAAACACAATCAAGAAAATCAGAGCACAGGTTGTAGTTTAATTATCTTTATTGTCTTGCTGTGTCATCCCTGGTGAGAGTACAGTGTCTCTTCCAGTCAGCTGCTGGTGGTCTGCAATTAGCCTCTGTCCTGTAGCTCCCACATCACAAACACAGGGGTAATGCTTGATTGAGGTCCTGGAGCCACAGTGAAATAAGCTGATTTCTCCTATGCTGCTCCTGCATGTAAGCTGCATTTAGAATAATTAAAGGATGCTAAGCTTTGTAATGCCTCATTGCTGTCCTGTCAGAGGTCACTATGGAAACTGCAAGGATTGTATCCCATTTTGCAAAATGTACATGATGCAAATGATTCCTATTTATTGTTATGTTTTTGTATGATATATTATGTGCATTTTGAGAGTTTTAGTTTAAAGCCTGACCTGAGTTTCCAAATTAAAGATTAAGTGTAACTATCCTTGTTTTTTCTCTTGTTTCAGGAAAGTGAACTGAGCAAGAAAAGAAAAGAATGTGAAAATCTTGAGCATGAAGTAAAGAAGCGACAGAAGAGATGTCTGGATTTGGTAAGTGAACCTTGTGCTCCATTGTTTCCTTCTGTCATACTCTCTTTAAAGCACAGCTGCGATGGACATAATGACAGCAGAGGGGTAGACGTGGATTTCCGCATGTTTGTATGAGTGTGGTTTTGTGTTTTTCTGGAACAGGAGAGCCAGCTTGAGGATGAGCGAGGCAAAAATGAGCAACTAAAGGAGGAGGCAGATCTCCTCAGGAGGAAGGCACAGCTGCTCGACCAGGTCGGTGACGCTGCTCGAGATATATAGGTTTTATTTTGTGTATAAAAATCATGTTTTTGGTCATCATCACTGACAGTTGTGATAACCAATCTTAATGCTATGATGGGATAACCTGCTGCTATTTCCCAGACTCGGGCTGAGAATGAGGAGCTGAGGGAAGATCTCTCTGAAGTGACCGCTCAACGCAATTCAGTTCTCGAGGAGAACCAGAGACTCCGTGCCAAACTGGAGAACCTAGAGCAGGTCCTAAAGGTACTATCTGAGTCAGATGCTTGGTGCGCTATTGTCAGTTTTGCTCCTTAGTGTCCCTGCTGATAAACTCTTTTCCTTCTGAACAGCATATGCGAGAGGTCGCCGAGCGAAGGCAGCAGCTGGAATTGGAACATGAGCAAGCACTGGCTATCCTTAAGTTCAAACAGGATGAAATCAAAAGGTTACAGCGGGTAAGAAATACAGCCTTGAGTTTTGGGGGTTTTTTTTGGTTTCGATCTTGCTAAAGTCATGCTCTCATAGCCTGTGGGTTACTTTCAGTGTAGTTAAGAAAAATGGGGCACTTTGTCCAGCAGGGGGCAACCTTTGGGCACCAATAAAGAATTTTATCAGTGCTGCTTGCTATGCTGTGAAAGTGAATTTTATGATGAAAGTTTACCGTGAATTGAATGTTTTTTTTAATCATCAGGCTCAGTTATTCGCCAAGAGGGAGCATGAAGGAGTGGTTCAGATGCTGGAGGTGAGTGTATGTGACACTATTATGTCTGCACGGGGAAGCACAAAAGCAAGTAAAACAACTCTGTGCCAGACCACGCTTTTGTACTGCCAGACTGCATAGCCCTGAGGTGCTTTCAAGCATTTAGGAGGACTTAGGATCAAATCCAAAGCTGGCAGTGTCCCACAAAAGAGTGAAGCATTAAAGAGTAACAAGAAAAAATGTCTCTATGTGACATACACTAATGTATTCCTTTCAGCTTAAATTCACTGAATAAAGTGTTTCTGTCTTTTAAAACAGAGCAAAATTCTCACCAGGTTTTTAGTAGGTTTAAAGACATTTCATTCTTTTTTTAGTAGGTCAAAAGACGATTCATTCTTCTAAAGAAGCCTGGAATTATAATTTACTGGAATCTTTATTCTTATCTAAACACCTGGCTGAGAAGCTGTGGCAGAAAGTACTTATATTTTTGTAGCTCTAGTAGGCCTGAAAACCGTTTGAACAGATGGCTCTTCTGCTGCTTTGTGACGTTTGTGCTTGCTCTCTGTGTCAGCGTAAGAATTCAAAATGAATCCAGATAGCAGATGACAGTTGAAATCCCCCTGCCTCTGATTGGCTGCTGATGCTGAACATTAAAAAAAAAGAAACTAAAAAAGGAGGGAAAAAATCAAAAATGTCATCATCCACAGTTGATGACTTTACATTCCTGTTGTCTGTGTTCCTTATTTCTCACGGTTCATTTTGCTGCGAGAGTTTGTTACTTAAAGCAGTGTGTATTTTATTTTAGGAGTTGACTCAGCTCGTGTTGCGGAGAGAGCTGGTAGAGTATAGTTGCTCTGTTTTCAAAATGCCTAGTTTCCTTCCTCTTGGCTGTGTTTCTCTCACTTTCTGTCTGTATTTAAACCAAAGCATCACAGGAGAAAGTCTCTTTCCCTCCCAAGAGCCCATGTTTTACTTGCCAACAAAACACCCGGCCTTACTCACTCTGTTAAAAAACAGTTTTTGCTAGATTATGAGGTGTGTGTGTGTGTGTGTGTGTGTGTGTGTGTGTGTGTGTGTGTGTGTGGGTGTGTGTGGGCTGCTATGGGCTGAGAGACATTCTAGTGATTCTGGCTTGTGAGCGGATTTCCTTGCTGACCTGGACTCTGACTGCTGTGTTTCTACTCTATTAATATTTAATTTAGTCTTTTCCAGTTTCAGTGCTTCACACACATGCATTTGCATCTTTTCTTTGTGCTTTGTGCCTTTTTTGCTAAGCAGAGTACACTGGACTGCATGCAGGTATTTCTTGAACCTCGTGTTCAAGAGCTTTTTATCTTCTCCTCAACAGGACCTCCACCCAGCCCTGGTCCTTAGAACCACCAAAACCCCAGTTGCTTTTATTTAGTTCCTTGAAATTGATGGAACTCTATTCAACATTAATTAGTGTAAAACAGCCCCTCAGAAATGCTTCACTTGTGAACAGTTGCTCATCTGAGGCTGTTGCGTTTCTCTTTTATTTATTTATTTTTTTTATGGTTACCGATTTGCATTTAAATCAGGTCATTCATATGGGGTGTAGGGTTAGGGGTTAGTGTATGTGTATAACACATTTATCACTCCCAGCTGCACTGACAGCACTTACTACAATTATCGGGTTGTTTAATCTTATTCCATGTACGCAAATAGTCTCATTGCCATTTAGATTAGATTAGATAAAACTTTATTAATCCCTCGGGTGGGTTCCTCCGGGAAATTTGGTAAATTTCTGATAGTATTCATCTGAGGTTTTACAAATGATTTGCGTCAGTGTTTTAATACTCATTACCCCCCAGCTCAGTGCAGCTAGATAAGAATCGACTACAGGCTTTGCGTAGGTGAGCACTAACAGGAAATGTTGTTCAGACACTTTCGTGTGAAGGCTTTTGTCAGATCAGCCTGCCAGGAAACTCCCACCGCAACCGGAAGTGAAATCAGCTACATTTAGAAACCCAGTAAGACAGAAGCAAGTAGTGTTCTGCCAAATTACCCCGCTGTCATAAAAGTGATTGCAAGCAGAGTGTTAAATGGAAGCAACATGTAACACCTCATAAATACTTTACTCCAGTTTCCCCTCCCCCTTTGCCTGCCTCCCTTTTTCCTTTCCATTTACCCAGCCAGTCTTTGTCATTTGTCTTTGCAGATTCTAACAAATGATGTAGGGACTTGTAACATTGTCTGTCTTGCAGAAACCCATATTTGCGTTGTGGATTACGTTATTTCATGCATTCATTTGTGTTTGCCACATTTTGTTGTCCTATTTGTCCATCTTTCAAAACAGTCATAAACATAAGAAATCAGATGTATCAAAAGTAAATGGCCTGCATTTGTATAGTGCTTTAATTAGTCCCTAAGGACCCCAAAGCGCTTCACACTACATTCAGTCATTCACCCATTCACACACACATTCACACACTGGTGGCCCTAATCATAAAAAGCTTTTCCATAGTTTCTAAGGAAATTGATTTAATTGCATTGAAGGTTTCTGCAGGACACTGACGGTGATAGATTGCTGATTAAAAGGAAAAATCCACCTTACCGCTCACATCCCAACATTCACACACTGTACTGCTAACTTAGGCAAAGCTCATTCGCTTGTAGACATCAGGTTAAAGTGTGTCCAGAAGAAACCTAAAGTATGGTAACACATCACACAGTTCCACCTGAAATGACCTGGTTAACAAATTGAGGACATCACATCTAATAGTGTTGAAAGGTGGATTTTCTCTCACACAAGTCACACTGGCACTGTTTGTGTGCATTATATTGGTTCTGCCTTCTGTGTAGTCGAAGGTACGAGAGCTGGAGGAGAAATGTCGAAGCCAGAGCGAACAGTTTGGCCTGCTGTCCCAAGAGTTGGAGAAGTTTCGAATGCAGGCCTCAAAGGTGGACCTGGCCAGCTCTAGCCTCCTCAACAACCCCACCCTGTCGGTTCTGACCAACGGGGTGGGCCTGACTACAGAGCGAGGTAAGTGGTTGCTTCACTTCACTTGCTTAATGACCAAAAGGAAAATCAAACAATCTGACTTACTATGTCTTGTTTCAAGATAATTTGCCAAATCATTGTTTAACAATAATTTTGCTTTCATGTTATAGAATCGTAGTTGGTGTAGTGGACACAGATGATGGCTTGGTAAAGAGCACTGAGCCACTTATAGAAAAGAGTTCTTTAAAATTATCCATATATATAATGATCAGGAATGCATCTCTCCAGATTTTAATTTCGAGATATTTTATCATTGTCTTCTGAACAATAAGGACACAATACACAATACCCAGTCCTTCTTCTTAATGTGACATTCTCTCTTTTTCCACCTTTGTGTGTTATAATGTAACCTCAATCCCAGCAGCAACAAATACATAGTGCAAATCTAGACCAACTCTTTCCTACTGTGTATATCCAACCCTTTTCTCTTACAATGTTCATGTGTTTTAGACTGCACTGGTGGCTCATGGGATATGGTGACTCTAGGTGAAATAGCCTTTTGGAGTCTCGAGGGAGGTGACACTGTCTCCTGCCCCGAGGGCAATGACCCACTTGGTATGCCCGCCGTCTCTGTTACTCATAATATGTGTTGGACAGTGTTACAAAAGCACCGCATGCGTTGACCTGTCATCTTACCTGCACGGTCACCGTTAACAGTCCAGCACCGTAACAGAGCTGATCTGTTACTCTCACCATAGCATGAGACAGTCAGTGTGTGGAGCATGGAGCACGTTAAGTCTCTTAACAGTCCTCGTGTGAAACATGTTGTCTTTATAGTGTGACCACTGACAGATGGAGATAGGACTTTTTTTCCTTCCTCTTTTTAATCAGCCATGTTCAGGCCTTGAGCCCCCTGCATGTCAACCAGTGACTTCACATGCCTAGCTGCTCGTGGATTCAACCAGGTTATGCAGTAAGAGGGCTGATGTATGTTCACTAGATGGTGGATTATCCTCTGCCTCTCTCTCTCTTGCTAGATGTGGCCACTGCACTACGCATGGGGGCTACCCCTCATGCTGCAGGGCTATCCAGGGTGGAGCGATCGCCTGTCACCAAGCATCGAGAGCTGCCCACCATCAGCGTCAGCAAGTCAGGCTCTTCCTCTAGCAAGTCAGAGACCACGCACCTCACGCCCAAGTCTGACACCCATCTCAGTCCGCACAAATCAAGCCCAACTCACGAGGTACCAGCAGTGAAGACGATGTGTAGTACATCACTTTTTTCTCAAATCAGAAAAAATGCTTTCATGCATTTTGTGTTTTTTTGTTTATTTTATACATGGTTCATATATTAATGGTAATATGATATAAATATGTGAAATTTCAACACAGTCTTACATGAAATATAATTTATAGTTATACAGTAAAGTTGTTTTAAAGCTGACACCATTAGCTAATGTGGCTGCTACATTTGAAAACCACCATCTGTATCTAGTAAGTTAGCCTAACGGTTGATAGGTTAGTTTTGAAGCACTTCATCTCTTCATCCTGATATTCTCCTTCTTTGTTTCGGCACACATGAAAGCAGATCGAGATTACTACACTGTTTGCATGGATTTAATGGATTAAAAAGCTCTCCTTAAACTTGTTGTCATCTCACGTTAGTGCACACTGTAACAGAAGAGTCCAGTGGAGTATTTTGGTTTTGCTCCAAAATATTTAGCATGTTTGTCCTGCCGGTGTGTGGTCCTGCATGCTATGCAGCCTGGTGGTCTTTTTATCCAGTCACTCGACTGCATACAATCAATAGAGCTCATATTTAGTGAGATAATCCACTCAGCTCTGTGGATTATAAAGGGTATACAGTAGTTGTTTGTGATTATCCTTAAAAAGTGCTGTTATTTCTTGCAGGTAGCCATTTATACCAGGTATTAACTAGCTCTGTAGTAGTTCTGTTCCTGTTTGTATTCAATAAAAAGGGCAAAAAGTCACTCGCAAACAAAGTGATTTTCTTTGCAGTCATTTCCAAACAGGCATGGCTTTATCTTGTGGCCTTTTAAGATAATATGTGTAAAGCATATCATACTCGTGAAATGTGCTCTCATTTTGGCAAGAAAATAAAGGACATCTTGATACAGAAGAAAGAGTTCATGCTGGCTAAAATAGGTTAAGAATTTCCACTAAAGAAATTCACTTGTTTAGGTCAGCCGCAACAATAAATGGAGTAAATTAAGGAGTAGAAACAGCTTCTAAAACACCTCTCTGTAATAAACTTTGAAAGATATCTGACCTATAGGGAAAGACTTGTTCCAGGACCATTGTGTTAGCTTGCAGAAGATTTTGATTTGTGTACGTAGCAAATTGTGGCACTTACAGCACAGTGCTTGGTCATCCTAGTTACCTCACTTTTATTGCAACTGCAGTCCTATAGATTTACTTTATTACTAAAGACTAAAAACCATTTAACTTTGCTCTTACTTTACTTTTAGCCTGTTCTTTTTAGATATGTCAGGTGACTGTCTCTCTGTTCATGCTGTTCTCAGGTGGACACAGCCAGTGAAGTAGAGGAGTTGGACATTGACATAGCCCCAGCACCTTGCCCAGCCAGCAGAGGAGCAGCAAAGCTTCAGGTGTTTATTGCAAGATACAGGTAAGTAATTAACTAACACAGGGGTTGTTCTGGTGAACATGAAAGTATGTGATGGAAACGATTTCATGGAAAATTTTTATCTCCCCCAGCTATAATCCTTATGATGGTCCCAATGACAATCCTGAGGTGGAGCTACCACTCACTGCTGGAGAATACATCTATGTATATGGAGACATGGATGATGATGGCTTCTATGAAGGTATGGGATCTTGTCATTTTTTTGTAAATCTACAAATCTTTACTTTCCGGTCTGTAGGACAGTGTTTTATGGTGGCTCCTTTCAGGCGAACTGATGGACGGACGGAGAGGGCTGGTCCCCTCTAACTTTGTGGAACGTGTTTCAGACGACGATGTCATGAGCACTCATCACCCAGAGATGGTGGACATGTCCCATAACTCGCTGATAGACAGCAGCCTGCACAGTGCCATCCACCAGCATCGTCTCCACGTGGGTGTCAGCACCTCAGAGAGGACAGAGGCCTCTGCTGCCTCTGACCCTGCCTCAGCCCCCTCAGATTCAGCATCAGCCTTGGCTGTCCCAGCCCCCCTCACCAACGGCCTAGACTTGGACTTGGAAGAGGTGGGAGTGGACATTGTGCCTTACCCACGTAAGCTCACCCTCATCAAGCAGCTTGCCAAGAGTATCATCATCGGCTGGGACCCTCCGTTGGTGCCGGCTGGGTGGGGCAATGTGTGGAGCTATAATGTGTATGTGGACCAGGAGCTGCGGCTCAATGTGCCCTTCGGTGCCCAGACCAAAGCAGTGCTGGAGCGGCTAGACATAAACCTCAAGGCCTATCGTGTGTCGGTCCAAAGCCTGACAGAGAAGGGTCTCTCGGACCAGCTCCGCTGCAGCATGCTGGTCGGTCGGGACGTTTCCGTGGCGCCCACGCAACTGCGCGTGGAGAGGATCACTGCTACCAATGCCAACCTGACCTGGCTGCCCAGCAACAGTAACTATGTGCACATTGTGTCCTTGAATGACGAGGAGTGTGAGCTGGTGAAGGCTGGCTGCTACTCGCTGTGCCTCAATAACCTATTGCCCAGCCTGCAGTACACCGTCAAAGTGGAGGCACGGCCACACCGCACGCCATGGGAGTTACCCGTGGAGCGACGTGAACACAGAAGTGCAACGATCACCTTCACCACACTGATGGCAGGTCAGGACTTACTCTTTTATCTTTCTGACGGCTTGTCACGATTTCCGGTATCACACGTGGTAAAAGCATTTAAGATGGACGTGTGTAAATGGAACACATGTAAGGTTCGTTCAGACTCAAAGATGGGGGTTTTTGCAGATTAATTCTATACCTCTATAAACTCAGACAAATCATCGCATATATCCAGTAAGATGATTATTTAATCTGAACATGTATAATGAACTCAAGACCTTTCAAATCATTTTATTTGTCTGTGTTTTCCTGAATCTTTGCAACATCTTACCAGAGCTTTGGCTAGATAATTTATCAAGCCAGCTTCCTTAAGACTTTTAAGTCTAATCATATGTACATGTCACTTTGCTCTTGGCAACGTGTCCCCATCAAATTGGTGAGAGAGTTACATCATTAATGATTGTAGGGAACACCTCCCATGACTGTACTGCTGGTACAGGCAACCCAAATGAAGATGAAAATCAAGACTGTAAGCAAAATAAAGACAGTGTGAAAATGCAGCGTGAAGCAATGCATCATTTTTATATCAGTATTTCTACTGATTTCTACATTATGTTAACAGTGAAGGGAAGAGAGGTTTCAAAGATCCTGTGGATTTATTTACTCTTGTAAATAAGTAAGCTTACAATAGTATGTTAGTATAGTCACTGTTCATGCTTTGTGTTTTTAATTATGGACTCATATGAAGTTGGTACCGTTTTGCCAGGCAATAGTATTTAAGATTTCAGAAATGAACTACGCTATATAATGTATAATCATCAGTGTGATATATATTTGAGTTGCATCTCTCCAAATGATCCTTCAAATTTGCTTAAGTTCCATGCCCTCAGTCTGGGATTTCAGGTATATGGTTTTCTAGTGGCCATTAGAGTAATAGATGGCAACTTTCTTGGTAGAAACATGTCCCCATAGTAAACATTATTCCTCCTCCAAAGCTTTGTATTTTCAGTATGAGTCATTTACTCAGTCCTATGTTCAGTTTTTGACATGCTTCTCTTTATTTTGCTGTGATGTTTTAAATCTCTGCAGGCCCCCCCGATGCTCCTCTGGATGTTCAGCTGGAGCATGGTCCATCTCCTGGAATTGCTCTCATCAGCTGGCTACCAGTCACTATAGATGCTGCAGGGACCTCCAACGGAGTCCGTGTAACTGGATACACTATATATGCTGACGCAAAGAAGGCAAGAACTTCATGTCTGTTTTAAACTTAAAATTGTAATCTTGATTTTAAGACAGTATTCAGATATTTAACCAAAGTCTGATTATCGTTCTTCTATCCAAGGTGCTTGAGGTGTCTTCCCCAACAGCTGGTAGTGCCCTCCTGGGTCCCTCTCAGATCCACTCCCTGCTGGCAGCTCAGGAGCTCACTGTCCGCACCACATCCGCCCATGGGGAGTCCTGTGACTCTCTGCCGGTTAATGTGCCCTCAAAGCTGGCTGCCATCATGGCAGGCCCGGCTGTCACTGCCCCACTTCTGCCACCTCTGCCCTGTACTCCAGTAGGTCCCAGTAACCTGCCCCCTTCACCATCCTATGGAAACTCTGCTGCCAAAGTGTCCACGCTGCACAGCTCTTTGCCATCAGAGATACATATCACTGGCCTCACAGTGGAGGCTGCTGCCAACTCACCTTCTGCCCTCCGTTCAGAAGAACTCTCGTCTTCCTCATACGTGAAGGCCTGGGCCAACCCTTCATCTGCTGCTGCCTTGGCTGTTGGCGAGGTCACATTATCTGTAGCCTCCACCATTACCCCAGTGGTGAGCCATACTCTTCCATCCTCCTATATATGAGAGCCCCTTGAAGGTGATAGTAATAGATACGCAGTTTTTCAATTTCCTGTAAACAGTCTGTCATTGTTGTTTTAACCTCCTAAGACCCAAACTCTTTCATGGCATGCATTTTTAATTTCTCTTTGCTATTTGGCCTGATTGGGACCTGGTGAATGTAAAAACAAAGAATTACGTGAATTTTTTTTAAATCAGATTTTTGTTTCTGAGAAAAATGAGATCCACATATGAGGACATTTGCTTTAATTTTCGATAGAACAGTGGCAGTATAATGTCCTCGTTAGTGGATATCAGGCCCTCATAGAGCAAAATTTAGTATTTTGGTCTAGACAACCCAAAATGTGATGTCCACATGGACAGGTCCTAGGAGATAAAGCAGATTTTTCACAGCACTTTTTGTATATCTTTTTAAAAAATTATCCTACTTAGCTGTGCATTTCTTTGAATCTGAGTATGCTATTTTTAACTATACTATATATAACTGTACAGTATTCTTTTTTTCTTATCTTCCAAATTTGGCCTTCACACTGCACATTTCTTGTTTTTTATTTTAACTTTTGTGTGAATCCTCATGCTCCATCTGCCTCTGGACTGTGCTGCTGGAACACATGAATTTCCCCACTTTTATATGGAGCCAAAATAAAGACTAAAAATGAATTACATGCATCATTAATTCAACTGAAGCCATGTGTAATATGAGCATCAATCATTGCAGCAGTGTTTATATCATACAAAATAAGGAAAAGCACAATAGGTGCCTGAAGGGAACTGTAGCACTTTACCTTCACTACATGAGTTCACAATTTGTTTGTAACCACTAATAGATATCTCTGGCTCTTGACAAAGGCGGTCGCACTTTCTCCCTCTCCCTTCCCTTATCTTTCCTGCTTGGCTTTCTCATGTCTCTGTCTAGTCTTGTCTGCTTCTCTCCCTCTACCCTGGAAGAGTCTCAGAGTCTGTTTTCTAAAACCTAAAAAAGGAATTATGGATTTGATCAACTGGTCCCTGAATGCAAATGACACACTCTTCTCGACGAGAAGCCTGGGTTCGGGAGAGCCCATTGAAGACATCTGTCTTTTTGGAATCATGATAACAGGGTTCTTGCTGATCGGCGCTGGCTTGGCCCTGGCTTGGCCCTGGCTTGGCCCTGGCTTGGCCCTGGCTTGGCCCTGGCTTGGCCCTGGCTTGGCCCTGGCTTGGCCCTGGCTTATCAAAGAATAAAGAAAGCGGAAACAGCTGTTCAAATCCCCACAAGGCTGCCCGCTATGTTGATTGGAACGATGGAGCGAGCCGTGGCTTCTCAGAATGGGCTCATTAGACGCAGCACGAATGACATCTTGGAGAAGCTTGCGGCTGCTGTGAGTGCTGAGACTCTGACAACATCTGACAACATCTTGGAGAGGCTCACAGCTGTCGTGAACACTCATGCTCTATGACCAAACTGGATAACATCTCGGTGTAGCTGGATAACATCGTGGAGAGGCTCACGGCTCTCCAACGGGAATGGTGAGGAACCAGTGATGGACATTAGATCGACTGTAAAATTGACATGCAGTGGTTCGCACTAAAGCAAGAACACCACCATTATTTCATGCGGCTACCATATCGGCGCCAGCTGCGGTCTCAAGGCTGGAGCTGAACATAACAAACAATTTCTCCCCTGATAACAAACTGTGTTTAGACTCTTTGTTCCAAACGCCCTTGTACGCTTATCTCCAAGGCCGAGTCGGACGGCAGGTCTGGGCCCGGCGCTGGATGAATAGCTGCAGGGCAGGATGGCTGTGTCTGGATCGGCTTACTTCTCACCCCTTACCCACCCCTGTTGCTTGTCACATGCTTCATGATGTTGTGATGTGGACATTTATGTGCTCTTTGTGCAGAGGAGTTTTTTTGTTTTCTGTTCTCATGCTGTCCCCCCATAGGAGCCCAGCATGAGTAGAGGTCTCTTTTTCCCCCTCCTCGTCTTCCCCATTGTATTGTACATTTCAGTGTTTTTCCATAATACTACCGGTCTCCGACCTGTCTCCCCATGTGATGTCTGTGTTGTGTATGTAAGGTCGGGGGGGGACCCATTTCGCTGCAGGGCAACTTGCATGTGACAAATAAAGGCTTTCTTGACTTGACTTGACTAGATAATCCAGCATATTGTTAATGGCTGCAGTTTGCCAAAGTGTAAATAATACGCTAGATTGAGGCGTCCTGTCCTTTTTGACAGACAGAATAATAAACACCTTTGTCTGACTATTTTTTTCCATTTCCAGGTTAATGTGACCTCCCCGGCCAACTCAGCACCTCAGCCATCTCCAGTAGCGTCACCGACACCTGCTCAGGCTCCATCAGTGGCAGCAGCAGCACCTGTGTTGGAGCAGCACAGAGACACCGACAGCCCTGGAACTATACGTCCATTCCCATCTATCACAGAGTTCATCGAGGACCCCAGTGCCAAGCTTGGGACCCCTGAACGCATCCCTACACCACCCAAAGCCCCAATTACAGATCTCCTTAACCCTCAGGACACTAACCTCATCCGTCCCCCCAGCACTTCTCCTCTGGAGTCAGAGGTAGAGGAGGAGCATGAAAATACCCGCTTGGTGTCCATCGAGGAGTTCCTGACACAGGACCAAGACCCAGTGTACTGCAGGAGGCAACAGGTCAGCCTTGTTTTAACTGGGTTATTGCTGTTTACTACAAAATTAAATGTAACATGTACTCTAAGTGTCTGTTTATTGAATCTGATTATAGTTTAGGTATTCAGAGGTGCACCTAACTTCAGTGTAGATTATATGTCATACTTGGTGAAATCAGATTTGAAGGAATAAGGCATTTAAAGGATATTGCTCTGCCATTGCAACATTACCCACAAAGACACTCAGCAGTCAACATCTTAGCCTGAGATTCTGTTGTATTACTCAAGAAGTCGTAGGCTACAGATATTTTTTATACTCCAAACTTGTGGAGACTGAAGAAGTCACTTGGATGAGTGGCGAAACGTTTCTTCCATTGAAAACACTTTGTGCAAATGAACAGAATCAACTTTTTGAGATTTCCTTATCTGGATGATTGAGCATGCATCAAGACTCACAACTTGTAGTTTCCATAACCAACCAATAGAAAGTGTTTCATATATGCAGACTTTAAAATAAACAGGACGTGTACCTGGAGGTGACGGAGTTAAAGGTGCTAAGATGTTTTTGTGAGTGGCCAGAATATACAAGATTGGATATATGTCTATCAGACGGAGGTGGGATTGTTGTGGAGACAAGGCTGAGGTAGCTTGGACATGTGCAGAGGAGGGATAGTGGACATATTGGACAAAAGATGTTAAAGATGGAGCTGCCAGGTAGGAGAAAATGAGGAAGACCAAGATGATGTTCATGGATGTGGCTAAAGAGGACACGAAGAGGGTGGCTGGTGTGACAGAAGAGGATAGTAGGTGTAGGGTGAGATGGAGGCAGGTGATCTGTTGTGGTGAGCCCTAAAGGGAGTTGCAGAAAGTAGAAGAACAACATCAACTCTCAACATGTCAAGTTTTTTGTTTTACGCACTTATTAAGAAGCCCTAAATAATTAAAAGTTAATAAATTGGCTGCAAATTTAAGACCATATTGAACATATTGATTGATGCGTTGATGCATGGAGCCAAGGCCATATAAACACCTTCCATGCTCTAGTCTTGTATATGCAATCGTTTGCGCCCTTTCAAGCTGTGATGCATAGATATTATTTCATTCTGTGCATGATGTAATGTTTCCTCAGAGTTATGTCAGAGGGATTGTTGAACCTCCCAGTGACTACCATGCAGACAACAGCCACTCAGATCTGTCAGACATCCTGGAAGAAGAGGAAGAGGACTTTTACTCTGACCACCTCGGTGAAGTACAGGCAAGGGGATGCACAATTGGAGCTAACAGGGTAAAGAAAGTATTTCGTACTATGACCGCAGCTATACACATGCTTGTTTGCAGAGATACTTTCCAAGTTCTGCTTTTTAAATGAAACATGCTTCTTTTAATTTTTCTTCCAGAGTTTAGTTCTCATTTTGAGGCCTTGTTTCTTCTGTTGGAATCATGATTGTGTCTGATTGTGATTCTTGGTTTTTTCCTTCCTCTTTCATTTCTCTTCCTTCTTCATGGTGGCGTTCTCATCCGTTTTGTCTGCACTTGCTTTATTTTCACTGAACATTATAATGTTCCATCCTACCTTCACCGAACCAATCTTGTATGAATAAAACTGTGGCCCTTGCAGTTGTGTAAGTTGGAGGCTCCAGACAGTGATGAGGAAGTTCTTGAAAAGATCCTTAAGTTGCCTCCTTATGTCTACCCCAACAAGCAGCTGTTCAGCATCCCCGAGATGACAGAGGAGGAGGACAGCAGTCAAGAAGAGCATTTAAGTCGCCGCAGCCAGCATCAGCCACAGCTCACCCACCTCCACTCCAGAAACCCAGAACACCTCCATCCTGGCCCTCCACATCACCGTAACCCACACCCACAAATCCCCCCTCACCATCACCACCTCAACCAGGAACCCAGATCCCTAATTAAAGAGCCTTTACCCAAACACGGGGCCTTGCAGGTCAAGCCTAAGACACAGCACAGAGTACACTATGCAGAAACGGTGGACACCGTCAGTTATCCGGAAGCAGAAGACACAAGTTTATATGAGGGTCCTGCCAACAGACGGGTCTCTGCCCACTGTCCTCCTCGGCCAACCCACACTAGCAAAGACAAAACACTGCTTCGAGGGCTAGGTGACCGCCTTAGGAGGGAGGCCATGCTCAGGAGTCAGATGGCCGTTGCCGCTGCGGCCAACCCCGGTGATGGCCCTACCCCACCAAGACCCTACCCAGTCAGCAAAACAGTACGAACTATGAAGTCACCCATTAGTCCTGGGGTGGAGATTGATGTTGAGTACGGTACAGATGACAATGAGGAGCCTGTGGAATATACTCCTAGGGAGGTGGTGGTGCAGCAGATGAGCTCTGAATGGTGGGTAGAGGGGGCCCAAATGGAGCACAGCAGACCTCCTCAGCGCCGAGGGCCGAAGGCTGATCCGCTGGTAAATGTTGGTCCGCTGGTGTGCCGTCCCAGACCCATCCTCTCCTCTGTAGTTGTGCTAATCAACCCTTGAGCTCTTTAGAGGAAAACTCATAACCCTCCCACTCAATAGACTTTGCCAATACATGGCTACACACAATACATTGCTACCGAGTGGATTCAGCTAATGTTCCCCCTCTGCGTGACTGCACTCATTCCTGCTGCTTTCCTATTCTCCTGCACATTGAAACCCCATCTCTGTGTTTTAAACTAGTCCAGACTGCCTTGTCTTGCATTCGTTTACAGTCAGTGTGCTTTGGTGCGTGGGTGTGCGTCTGCTAATACTGCTGCAGTGCAAGAAAATAATATGCTTATGTTGCGTGCATGTAGAATACCCTGGAGTGTGTTATATATTAGATGTGACTCTGATCTCTGCTCCAATAAGAAACAGTTTAATAATTTTCCTCTCCTCCCATGTAGTGCTTAAACATCATACCTCATATTTCTTTTCTCTTTTTTGATTCTTGAGCAGGAGGTCAGCCAGATCCCTCCAGCTGAAGCACGTCCATCATGGAGAGGCCAAGCAGAGCTTTCCTGTAAACCCGCATGCTTGCAGGCTAGGAATCTCAAAGGTCAGAGGCCTTTTCCCCTTTCGTGTTTGTGCTTCCCCTCTTTCTCATTGCTTTCTCTTTTCTTAACCGAAAACAGTGGGTGTGAGACGGTGCTGACACACCTGTGGTTTCTGTTGGCAAACCTCCCCCTCTCTCACATGGAGGTAGTCAGATTAGCACCTTGTGTAGGAAGGAGGGGGGTGGGGTGGGGGTTTAGGGAGAAGGAGGTGCTGTAGCTGCAGTGGAGTGAAGTGAGAGAGAGAGAGGCCGCTAAGCTGAGAACCGGCTTAACCTAAAGTGGCTTGTCATGACAGGAGGAAGTGACAGACATTAAAATAGTAACCTCGATTAGCCAGCAGAGAAATGGCTCGCAGTTTGGACGTACACACCCCTCTGCTTTTCTCTTCTTTCCTCCAGATCTCGTCTCACTTGCTTCCCATTGTTGATTCAACAAGTTGCCCTTTGAGTTAGCAAACCTGGCTGTTCTGATAAATACACAGTTGACTGCACACATATATGCGCAAGTGAACACGTGCACAGATAAGAGGAAGGGCTTAGGGAGAAGTTCTGTTCTATCTACTAGAAAATCAGTGAGGATGTGAAAGTGTGCGAGTCGTCTGCCCGTGACTCTTGCCACAGATGGGCTGATTCTCTCTAATGAGATAGAGAACGCATCTCTTGAGTGCAGCTTAAAGCCTCACTACAGCTCTTCAAATTTGTCTCTTGCTGTCACATAGGCTTCAGTGGCAGTGCTTTTAATCACACTGCTGGAATCTTTTGTGCAATAGTGCGTATCTGTTGCCTGCTTTGCGTAGTTTGCACTGTATTAAAAGCACCTCTAAAATTATACTAGGACTGTTTTTTACATGTTAGGTTTGGTCTGCAAGTAAAGGTGTTGAAAGTTAAACTGGAGAGTGGGTCAGACACCTTATTCCACAGTTGGAGTTTGTGAGCGTGTGCACGTTTGTCAAATGGCTCACACAGCTTAGGATCAGTGGTTTAGCTTGATTACCTCTTTTAAGGACATGCCAGTGCTAGGCGAACGCTGCTCATGGCAACGCAGTTGGTGGGCAGTGGGGGAGGTGCAAGCTTGCAGTTCTATTTGCAGAATTCATTGCAAGCTAAGCACGGCTGCTCTGCAAACTCTGTTGTGTTGAAATAGCTAATATTATAATAGTAAGAGAGAATTGCATCTTAATACCTATAAAATAAATTGCATGGGATTAAAGGGAAATACTTCCACAAAGTAACTAATTCAGAATGAGAGTTATGTACACTGTTGGTATCATTTAATGATACAAGTGTGCGGTTGACTCCCTTGTCCCGTGGAGCGAGCTGAATTATCTGCAGCTCAACGTGACAAAGACCAAAGAATTGATTGTGGACTTTAGAAAGACCAGGAAACCTGTGACCCAGTTTCAATCCAGGGGGTCGATATGGACACTGTGGAGGATTATAAATGCCTCGTAGTACACATAGATAATAAACTGGACTGGGTTAAAAGCACCACTGCACTCTACAGGAAGGTCCAGTGTCATCTCTATTTTCTGAGCCGGCTGAAGTCTTTCAACAACTGTTTTTATGAGTCTGTTGTAGCCAGTGCCATCTAGAGAGCTTTAGCATGTCGGGGGAGCAGATTGAGGATCGCAGATGCCAACAGACTGATTGGCCATAATGTTGTGGGGATGGAGCTGGACTCCCTTAAGGTGTCGGATAGGCGGATGTTGTCCAAGATAGGAAAATTGTTCGTGCCTATGCATATCTCCCTGTACAACTACAGTAAAATAACAAAGTTTTACAGAATATATTTAATCTGTAATATTCTGGATATTTATAACTATTTGTATATATTAGAGCAATTTTCTAATCATATTTGTGTGTGTGTGTGTGTGTGTGTGTGTGTGTGTGTGTGTGTGTGTGTGTGTGTGTGTGTGTGCGCGCGCACGCGCAGGTGGTGTGGAATCACCAAAGACGAAAGGAGACAGTGACATACGCATCTTTGTGGCCCTCTTTTCATATGACCCTGCCAGTATGTCACCCAATCCTGACGCTGCTGAGGAGGAGCTTCCCTTCAGCGAAGGACAAATCATCAAAGTATGTCCACACACTGCTCAGGCCCTGATGGCTCAGCATGTTCTGATTTCACAGCATTCCTGTTTTAGACATGCAGCTCAATCTGCATGTTTGTATAGTTGCCAGGGTTGCTGTGGGTTATTCACAAGCCTTAAAGCCTTCTTTGTTATCATCCCCATTAGTTTAGGTTATGGTTACATGAGCTAACACGCTAGGGAGCATTAACCAAAAAACTGCTGGCCTGCTTGTCTTGCAACAGAGTGACAGAAATCTGCATACTGAAATAGTGGAAACCACAGATTAAAGTAATTATCACGCTGCTGAAGGTTTCATAACAAGAAGTGATTATGGCTTTAATGAGGCCTGAATGTAATTCATCCTTTTAACATTGTTTGGTTTTTATCTTTATTTGCAAAGATTTGAAAATGTATTTTAAAAAGGCTGATTTTGATGTTGGTTGTGCAAATTGTAGCTCAGAGGATAATGCAGCTTGCACATTAGAGGGACATTTAATGCACCCATTTCATTCTAGAGTATTAATGTAATGCTGACCTGTATAAAATCTATATGCCATCAGTTAAAACAACTCATTTTAGTTGATACATTTCCTCCTCCTTCAGGTTTATGGAGATAAAGATGCAGATGGGTTCTATCGAGGAGAGTCAGGCGGTTGTCTGGGCTATGTGCCATGTAACATGGTGTCTGAGATCCAAGTGGAGGATGAGGAGACCCGGCAGCAGCTGCTGCAGCAGGGCTTCTTATCCACAGCAGCTTCCATAGAGAAGATAGGTATGTGACTGTGTTAGTCAGACATTTTCCCCCAACACAGCAGTATTAGTTCTGTTGTTTTGCCATTTAAAGGTGATTTGGTTGTCTGTTACTGATGATGTAAATGCTAATATTTTACTCATTATATCATCCCTGTTCATGTTTGAGTGGGAAGTGAAAATGGCAGCACAATTGTTGCAAAACTTCAATGTTTTGAAAAGTGACTTTAAAATATCCGTCATTTTCAATCCTTCTGTTGATGTCTTCATTTTCTGGAGAACATCTGACAGTTGGTTTTAAGTTGATTTAAAATTGGCCCAAAATATTGAATATGTTCTTATGTTCTTTCTGCTAATAAGGTAATAGTAACCATTGCAGGAGTCTAAAAATGAAATGGGAGGCAAAGTCTCTGTGGCAAGCAACCGAACAGAATCAAGCTAACACTTTGCTTCTGTTTCCTGCTTTGTACCCAGAGCTGTGCTGTTGCAGATGGTTTAACCTTTTCACTTCCACTTGTCACTGCTGTGTCAGCTGCTCACTGGCTCTCATGTGTTAAATAGCTCTCCACTGGCTTTTCATTGTCTACTTTATGTGGTCTGCTGCTCTCAAAAATTACATCTGTGTTTCTTTTTTTATTATTATTATTATTTGGTTTTCCTTTCTAAAACTCCATTAAGGCACTCGCACACACGCACAGCTTCCACGTCGCCCCGTTCCACCGCCGAAACCGAGACGATCCAAGAAAGGTGTGTCTCGCTGCAGATTGCGGCCCCCCGCTTCTCTCCTTTATCCTCCCTTCTGGTTTGCTTCTTTTTCTGTCTCTTTCACTTTAGATTTTGCTCTTTCAGTTTGCTGCCTGCCATTCAGCAACTGGGGCATGGGGGATTTTTAAACCAGCTACTCAAGTAATGAATTCAGACAGCTTCCTAGAATTGTGGGCAAATACTTCCATTATGAATGGAGTATCTGTCGAGTAGTTTCGTACTTTACAATTAAAGCCAAGTATTTAAAGGCTGTTTATGCTACCATCTCTCCACAGGTTAAGTGTGCAACAGCTTTTCAAAAGTTCAAAGACACATACATGAGTCCTGTCATTGGCTATGCATGTAATACACGGATATAGTAGCAGGATGTTGCCATGTGTTGCTAATTCATTAAGAACCTCAAAGAAGGTTTTTGTCTCCTGCTCCTGTGTCACAGTTGAATTACATGGTCACCTACAGATCACTTTGTTGAAACATCCATTCCCCTCTGCGCTCCACCTGTGACTTTGCGTGCTGCCTGTGTGATGACCTGCAGGATTATTTTCAGACAGTGCCTTGTGTCATTCTGTGACTCTTCCTGTACTCTTTTCCCTTCACCCCGTCTCTTCCAGTCAAGTCTGCAGACATCTGCGAGGAGAGTGTAAACTCCTCCAGTCAAGGTTTGTAGCTCTGCCCGCCTCCGTTTGCACCTGCATGATCAGGTGACTGTTTCAGTGTGCCCTGGAGGACAGCATGCCTTTACCTGCTGCTGCAGCTGGAGTTATTTTCTGTTATTTTCTATTTTCTTTTTGTTTTGTTTTTTTTAATGGTTGTAAACATGAGAACTGTATTCAGAGTTGCTGATCATGTCGCCTTCATTCATCCTTTTTAGAGTACGTTTGACTCTTGGCCTTTAAACCCATTAAAAGTAAGGAACACTAACAATAAATTCATCTTCTTTGAGTTGAAAATGCATCAAATGCAGGGGAAATCATCTGCTTGCAAGGGGCAGCCAATCAGAAGAGGGAGGGTGAAAGGAGTTAAAAGCAGCTTGTTTCAGCCAATGGTTGAACTGAGAGGCTCCACTGATTCCCAGTGTGAGAGCAACTGTGGATCATACAAAGATTAAATATCACATAATAGTTACTCTTTAACGGCTTATCATTAACCCTTAGTTATAAAGGTCAAACAGTCCCTTCTGTCCCTTCTTTTCATCTAATAACATCCATTTGTCTCCATTTTTGCTAACAGTGTTGCAGAGTAATTTACTCTCCCCGCCTCAGGATAAATATTTGCTCCAACTTATGTTTAATGGGGCAGCACAGTTCAGGCTGCCATCACCTTTTTCATGAATTACAAATGCTAACTCTCTCTGCTAATCTTCTGTTCTTGTTGTTCTGATGTGACTTTCCTTCAGCTGAGCATGATGCTGAGCGAGTCGAATGTACGTACACGATCAGTTTATTGGAAATGCCCATTTTCAGGACTCTGTACTAAAAAAAGTGTTTGTCCACCCACCCCCCTTTCTCATTGGCTGACAGATCCCAGCCAGGTGGATCCCTCAGCCACTGCAGCTGTGGGGAAGCCAGCCCCAGGAGCCCGAAGGATGGTCGCCATCTTTGATTATGACCCACGAGAGAGCTCCCCCAACACCGACATAGAGGTTAGGACTGCAGATGCTTTCTTTTTGCTTTATGGGGCTGAAATGTTTGCTGATTACCTGCTCTGTTTGTTATGCCCCTGTCCAGGCTGAGCTGACCTTCAGTGCTGGAGATATCATACATGTGTTTGGTGACATGGACGAAGATGGCTTCTTCTACGTAAGTCTGAAAATGACTAGGAGATCTGACATGACTGCAATATTATGTGGCTCTTAAAACGTTTAACTTTACTTTGCTTAAAACTTAACTTTACTGGCTGTAGCTGTACCACTTATAAAATACCTTTGTAGTAGAGAGTGCATTTCATCAAATTACCACCTTCTCTTTCAGGGTGACTTAAATGGCCACAGAGGCCTCGTCCCCTCCAACTTCCTGCAGGCCGTCCCAGATGATGCTCCTGTGCAGCCTGCACCTGAACCCAAGAAAGAGTCACAGGTAGCTTTGAAACTGTGGGCAATGGCCTGACCTACATGGTTACAAGTCACTGACATCCCAGATTTCTGTGTTTCTTTTTGTTATCACTCACAAGTATGTCTAATTTCTGGTTGTTGAGTTTGTTGTTTCTTTAAACCTGTTTTGTTTCATTAATTCTGCTCTGTCACATTTCTTTCATCTCACTGTTTCCTGCATGGCCTTTTCCAGAAGCAAAAACGTTCTGTACACTTTGAGACTTGATCGTAAGTGTTTCTAGGCGATCAACGCTCTTGCTGTCTGTTTACTTCCTCCTTAAAACCTTCTCAACCCGTAGCTGTACACTGCTTCTGTGATCCTGCCCCTAAATGTGAACCACAGGATGAGTTGAAATCTTTCTTCCTCTGTGTCTCCCTGTTACTGTTTCCTTTATCAAATATTAATTCTAATAGAAGAAATGATGAGCCCATGTTGTGTAAATGAACTTCAACAGTGTTTTGCTTTGCTGCTTTTTAAACTCTTGATTTCCTTTTTTCCTAGGATGCTTGGACGTCTTCCACAGAGCCACAGGAATCTGGGCCATCAACACTAGAAGAATCTTTGCCCCCTCAAACTGAACCTGCTTGCCCCGCCATGACAGAGCACACAGATCTACAACCCCAATTGGCACCCACTGCAAGCCCCACATTAGACCTGGACCCTGCTCTGGGCCCAGCTGTAGTGAAGGCCTCAGACCCCCGTCCTGTGGACAGCCCTGCACAGGCCGAATCTTCTGTGCAAGGAAAGAAGAAAAAAGGTTTTTTCTCCAAAGGCAAGAAGCTGTTCAAAAAGCTGGGATCCAGCAAGAAAGAATGACAAACTTTGGACATCTGACACACAACACTTGTGTCACATTAAAAGCACTTTTTCTGTAACTGTAATTCTCAGTTGGTAGTCGGTGCAGTTAGCAGCTATCAGATCTAATAATTGATGCTTTAACTGTCAGTAGTTCTACATTTGCCTTAGAGCACTGGTAGACCAGCTGTTAAATATAGAATACCCTAAAACACCCAACGGCATCACAAGAGCATGTATAGATGCATGTTGAAGTGAGCAATTACTTCCTAATAATCTGAGCATTTGCAAAATTTCAACTCATTGGAGGCTTTAAAGCAGTTTGAATCTCCTTTAGGACTGACTTTATTTAGAACAGTCAATACGGAACAGAGAAGACGTCATCCCAACTCAGAGACAGCTAATGAAGTGTTAGCTTTAATGCTCGTGTACTGGTGCCACTTTATTTATTATTTGAAACAAACAGACAGAGGCAGCACGCCGTCTCTTCCTCTGTGTCATTATTAAGAATGCACTATCTATCCTGAATGGATGCTTCTCTCTGTGTTTCTTGTCTTTAAGAGTATTTATACATTACTTTGTACAGAACATGATATTTATTTGTATCGGATTCCTGCCCTAACAGTGGTCACACCGCATGAAGTGGCATCGGGGCGTAAAATTAGAGGTTTAGAGCTGTCAGAGACAGCAAGGATCCACTTTGGTATGTGTAGTTTAGAGCTAAGACATCGTGGCGTTTGTGGTTAACAGTCCTGACTGTTTGTTGGCGTTCAATGTAAAGAATGTGAAGGGTTCTCCTTCTTTGGCATGTGTGTGTGTGTGTGTGTGTGTGTGTGTGTGGATGAAGCCACACAATCGCTGGTGAGACTGAAAACAGTTGCCTTTCTCAGACATTAATACAGGAACTCTTGATGGCTGTGTCAACAGTCATAACTGACCTAACTGTTACTTGTTTGCCATCTGTGTGTGAGTGTTAGTGTGCAGAAATGAGCAGTAGCCAACAGAGCTGCAACTGAATGAAGTATTTGTTGATTAATCGGTCAGTCATTTAGTTTAAAACCAGGGGGATGCCCGTTAGATCCCTGCAGCTCAGTGCGACTCCAAAAGAAGAGAAGAAGAGTCAGTGATTATGTTTGAGAAGCTAAACTAGAATAAACTCATGTGTGACCCCTTTCAGCCCACTTCCTGCTTTGTGTCTGTGGGACTAACCTGTATATGAGGAGGCAGGTGCTTGAAAAATAATTAGATTTTGAACTTTATTTCCCTGTATTTGGGGGTTGAGCCATCATGCCATGCATGGTGGCTCAACTGGGTTTTGACACAAACATCTTCAACATCTCTCAGTGTGAAAACGTCATGATTAATCAACAATTGCTTTACTGTTGCAGCTCTGCTTAATCTGTAGTCCCAAATGAAAACTGTGAAAATATTGTAGCTGGTCATAGATACTGAGCAGTGTTAGCCTGTGGGGTGTGGTGATGTTTGAATGTGGCACACAGAGCAGCACTTTCTTAGAACAGCGTTTAAAATGAGCAGTTTTCAGTCATTGCTGTGGTGGTTAGCTGCACTACTGTAATGTGATAGACTCTGCAATAAGTTGTTGATGTGTGTTTAGTTTTGCCTCCTCGTGTAAATGCAGTCACATAACTGTAGTCAATTTGAATGGTGTTACGTGATCCCTCTTCAGCCCACACGGCGTTTTTCTGTTCGCACATTTGCATCACAATACTGTCAAAGTTTCTTCAAAAAGTAGAGCTTGAGCAATGGCGGCTCTTGCGTTTGACTGCAGGGGAACAAACACAGAGCCGTGCTGACACACACACACACACAGGGCTGTTAGGTAGCTTCTCAGGTTTTCACACCTTTCCTTTTCCATGCTGAGCGTGTGGTTTTTGAAAAAGCAACAGGAGATGCCAAAATGTTCGGTGCTTTCCCTGGTTTACTAGCGCTGGCTTGAAGGCCCGTGTGGCAGGTGGAGTGAAGGCTCAAGCTGGAGGCACGTTATTTATTTTCTTTTTCTTTTCTTTAATGTGATGAATGTTTGAATTTTGTCAGTGTTAAAATAAAGGGAGCGTGATGATGCCAAGAATTTAAAAAAAAAAAAAAAAAAGAAGACAGGGGCTGGATTGACACTTTAGATGTGAAGTAGCCGGGACAGAGGCAAGAGCGAGGCTGTACTGTCTGACTTCTTCATGTGTTTCTTTTTTTTTTAAGAATCAAAACAAGGGCGGATGCTTAACAGTTGCCGAAATGTACAGCAACCATTTGTACTTGTGTTGGATTTGACGGCCTTTAATGCACAATTATTTCTCTACCTGCTGAGTAGTAACATAGGCATCCCCCTCCCCCTCCATATGTTGTAGGACCCCTGTAGGCAGTATTTTAGCTCAGCTGATCATATTTAGCCTTACACGAAGACCTTGTTTAGTCTTAATCTGTTGTTTACAGGATGTTTATTGATTGCATGCATACTAATGTTATACCCATGTTTGGCCTTATTTATGTTGCTGTCACATTCTCCGTCTTTGCGGGCTCCCTTTTGAATTGTAGATGGTGGATGCAGCGGGAGATGGAGCTGTAGGAGCTGTCTGTATGTACTGAACAGTGTTGGGACTATTTTCATACAATGCAGATTTTTTTTTGTAATCTTTCCTGAGCTGCATTTATTCATTCATTCATTTGTTTGAAACCAGTGTAAGATTTACCTTTTTATATTATATATAAATATATATATAAATGTTTTTATTACCCATTTTTGGAAGCTCGTGTGTAAATATTTTTTGTTAATATTGTTTTTCAGATTTTTTTTTCTTATGCATGCCCAGGCAGTGTTGATGGCGGAACGGTGTATGAAGATGTTAGAACTAAAAGGATTAAAATTGTGACGGTTTCTTTCAATATGGATCTTTTTACAGCAATAAATTATGTATATTTTCACAGAAAACACCTGTGTGTGTCATGTGTGGTAATTTGAAAAAGAAGCTGAAACACAAGGTCCCGATTTTTGAATGTTTATCTTTATTTCATATCAGCAGATCATACATTGCACTTGTGATAGGTGAAACAGATGAGATCTAAAGCGGAAAAAGAGTTGCAAGCTTTGCTCTGTGCCGCACGCTGCCCATGTGAACAAACTGCTGCAACACTCTGGGCAGAGCGTGGCCGTGCGAGACAAAGCAGCTTCCTCTTTTGCAACTTCCTGCGCGGGGCGCCATGTCGGGCCTCTGCTCTCCCTGAAGCCAACAGTACACTCATCCATAAAGTAGGAAACACTACACTGTGGCGAGGAGTTTAGTAGTGCTTTCTACTTTATGGATGACTGCACTGTACATCCACCGCTCCTCTTCCGTCTTCTGTCTTCTCCCACTTCTCTGTTCTTTGTGCACCTGCTCTGGCAGCTGCACACATACACACTAACACACACCAACCACCCCTCCCTTCCCCTCCCCCGCCCCTTGACAGATAGACCGACCTGAAACCTCTGTGCTTAACAGCTCAGCAGCCCTTGCTCATGCTCAACCAGAAAAAGCACACTTCCTGATTCCTCTTGAAACACTTGCGTGCCTTCTGTTTCCACGCAATTATTTCAAATTCATCAGATGTCTGGTTACATTTCTGAAGAACATAAACTAAAAAAATGTAAAAAAAAAAAAAAAACCCTGTGAGGCAAAAATTTGTTCTTTTTGTTTTGTTTTTGGAGCAAACTGCCAGAGGAAGCGCTATCTTGAGGAAGCCATTTTAGCAGCCATGAGTAAGCTTTTCTGTCTGAGCTGTTCTCTTCGATCAGGAGGCGTTTAAAATAAGTCCACCAATAACACACGACAGCTCTGATCACATTGAAATGGGACCGGACAGAAAGATCCGAAAGACACGTTTAAGAATTTCAATCATAGTCTCAAAGAAAAACTTTGCAAAACCTTTAAGTTTTAAATACAAATGTGTTTCCTCAGTAATCTAAGCCAACCTCTGAACAGAGGCTGCTTGCCTAGAAGTCAAATCAAAGAAGTACAGAATGAACAAAATAAAAACTGTAAATTTTGGTTTGCTTTCCACATCTGACACACAAAAATCATTTACAAAAAAAAAAGATTTCAAACATAAACAATTCAAACAGTTCTAGCATTAATCAAAGCATGTCAACCATTAACACTTTACCTCGACCTTTCCTTTTTTGTTTTGTTTCCTGTCTCTCTGTTCTGAACGCTGATTGTCCTGTGGCCCCACAGGTGTCTTCTGCCTGTCTGAGGAGGGGATGATGAAGAAGAAGAAGAAGTCGTCTCCTTTTGAACCCTCCACAGTCACGTGATGTAACCACAGGAAGAGGTTTAACAGTCACAGGCGCTCTCTTTCTCTTCTTCCGTCTTAACTCTGCCTACTGCAGATGCCTTTTTTAAAAAAAGCCGACAGCAGTTGGACAATGAGCCCACCGTGACATGAGCAACACACACTACACCGTCCCTGGTTGCTTTTAACAAATATGTTTCTCTTAATCCACATCGAGCTGGGAAACGAGGTCAAATTAAAGCATAACGAGGTTATAATGTCTGCAGTGTCAACTTTTACTGGTTCAGCTCACATTCATGTATCACAGTGATGGTTCACTTCCACGGCTTGTGTATGTCATTCTACGTGTTGCACAGTGTGGCAGTTAGGATTTCTCCATAAATGAGATCTATGAGCAGCCAGAGGTGCAGTAAGGTTTGGTGGAGCATTTCCTGTGAGAAGATGGTGTCGGTGATAATCTTAACTAGAGCGGAGAGCTGCTGTAGTTCTTACTGTTAGTCAGTTCAACACCGCAGCCATCGTTGCTCGCATTCTTCTGCACACATCTTAGGAAATGTAATGTGAAATAGGAAGGTGACAAAATCCACAGTCTTTACTTTCGAATGTATTTTTACACGAGGGGAGAATGCTGGGTTTTTGGGTTCTGATGTCAGCAACCATATGAGCATGGAAGTGCCGCTTTAAGGCAAACTTGTTGAAATGTTTAAAAAAAAAAAAAAAAAGAAGTCAGCTGCGACCGCCATTAAAAAGAAAAAAAAAGGCACACTGAGTGACATTTTCATCAATGTGCTTACGTTCTGTTGGGTTTTTAAAAGTGAAAGGCTACAAGTTTCAATTCCCCCTGAATGTAAATGTCCAACTGTAACTGTTTGGTTTCTCATAATTCAAACCCTGAAGGGCATCTGGGTGAACCCTGACGTGTGACAGCTACGGCACATCGCTACCAACTTCAGCTTTCTGGACTATAATCTTTAATCTACACTACCTTCCAAAAGGAAGCCATTCACCTTCCTACTGCACTCCCTGTATTTGGCAGCACAAATTCACAAATTTTACATACATAACATAAAGAATCCTAAAGAATAAGATTAGTAAACTACCCAAAATGAACATCACAGCTTTAAAACCTTGAATATCACTGCATCTGTGATCTAACAATCATTCAGGAAATGTCTCCACCTATTTGTTTACATTTTATACCCGTATCAATAACTACATCTTTCTGATCAAACTCTGTTGCTTACATTTTTGCAGTGGGCGACACATTTTATTAATTCAGCGTTTTAATGCTTTATTTTTTCATTAAACTTCTTTTTTGTTTTATTTTCTGAGCTTTCTTTGGTAACTTACAGTCATTTTATGCTTAACTATTTCATCACGTGGGATCCAGACTCATGTGAAGGGACTGAACTGTGCTCTGGCCTGTAAGCCTCCCTATGTAAGCTGTGTATAAGAGCAGATGAAGTTCTTACTTAAGCTATTATTAAATGTTTGAGTACTGCCCATAAATAATAAGATGTATACAATAACATGCCACAAGACTCACAGAAACATTTGGGATATATATTTCCTAGCCTCTACATTATTTTCACTTCTCTTCTAGGTTTCTAAAATCTGCTCTTATGGTCACTGTGTTGTTGTTAGCATATGCACAGGGCTAAATGTTTGGTTATATGTTAATGTTGGATGGGTTTGTGTGATTGTGATTGTGTGGTTTTTAAAATGACAAAGTACTTGGATTCTTCTTAAAAGGGTATTAAAATGCTCATGTGGAGCTCTGTGTTTTCATTCGGGGCCTTTGGGGCCGGCTTTACACAACTTGGAAGTTCAACAAAGCGCTTGTTGATCTGATGTTGGCGCCGCCCGAGCTCACCCACTGTGTGAATCCGGTCATTTTAGTTTCTGTCTCTTAAAGATCTCACCTGGCCTAAAAGCTTGCTTTGCTCTGATTAGTCAACGTCCAGAAGCCTGCAGAGGGGCCGCACCCATTGCTTGTGAGCTGGTAGTGTGGGGGATGTTAAACAGAAATATAAGGTACAAAAGGTTAGTTAGAACTGTACTGATCAAAGCAGACAGGAAAGGTGTGTTAGATCCTCTTACAAAAAAAATCAATAAATAATTAGAACTAAAAACTCATGCATTCTGCTTTAATAAAATACTAAAACTAGGAATAGAAATGGATAAATGAATGCTTTTTAAGAATGACTTTAGTGTTGGAGACGGTTGAACTTTGAAATGCGTTAGATTTGTCTCGCTGTTTCCCAACCAAGGGCTCAAGCCCCTTCAAAAGATCAAGGCATAAATTGTTTTGTTTTTTTAGTTTTTTTAGTTTTTTAAAGGGCTTGTGAAATTACTTTTAAGAAAGAATAGAAGAAAAACAAAGCTCAGTCACATGTGTTTCATCATTTTTGGAACACTGTCCTGGTTTGGTGAACTTTTTCTAGCTTGTCTGACCTTTTGGGTCAGTGAGCGTGGAACAGTTCGACAGAAAGCGTGCGAGTCCTCGGACACCTAAGTCCATGTGAGTGTTGTCCGCTACAGACACAACAAAGACATAAGAGATAAGATGACATAAAAACCACAACAGTTGCACCTGATACAGCAGAAAGAAGACTCTCAGGAGCAACCAAGAACTTTGATCTGCTCCTGAAAAGAGCTACAGCTCCCTGACTATGTATTTCAGTTTATATAATGCCAATTTACAACAGCCACCTCAAGGCATCTCATGTTAGGGTAAAGGTGTGCTAGCAGCGTGCTAGCACACTGCTAGCACTCACTCGCATATGTCATTGAGGAAATGGCCCAAACACTGTGAGGAATATTCTAACACTGGGGCCTTCCCCCCCACACTGGCTCTTACGATAGACCTTATCTGGACCGGCAGCCATTTCCCCTCCCTGCCAGCACTCGCCAAGCTCCCCCTGGGCTACAGCCTGGGTGTCGACACCACAGAGCCACCCTGATCCCTCGCTGACCTGCAAGCTCCACACAGGCCTGAACCTGAAATATTAAGCCAGCTATTTGTAACTTTTTTGACTTGTGGCTCTTAACACCAAAAAACTGTGTCTGGCTGTGGCCCCAACAGAGATGGATTTCTCCTCTGACCTTTCACATGGTGCCATTTAACCCTCACTCAGGTTCATTCTTTTACCTCCATTCATTTTGTCTTTGTTTAGCATCTTAACCCACATGCAATTTTTCTTAGCACAAACCTAACGTTAAGTCTGATTTCATAAGCTTCAGCTAAGAGTAACACTGCTCAAAGTAAATGAAAAGGAAAACTGCAATAAAAATGCGTTCAAAAATTTACTGAAACCAATATTGGGATAGGAATAGCTTGATTTACCTAAAAATCAAACTGTGTATCCAAAAGACTACAAGAGAAATTCTAAAAAGGAAATCTATAACACATATATGCAAAGATGTTTTATTCCAGTTTGCTTTGGAAATAATTCACAGTTCCTAGCTTATATCAACATACTGTATGAATAAAGCTATGTTGCTACCTGATGAATAAAAATACCAAAAAGGAAACATTTTGTTAAATTAGAAAAGAAAAACATCTGTCCTCACATTCATTAGGTGACACTTGAAATACACATGAAGTATACCAAGTGTACAAGTGAATAACACAAAATAATACAAAAGTTACTTTATGAAGTTCCACAGTGGAGCCTAAAACATCAATGCAGCTGTCTCAGGGCAAAAAACAGGCATAAAGATTAAGATTCAGGCAAAACATTTGCAGCCTGAAGTACAGTGAAGATAAAAACAAAGTTAACCGTCTATTAATCCTAGCTTTTATAAACAAGAACATATTAAACACATTATTTAGTCCTTGGCAGGTCTTATTATTAGGACTGGGATTGGACTGGACTTTGACTGTGTCGTAGCAACAGCTTGATTCTTTTCTATTTCAGCTCTCCTGTTTAGATTTGCTGCTGTGCTTGGCATCATTGTCCTGTTGCATGACTCACTTTCAGCCCAGCTTAAGTTGTCGGACAGTTGTCTTCATATTTGAACTCTGATATACAGAGGACGTTATTGTCAACTCAATGACGGCAAGGTGCGTGGGTCTCATGGCTGCAAAACACGACCCCTCCGCTGCCATGCTTGACAGCTGCTATGAGATGTTCGTGCTGACAGGTTGTGTTTAGCATAACCCTAAACACAACCCTTTTCTCCAAACATCGCACTTTGAATTATAGCCAGACAACTGTACTTTGGTCTTCTCCGTACAAAGGATTTTATTCAGGAAGTCTTGTGGTTTGTTCAGATCCAACTTTGCAACCCTAAGCCGTGCCCATGCTGCCATGTTCTTCTTTAGAGAGAAGAGGCTTTCTTCTAACAACCCTTCCAAACAACCCGTGCTTGTTCAGTTTATTTCTAATTGTACCTTCATGGATTTTAACATCTAAAATGCTAGCTGAGGGCTCTAGGGTGTCAGATGTAGCTCTTGGTTTATTTGCAGTTTCTCTAAACATTGCATTGTCTGACCTTGGGGTGAGATTTCAGGGATATCCATACTCGGGAAGATGGGTATTTGTCTTAAATGTTTTCCACTTGTGAACAATCTTTCCCACTGCAGAATGATGGATTTCAAATTGTTTACAAAGGTCTTATGAGTCTTCCCAAACTGATGGGCAGAAACAGGTATTCTTTAAGATCATTGCTAATATCAAACCGCCAAATCCTTTGCTTTTACAGAGGTGCACATTTGAATTTCATTATATTTTATTTATTTTTTGAGTCCAGTGTGAACATTTGGGAAAGACAAAAGGAAGGAGTCTCATGCCAAACTTCTCTCTCTCTCTCTCTTGTTGAATGTAAGTCATGGAACAAGGCACAAATAGCGACATAAATAAGAACTTTCAAATGTAGTCTACAAAATGACAAAACAGGTGAATGTACAACGTTGAACATAACTTTAGGGTTTGTAATAAATCTCAGTGCTCCAAAATAAACAGTATCTAGAATATGTAAGCATTGTGAAGAAGACTACTGAGATAAAAGTGGAAACATCAAGTCTCTGGTTTTTCCTCAGAGGACAGAGAAGTCTCAATTCTAAAGTAAAAACCCAGTTTCACTGTAAGGTTTTTACCAGATGTACACTGTCATCTAATTCCTGTGTACTTTCAGAGCTGTACACAGGAATTTCTGTAGTAATATATGGAAGGTTCAGTGTTTTTGAGTTTGCATTTGAGAACATCATCAGTTTAGTTTTGTCAGCATATAAACCAGTTCTAAATCACACAAGTAGATTTAGCAGACAGAGAAGATGTTGGGAGTAGAGTAGTACATCATCATATCATCAGCGAAAAAATTAGAGGTTTTTTTTATTATGTCTAAAGCCATTTTCATAATAAACAGCAGCAGCAGAATGGACCCCTGATAAATAACTTTGAAATCATCCAACAGTTTTATATTTGTTTTCTACAGCCCTGCACTGACAAGTCTTTGCTTTAAGATGAAGCAAATGGAAATGGAACAAAGCCTGCAAGGTAGTTCAGGCAGTACATGAGCAACATTGCTTCTTCCAAGCTGCCCTCACTTGATATGCAAATACATCTTCTGATTTGGCAGTCTTCTTGAGTTGTAAAGTCTTGTGAATGCAGGGCCCAAACACCAAACTCTAACTAAATTCTGCTCCTGAAATCAAAGATTTTAAATGTGAGGTATCTGAACTACTCACAGACATGGCAGTTAGTTAGCAGTTGACAGCGTCTTCACTTTCAGATGCTACACAGAAAAGTCCACCTTACACACTTTTGTTAATCTGAAACATACAGCCCGAGTGAGGATTTTACTACAGAATGAGTACTTTCATACATGCTTTGATACCTTTTGATTTTCACCATTTGCTTACTTGTGAATATGCTGCTGTTCTTGTATTCGACCAGCGTTAACATACAATAGCTTTGTCCATTGAAGCTGCCAGCATTTGTAAAAGGAATTGAAATCCTTCAGTATGTTCTCAGTTCTGTAGCTGCCAAAGAGAGGAAGCTTTGTAAGCCTTGTGAAACACATTTACACACACACACACACACACACACACACACACACACACACACACACACACACACACACACACACACACACACCCAGAGCAAGTTAAAGTGTGTGTGACCTTTTGCTGCTAATGTCCATCCCCCATGCAAAATACATCCCCTTGCTTCCCTAATTCCCGTTTATCCCAGTCAGACAGAGCACTTTTCAAAACTTAGCTGAAGAACTTTCCACTTGCTTTTTTTTTCTTTCTCAACAAAGGTTAGTGCAAACCTGAAGTTAACACCTCGGTTCATGATCTATTACTTTCCCCTAAGCTCAGAGCACTGATACATCCAAATAAGGGCAAAGGCACCAGTGAAGCCTCATGGGTGTTGCTCTGTGTGTGTGTGTGTGTGTGTGTGTGTGTGTGTGTGTGTGTGTGTGTGTGTGTGTGTGTGTGTGTGAGAGAGAGAGAGAGAGAGAGAGAGAGAGAGAGAGAGAGAGAAAATGAAGGCCATACTTCACTTTGCTTCTCTCAAATGCTGCTGCAGCACTTAATCTGAGTAAAAGCCAGCACATGGGCGGAGCCGAAAGCCTTCCTGACAGCGCCTGCGGTCGTGGAAGCCAAGTTCTCAGTTTTGTTTTTAGTTTGCAGCCCTCGTGAAATGACTTCACCCACGTGTAGTTTGATGAAGACAGGTTTAGGCCACATGGAAAAAAAACCCACTGCATTTTAGTATTCTATGTGTCGCACTGCAAATGGTGGTGGTGTGTGTGTGTGTGTGGGGGGGGGGGGGGGGGTGTCAAGGTGAACAACTAAATGATGGTGCACATGCACTGACTGATCTCAGGGCCCACATGGAACAGTGCAAACTGACACTTGTGGTTTATTTCTCATTTGGTTATCAACTGCCTCCAACCACTGGAGGTAAAGAGTCTCTTCAAAAAGTCTCTGTTCTACTTGTGATGGAAAGAGAAGTCTAACCTGCTGGGCATTTGAATAACAGTGATATTTAATTTGTATGGTTTTGTAGGTGAAGAGGGAGGAATGTGAGCAAAGTGGCTGTAATTGTGTTTGAAGATGAGATGAGACTTACAAAATGAGTATTTTCTCATTTGTGTCTTCGAAGTTTTATTGTAGCACTTTATAATATAACTCGTGACAAAGAGTGTAATCCCTCTGCAATTACATTCAATTTCAGTGTATTTTGTTTAAAATAATATTTATCTACAAATACTTAAAGCATACTAGAATAAGGAGGTAACAAGCCAGGTTTTACAGGGAATAATTAGTGAAATAATCTTTTTACACATTTGCATATAGATAGATAGATAGATAGATAGATAGATAGATAGATAGATAGATAGATAGATAGATAGATAGATAGATAGATAGATAGATAGATAGATAGATAGATAGATTAGGACTGTCCTCTCTTAACCACTTACAAGAAAAACTAAGGACCATCAAAATTCGCAGACCCACGTGACCGTAATGATGAAGCCAAGTCTATTTTTTCCGTGTCACAATCACTGTTCAAACACAAATTTCAAAGGTAGTGTACAGGAAAGGATTGTCTCATTTCCTTTAAAATAACTGGAAGTTAGGTAACTCCACAATATGGCCTGTGCCCTGAAAACTAAACTGTAAATACAATGTAAGATGGGGAAATATTGTTTGCTTTTCCACAAGATAACCAAGGAATTACACAGTATTTAAAATGATGTAGTACTTAAAATTACTTACAGTATAATTTGTGTATCCTTTCCTTTAAAATACCCAGAATTTAGGCACTTATTACATTTACTTACATTGCAATATTTATTTATTCTGTAAAATACATGAAGTTGTGCAATATTTAAACTTACATAATAATTTGTGTCTCCTTTACTGCAAAATACCAGATGTTACACAAAGCAGAGAGTCAGCAGGTCGCCTGCCATGAACGAAACGGCACAGGTGCTACAGGGTTGGTTGCTGACCCTGACCTCTGACCCGAATGTGGCAGCTGGGGGAATTAAATACATGAATGCAAATTGAACACAGAGTTAACCATTGCTAGAATTAGCTAGAATTTACTGTGTGTCCATGTTAGATCAGTACTTGACTATGATGTTATACTCCCCTTAGTATACAGAGCACATCATCCATCCATTTTACCTTCTTAGGCCTATCCCAGCTGTCACCGGGTGAAATGTGGTGAAACACCAGATCACCAGTCTATCAGAGAGACAGGCAACCATTCACACACACAGCCAATCGAGAAACACCGATTAACTTCTCCTGCATGTCTGTGGATGGTGCAAGGAAGTCAGAGAACACACACACACACAAGACAGCCACAGGAGGTCGGAAAGAAGAAGTCATATGTCCAGAACACTGTGTTTTCATTTTTTAAAAAAACTGATTTTGTGTTTGGAGTTTGGAGAAAATGATGTGTCTCACTGTGGTTCAGCAATTGTGAAATACAGGATTTCAACCGGCAGTGATCTTCAGCACTGATCTGCATATTTTCTTCTAGAGAGATTATGTCATCATTATGAATAGATGGAGAAAAGTTATCCTTTGGTGGATTAACCTTTTTTTCTCCAGTTTATGGAGATAAGAACAATGAAAATAAGTAGTTCTTCGTTCATTGTAGGTCATGACATTTGATTAACGTCATCGCACGTCTCTTCAGGTTACCCGCAAAAGTAAAATGAGAAATGCTTTGTGAAACATGAAACCGGCACAGCTTTCATATCGCATCGCATCTTTTTTATGCAGTTTTCACCTACTGCTATTTTACCAAGTTTTAAGTTTCCTGCCAGCGTTACGGGTCCGCTTGTTAGTCTTCAATATGGCTAAGAGTTCTCAGTGAGTTTTGACAGACTGGCTTCACTAACTGTGCCTTTGCAACAAAATGTCAGGAGCAGGTGTCGGTGCAGTGAAGACTCACAGCATCACAAATGAAGACAACCGGAGAAGCGGACCGAGATCATGTGCAAGGATGTCCTCCAGGCTGCAGTTAAGTCAGAGGACACACATGGTGTTAAGTGGAGGTGTTTTCTTAAGTGATAATATACTCCAGTAGTGTAGTACTCCACCTGAACTACACCTGATATATTGAACAGCACAGGATGACAATAAAGATGATATTCTCTTCACACTATTGTGCTGTAAGTGAAACGGTAACCACAGCAGATACCGGATCTGAAAAGGCTTAAATTTAACTGGAGACTATCGCACGCAGCACTTCAGGTGAAAGGTTAGCTAAATTTACACGTTCACACTTTGGCTGAGAGTTCTCCACCTGTCGGCAGTGTCGGCGGCTGCAGGGAATTCCGGCACTGAGTAAAAAGCACCATCTAGTGGTGCAGCTAAAGAAGTACAGGGAGGATTTTTTTAAAGGGTCTAGCCAACTAAAAAAAACATGATGAACTCTGTTGCTCAGAATGAACAACAATCAGAATGAACCACCTTTGCCATCTTAGTGTTTTGCGACCATATGTGACAAATGGTGACGGAAGAAACAGAGAAATCGATTATATAACTTATTGGCTAATGACCTTGAATAATCCTCCTTTCTGACTGTAAGAATTCATCATTTGTAAAAGAAAGTTTTATTCAATATGATGTGAAACTAGAGATTTAAACCATAAAGCTGTCTGTGTTTGCTGAGATTGTAGAGAAAAGGAGCCAAGGGTCTTTTTGCAACCAGTGTAGTCGCCCCCTGCTGACTATTAAAAGTAACGCATGTTATTAGATGCATGATACTAACCTGTCACAACATATTTTTTTAACGGAAATAATGAAATAATGCTTGGTGATGGTATTTGGCTTTATTAGTGTGGATGCTGATTAAGCACACAAGCAAGGATTGTTCTTCTACTTTTCATATTCCGTACATTTTTTGGCATCTATCTCCTTCAACACCGTTCAACTTAGAAAAACCAGTCAACCACCGTTAGATTCCTCTTCTTTTGGACATGACTGCTTGTATTTTCCTCATTTTTAACTTTTATATTTTTTAAATTATTCAACTTTATTCAACAAAAATTTACCATGTATTTCAATGGCAGAATGTGGGCAGTGGAGTCAGTTGATGACTTTTGATGATCATGACCAGATGATTATCTGAAAGATAATCATCTTTTCTGACCGGATGATTAAAAGTTACAGTATTTAACTGTCTGTAGTGGATTTTCCCACATTTCAGACATTCAGGGACTTAAATAATATGAGGTTTCAAATATTTCTTCAGATGTTTTGTGACTCTGAATTTTCTTTTGTCATTACTCAACTTTTTCTACTGTACATTTTAAACATGGTCAGCTACTTTTCAACTTCTTCCTCTGTCTGAAAATCAGCTTTAAACACTTTTGTTTTCAAGTGAAACATTCTGTTTTTCATCTCCTTCAACATTTTTAACTTAACATTCAGCAGTTGCTTCATTTCCGCTCAAAACATTCAGCTATCAGCATCCACACTGCAGTTTCGTTAGAAAATGCATTTTCTAGTTATTATTATTTGCTAAAAAACTTTAAAATAAACAAACATAATGGCTTGTAGGAGTGGAAAGACTGACATTATATGTTGAAAACATAAAGATTAAATAGGAAAAAACCTTCAAAAAATAAATTGAAAAGTCAAAAATGGTCTAAAACCTAAAATCTAAGGTCCACCTAATTTAGATACCTTTAAAAACAAATAAATATCCAGGTTAGTCATGAATGTGGACGCGTTTATTTGTATTCTCTGGTCAACATATATCAGCAATCTGTTCCAGAAAGGTTGAATGAACTCTAACCACAGTCCTCTTAGAGACCTCACCCCCATCATCATCATCATTTTGGACCGCAGCTCAAGGTCATCAGTCAGAAACCACATTGTGTGCCCTTCTGGACAGTAGACAGATTAGTCCCATTAAAAATTAACTGATCATGTTCACTTGCTCGGGGACACTGAAAACTTAGTTAATTCACAGATTACAGGTGCATATAAATCCAATGTATTCATTTGTTTTAAGACACTCACTTTTTTTATAAAACAGGTTTTTATTTCACGTAAACTATTCAAACAAATAAGACATATCTACCTTTTCTTATGTGTCAGCAATCTTTGTTTTTTTTTTCCAAATTTAAAAAGCTCCAAAAACTTAACATTTCCACAAGACATCACAGACACGGTGAAACAGTATGATCCAGCTCTGGGGACAATCAGCAGGATTTACGTCTTTACTGCCGTGTCTCTGGATTTGTAGATCACCCCTCTGCTTTTCAGCTCTCTCACTACGCCTTCAGAGAAGAGAATAATGAGCAACCGAAACATATGAAGTGAGAAGACAATTCCAACCAATGTGTGTGCCCTGATGTGTTTGAATGTACCTGGAGGTAGTCTGCCAGTCACTGAAACTGCATATACACCTGGCTTGAAGTTGCCTGAAAGACAGAGCAGGAAAAAAAATAATTACACAAATGGATCATAATCTGAACTATGTGGCTATCATTAATAACTAGCAGGTTTTACAAGATTTATTAAAAAGCATGTAAAAAATGTTATAGTCCCGGGGCTCGAACCGGCAACCTTCCGATTACAAGGTGAACGCCCAACTCTTGAGCCACGATCGCCCTGTTGCATGACCCAATTTTAGTCTACATTTAGCTTTGGGGACATCTCCTCACATTTGAATACCCTGGTAGGAGTTCATAGTCGACTACAAGGTGCTCAAGTCCTGAGACTACAAAACAAGCCCAAACCATCATCCCTCCACCACCGTGCTTGACAGTTGGTTCTCTCCAACCAACTGGCTTAACATCTCCACTTTGGCCTCTTTTGATAGGATTGTTCCAGAAGTCTTGTGGATTGTTCAGATGCAACTTTGCAAACCAAAGCCATGCTGCCATGTTCTTTTTTAGAGAAAAGAGGCTTTCTCCTGACAACCCTTTCAAACAAGCCTTAGTTGTTCATTTTTTCTGAGCAGTGTATGGTCTGACCTTGTGGTGACTTTGCTGTAATGTTCACCACTGGGAAAATTTATATCTATCTTGAATGTTTTTCACTTGTGAGTAATCGATCTCACTGTAGAATGATGACATTCCAATAGTTTGGTTTATAATCCTTCCTAAATTGATGGGCACTAACAGTTGCTTTCATGAGATCACCACTGATTGTTTTTCACCCTGACACTATGTTAACACACACCTGCTAAATCATCTGCTTTTATAGAGGTGCTCAGACTGGCTGATGATCAAGTGCCATTTTCCCTCTCAATTATTATAAAAGCAGTGTAAGATGTACTTCGTTTTTCCAGAAACAGTGTCTCCTTTTTGTCTTAAATAAATAATGAACAATTTAACATTTTTTATCATGTCCTGATACATAAAACCTTAGAACTGAATGTACTGTCTTCTTCTTCTTTTTTTAAAACCATGACTGTATGCTTCAGCAGATCCTTACCTATTCTCTGCCATTTAGCCACCCAGCTATCTTCAGGACTCATCATGGCGATCACACTATAAACATTTAATCAGTGTCAGTAAACCATAGGGAAGAACAGACAAAGAAACACATAGTTACTGCTTTGTCAACACTTACCCATCAAACGAGGAACTTGTGCATTCATACACCATCTCTCGGTTCCCCTTCATCTGGAGGTATGACTCACAGTTGTCACAGCCATCATATTCAAACTGGTCAATGGTCTAAATTGGAAGAGAGCAAGAGAAAAGTGAGGTATCAGATTGCATGAGTCCAATAAAAAGAGCCAGAAGAAAGGATCAAAAATGAGAAGTGAGATATTACTTGAGAAATATTAACTGCTTTAAAAATGCTGCACTTCAGTGTAGCAAGACTATATTTCTAATGAGGGTCATACATATATTGGAACCCACCATAGATAATGATGCCAACAAACCTTGGCACATCCACTGATAACGGCTGTGCATGGTTAAATAATAATAGTATTAATACTACTACTACTATAACAACAACAACAACAATAATAATAATAATAATAAAGTGAGATGGGATTGTGTGTTGGTGTTGTGCCAAAGTGTCATTTCTGGTATTTGCCAACCCCCCCCCCCCCACACACACACACACACAAACAAACAAACAAACAAACAAAACAAAAAGAAGCCCGCATTTAAACTACTGTAAACATGCTATACTTTAAATGAAATCTCTCCAAAATAAAAACCTTTAATTTCTCAAAAATAAAGTCAGATTCCCTGCACGCCCGACCTTACGAAATAAATCACTGAGGAAGCATTGAGGAACAATACATGTTTCTAGTTTTATTTATCGTGGATTTTTAACTTTAAAGTCAATCTTAAAATATTTAGTTTCGCTTCAGCCATTATTGTCCACCTTGTTTCTTTTCTTATTGTCGACCTTAAGAAAAAAAACCCAATAACGTTATTCTGCGTTTTGTCACAATAACATCACCTTCTACCCAGGCTCTGCCAGGTTCTGTACATTTTTCTAGTACGGCCCCAAGTCGTTATCGTGGGACTAGAAACCAAACAAACTAGCACAGATGTCTTTTTGTAAACAAAAATGCCCCAGTGAATACTTAGGTATAATTCCTTGACTAAAAGCAACCAAGCGTCATTTCGAAGTTTTAATTTTCCTGTTAGGCCAAACAGGAGGAAAACACTGCGCAGAGCACCACGTTAGCACAGGAGCTAGCCTCACAGTGTTTTTCTCTCAGATAAAGATTTACCTTCACTAACGAACAAAGCAGACAGGCTCTCAGGTGGCGCAGGTCTTTGGGGACTGTTTCTAATGCCATTATGTTCGGACGAAATAATTGAACAAACACTAAACAATCACGCCAACTAATATTATGATGATTTTCTAGTCGCCTGGATATTACGTCACTTTATAAGGCCCTAGCAACCCAGAGGCGTCCCTGTAGTCCGCCTGAATAAAAGTCCATGCACAAAAAAATCTGAATCAGGGAGACTTTATTTATCCCCAAGGGGCAATTAAGATACAACAGAGCAGCATGACGTTAAAAATAAGGACAGGGCATAAACAGGCAATAAGAATGAGATAAAAAAAAAAAAATACTTAAAATATACAGTATATACACAGTTTTAAAATTAAAGTGACTGAATAAGTGAATAAATAACTGTAAGTGACTAAAAGTGAATGAAGTGTTAGCAGCATAAAAAAGAGTGTAGAGTAATTTATGTTTATGGGTGTGGGAAATGGTCTTATCGACTGCAGTTAAAAAGCAGAGTGGCTTTGGGGACAAAGGTGGCTCTTCTCCTCTCAGTCCTGCAGGAAGTGCAGCGGAGGCGCCGCCCAGAGGGGAGCCATTGAAATGCGGGGTGAAGAATGTGAGAGGGGTCATTAATACATTAATTAATTTTTACTATGCCTTTTTACTATGCCTTCCTGGAAAGCAACATGACCTTCTCCATTACCTGCTGGTTCCACTCCCTCCCTCAGCCTTCAGAACAGGAACAGACTGCAGCACACTGCATCAGTGTGCTCAAAAATCATTGGCCTGCCTGTCAGAACTCTTGCACAGGTTTTCAGCCAACAAGGCCATTAGCCCTTGGTGGCACCTCCTGAGAATTTCCTCTGTGTTAGCAGAGAATTTCATGAGGTTGTCAAAAATGGTTCCCAAGTATTTGTACTCCTCAACTACCTCCACAGGCTTCCCATGGATGGTGGTGGTGACTGAAGCAGCCAGGTCACCACCATCTCTTTGGTTTTGCTCACGTTCAGTTCAAGTTTGGAGCTGTCACACCACTCTACAAACTTCTGAAGAGTGGATCTGCAGTCATCGGTCTAGAGGATGAAGAGCAGGGGGGAGAGCACAGAGCCCTGGGGGAGCCAGTGGAGGTGGAACAGAGACCAGAGTCCTGTTGGTCAAAAAGTCCAATATCCACAGGATTAGATGATCAGGTGAAATCGGGAAGAAAGTTTAATGGCCAGGAAATGAGGCTGCAGAGTGTTGAACACTGATGAAAAATCAGCAAAGAGAAGTCTGGCGGAGGAGTGAAGGAGATGTTTGTGGATGGAGTCCAAGATGAAGATTTTTGCGTCATCGACGCCTCTGCGTGCACGGTAAGCAAACTGAAGTGGGTCCATCAGGGGGTCAGTTGCTCTTACAATGTGCTGTTTTATGATCTTCTCCATGGCCTTCATCACCAGGGAGGTAAGGGCCACAGGATGAAGATCATTGAGAGACTTTGGGTTGTTTCTTTTGGGGGTGGGGGTGACTGTGGAGTGTTACCACAGCTGGGGGCGGTGTGACTGTCAATTGAGTGTTGAAATAGAGTCTGGAACACACTTAGTTGCCTTGCACAGTGCCTCAGAACTTGACTGCTGATGTTGTCAGGGCCGGGTGAGCTCCTCTCCCTGGTCCTCCTGAGAGCTCTCACCACGTCCTCAGTCTTGAAGGTGAGTGCGGAGCTGCCAGGTTTGATAATAAACTAAAGTGATATTTACAGCACGGTGGCACGGTGGTTAGCACTGTTGCCTTGCAGCAAGAAGGTCCTGAGTTCAATTCCACCATCAGGCCGGGGTCTTTCTGTGTGGAGTTTGCATGTTCTCCCCGTGTTTGCGTGGGTTCCCTCCAGGTACTCCGGCTTCCTCCCACCATCCAAAGACATGCAGCTTGTGGGGATAGGTTAATTGGATAATCCAAATTGCCACTAGGTGTGAATGTGAGTGTGAATGGTTGTCTGTCCCTATGTGTTAGCCCTGCGACAGACTGGCGACCTGTCCAGCGTGTACCCCGCCTTTTGCCCTATGACAGCTGGGATAGGCTCCAGCGCCCCCCGCGACCCTGAAAAGGATAAGCGGAAGCGAATGGATGGATGGATATTTACGACATAGTATTAGGGCCACCTTAAGAAACAAAAATGTTATTGATCATTTTGACAATAAAGTCAAAATTTTGAGATTAAAGTCGAAAAACCTAATTCGAAGAAAGGTCGAAATGTGGAGATTGGAGTTATTGTTTCACTGACTTCAGAATTTGCATACCTGAATAAAGGCATCATGTTCTCCTCAAGCGGTGCTACACACCAGTCTCATGTAATGTTGTTAACAGGTTGTTAATATTACATAGAATTAGCAACACATCGGATTTTGACAATGAAAGGATACAAATTGGATGTATTTTACTGGCTTGGCAGTGAGATTTTTTGTTTTCACAAAATGTAGATAGATGATGCTGTCTACATCTAAATACAAATAATAATAATAATCACAACAACAACAACAACAACAACAATAATAATAATAATAATAATAATAATAATAATAATAAACTACTTCCTTATCACTAGGTGGCGACACAGCTCAGCGTGTTTTCATTTGGTACAATTTCACACCACATGTGCTTGGTGACATCTATTAATTCCATTGACCTAAACACTGATTATGTTACCAGTCAAATCTCTTTCAACAGTTAACATCGTTTTCTCACATTTTGTTTCTTATTTGTTTATCATGGATAATTAACCTGCGTTTGTCACTGCACTGTTGCCGTGCCACATCCAACTTTGGAGAGGCTCATCATCTTGCGTCTTGTATGAAGCTGCAAGTAAATAAACTCAGAAATAAACTCAGATGATGTGAAATGTAAGCTATAAACAGCAGGCTGTGTGAGAACCTGCGATGCATTCATTGGAGCTATTTGCAAAACAGTTTAAAAGTAACATATATTACCTAAAGGCATTTGTGTGCCTATGGCAACAAAAGCATGTAAACCAGAGGCTGTAAACTGTTTTTGGCTCTCTGTGTGACGTTTAGGGTCCAGTTTCGGCGTTGAAATGTGAAAGGATCTTGGGCTTTGTAGTCCCCCAAAATTAAGCGTTGTTTAAAGTAACGGAGGGATGTCACATTGAACTCCAGCACCTCCACCAACGGCAGTAAACTTCCAACGGTTCCCAGTGCGACTTGGTGATACAGGTGCAGTTATTACAGTGTTTATTTTAGATTTAACCTTACTTAAAATATATGAGAAAATATGGAGATGGATAAAACAGCTCTTAACTAAAAAGTTCTTTACTTAGGAGAGGCTGTTTGACAAGATAACACAGCCACTGCTAATGTTAGCTAATGCTAGCAGAGTAACAGAAACAGTGAAAGATAACATTTTACTTTTTACAGCATTTTATTTATAATTTAAAAAAAGTTTAATCCGTTTTCATTAACAAGGGTAATTATGTGTTTAATATAATGAATGGTGGTTAAATAACTTTGTTAACTTGTTATAACTTGAGTGTATGTAAAACATAAACTAAAGTTAAATAGTAACGTTATAAACATGTAAAGCAGGTTAGCTGCTTTGACCAGGGCTGTTTAATATTGTTATACCTGTCTCAGTTGCACAGGCAAAGGCATGGAAGTCGGTTTAAATTCACTCCCGGACTCAATCAACCCCAGCAATTTTCCTGCAAAGTTGTGGCGTCTGGTGAACAACCCGGCCTACAACGCCATCTGCTGGGACCGCCAGGGCGAGGTAATCGTCATTGACCAGCAGCTGTTCGAGAAGCAGATCCTGTCTCCAAATGCCATCACCGCGGGCAGTGCCGACTCCTTCAAAACCACCAACTTCTCCAGCTTTGTCCGTCAGCTCAACTTGTACGGGTTCAAGAAGGCCGACCCTCAACAGGACCTGGACGGCAAGGAGTATCCAAGCTTTTACAACCCCAACTTCAAGCGAGACCAGCCTGAACTCGTTTCGAGGCTGAGGAGGCTCACCGTGGACAATAAGGCCAAGCTGCAAGCCGGTCTGAACATAAAGTGCCGGTCCCCGAGTGGATATCAGCGCCTGTATCGGGATGGGGAAGACAGAGGAACATCTATGAGAAGAGGCAAGTGCTATTAAGGGATAATAGTGGAAATATATGGTTTCCCTGAGGTGCTCAAGTTCACACTAACCGTTCCTCAGCCACAAGAGTAGTTTCTGCAAAAGTGCACAGTAGTTCTGTGTAAAAAGGGTCATCAGCTCCTTAAAAAAATACAACACTGTCCCATTTTATGTACATAAACTTTGTAACTGAAGAATATTCTTTAAAACAGAACAAAGCTTTCTGCCGCAACTTCGCCTACTTCCTCTTTAGAACAAGGGTCTAAAGAGGTTGAAGCACAGCTTTATTACTTGATCGGCATGTTTGGGCCTGTGGCCTTCATGAGGGATGACCTTGACATAAGTAATAAAGCTGTACTATAAGTGTTGCTGGAGAGTTGACCTCATTTGAGAGTATTCTAAATATATTTTTCTGTTGACCAGAGGAATTACTAAACTTTCATTTGACAATCTTACATGTCACAGAGAAAATACTCAGATGTTTTCAAGAAATATTACCCTGATAGGGTTTTCTGTCATATTTCCGAACACCATATTGAACTTATTAAGGACAATAAGTCTGTGCCCTCCTGTACCAACACTTAAGCCCTCTCGTACTGTCTAAAAGGTTGTTGTTGTGCTTTGTGTCTTCCAGTTTCTTCGGGAGGCTCTTTGCTGCTGAGCCCCACAAATCAAAAGGCCACTCCTCCTTACTATCCAAGTAAAACCCAAGCCTACACTGGGACCCCCATCCCACCACGATTCCTGATGAGGGCTGCGGCTCTTCCTTCTGCTTTGTTTTCCTCAGGCAAAGAGCTACCAGTACCTTTAAACCGCCCTTACACTGGAGTAAACTCAAGCGCCAATGCTGTGCACATTCAGCAGAATTTCCTGGCCCACGCAAACCATGGAAGTCCAAATTTCACCAGTTATAGTCCTTGTAATGCTCAGTACCAGCCTGGCTACTATTCCCCACGTAAGCATTAAATATTATTTAGTAAAATATAGCCAGTGTACCATTTCACTTAACATGCTATCTTTTGTCCTTCCTGAAGTTGGTCATTGCTACCATCCCAACCTTGTGGCCCCTCATATGGCAGGTGGTAGCCTTCAGACAGGCTTATTCTCGCCTCAGAGTTATTATCAGGTAGGACCACTGTCATGTGACGTAACAAGTCAGTGAGTGGTATTTGGGCCATCTTTAACATATGCTTTTATATCACCATTTTAGGCAGGATATCCTGTCGGTATGTTGTGTTTCCACGACAATAACCAATGCCTGCAGAAAAATGAGAAGCAGGAGGTGAAAAACTGTGAAATCAACTTGGAGGCAATTTTTAAGATCGCAGATGAGGTCATGCAGACCCCACCCAATACCTGCCTGGTTAAAGTTGAGCCCCAAGACGAGGTGGTCCCTGAGCTAGAGTCTTCATCCAACACCCGTGACAGCCCACTGTGTGACAGCAACGGTGTCATCAGGTCTATCCCTTTCTCTGCTGGACCCACCATAGTATCTGCATCGAGTATTGCTCCTCTAGTTCCATACAAAGAGCAGTGTGTGGAGTCTGTACCAGAGGAAATGCCTGAGGATGCTATCATTGAGGTAAGGCTGCGCATTGAAGAGTTCCTGAAGCTAAAGTGCATCTGTTTTATGTTTTTTTGTAATGTTTGACATTGAGGTATTTTTTGATGCATCACGTTCCTGATCTAAGATGTTTTTTCCTTTACTGTGCTAGACAGTAAAGTAACCCAAACTTGTAGGAAAGTTTGCAAGGGAAGGCGGGAGGGTGGATCAGAGCAGCACAGTGGTTTTGGTTCTTGATAGGCTGCAATTGCAAGAAAGGTTAGAAATGATAGTTGATCTTTTTTCATTGAGGAACATGAGACACATTCCTCAGAGATTTTGGTTCAGACTCACGTGATAACAGCACACAGTTGCTGACGTTTTGTCAGATGCACACGATGGGAATAACCTAATAGAGCATCCTGAAGGTACTCTATTAGGTTGAGATCTGGATATTGTGAAGACCAGTTGAGTAAAATAATAGTGAACTCACTGTTGTTCTTAAGAAACCAGTTTGAGGTTTGTGGCATGGTGCTGGAAGCAGCCATCAGAAGATGGGGACACATTGGTAATAAAGGAATGGATGCGGTTAGCATCAACACTCCGACAGGCTGTGGAGTGTAAACAGTGCTCAGTTGGTACCAAAAACTATCCCTGACACCATTACATCACCATCAGCATGAACCATTGATAAAAGGCAGGATAGATCCATGCTTTCATGCTGTACATGCGAGATTCTGACCATCTGAGTGTGGCAGCAGCAATTGAGTGGCACTCAGCGTCATCCTCTAATGTTGTAGTACATCTGCATAAAGGTTCAAGGATGTATGCATTCAGAGATGCGGAAATCCCAGTAGATCATCAGTGTCTGATGTTGCACATTCTGGGTTACTGCAAAGTGATCAACTCAGTAGATAATTGTGTTAAGACGCAGTTGGTGTACCTAATAAAGTGGCAATGAGGTTACTGTTGCTCTAGGTGATCAAACCTGACACTGAAGCTTTTTCCACACACAGATCATTAATAATGGATCTTTCCGCATAGTTAAAAAATGTAGCAAATATTTTGCATACTGTTTTGAAAAGTTGGTTCTTTTTCAACGTTTAGAACAACATGTAGAACATGTGAAAATCCGATTATGTTTCAGGCTGTATTCATACAGAAAATTATTGATATTGTTATATAATTTGAATAAATCTATACTATATATATATTTAGTGGCCTTATATATAGTTTAGCAGAAAGCCTGGATTATTTGCGTTCTCTGTGTCCCTACATTAAGGTTACCACAGATCATGAGAGGGATATTGTACCTGTTACAGTTGGTGATACTTCCAGTGATTCCAGTCTGAAATTATAACAGCAGCTGCACAGGAAATACACCAACTCTTTAGGTAAGGCTGTTTAGGGTCAAATTCCAGAGTAAAATTAGTGAAAGAAAAGGCACTTAAGGCTTTTATGCTTGCTAAAATCAACAGATCCGTGATGACAGTGTCTCATATTTCTCATCATAGATCTCAGCTTGTTGGTTTGATTGGCATGTGACAGGGAGCCTTGAGTCACTCCAGGATGTGAGCTTAAGCTCTTACTATTACCATACTTGAGTCTCGAATTGGAAAGATGATTTATTGTGTGAATGCTTGTTGCTTTGTTCTCTTTTAAATCTTATTACAAAGTCTTTTGCAGAAGTACATATATGTTGTACATTGTATGTAGTTGTACAGTAATGTTTTCTCCTCTTATTTTACACATCCATTGTAATTAACACTGATGCTTTTATTTCTGTAAAATTTTAAATTACATTTTTAAAACAAGTATGCTTGTAAATGTATAAAGCATGGATATTTACGTACATGATTTTGTGAAATAGTTTTACCAGATTGTAATGTTATTTTCAAAGAACTGAAATAGAAAAATAAGTCTTGTAAACCATAAATTGGTATTGGAGTGCTTAAAAAGGACTCAAATTATTTTACGAGGGAGAAACACTTTGTCTACTGATTGTTTGCTTTATTGTGTTTTCCCTACCTTTTTATTCTCACTATTGATGTACTTTTTAAAATATGAAACTAGAATTTTAAATAAACGTGAATACAGTTTATGGTTGGATGTTTAGTGTGTACTGCATTATTAATAATAAAGGGGTGTTGCTTGTTGTAGACACCAGAGGGAGCCACTTACTTGTTTTTGGTGAAACTGCTGCTTTTCGGCGGATCCGCCTTCCACTTACTAATGCTGCATTCAGGTGCTCCTCGTTAACTCCACCTACGATAACGTTAAAAGAAAATGAACGATTTTTGTTTGTTTGTATGTTTACGTTCTTACACATGCAAGAAAATTAGATTGCGTTTGATTCTTACCGCAAAATAGATTTTCAGTGACGTTAGAAAAATGTAGTACTAACGCTGCAATTCCACTAATGGCTTATACAAATAACAACGTAAAACACTTGAAACACAATCTGTTTACAGGATTAGGGGTGAAGTGTTGATCAAACTCCCGTCCCCGTTAGCACGTGAAAGTAGCAGGAGAGGGAGCAGGTAGACACTTTCAAATGAGATCCCAGGGGAGAGACAGAGTCCGGGAGGTAAAGTTCTAGAACGGTGTTATAATAGTACACTGTGTCTCTATGCTTTATCCCCTTCAAACAAACACTACAAGGAGGCTGGGCAACTTTTTAAATTAACTTTTTGCAGATTTCCCCCTCCGCTTTCAGTGATAGTTTTGATAAACGAGTCAATTTCCTTCATTCTTCTCAGGAGGATCGGGTCTAATTTCTCACAGTGCAGCGGAGGCACTGAACTCGGGGGAAGCCTGCGTGTGTGTGTATGCGTGCGCGCGCGCGTGTCGCCCCCCTGACGGGTAGGTTTGAAAGAAGTTGATGGCCGTGTCACTGAAGCCGCTTCGGACCCAGTTTTAATTACCAGGCTACAAGCAAAGTAAGGCAACGGCCCGTTTGCTTCGGTTAATAATTACACAGAGCTGTGTGCTGAACGGAGCAGCTTCTTCGAGGATTATTTTTTCGCAACTCGTCGGCTGTAAGAAACATTGCCCAACTTTTCGGCGCCGCATTTGATCCGTCAGCATGCCTCATAACTCTCCGGCGGCAACCTGTAAGCCAGCCTTTGAAGTCGTAGACGTCGCTCTCGTGCGTTTTTGGTGGATTTATCCACAAAGTGTTGCTCTCACGGGACGGGTTTAACTTTTAAAGCTTTGCCTCCTGTGTGCTCGCAAAATATGACTGGAAGGTACAGTGGTCAATGTGCGCTGCATTGTAAAAACAGTCCCGAGGATTTACGGATACACAGTTGCCAGGAGAGGACCCAGTCCTTCTTGGAGAGGATACCGGAGTTAAGCTACCACGTAAACACCCTCCAGACGAGGACATAGACCCGCCTGTGATGAAGAGCACCCCGGTGGAAACAAATGCACTCTTTAAGATCTAATACGGCACGGCTCGTCTTCACAGTGCACTGGCGCATGCAGTGCTTCTCAACCCACATTAATGACACTGGATAACAGTTAATCGGAGCTTTTTCCTCGTGTGAGACATCACTTTCCACGTGAGACATATGCATATCTGTAACGTGTTAGACTGGGAATATTAACTCTAGTGTTGAATGGAAGTTTTATGAGTTACCATGGAAGTCCTCCGGCTTTGAAAGCCCAGATCTGTTAAGCAAGTAGGCAGAAGGAATAAAGCGGGACCTGTGCGTGTACTTGTCGATACCGCTTTCCTGCGTCTTGTTTATCCGCGGTGCTTGCCTGCTTTGAAGTCCAAGATGTGCGGCCGGGACCCGCCGCTACAGCCGAGGCCATGACCGTCCCACAGCGGCGCCCGGCCGGGCTCTGGCCGTGGCTGCTCATGGCGGCTCTGCAGGTGGTGCTGGGCCAGCAGGGCCTGGAGTCCGAGCGGCCGGTTCTCCGAGCGATTATCAAGGTGACGCTGCTGAAGCACGAGCCCACGGGGAAACCCCTCACCTTGGAAGGGGTGTTCGTGGGAGGAAGTGCCGGCAAAGCAGAGGGAAAACTCATGCAGGTAGGGTGTCATCAAAGGGTACCTGCACTACATGACCACAGCACTGTCCATTTACCTCAAAGCTCACCTGGTGCACAGGTGGCCCAGCACCTTTGTGGCACCTGGTGCAACAATTTTCCATAGACTGTAATAGACTAACTCAATGATCATATGGTCAATATCTGATCTTCATTTTGTGTATTGATAGAACAGCTTTACAACACATGTAGTTACACTTCTGCTCTGTCAGATATGGATTACCAGCCTGAAAGCTTCTCCTATAGTACACTACTGGGAACACTTAACACAGTAAGTGTTATTCTTTGGACCCCCCCAAGAGAGTCACTTTAACCTCTTTTGCAATCACCGCTTGACTAATAACTTAGTCTGTGTTAAAAGCCTTAATTGGAAAGTTATTTTACACTCCCACCTCTTTCAGTGCACCAATCCCTCTGTAGAGTGACTTATGTTTCCCTACAGTTTACACAGCACCCGCTGCTAAAAGACTCCTGCAGCAGAGACTATGGTTTACAGCACAGTGTGCCTTTCTGAGAGCTGCTTACAGCAGCACTCTTTCCACTCAACACTGGGCTTGTGATGATAGAACATATGAATTCCTTTAACAACAGTGATGACAAACGTGTTATTGAGGTTAGCTTATTTTCAGTCTATTTTAGCTCTCTCCTGAGAAACAGTGGTTTGGCTCAGTCCACCAGCCTCTCTAACGTGTATCTTTTCTAAGGTAACTGTTTTGTTTTGCAGTGACTATTTTTGGCATTTGATGCTCTCTCCCATTATATTTAATATCAAGGTGTGGCCAGTGACTGCAAAATGACAGCATGTCGAGACCAATATAAAACCTGTCATTTAATGGGGGGTTTTTTAGGTTAAAAATCTTGCCTTTAACTGTCCAAATGTGAAGTATGTTCTCTATTCAGTGTGCATATTCAGGATTCAAGAGTGGATTAAGGTCCCTACGCTGTAAAGCTCCGCCGTGTCGATTTATTTGCCGTCTCCAGAGACACGGGACGAAAGATATTAGGTTCTGTGGGATCTTGTCTCGCTTCACTCACCAGGTATGGGAGGTTTTGTGAATGGTGAGCCAGATGCTGCAGTTTGCCATAGTTGATAAGGATTTATAATGCTCTGATGGAGAAAAGCCCAGCATTAGTCACAGTGAAAAGCCACTTCTGCTTTCCCACTCCAGTTTTAAGCTGATCTGACTGGACCCTGTCTGTGTGGGATGTTGACAACATGTTGTGGATACATAACACATAGCTGTTGAGATCAAAGCACTTCCAGCTTTCTGGGATTTCCAGCTTTTTGTTGTTGTTGTTGTTGTTTAAGACTTTGCAATGTTTGTAGGGCGACACAGGGTTTTAATGAAGCTGTGTATTCCCCTAAAGGTGTGGATGAAAGGTTGAGTGCCACCCTCAAACCATTCTTTTTTATCTCTGCCACCGTCAGCTTAATTTTGTGCTGATAAGATCCCTGCTTTTTCCCCCCTGTTTCTTTCTGTTTTTCTTTTTTTTCGGCTGCCCAAATAGGTTATACATCTACTCTGTTTTCCTCTGGTCAAACCACCAATTGTGTTGCTGTCCAAGGCTGGGAGGGCATGGTCCTGCGAGGCTCTCTCCTCCCTGGCTGTTCTCATACTGCACAGAGGTGGTGTTATGCTGCAGGATGCTCTTTGTTGCAGCTCAGGCCTGTTGTAACAGGTCTCTGTTGCCTCTGCAGGCAGCTTCATGGTCCCACTTTATGTTCTTGTCTTCCAGTGGACGAGGGGACTGATGGCTAAAAAGTTCCAGTTTCCATCTTGCATAGCATTCTCGTCTGTGTTAAATATAAGCCAACCTTGTCGATGCATGTCTTTTATATTCCACTTTTCTGAAAATTTTTATGGACTAACAGAGTTTTCATCTTTTGTCATTTTAGATGCTTGTTCATCTTTATCAATACGTTGCTTCCCTGAGCCTGGGAATTGCATTGCATCCTTGTTTTGATCATGTTTGCTACCATGTGTGGGACAAACTCTGAAGTTCTGAATCCATGAGATTTCACTGTGGTACTTGTCTCCGTCTGATCTGTTAAACTGTGATCTCCCTGGAAGTGTGCCCTTTCCTCTGAATGAACACGCTCACTGGAACACTGGTCTGGCCAGCACTATTTGGACAAATACAAGTGCTGAGGAATTTTGACTCCCTCTCCCTTCCAAAATGAAACTCGGTGATTAAAGGAGAAGCCCAAAAGCTTCTGAAACAATGACGAACTTGAGGATTGTTGTTGGAACTTCTTTTTGAGAAATGGAGATAAACTGTGTTCTTTTAACAGGTCCAATTAAGGTATCCTTAAAACTCCACCTATGTTAACTTAAAGTCATCTTGACTTTCTTTTATTCCTTTTCTGCATTGTTGTTTTTGAAATGTTGAAGTGAACTTTGAGAGCTCCCTCAAATACATAAGCTATAATTAAGGCTTGACACTGGGTAACTGTGCAACACTTCACATTTTTTCGTCTCAGTGTCCTACAAGGTAGTGAATGCCTCCCCGTCTCTCTAAAGCGTCCCAGGCCACTATCTGCACACCCGCCCCTCGACTGGCCCTCAGCACAGCCGTTTGGGAACTAAGGAGGGGAGGGTGGAGAGGGTACTGAGGGAGAACATCAAAGTGTGTCCAGTTCCGAACGTGAGCTGGGATGATTAAAAGCTGAGACTGTTTACACTGTACTTCCCATATGGGCCCTCTCCTCCCCCTCCCTCTAGATTTCCTGTCCATACTTCCTATCTCCCTGGATGAGATAACAGCCTGTCCAGGACTCCTCAGGGCTCCTCACTGCCTCACATAGTTTCGCTTTTGTGCATGTGGTTTATAACAGTGTGTAGCAGCAATGAATGCAGGTGAGCTTCATGTATTGGAGCCAACATACTGATATGATATAATAAACAAGCTAATGTGTTTGCAAAATTCGTGCAATGAACCCCACATTTGGCAATCAGATTTGGCATTCATTTGCCATTCATGCTTCTTTTTAAAATACAGTAACGGTGAAGCAGCCTGCTCTGAATGCTTCACAGTGCTCGTGACTGGTATGCACAGCACTGCTGTGTCCACCAGTATGGACGCCATATGAGAACTCAACATTAACAGCAGTAGAATCACATCGCCATCCGTCCCACCTGCACCTCGGCGACACTGGCAGTTGCATAAAGGTACAAATGAAATCCCTGTAAGCTCGCAATCCCCCTCCCCCTTTGCCACAGCGCCTGTTTTTTAAAAATTCTGAATGCTTTATGCAACTACTTGTTGTTTGTGTGGAGGTGGAGGCCATTTAGGAACAAAAGCCTGCTTTGAAGTCATCATATATAACATTATAAACAAGTTCAGTGGTGATTGCGCAAAGATTATTGTAGGAATGAACTGCTACACTGGTTTTGTTACCAGCCAGCACTGGCCCTGTTGACTCATATTGGACCACTGGCAGAAAAGAACATCATTTTATGTTTTTCAATCTTTTTCTATTAAATGTTTGACTGTTTCACGAACAGCTAAAATGCTTTAAAACAGGATGACTATGTTTTTTTCCAAGGGGCAACATCCAGATCTGAAAATTTATGAATCGTGAAAGTTCCACAGGTGCAGTTCCTCCAGCTGGCACTTGAGGCATGCTCCAAAACTGAGTCAATCTCCACAGACTCCCATGTTAAAGTGCCAAGCCTTACATCATTAAAAAGCACATTTATAGCTTGGTGCAAGAAATTATTTTACCCTCTGTGGACAGTTTTTTCAAAGTTTTTCATTGTACCCATACAGTTTATGGATACAGGTTGCTATCCAAGCTTGCCAGTATTAGCTGGTAAATTAGAACTCTACCCTTTCATCAATATAAGGTAGCATCTAGCTTCAAAAAAAGCAACACAGTCCAAATTAAATGAGTGACAGCATAGTTACTGTCATTCTTTTAGACAGTTGCTGTGGAATAGTTTAGAAAATCAATTAAAAATAAATGGAACAAAAGTTAAGAGAATATATCATTTTTGGCTACAAGCCCATTTGTTACTTATAATCATTGCATTCCAACATCCTCTACTTTATCTCTTTTATTTCCATGTGGTCTTTTGCAATGGTCTCCTCCTTCAGCGACACTACAGTAATGCGTTTCCTCTAACTCATGCATTAAACAGACCCCCCCTCATGTGTCCAGGCTATCAAACAAATTGTGGACTAATGGGTTCTCCTGAGCAGGGAACTGAGAGAGCTGCAGCCTGCAGCACAGGAAGCAGGGGCTAGCGCTGTCCTGTCTGCCCTATTCCACAAGAGATGGCTGTGGAGATGTTCCTTAGGGGACATGGAAGAAGGGAGAGGCAGGTAGGGGGGAAACATGGCAAATCTCTTAATCCTGCTGGCCCCCTTCTTTTTTAGTCATTAGATCACGTCTGGAATTCTTGAATGTTATACAACACGTTTTTGTTTCCCCTTTCATAGCTCTTCTTATGCAAATAACCAGGGATGGTCTCTGTTTCTCTGCTACTATCACTGCTTCACTCGTTCAGCCACTCCCTAATACATCTACAAAAGAGTCGCATGCTTAATTCCATGTTTTTTGTAGCACACCCATGTAAACACACACACTAAGTCAAGGCTTCATCTGCCTGTTTTCATGTGTGTGTGTTTTCACACACTCCATACACACACTCGGTGGGGCAGTGGAAAAGCTAGAAATGCGCACTCTTGAATTAAATGTTAATCACAGAGGATCTGTCTCGCTCTTCATTTTGAGCACTTTTTTTTGTCCCTCCCTAGTACACAAACCACCGAAGGAGCAGCAAAAGCATGCGGCCCTTTTAAAGCTGTGCCATTATGTAGCCACACATGTGTTACAGTGGAGAGGAATGAGTCACCGCCGACTGTGAAAGCAGACACACACACACACATATATGTTCCTTTGATGGCAGGACAACTGACACGGGGTCCAGGCGATTTCAGGGTCAGCGGAATTTAATTATGTCAAATATCCAAGGTTTAACAGTCGTGAATACCGCGACATTTTTGCATTCTCTGTGAGATGTGTATCTTGCGTGACCTTTTTTGAATTTGTCCTGACAACTCAGGTCAAGTGAAGCACCTGTCTCTTTCCAGTTGAAACCGATCCACTGGAAGTACAGAGGAAAGCCTGCTGATCCATAGTGGGTGTGGAGGCCAAGCTATCCTTTCCCCCAGGATCAAGGCCACATTTATAGAGATTTACTGAGAACTATGTTGCAACAGATGACAATTGTACCATATGGCATGAGGATTCATATGCTACTGGTGGGAAAGTTGGCTGTCTTTTTTTTTTTTTTTTTTTAATCTTCCCACAGGTTAAAGGTTATGCTCACAAGGATGAGTTGACTGAAAAGATGTATAATTAATAAGTGATGATTTTATTGTCTGTTAACTATGTAAGACTTGCATTGGCACAATTTCGTATATAGATGGATACATCCATGTGATAGATGGATGTATGTGCATTTTCAATTAGTGTGACACTGCATAAAAGGTGTTAATGACTGTAGCTAGAATCTGAATTGGATTGCCTTCTTCTCTTAATGTATAGTTAACTGTAATTTAAATCAAGCTTAGTTTTGTATAATTGACAACCCAGTATGGTAAGTGCTTATCACAACTTCAAGCACACCAGCACGTCACTAAAACCTGCCATAAATGTTGCCATGAGACAGTTAGTCTGACATCAGTTGGCAATTATATGCAATCTGTTTCTCATAATACAGCAATAAACTGTAATAAATCATTGAAAAACACATAGACAGAAATTCACATTTAACTATTACATTACATGCTCAGTAGCCTTCAGTTCTACAGGAATATAAACCAGAACACAACCAGCTGAGCCAGCTGAGTTGAGCTCCCTCAAGTTGTGCTCAGTAAAAAAGTATCCTTCAGACCAATGGCACCAGGTTGGCAATTTGTCTGTGTTTATAAATTAGGTAGTAATTATTTACAAAATTTTGACAGTCTCTCTGAGAGTGACTTCAGTCAGTCCAAGTCAGATTGCAACTGTTTGCAGAAAGGTTGCCTCCTATCAGGCAACCTGTGCAAGTCATGCATGGTTCAACATCCTTAAGCTCTGGGCAAATGTTTAGTCATATTGGCTGCAGAATGTGAAAAAAACATTGATTACAATCACATATAAGAAGCTCGCTGTCCTGTTTTTACCAACTTAGCTATTAGCTTGCTCTGAATTAGGAAGTTTGATTGGTTGATTTTGCTTGAGCTGAGTTAATGTAAGTTTCCTCGGCTAATGTTCAGGACAGAGGTCCCCGAGGTGAGCAGTCGTGTTCATAGTTTTCTTGTTCTTGAGTATTTAGATCAATTTAAATATCCATGTTTGGTGTCCCTGTATAGTGTAATATTGCTGCGTAAAATATTGCAATGCTATGCTGTATCGATTTTTTTCCCACCACCCCTACTCTCAGGTGCTGTCCTCTCTGTCAGATGGTAATGACTCTCTACACATTCATCTGCAGCTAGATCACTCTGCCTCACTGCCACTCGTTGTAAACACAACCAGCTCAGCCTGTCAGTACTGCACACTTCACTGCATGTTGGCACAAGATGCCTATGAATGTGGTTGAGAAATGGTGTCACACTGACCAATGAAGACAACAAAGGTGTAATCAAGAAGCTCATTCTGTGACAACAAAATGTAAACCTATCAAAGAACAGTGCATATAGCCTTTTTTGGCTATAGAGTTGTCTTGCCCTTAAGATGCACTGTTTGTCCTGTAACTGTGCTCAGTACTCCTCTTCAGATGGTAAACAGACTCCTGTTCTGCTTTTTTATGCAAAAGTGCAATTGTGCTGCGAGGCCACATTTACACAGCTCTTTTTATTTATTCTGTGCCTTTAGATTTTCTACTGCTTTTTGCTTACACACACACACTCTGATTGATGCATCCTGCAGTATCTTGCCCAAGGACACTTCAGCCTGCAGAGGGCTCAAACCACCAGAGGTGGGACCAAGTCATTGTTTTGCAAGTCTCAAGTAAGTCTCAAGTCTTTATCCTCAAGTCTCAAGTCAAGTCTCAAGTAATGTCAGGCAAGTCAGAGTCGAGTCTCAAGTCACTGGTGTAAAAGTCCGAGTCAAGTCACAAGTCTGAAATTTTGAATTTCAAGTCCTTTCGAGTCTTTAAAAAAAAAAAAAGAAAAAATAATGTTGCAGTTATGCTAAATGTAAATATTAGACCATGTAATTTTAAAATCTGTGTTTTTCTCAACACATGACAAAATAGTGAACTTAGAAAATATACACAAATTGTGAAATTGCACCTCTTTAAAATGCAGCTCAATTAAACCTAGCTCCAAGAATAATTTTCACCGACAGTTCTGAGATAAGCTGCATGTTATTCTTGGATGCGGTTGTAGGACCAGCTTTAAAATCACATGACAAAAATATCATACACATTAAAAAAAACTGTATCACCAACGTAGCCTGGACAACATTTGCTAGTTAGATGAAGTCAGCTATCTCATCGTAGCATATTTATATGCATATTTATAATTATACGGTTCTTGTGAGTGCATACACTCGTGAAGTTTAGTAACTTCCGGTCACTGCAACAAGCCCAGGTACAGTTTACCGACGGATGGGTACAGGACCTTGAAATGCACCGTGTAGAAAGTAAAGACCATCGTACGTATCATAAGTTTACCAGTCTCACAAATAGTCTTCATAAATACACATTCCTTAACAGTTTATTAATATAACCTTTGAGCTTAACGGTAATTAATTAGTAGTGGAAATAATTTCTGGTACGCCTTACAGAAATGTAGCAGTGACAATAATATTGTATGCTGTAATTGTACTGGGCAATTAGTGATACAAAACAACTGTTTTATTCTGTGAATAAAAGTATATGTTTTTGTCAATGTACCATAATAACAGAAGCGAAAAGCAATATTGTGTCAGGACAATTCACTATTTATGCACAATAAATAAAGGAGCATAGCGCGACAATTTCTGTTCAGCGCCAGACTTGCTTGTAACCTATATCACCAATTATGTTATGAAAATGACGCATTAACTACAACAGCAGACTGACCTTTGTGTAAATGCTTGGAGCAGACTAACCTGTGAGCTGGAGTGTTCTGGGACGTTATATTTGATCTTTGAATGGCTGCAATCCAGTCGCGTCTTTGTTACTTCGGAAACATGGCTCGAACAATTTCTCTTCAACGACATAATCCGATAACAACCGATCTCTTTACCCGTCGGCTTCCCGTGGCTGTCATGCGACCGGCTATTGCAGTTAATAATACAACGGCTTCTTGACATTTTTGTGTTTCTTTTTATCGCTGTATAACTGATTTTAATTGAAAGCCTGCGTGCGCTAGTACCGCTTGCCACGAGTTCCCAGAATCCTTTGCGGTTCTACCCGTGAATGACGTCACATTTTCAATCTCTATATAATATGCATGTTAAATTTTATATTTGGGGTAAAATATCAAGTCTTTTCAAGTAAACCGGTTCAAGTCCAATTCAAGTCCCAAGTCATTGGTGTAAAAGTCCAAGTCAAGTCACAAGTCTTAGAACATTTTTTCAAGTCAAGTCTAAAGTCATAAAATTAATGACTCGAGTCTGACTCGAGTCCAAGTCATGTGACTCGAGTCCACACCTCTGCAAACCACCACGCGACCTGACCACATTCACACGAGGTTGTCACTCGGGAGGCAGCAGTCCTGTGTGTTTTTGAAAGTTAAATATACTAACGTAAAATGTGTTCGTGACAAAATAAGATCCACACTAAACATCAGCATGTTAAACTTCCTATTGTGGTCAAAAAAGAAAAATTCTCAAACACTAAACTAAAATCATCAGATCACTTTTTTTCTTTTTAGCTCATAGGAATTCCCTCGTGGAGCCATGAGCATGGTGAGACTCTTGATTTTGTGTACATCACAACATTTTGTGGGTTTCTTGAGGGGAAAAAAGAAAATTCTCTTAAGAGAACAGTTCATCTTGGTGCATTCCAATCTCTCTGACTATTAAAAGAGCAAAATTAAACAAACTTCAAACTTCTCTAAAAGCTTTTCATAGCACAAACATTACAACACAGATTGTTCTTGTAGATATGCAGCATATCGCTGAGAGCATACAGTTTGTTAAAGGTTGGATCGGCTTCTTTGCTGTTTACTTTGGATATTTAAAAGGCGATTAGGGGCTTATGAATAATTTTGGACCTCAGTTGTTCTTGTCGTCTACTCAGTCAACAGTATTCGGTCGTGAAGCCAGTTGCTAATAACTTCAGCCTTGCCTGCGGTGGCGAGAGCAGGCTTAATGCTCGCGCTCACATCAAAGGCCCAGCAGCTCTTCTGCAGTTTTTCATTTCGCCGCCTGTCTCGCTCCTCTTTCCCCCAACAGTGTGGCTTTGAATTCCTCCTCCTCACCTCCTCTGCTCTAACCAGCCCTCTCTTGTTTCTTGACAGCTCTTTAAGATGGTTGTAATTCATTGCGTGTGCTTTAGTTTCAAGGACAAAAATGGCTGTTTGAAAAAAAACCAGGCAGGAAGCGCTTAGTTTGCTGAGAGGCTGGAGGAAAAGAGTCATCACCATACCACAGATAAACGCTGCGTAACAGACTCCCTCTTGCTCGCTCGCTCCCTGGCTCCTTGCAGCTCCTTGCAGCTCCTTTAGTCACTTTCATGGGCTTTTCTCGTTAATATGGCTCTGAAGAATAAAAGCCAACTGCAGCTCCTAGTAACATTAGGTTGATTCAATCAGTGTATGATGAGATACAAAAAACCCCAGATTTATTTATATCAGAGGTATGGTGTGGTACTGTTTAAGACACAGAATGTGCAGGGAGCACAGAGCAGAAGCAAATTTTCTACTTTTCTGCTTGAACGCTTGGCTCAGCGATCCGCAAGAGGAAGAGCTTTCACCTGTGGAGCGGCCTGATCCTTTATTTGTGTGTGTGTGAAAAAGCATGAGTGTGTCCACAGTGTGTGTGTGTGTGTGTGTGTGTGTGTGTGTGTGTGTGTGTGTGTGTGCGCGAGCGCGTGCGGATGAGGTGGAGCTCCCATACTGAGATCATTTACCAAACTCTATTAAGCGGGATCAAAGTGACTTAGATCTTTCAGTGCTGCATGACTACAAAAGCCATATTGTAACCCCAGAACCAGGGAGATAGCACTGCTGACAAAAAATGCTTTATGTCTCTAGGAGTCACATGGTCACTTCCCAACAACAAACAACATGTCCTGTTTTTGACCTGTTTTTTTTCCTCCTCTGCTTCTCAGAAGGGCTTTAGTGTTACTTTCATGCCAAGCTTGATTTATTGAATTTGCAAAGTGAAATACAAATGTCTGATTTTACTACAACAAAGACGGTTTGATTCAAGTCTCCAGAGCAGTTTTGAGACGTGATCAGATCGACTGCTTTCATCTTGGCCACGGACCACCCATCACGCGTGCATTAGTGTTAGCTGGACCGTAAGTGAAGTGGTGAATGTGTAAACATTTCAACATCAGATATGCAGCGGCTAACAAGTAGAACAATAACAACCTGTCCAGTGATGGCAGATGCACGCAGTTCCCTCCACTTTAATGGAAGTGTTTTTTGTGTGCCAGGTCTCCAGGGTGTGCTCTGGTGTTTGCATTATTTGCAAGCCACTGCTGAGACAGTTAAAGCAGAAAATGCCAAGGTTTCCATGTTATTGTTAAGTCTTGGCTGATAGTGACTTGTAGTTTTCCTCAGAGGCGGAGCCAGACATTTGAAACACCCGGGGCTTAGCCATAAAGGGTAGTATGCATGTGGGGTTTTTTTTTTTTTGTTGGGGGGGGGGGGGGGGGGGGTAGAAATGAATGAAAAAGATTAATAGGCTCTGTTTTGAGTTTTGTTCAAAAAAGAATGACTTCATATAGGGAAAAATATATATCACATGTGCACGACACCTTAAACTAGTTTTTTAATTAAGCAGCAAGGCAGAACAAAGTCGGGGCTGTATCAAGACACGAGGACTAAACCCCAATTCAACCAGACCCAGAACTGATCCGGAATTAAAACAGGACTACAAGAGTTTGTTACGTCCCTCTGCAGCTTCTAATCGTCTCAGTGTTTTCAGCTGGTGCTAATTGGCCACACCTAGTCAGGTGTGGATAAAAGCATACCTGAGGCAAGCTTTCCGGCAGTGCACTAGTCTTTGCCTTGGTGGCACCAGCCATTTTAGCCAACCTGGTTTTCCATTTTAGGATGAAACCTCTTCTCACCCACACTCTGTTGTTCGTCTCCTTTTTTTATATTGCGGCTTTTGAGCCGGGTCGTAACAAGTTCAAAATCAGGACTACTGAGGACTTAACCAAGACAGAACCAGAATCAGAACTAGATGATAGTAGTACTAAAAATCATCATAGACCTGCACTACACTTATTTTTTTTAATTCTACCAAAGTCCACTATTTAGATTGAGAAAAGTTTATATAATTATTTAGCCTTGTTGTGCAAACAAGCCTGCATAACTTAATAAATATAGAATTTGAAAAATAACAAACCTAAAAAGAAACACTAGGTACGAGATACATGAGTACCTATGATACAGTGATACTTTTGGTAAACAACCATTTGACTAACATGTGTGTCTCACCTGCTCTTGTTCCCTCTCTGTTCCTCTCTCTCCCTCTTTGTGCTGACAATCATCAAATATACAGTTGAAACCACATATTTATGTACTCTTCAGATCAAAACACAAACACTTTTTTAATTGTAACATCAAATCAGACTAAATGTTTATTTTTTTTTAGATTGATAAATATAAAAAACATATTTGTTAACTTTAAGGGTAAAGAGAGAAACTATCTGTATTTCTTAATTGTAAATGGCACCAAATTGTATTCAAACTTGAGCCACACTTATGGAGCTCCACAATTCTTTTTCTGGTGTTTTGGTTGACATCTCTTAATTTTCCCATGTCAAAGAAACAGGCTCTGTGTTTTGCTTTATATGCATCCACACGTGTGCCGCCAATTTACTCACATGGACTCTACTAACCTATCAGAAGCTTCTTCAGCTCAGAATGGAATCGTCTGGAGTTTCTTATTAATTAACAATAAACTTAGTGTATATGTACTCCTAAATTTGATGAAAGTGATAAAAATAGACAGATCTCTCTCTTTATTCTGACATTTAACTAATTCAAAAGATATTTCAATATTTATTTATCCAAAACAAAACAAGTTTACTTTAAATTGATGTAGCCAATGGCTAGAGTTAAAATAAATGGGGACTTGACAGACAGCTTTGAGCTCTTTAGAGGAACTAGGCAAGGTTGCTGCTTGAGTCCAGCTCTTTTTGCTTTGTATATTGAGCCTTTGGCTCAGTATATACGGCAAAGTATAGACTTAAAAGGGGTTTTTGTTTCCAAACTTGAACAACGAATAGGTCTTTTTGCAGATGATATAATTATATATCTACAGGATCCTGATACGACCTTTCCTTGGCTGTTTAAAGCATTAAAATATTTTGGTAAAAACGCAGGATATAAACTAAATATCGTAAAGACTCAAGTACTCTGTCTGAATTATTTCCCCAAAGAATTATTACAAAATGAACTTAAACTAAAATGGGATTCAAACAAGATCAAATACTTAGGTGTCTATTTAACTAGTGATACAAGTACTTTATACGAGGCAAACTATGTGAAGTTTAGTAACACAATCCAAAAAGATCTGATTAAATGGGCTCCGCTTGTCAAGGACCTTAGCTCAAGAATAGAGGTAATAAAAATGAATGTGCTTCCCCGGTTATTGTACCTATTCACCTCATTACCAGTCCAAATAACAGATGCACAGTTTGGTAAATGGGATAAATTAGTTAGTAGATTTATTTGGAAAGGGACAAAGCCAAGAATAAGATTTAAAATACTCCAATCAGGAAAAGAAAAAGGAGGACTTGCCCTCCCGAATTTCAAGGAATATTTCTATGCAGCCCAGCTGAGATATACTGTTTACTGGTGTTCATCAGAATATACTTCAAAATGGAAGCATATAGAGTTAAATTATTGCCTATCATGTCATCCACAAGCAAGATTGGGAGAAGAAACTACCCAGCCCACGAACAAAAATCTCATCACTGAATTTACTATTAAACTCTGGTGGACAATAATGAAGAAATATAGAACTACAGAAGATTGTAAATTGCTGATTTGGCCTGCATACTCTCGAAAATTCCAAAGTGGACAATGGGATAGCACATTTTTAAGATGGGTCAATAAAGGAATTACAGCAATGTGTACATTAATAGATGGGACAACATTTAAATCTTTTGAGAATCTACAGAAACAATTCGGATTGGATAAATCAGATTTATTTAGGTACTTTCAATTAAGACACTTTTACAATACAGAAATTAGAAAGAAGCTCTCGAGAGAAAGAAATCGTATAATAGGAACAATAACAGGTGCATATAAAAATCTTCCATCAGGAATTCTGTCGAAATTATATGATGGCCTACAAAATTCGAATAGGAATGAAACATTATATATTAAACAAAAGTGGGAATCGGAACTACAAATTGAGTTGTCAGAGGATGATTGGCGATCCTTATGTCTCACACAGCATAACTCCACTAGCTCTAGACGATGGAGAGAATATGGCTGGAAAAATGTGATTAGGTTTTTTATTACTCCGTATATCAAAAGCAAGCAGTTGAAAACACCCCAACAATGCTGGAGATTATGTGGAGACTGGAACGCCAATCACTCACATGTGTTTTGGAAGTGTAAATATATTAAATCATATTGGGAAAGAATCGCGGCAACAATGACGAAGGTGCTGGGGTATGAAGTACTGTGTGAGGCACGAGTAATGTATTTTGGAATATGGGAAAATGTAAAAAAGGAGGACTGGTATTTGTTTAAGATTATGTTGTTGTCAAGCAAAAAGGTGATAACAAAGAATTGGCTGAAAAGCGATCCTTTAAAACTGGAAGACTGGATGGACGTAATCGAGGACATATATACAATGGAAAAAATGACTTACACTCTGAGACTGAAATCTGACAAACACCGAAAACAGTGGACAAAATGGATAATTTATAAGTCTCAGTCAGCCTTATAGGGCGGGACCTCTCGTGGTTTTTTTTTTTTTTTTTTTTTTTTTTTTTGTGTGTTTGTTGTTGTGTTATTATTATTATTGTCTTGTCCGTATGTAATACAAAGGAAAAAGTACAAAATAAAGAGTTAAAAAAAAAAAAATTGATGTTGTACAGTAAAAAAATGTTATTGTGTTTTCCATAAAGTGTATGTAAATATCTGGTTTCAACTGTGAATATACTGCTGTGTATTGAAGTTCCTCTTGTTTTGAATAGAAATATACTGAACAACAAACAAAGCATAATATATAAAATAACATCTACCAGAGTTTTTTCTTTGAAAGAAGCCCCTTATGTCCATTCTTGTATATCAGTGCATTACTGAAACCGATTTATTTAGCTGTGGAGGGTAACAACTGAAAATATGAAATAAACACACGTAAGCTAAGACTCTCTAAAGAAACAGCATTGTTGTTGTTCAGCTTTTCATTTCGCCATTTGTTGATTCACTTGAAGAGCAAGTAACGTAATATTGGTCAAGTGATCATTTTGATATCAATCTTTCGTGATACACCGTCATACATGTATTTACATTATTTGTACAGTAGGAATGATTTGCTTTGGTACCTGGTCAAACTTAAGCTCTCCTTAGTATGGCTGGCTCCATTTCTCCAACAGCGCACTCACAGGCAGCAGCTGCCCCGCCCCCTCGCTCAGTCGCTTAGTGCCTGAGCTCGGATCATACCAATATCAGGGGGGATTCACGCACAGTCGTAAATTCCCACAGTGTGCACTATGTGCTTCGAATATTGTGTGTACTTTTTGTTTTATACAGTTGTCAGTCAGACATCTAACTATGAAAAAATTACACTCCAAAAGACCCCGGGCTTCTGACAAAACAACCCGGGCTTAAGCCCAGTAAGCCACCCCCACGCTCCGCCCCTGGTTGTCCTTAAGACTGGTTGTTCTGTAGACACCCGTAGTTGCGGTAACGACAGCTGCTGGTTTAATGCTACAGTGGCTTGTGCTCCAAAGCAGGATTTGGGTCTTATCGAGGTCATTTCCAGTGAAGCCTGATAAGGAAAAGATATCCTGGGTAATGCTGAACTTTATTAAATCTGCAAGCCCCAGGTAGATGCTGAATGCTGCCTTTAATCCTTTAGCATTCCATGTATCCGTCAAGCTGCCTTTACTTATTTTATAATTTTGGCTGTAAAATTGCAAAAATAATTTTCATCTTTCGAATTTTTTCTCGTTATGGTAATGTGAAGCATTACATCTTACATAACGTCTTGGTGGAACTGATTTGTTCTGTCTGTGTTCAGACAGGAGCACCTTCGAGCTGCTGTGATGCACCACATGTTGTCCAAAACTGTTTGAATTTTGTCTCTAGCACAAACAGAGTTATCGTTATTTAAAGAGCACTTGTGAAATGGGTCGCGGGACTGGGGGTAAAAACCAAAACACTAAAAAAAAAAACAAATTTTCCATGTAATTTTGTTCAATTTCATGGAATCTGATCAAATAAAGTTTTCTGTCCTTGCTAACATGTCAGCTCTCACTGTCACCTTGTCTTGTTGATTTAAGATGGCCTGTAATTTGCAATGTAAACAGTGAGGGATAACTTTCCAAAACATGGTGAAAAACACCCAGCGAGACTTGGGTGTTTCTCACTTTTTAGAGAATGCTGTGTTGTTCTCTCGGGGACAGGTAGTGCAACAAGTCTTAAGTAGATTCCACTTTGGGCTTGCTCACTGCTGTTACTTGCCTGTACTGAACGACTGCTATTTGATTGGGAAGGGATTGTTCTCTTATCATACATCCAGTCACATGCCTGCCAGAATGATAGATGGCTGTTCTCTCAGTTGGACTAAATGAAAAGTGCCTGCCTTTGAGCTAGACAAAGGGGTAGTATGTCTGCCAGACTTTAGCTAATGTGTTCGTTTCTGTTCTGCAGGGAGAGCTTTCTAGGGAGTGTTTGTAGAATATGCAGACTCAGGCCAAAAGTTCCATGTGACTCAGTGAGAGAATTAGAACTGGTGTCACATGGCGCTGCTCTGGTGCTACCATACATGCACCTATGCATGCCCTCATGAATACGGTCTTCCTGTTTACTGCCATCTGTACCACTTCTCAGCCTTCCTCTGCTCGATCAGTTGCGTATTTTACAGCATACTGGTCCAGATCCAAGTCATGCAACATGATAAAAAAAGAAAACCCTATCACCAATTCTTCCATCACTATCACTTCATTGTACTCTGTCCAACTAAAAGAGAAAGGATCAAAATCTACTGCTATGGCACTCAGTTGATTGAAGTGTGTTCTATTAGGACAAACTGAATTGACCGAACATGCTTCAGGTCTGTTTTGAATAACTGATTAAAAGTCTCTCTTTTCTCCCCGCAAAATATGGAAGCACCCTGGTTTGAGGATGGTTTTCCAGAGGATGTGCGGAGATCTACACCTGGTGCCAGGATAGACCTCATTAAAGATATAGTCACTAATTTCGTTTGGCTGTTGGTGAGAGAAATTAAAAAAACCCAGAAAAAAATATTGTGCAGTACCAAAATTAGTGGCCCTGACCTACAGGTTTGTGGAATCCCCTTTTGAAGTTTAAAGTAAGTGGTGGATCTGACTGATCTGACAAAGGTAGTCATGTCCTAAATCCTCTTCTGATTTACTGTCTATTTAATTCTGAAAGAGATGAGGGCGGTCATAATGAACACCTTGCGTTAAATGAGACCTAAAACTCACATTTTGTTATTGTGAGGACTCAATCGTGGCTCAGGGTTTGAAATCAATAGTGTAAGTGAGTGCCAAACTCTCATTTACCTCCACTTATCAGGGTGAGCCTCTCTTTAAGTAGTCATTTCTGTTCGGGAGCTGTTTTGTCTGCTGACACTAGCCCTGCTGATGTGCCTGTGAGTAAGAATGAATTTAAAAAACAAACAAAAATTCATGGCCATGTAAAGTTCATCAGCTGCCCGAGTTTACTAGATCTGGTGCAGCAGCACATCAACATGAACATTTGTAATTTTAGAAATACAAATTGAAATATTAGTAAAAAGAAAACTTGCTTTATACTTTTATATATCATATTTTTTAGATCCCTTTTTGGGGACTAAAACCTCGCCTGCTGCTTTTTACTTGTCAGTAAGCAGTCACATGCACTGATTTCAAACATGCACGTTTCAAACATGCAGAACTACTATAGCGCAGAAAATCTAAAAGATATCCAGCATCATCTTGATGTTCTTAAATGTACATGACTCGCTTACTTAATGCTAAGTTACCAACTGACCTGTGTCGCATGAGTAAAACATCCACAGTGCTGTTGACTTCAAACTCTTATGCACCCCATTTTATAACAATGCAGCTACCTGTCATGTATTAGTCCAGCCCCAGGTGGAAGAACTGATTCAGTACAACCATGCAGGGACCCTGTTGTATACTCCAAAACCACCTTAACCCACACTAGTCTGTGTTGGACGCACTGTTCAACAGCCATTAAGAGAGGCCTGCGTATCTAGGACACCCATTCCGATTGGCCGTGACCTCCTGACTGGCTGCTCCTAATTAGAACCAGTCCCTTACAGTGCTCCTCTCTCTTGTCCAAAGTAAATACCTTGGCACCCAGGAGGAATGCTGACAGTCTGCTCTTTAGGGTGCTCTGAGAGAGGCTTTAAGAGTCACTGACTCCCCTTACATTTAACCCTCTTGGTACAGCCAACGCTAAAAACTAACACCAGTCAACAACAGCAACACAAATGATCTCACTGTTGTACTTTCTCAAAGTACGCGTGGGTATCTCAGCCCTTTCATGTGATTACACCGTGTTGGTTTTCCACTCAGAAAGCTCAGTTGGTTCTCTTTAAATGTAATAGTGGTGGTAGAATATCATTAACATCTAAGTTACACAACATGTGCATTTACATTTACTCGAACATTAGGCTTCAGATTGTTCCTTTTTTTCTGTTTCAGCTGCCCTTAGTGTGCAGTCACAGTCGACTGAAATCAGGTGGGTGGATCAAAAGGCAGTCTGTATTTGAGAGAACAGGACAGTGATGTGTCATCAGGGCCGTTAACCTGATAACGTCCCAAGTGGGAGCTGCTCCAAAGCAACAAAAAAAAAAAGTACTTGACAGCTAACAAGGCATGGGCTCTTTTTCTGCTTTGAGACGGGCTGTTGGTGACTCAAGTTTCCAGGCCTGCTATTTTATCCCCTCCAGATTGATGTGGAGCCGAGCGTGGTGTTGTTCTTTGTTTTGAGCCACAGGTTAAGGTTAGCACAGCATTAGACCACAGTAGTCCCGAAGGGCAGCTCCATAGGACTAAAGCAGAGCTGTGTTTGGTCTGTTTGAGATTAGAGCTGCAGGTTGACAGAGAGGATCGGGTAATGACATGCCTACCACCTTTCCGAGTCCTTGGACTGTCTGTCTGCGGACTACTTGAAAGCAAGGCATGCACACACCTCCACACATAAGCATAGCTCTTCTTCCACAAGCAGAGGAAATGTGACCATGAAGACTCAGGCTAACATTGTGGTAGCAGAAACAACATAGCATGTATAATCTCTGCCATATTAGTTGTGACACTAATGGGCTTGGACACACAGATGACATATAATATTCCACTCATGTCACCGAGTCAAAACATGCACAACACTGTGGAATTTGGACCTGTTACTATAAATAACAATCTACATGATAGTCTATATAGATCTATTGGCAGCATCAGATGCTAGAGATGTGAACTGAATGTATTTCCATCGCACAGAATAAGGTTTGTCAAAGCCTTCAGAGGACCCCTCTGTCTTTCGTGTAGAAAGTTTCTGGTGACTGCTCATCACATCTCTATGCTTTATATGAGTGTTTATGAAGCTCCAGTCCAAATCTAAGAGTGAAAAGCTGAGCCAAGATCCCCACTGCAGTGCCAAATCTATCTGAGAGAGAGCAAGGTGAGTCTAAACAGAAGTGGAGGAGCAGACAAGTGTTGCGTCGCTGCACTTCTCTGACCTACCTCCATGCTGCTGCTGACTTCTACTGTTTGCCCACTCTGTTAACTATTACCAAAACGTTGTGTACCTTGGCAGCAGACCAACACTGTTACACATACTGTGGCCCATTATCAAAGAAGACCTGCACTACGAGCCCTGGAGTCCTTCCAATGAGGCCACAGTCAGTTTTCTTCTTTAAGACCCATCTCAGTGCTGCGGCACTATCCCAGCACTTCCTCCAGTTTAGTCTCCCGCTCACACTCTCTCTCCTTCTTTAACCTCCTCCTCCCATTTAGCCTCTTTCTTCTGTTCCCCCTTGCTTCAACACGCACATGTTGGTTGAACTGTCTTTGGCAGGCACCTCACCCATTCGCAATTCTTTTTTATAATCCCTCTAGTGTTTGCATTCACTTTATTTGGTGTGATTGCAAAGTAAGAAAAAAAAGCACGGGTGCCTGATTTTAACCAGTAAAACATCTGTCAAGTCATCTGTTGTAGTTTATTCAAAGTGCTTGCTTATGCTACAGTATCACAAAGAATTTTACATTTTCTGCAGAAGTTTGCACAAAGCATGGAACTCAGCTGTGGGCAGGCTAAAGCAGCTTAAAGAGTGCACCCTGTATGCGATTTGCTAGTATGAGATTTGCTATAGGATATGATTTAGAAGAGTACAGATGTAGGTTAGCACTGGAACAGCTAATTTGATTTAATTTAATTTGCAGCTTCATGGCCTGCCTGCACCAACCTAGCTAGCTTGGTTTTTAATATACAGGGTGGGCCATTTATATGGATACACCGTAATAACATGGGAATGGTTGGTGATATTAAAGTCCTGTTTGTGGCACATTAGTATATGTGAGGGGGCAAACTCCTCAAGATGGGTGGTGACCATGGTGGCCATTTAGAAGTCGGCCATCTTGGATACAACTTTTGTTTTTTCAATAGGAAGAGGACCATGTGACACATCAAACTTATTGGTAATGTCACAAGAAAAACAATGGTGTGCTTGGTTTCAGCATAACTTTATTCTTTCATGAGTTATTTACAAGTTTCTGACCACTTATAAAATGTGTTCAATGTGCTGCCCATTGTGTTGGATTGTCAATGCAACCCTCTTCTCCCACTCTTCACACACTGATAGCAACACCGCAGGAGAAATGCCAGCACAGGCATCCAGTACCCATTAGTTTCAGGTGCTGCACATCTCGTATCTTCACACCATAGACAATTGCCTTCAGATGACCCCTAAGGGGGTCAGATCGGGAGACCTTGGGGGCCATTCAACTGGCAATTGAATGTAGCAATTTCAAATATCCAGTGGCCATGAGGTTTCCATTGATGAAGAATGGACCCACTATCGTTGTACCCCATATATCACACCAAACCATCACTTTTGTTGGTCCAACAGTCTTGGAGGGATCCATCCAATGTGGGTTAGTGTCAGACCAATAGCGCTGGTTTTGTTTGTTAACTTCACCATTCACATAAAAGTTTGCCTCATCATCACTGAACTGAGGGTCCTGTTCCAATTTCTGTTTTGCCCATTCTGCAAATTCTGTGCGCCGATCTGGGTCATCCTCGTTGAGATGCTGCAGTAGCTGGAGTTTGTAAGGGTGCCATTTGTGAGTAGCTAATATCCGCCGAAGGAATGTTCCACTAATGCCACTCTCCAGTGACATGCGGCGAGTGGTACGCTGTGGGCTCTTGCTGAATGAAGCTAGGACAGCCACTGATGTTTCTTCATTAGTGACAGTTTTCTTGCGTCCACATTTTGGCAAATCCAACACTGAACCAGTTTCACAAAACTTATCAAGCAGTTTGCTAACTGTAGCACGGGAGATGTGCTAGGGTGTCTTGCATTGAAATCTGCTGCAATGACCTGGTTACTGCGTTCACCAGATATCAACACAATTTTGATCCGCTCCTCACGTGTTAACCTCTTTGACATGTCAATGGCTGTGAACAAAGAGAAACTTGTAAATAACTCATGAAAGAATAAAGTTACATTGAAACCAAGCACACCATTGTTTTTCTTGTGACATTACCAATAAGTTTGATGTGTCACATGGCCCTCTTCCTATTGAAAAAACAAAAGTTGTATCCAAGATGGCCGACTTCTAAATGGCTACCATGGTCACCACCCATCTTGGGGAGTTTGCCCCCTCACATATACTTTAATATCACCAACCATTCCCATGTTATTACGGTGTATCCATATAAATGGCCCACCCTGTAGAGATAAAACATAAAGCAAAAGTTCTTGAAACATTCAATTTGTTTTCTTTTGATGTCTATTCAGTGTAAAAACAATTTGTTTCTTAAAAAACTGTGTAAAGACAACAGAAAATGTCCTGGATATTATCCATTTTATAACGGCGATGAATTCCTTTACTTTTATTTAATCATACAGATTTTTTAATACTCTGAGTTTAGAACTAGCTGTATTGCAGGAAACTGTCGAGGACGATGGATCATACAGAAATTTAGAAGAGATTAATAAACAATGAATATGGAGGCAAGTGAAAGCTTTATATACTGAGAGCAGATTTAGTTGCTCATAAATATTTTATGCCTGTCAGCTCATCACGTCACAGTGGCACGGTCCAAATGTAACTCTGCCACACCTCCTAAAAACCAAAACACAAGAATAGAACCTGCTGTCACTATCAATTTGTTATCACAACTTTAATAATTTAATTATTCCTGATAATAAATTGCATCTTTTTTCTTTTTGCATCTTTAGGCTGTTAGCCCATTATTTGACTATAATGGTTCCATTATATTGCTATCATGGGATATCAAACAACCAGGATCCTATGGTCATGACTTTATTATCTTGTTATCTTAAGATGATACATTGATGGTTTTACTGCGATCCAACCACGATGGAGTCAGGTCATGAGGAAGAACCCATGGAGAGGAGGGAGCGGCACTGTACATCAAATTAGATTTTAGAGCAATTAAAAGATTACAAAAATGAGCTGGCCGACTTGGATAGAATTGCTTTGTAATCCAATTTCAAGCTGGCAAAGCTGTAAATTTTCTAAAACAAGATTTTGAGATATATAGATTAGGGCTGCCACGATTAGTCGACTAGTCACGATTACGTCGACTATCAAAATCGTCGACGACTGATTTAATAGTCGACGCGTCGTTTGAAGCTTTGTAAGATCACAAAAGACGCAGGAATGAGTAGTAGGATTTAAGAGTGTAATAACGGACTGAAACAGAAGATGGCAGCACTGCATGTACAAGGACGCCAGCTGCCGTTAAACCCCGAAGAAGAAGAAGCAGCTGTGTCCCAGAATTCATAGCGCAGCCCAGCTCAGTTTCCAACAATGGCGGCAGCTAGTTAGTTTTAATGTTACTCTTATTATTTTTTTTGGGTCACAAAATAAACGTTTAACATATTTTCAGGCGAGAATGTAGCTGTGTAAACCTCAAATATCTGCTCAGTTTATCAAGACACCGCATATTTTCAAAAGCGTTCCAACGTTTTCGGAGACGTCTGTTACCCACTAGCTCGATAGCTAGCCGGGGGCTAGGCTCACTAGCGCCGTGAGAGCACCGGACTCCTGGCAAATCATTTTCAAACCCACCGCTGTCTTTCGCTATTCAGGTTAAACATGATATATAAGTCACTTAGATAACTTAAAAATGTTATTGTTTGGCTTTTTTCAGTATTTTATTTGTTCCTGAGTGAATCGGTTTGGCTGAGATTAAAGTTATAGTTTCTACACAACTGAATAAACATCAAGCAGACAGCTGATTATCAGAAGTGTGAGATGCTCGAGAATTTACTCCGGTGTCCTGTTATATTTTAGATAGCAAGGAGTTTATTAAATTTTAATGAAATTTGCAGATTGTTTCGGTGAAGTTTAATAAACTATCATCTTGTCTTTATTTTTAGTTAGCACAGATCTTAAACACTTAAAGCTGTAAGCTAATGATAGTTATATAAGAGCAGATGCTGCTGGTGCAATAAGCTGTACGCTGTACGTCCAATGGATGATGATCTGATTAGTCGACTAATCGCAAAAATAATCGGTGACTAGTCGACTATCAAAATAATCATTTGTGGCAGCCCTAATATAGATCACAAGAAAATGATTTTTATATGGAGGTAATTATATAATAATAATATCATTCATAAGACCTGTGAAGAGCAAAAAATGCCAATTAGTTATTTCCAGATAAGGGGGGTCTGCTCTGAGTTGCATTTTCAATGGGACATAACAGAAGAAAAACAAGAAACTGAGACCAGTTTCAGCGTCCCTAACTTTGTAATGATTATATAATGAGAATAAAGTGCATTGATCACCTTCTTTTGTGAGTGGACTCTGTCTTTCAGAGTTAGTGGGATGTACGCACACAGAGCCATGACCTGTTATAGATGACAACAAAACAAGCTTTGTTTCCCCCATCTGTCATATAATTTACTATGCATGCTTCAAATAAAAGTCCTGACACAGGGTAATATTTCCAGTTTTATGAAGGAAATTTTGAGTCTTTGATTGTTGTGGTCATGTCACAAGGGTCTCATTACAACTGCGTTTCAAATGAGGACTACTGTTAGGCGCATGTGAGCCAAATATTTATCCCCTTGGTAAAACCGAGATCACTATTGAATGCATTTGCTATACCCCCTGTTGGTTGATACTGATCTGACCTGCCATATTCATCATCTAATTTCAGGCCATTTTTGTATACCTGTAGTATACCCTACATCACTGACAGCAGCCAGGTGAATACTGTAAATAATCTTGTGTGTTATAATGTATTATGTACCTTATTTGATCAGGTGACACCCTCATCATATTTGAACCAGGTGTTCTCTTGTAATTTGAGTTAAGTTCAGCATAACACTCTCTGCGGCATGTAAACATCTCAGACTTTAAAGCGTAGATGGTCGTGTGTGTTTGTAACCTGGACTCTTAATTACTGATATGTAAACATGAGGAGCTTTGAAGTGTGTGTGCAGCACAGACTCTCACTGAAAGTGTGATGTCAGATATCTTCAGGTTACAAGGTATGCCGTTCTGTTGGTTCACTCGAACTGAGTAATGTGAAGAGATAATCGCCACGCATGCAGCCGTGCATCTCCCAAGCCCGCTTTCTTTCCCGAGAAGGAGGTCCTGGCCTTTTTTTCACCCAAGACAAAGATTCGGAGACGGTTACATCTCATCTGAGCCCTTTCTCTGCAGCTCTTAATTAACTGATAGATGTTTAGTCCCTGCCCTGTCGTGCCTGGGAACAGTGATTAGAGGTACAATAACAGCAATGTGACAGTTTAATCCTTGCCTTGAACGTGGTTCACTTTGTATATTTAAGTCAGCTATGTCATGGATCAATTGTAATGTGATGCAGCACAATATTCACTCACCTTTGGTAGAAATGCCAACACAGTCACATTGAGTGCAAAGTGAGACATGGTGTACAATCTGGGAATTCCAGTTTGAGTACCTGATCCATGAGCCTTAAGCCTTCATGGCATGACAGCAGTTTATAATATTGAGGTGCAACATTATACAATTCTGTAAAGGTGACTTTATTTATTCCATTTATTCATTTAATATGTTAGCAAACAGCTACAGTACAGTTATGGAATTGGGACCATTTGGTGACCATTCAAAGTTTGGACAACTAATATAGAAGGAAAAACTCCCTTTTAACAGGAAGAATCCTCCAGCAGATGAAAGCTCAGGGAAGAGCAGCCATCTGCTGGGACCAGTTGGCAAATATACAGCTTACAGCATAAGGCAACCATGAATTATGTCTGTTCATATAAAATATCCACAGTCACCTGTTATTGATGGATTTTTTTGTACGCTCTGTTTTTTGTTTGACTTTTTTTTTTTAAATTTGTTGCTTTTTTTAATTTCTTTTTTTAATACCATAATAATAATAATACATTTTATTTAAATAGCGCCTTTTGAAGCACCCAAGGACACTGTACAACAGATAAAAGCCGTAACAATCTCCTATCCATAAGTGGATAGGATAGGAGATTGCTATTTTGGATAGCAATATGCATCCATAGACTGCATTGGTCCATCACACAGACACAGACATCTGCTAATTTGTACATCTGCTAATTTCTTCAACATGTGAAGAAATGAAATTACAAAAGACTTCCTGGATGGGCTATTAGTACAGTTAACATGCTCCAATTATCCTAGGTCCACCTGTCAGTCAAAGCTGCCATTCCCTTAACTGGAGATGACCTGTTTTATGTTCTGTGGATCATTTTGACTTTGAATGCAGAACTCTTTGTAGTTTGTTTTTAACAGTTTCTAAATAGCCCCGTGGTAAACCCCAGCTGAATGAGACCTTTCTTGCAGAGCTTGTAAGTAAAGAGCCAGCTTCGACTTTGGCTGGCGCCCTGAGGACAAACGGTGGCAGTGCTGTACAGTTTGGTATTGCTTTACAATACAGTATGCACCATGATGCACAGGCCACAGTCTAGATAAATTACAACTTTTGTTCAACTGTCTGCAGTTTGCCCATCAATTATATGTAAAATATAGTTACTCACCACCTCCTGAACACAGAGTTATTGCTTTAAAGAACCTAATTAGGCACAACTTGAAAATTGGTGACTAGTGAGATCTTCCACACACCACCCACACATTAAGCACCGTTCATACGCAGACCTGATATGCCCCGAAGCAAAACCAGTGGTTTCAGCCTTCGTGGCGGGCCGGGAGGAGAGAGGGCAGTACCCTTCAGAGGGTTTCTCCTCCACGCCTACAACGCCATTGTTTTCTCGCATAATGATTTCCTTTTGGGTCACCTCTCCAGCCTTTCAGGGCAGTGAAAGTGGATCTGTCCAGGGCCTCTCCATTACATAGCCCATCAGATAGGGAGCACCAGATAAGTCCCCCCTGTATAATAAATGTCTCATATTTGATCTTCACAGGTGGGAGCGATCTCACAACACTGTAGCCAGGGTGCCTCTCCTGGGACAGCTTGCACAAACACCTGCTCTTTAGGAAAAGAAAGATATGTCCGCATTGCTTTTTCACACACACTGTGTCATACAAACACAACTTGAAAGAAAACACACACACACACTCACATTGGTGTTTATTTTTTACTCTCTCAATGTGTAGGAAGGTGAAAGGTTAACATACCCGTGGTTATTCAGCCCAAGCAACCTTTCAGGAAGCTTTATGGCGTGGATCGTAAACGAGTTAACCCACCACCAACCCCGCAACCCCATGCCCTCTCCACATGCCTCGCCTCCCTGCGCTGTTGCCTTATGGGTTCAAAGTTCATACACCGGGCCCAGCAATCATTGACACAGTATAATGACACCATTTTAATGGAGGGAAAAGTGCTGGGAAATCAAAAGGAAATATAAGAGGGCTTGGCTCTAGAATAGACAAATGGTCATAAATACAGAGGAGAGTAAATAGTGGAGGCAGAATGTCCGGCTGCCTTGTTAGCAGGTATAGTATTGCAGGGCTGTGGTCTGAATGGGAGGCACCGGAGACATGGGAGGCAATCCTAGCAGTGAGTTATGTTTCGCTAGCCACACGGGAATGCAGTGCCTGTTCCCTCCTCACATTTGCCAACAGAGAAAGCTGTGGCTTGTCAATAATTTCTTTTTTTTCCAAGGTGACATTTTCTTTTCAGAGATTTTTGGCCACCCGGGAAGGGTACTATTCCACTAGGCGGCTCACTCAAAGCTCTCTATCTTGGCCCCACCTATGTTGCTTAGATTGACTCATGGACACTTGTTCTTCTGTCATTGTGAAAAAGGCAATGACCTGCTTTTGCGCATACCTGTATTCTCTGCTCTTTGCTGTTCAGCTTTTCATTCAACTTACCTGTGAAACACCTAATTGCAGTGAAAGTGCTGGAAAAGTATGAGTGCTGGAAATAAAAAGCGCAGGGTTGCAAAGGTGGCTCTCTAGGGGAAACTCAATCTGTGCTGCAGGCTGTTTAAGCTATAGACTTAACTATACCAAGATCAGGTGCAGTCATTTCATTATTGCAAGCCTCACAGAGATTTGTCAAGCACACTTTAGATCTGGCTTGGAAACCTTGCATTGTTCATTGTTTTACTGTTATTCAAAATTCTTATCTAATGTAAACAGATAAAAGATTCTTGATATCACTCAGCTATTTTAAATCAGCATTGAAGCTCGCCATTTATGTTTCCCTCTTTGTTTCACGAGTCGACTAAAAGGTATTTGACCAGTATTCGCATATGATATTCTTTAGTATGAATGCTTTTGCAGTCACTGAAGGCTAATGTGCACATACATGCTTCAGTCCATAGCCAAGTTGTGTGACCAGGCCTGTTTTGTTGTTGCCATATTTGTATCCAGTAGCAATGGAAACAGGCATTTCCCCTTTTATCTGCCTATGTTTCCTCGCCTATACAGATTCAGTCAGTGTAACCTAGACGCTTGCTCTGTCATTGTCTGCCTGCTTCTTTTAACCCCTTATATTTTTAGATCTCTTATCTGATATTGTCATGGCAATGCAGAGTAAACAGACCATTTGGATAGGTGCACTTTTTTTGGTTGGAACCTGTCTGTGGGTCCTTTGATCAGAGGGGCCTTTTATTCTGCTAAAGAGCTTGAGAAGCTGGAAGAGTGCTGGAAGTGCAGTGAAGCAGCCAGAAGAGCGGCAGTGTGGCTGAATGTGAGGTGGAAGGAACAGAGCTGAGATTTGTATCAAGGTCTCATAGACAGTGTTGGGAAGGTTACTTTTAAAATGTATTCCTCTACAGATTACAGAATACATGCCCCAAAATGTATTTTTTAACGTATTTTGTTACGTTACTCAATGAGAGTAACGTATTCTGAATACTTTGGATTACTTAACCTCTTAAGCCCCAATGCCCCCTGATACGGGGGCAAAAGGCAGGAGATCAGTTAGGCTTGGGGCTTAAGAGGTTAATATATTATCATGCTTTTTACAACTACATGAATGTACTATTGCTGTGTGATTTATTACTTATACTGAAGGTTATTCGCCATAGCAATACCAACTAGATTTTTAAATCTCAATATAAAATGAGTAACAGTAAGGTAAACATTAGGTAAGGTTGCACTTTTTTTAGCGATCTCGTATAGAAAACTATTCCACGCGTATTTAAAAGAGGTCCGTGGCTCTGAACCGTAAAGGCGTAAAACCTCTGGATAATACGTTGGGTTCCGTGTCGGGCTCGTAGCCGAAAAACAGCTTTACTTTGTTGTCTGGGTCAACTTTGCTAGCAAGACACAGAGAGAGGCGTTGAAAGGCTGGTTCAACGGAACTTATTGTTTTGAGGGAAAACACAAATACAGCGTACAGTCGAGTCTTAATAGCTTAGTTACAACTGGGCTCGTCAGGCACTCTTCTTGGCTGCAGTGGTTATTATTATATTTGCATACTTCCAGCTCCCGTTTCTGGTCAGTGACAACTCGTACTTTTTGACTCTCCCTTTTCTCCCTCCCTCGCGCTCACAGATACATAACGGGTATGACAGTCCATTCTCCCTGCAGCACGGACTACACTGCCCATGAGGCTACATTGTTTAGGGCTATGCCTGTAACACTCTGCGTATTGCCTTCATATTAAATACATTTTGTGAATAATTACAAAAAAATTTTTTTCTTCACATCATTATGCGGGCCGCAAGTAGGGGTGACGTGGGCCGCGAGATTGAGACACAGACATTAGAGCCTCTTAATGCCTGTTTTGTTTTGGTTTCCACCGTTGTGAAATTTCCCAAAATAGAGAGGGCATAGCCTTACATGAAAATACCGCTGTGTAATCCGTTTATTTAAACAAATTAACTGTATTCTGAATACCACCTTTTTAAACGGTAACTGTAACGGAATACAGTTACTCATATTTTGTATTTTAAATACGTAACGGCGGTACATGTATTCCATTATTCCCCAACACTGCTCATAGAATCTTGTTTTGCTATTTCTTTTGTCAAAAAATTTGGTTTCGCTATAACATAAAACAGAGCATCATAGCAAAGGGATCAGAGTGCCTGTATTTTTCTGTTTTTTATCTGTTCCTGAATGTTTCTCTTTTCTCAACTCTGACGTTGCAGTCATCTAGTTTAAATAAACTTAATTCCAAATTACACTGGACATAATTCTATTCAATTTAATGCATTCATAGTGTCAAATCACAGAAACAGTACTTTATAATATATGGTAAACATTGTAACTGACTGCTAGCAGTTCTGTGCTGATGCCAACATCAGCATTAGCTTAATCGTTAAATTATACAGTATACAAGAGTCTGGAAATGTTTTAATTGTCTTGTACTTTGTGACAAAAGTAACTAAACATACCAATCTGAATGATGAGAGAGTCATGAGCCCATTACACTTCCTGTGATGTCATCTCACATCACATCTGCTGGCACAAGGTGCGCTTTGGTGTCGTTTTGGACAGTCATGCATATCTCAGTTACCACCATTTTAATGATATAACAGTACAGGAGCTCAAAGATTTACAGATTATACATGATGAGATTTTGCAACAGTTTGAAAAGTTTTCTAGGAAATTTTAAAAAAAAGGGTGATTTCTTTGCTTCAGTTTCTAATTCCTCCTCCTATAAGGTGGGGATTTTGTCTGACTGGTGACATATATTGACACATATCACTGAGGAGAATACTGCAATACTTACTTGCAACCACAGTTCTGGATATTGAGCTGCAGTGACCCAGTGCAGCAAATACAATTGGCCCATCATCATCCGAAGGATGAGCGTTATCATTTGGATGTCAGTTAACTCTGTTATTCCTTTATTTCAAATTTTAGAAAAAACACTAATTAACCTCCACAAGTTGCTAAAGATAGTTCACTAGAGTGGCACCAGGGTGATACTGAGGATCACTACCTGTGGATTGGGAATCACAAGGTAAAGGGAACACAGTTCTGAGCTGGTCCTACACAGACACTACGCACAGCTTTGCACAACATGGTTTGCAAAGCTATTGTAGTGATTCGCTGCCACTAGGATGCAGTGTCAAAAAACACAACTGGTTTGTGCTGTTGTTGATCTATTAGCTTAGCTTCCACTCTGGAAAGGGTCGAAGTCGTATTAAAAGTGAACATTGCAGCCACTGTCTCTGTGGCTTATGTTACATAAGTGATTCGTCATGCTCCCCTCTCTTCATGGTGTAATCAGCTGTATAGGCCCTCAATTCATATGTGTAGCGTCACAAAAAAAAGATTTGGTTTTTTTTTGTTTGTTATTTTGGAGGGTTACACACAAGTATATCTGCATATGTTGCACACCCAAAATTCTTAACTTGGCATATCTAAAATACCAGCGTACTTGAATCCTGCTTGATTTGTATTATATTACCCATGATTAGGGATGGGTATCGAAAACCGGTTCTTGTTGAGAACCGGTTCCCACTTTTTCAATTCCTTGGAATTGTTTGCCATTTTTGCAAACGATTCCCTTATCGATTCCAGTCGCCCCGAATGACGTCACCACATTGCGGAGCGTCATTTACCTGGCAGGAAACATGGCGCCTAAGCTCAAACGCTCAAAAGTTTGATTATACTTTACGAGAACGGATGACAGCAGGGCAACTTGCAATACTTGCAAAGTAGATATTTCATTTAAGGGAGGAAACACTACGAATATGCAAAAGCATTTCCTCACAAAACACGCGATAACCTTAAATGAATGTCGTGTTTTTAATTCCACTCCGGACTCGTGAATCTCAACCCAGCAGCAGCGGTAACGTTTGCACGTCCTCTCCTGTTAATGCGGCAGGTAAATAATCAACTAACAGTTCATATTATGTTAGTGCGATGTGCCTTATTACAAAACCTGCCATTACTGTGCATTTAGGTGACCGTGATGAGACAGACAGACAGAGTCTGGCTGGCTCAGATGCTGCCAGTTGTTGCTGCAGTCTACCGGTAGCGTCTCTTTTCAGGCCAGGATAGACGAATGTCACTGAGCAGTGACTAAGTTTGTGGTCAAAGGCTTGCACCCATTTGCCACAGCAGATGCCCCCGATTTTCGGTAAGTGAATGTGTTTAATTGTAGGCAGGGACATTACTGGATATTCTTGTGTAATTGCCACAGAACAATTTATGTTATACTTTGTTATCGCTACAGAAGAATATTTATTTTATTATTTTACATTTACAATTTTTTTTCCTGGGGACCCTGTGACACCCCATTGAAGAGCCGTAGGCTGGATCTCTTAAGATCTCACTGTTGGGTTTGTAAGGCCATGTTACTCCTAAATTTCTATCTTGTTCAAAGAGAAGATATAAAACAAAGTTCTAAGCTAATCGACCTTAGTGTTCTCCTTTTTTAAAAAGAATCGGTAAGAGAATCGATAAAGAATCGAATCGTTAAACAGAATCAAAAATGGAATCGGAATCGTGAAAATCTTATCAATACCCATCCCTACCCATGATAATGTTAATATTGTGGTTCTACAATGTTGCAATAATGTGATAGTTGATACACAAGATAAACATCTAAGGTATATTGTGATATTTGTGCAAAAATTGGAGTGCATTGTAATGTGTGTCAATATTGTCCAATTTTAATAACGTGTAAGTTCAGTTTCTTAGCTCTCTGGTTTGTTTCTTAAACACTATCATCAGTTTTAACCCAAAAGCTTCTTTACTGCAAAGTTGTTAATGTTCACTCAATTTTTCCGTTTAATTTGATGAACACCACAGTAAGGAGTCATGAATTAGTAAATCAGGTAAGTCAGATTGATGTGAAAAGTTGTCTAAAGCATCATATTGCATTAGGGTCAGAGCTAGCTGGTTAGCAGCGACTACATTACTAAGAGTGACTACAAAAATAAGAGCATCAGAGCGTTTTTCACTGGTCGTGGGTGACATCCTTCTCAGGGGTGGAAAAAATTTGCTAACAGCAGCTATTGCTAACAACATATACTTTGGCATATACCAGTAAAACCTATGCGTGGGAAATGCTGATGTAACCATTTGACTATTCGCCCTCAGGCCAAGATAAGACCAAACTAACCAAATGCAGGGCTCGCAAAATCGCTAGCCTGACATCCCGGGGCTAGCGATTTTTCCAGTCGGGCTACCAAAATCTATCTCTGCCCTGCCCGTCGGGCTATCATAGGACGGAAAAATATATGTCAATGCTTTTGCATTCTTTCGGAAATGTAGCTGGGTAATTATGTCATTGCCTTTGTTGAGCCACTGTCAATATGTGACATATTGAAATCGCGTTTGAATTTGCGCTTGTTTTTTGCTTTTACTTTGCAATCGCGCAAACCGTGTATAGAGAGCGACAGTACTGATTGGTGAGTGACGATAATTTGCGCACCAATTCCTCTGACATCGTCTTATCAATCGTTAGCTTACTATGCAAACATGACAAGTGAAATCTCCCGCAGCAAGCTTAAACATGTGAGAGGTTGATCGCGCAGAGAATTGCTGAGCGCTATGTGAGTGCGTGTGTAAAAGCAGCAGGATATATATTTTAGTTCTGCTGAGCCAAATAAGACAGGTCAGGGTGAAGAAGTGACAGCCAAAGAAAAGCTTACCACAAAACGGAGAAGTTATGACAAATCAGACTATAAGGCAAAAAGAAAGTGCAGCTTTATGGTTTCATGGACAAAAGAATTTCTGTGGCTGCAATATGACAAGCTAAATAATAACCAGGGGTGCACATAAGTGGTCCGCAGGTGCGCATTTGCTGTCAAAATAAAAAACACGCACAAGATAAGAAGTTGCAACACGTGTTTGCGTACATAAGATTTTCTGGAGGAGGACGGACATTTGTTTAGAACTCTTAAAGATGTTGAAGAAGCAAGCTCCTTTACGCAATTACCTTGGTGTTCCTCCACCTCCAAAGAAATGTCAGAAGGAGTCCGAACCACAAAAGAAGCGCGTATTCTTGGAAAAGTGGTTGCAGGAGGTGAGCTGGCTTCAAACAAATGATGAACGCACAGAGATGTGATGCAGAATGTGCCGTGAAAATCCCACTCTAGCGGACAAAAACAGTGCCTTTTATATGGACGCAAACACGCGTTGCAACTTCTTATCTGGTGCGCGTCTTTTATTTTGACAGCGAATGCGCGCATGCGGACCACTTATGTGCACCCGTGTAAATAACATAATGTTCTGCCGGGTGTGTTGTTGGTTTTCCCTCGATTTCTGAGTCGACAAGTGCCTTTGTTACTGGGACCAGTAATTTTAAGAAAGGCCCCCATTAGAACCCATGAGAAATGCAAGAAATGCATTATTGCTCAGTCTGCAATATCTTTCCCAGAACAAACACCAATTGCAAATAACATACTAAAAATAAACCTGAAAAATCTCTTTAGAACAGCGTACTATGTTGCAAAGAGTGAACTACCACTGGCAAAATTTAGCAGTCTTTGCAAACTTCAAAAAGCAAATGTCCTAGATCTTGGTTGCACTTGCCTCTTACCCGTGACTTCAGTGGAAATTTCTATTTAGGATCTGACACAGACTGATTCATGTTCTACACAGTTCTTACAAGTTCATAGAAATTTCTGTTCAATTAGAACCAAGTATTTGAGTTGATGATTGTAATTTTTATACAATGTTGTAATTTCTGTTTCAACAATTTTTTGATTAATGTTTTGTTTCCGTTACAATATTATACTTTAATGTATAATATTGTAAAGGAAACAAAACAGGAAACAAAACATCAATCAAAGAATTGCTCTCTTTTTTTATTCGGGCTACCAAAAACTGAAGAGTCCCTGCCCGAAGGGCTACCAGGGATTTTGAAATTTTGCGAGCCCTGATATGTGGGTGCAACAGGATGCAAAGTCGGCTGTTACACTGTATCTGTGTTCTTTTTAGCCGCATACTCAGCCTTCTTCTGTCTGCTATGAAGAAAAAGAACAAAACCCAATTCCACTTCCATGTGCTCCAAGGGTTTCAGCTTCATTTTGATTCAGGTTTACATCAGTTGTTAGGACTGTCAGGTGGAACTATAAAGCCATCTTCCTGTAGTCCCAATCATTTTATATAGATTATGCCATGCAAGCAGTTAAGTTTTTTGACTTTGATGGTACCTACAAGGAAGAAGCAATTATGTATCAAGAGATTAACACAAGAGATGCACGGCAGCATTGTTGAATGCTTAAATGTTTGAGTGTGTGTCATTCAACTGTGGTTAAATTAAACCTGTGGGAGAGGGATGGTGGCATTGAAGGAGAAGATTCTGATTCATTCTGCCATAATGTGGATTTTTATTGACAAACTGTGTATACGAAGTGTAAAGTAACTGTTCAGTGGCACTTTTGTTGGGGTGAGGTCGGGGAGCAGTGATGCTTGCTAACAGAAGGGGAGTGTGGGAACAAACCGGCCAGTGCACAGGGGATGGGGGCTGGGGGTAAAAGATGAGATAAATGTTCTGGAGCCCAACAATCAGCATGTTGATGTCTTCACTGGGTGGCCTAATTCTATGGGTCTGCGGGACATAGCAGGTCACTGGCTGTCAGGACGATATGGGGGCACAGTGCCACCGTGCTGGCTAATGCATGAGCTGTGCTGCTTGCTGCAGATGAAAAACAACAACAACAATAAGATGGAGTCATACCATGAGGTGTCAACTACAGTTTGTAGTCTATTTGAACAAGAATCAAAAGAAGGTCTATCTGTTTGTGTGTGTGTGTGTGTGTGTGTTTTCAGATTGTATGATAAGCACTGTGATTTCATGCTGAATATCATGAAGGCTGAACACTTTGTTTCTTCAGATTGCATTCATGAAGAATATTTTGCAGTAATAAGAATGTACTGATAAAAGATATATGCAGAGATGTGTGGTTCAATTCCAGTTGGAGCCTGTTGAAAGAACTTCTTCTGGTTTGTTGACTCCCTTACACAACTGGCATCTGCTTGCAGTTTACAATTTAGTTGTGTGTTAACTGTTTGGCCATTCTCCACGTGGTATGTAGGCTATAGAAATTACCAGTAACACTGACTGAATTACAACTTAGACGCTAATCTTTCCAACTAACCTCACAAGATAGCATGGACTTAGCAACAGAATGAATGTGCTCTACCTCCATCACCTCCAGGTGAAAACAAACAGTGGCCTGCAGCACCACCCTGGGCCTACTATAAGAATGTAAAGCATGGGGAAAGTCTAAATGGGAATGTAGAAAAACATACAGATCTTTACTTTCTTATCTGGGGTTTGCATTTGTTTAAATAACAGCATGAACTCCTCCTGTTTGCCTTCTCTTTTCCATCACCCCGTGTAGCAGTTGTAGCAGCTGGCTGCTCCTCCTTGACCCTGAGTCCACCGGAGACGTCTTCCTGTTAAAAGAGAGTTCTTCCTCCCCACCGTCACCACATGCTTGCTATAAAGTGATTGTTTCATGGTTGGGGTTAGAGCTGGGCGATAGAACGATAACGATATGTATCGCGATATAACTTTGACTCGATAGAGAAATTAAGCTATCGCGATAGACCTCGCCGCTCTTGTCCTCAAGAAAAAAAAAAAAAAAAAAAAAAAAAGGTCAGCCAATCCAAATTAAGTAGCGCAGAGCCGAACCAATCACAGCCGCAGCATCACGTCGCGTGACTTGTTACGTACAGCACAAGTGCCAAGCCGCACGTGTGTTTGTTTGGGAAGCAGCCAGCGGGTAATGGAGCCAGCGCGTAATGGAGGAAATGAGTGTGCCGACTAGAAAAATCAACCGAGCGTGACCGAAGAGAAAACAGATGATGGTTCCAATGCCGGAGAGATTGTTGAACGGAAGAGCCATAGAAGTTCCGTAGTGTGAAGGTATTTCGGCTATTTCAAGTCTGACAAAAAACAGAGTAGCGTGCACTGTAAATTGTGCCGAAAGCAAGTCTGGAAATACAATAAACTGGTGCATGCGTCACACTGTGCGCCACGTTATTGTTTCGGTGAAATGAATTTCTACAATACTGTTACTGTTAATTCTACTCTCTGCAGTGTTTAAATGCTTACATATACACACAGTTACTGTCCGTCCACACATACGACTCGGTTCTGCTTCTATGCCGCAGCTTTGTTTACTTTTTCCCACCGAGGCTTCTAGACTTCTGTTTGGCCAACATTTCTGCACGGTTAGGAATCTAGCGCCACCTGCTGCTTTGGCATGTTCATAGCAGCGTTTTCCTTCATTTCTGCCTTTATGTGTGGACGGGATTATTTTTTAAAACGAAAACGGAAAATCTCCGTTTTCAAAAATACCCGTGTACGTGTGGACGTAGCCTCAGTCTCTGACTGGAAGCGCTAATTCGTCATTTGGCTTTTGTCAGACTAAAGTAACTGTTAAAACTGTTTGAAAAGCTAAGCTATACAACAAGGAGAGATCGAGAATTTCCTTTTAGTTCTCAGTTTATTTGATATTGACAAAAGTTAGTCAGTTTTGTCTGTTCTTCTGTAAAACAAACTAAGATTTATTTTTAGAATTAATATTTTGTTTCTAAGTGGAATTGACAATTTAGTCTGTTTCGTTTGTTCTATTTTGAAACTTAAACGCTTTAGCGGCTGCCTTTTGTGTAGTTTGCAATATTTGCCTTTATTTATCTGAAAAAGTCTCATGTTCCTTAAGTACATCTACCCTGTTGAACTTATTATGGGAAATAAATATTTAAATAAAAACAAGCTGCTGATTATTTCACATTTTACTTGTGAGCAACGGCACATTTAAATCTTACAAATATAGTTATTTGGCTTATATCGTGATAGATATCGTTATCGCCTGAAATGAAAAAAACATATCGTGATATGAAAAAATCTCATATCGCCCAGCTCTAGTTGGGGTTCTAGCTCATATTTTAAGGGTGTATAATATGAAGTGTCAGAAGGCACTGAACTGCTTTCTGGGACATAAGTTGAATGGCATCATCAGTCAAAAGAAAAGGATCAGTTGCAAACAATAACCCTCATGTATAGTCTACTGGGCACATGCATCCTGTCAGTGCAATTGTTAGTGCACATTGTTAGTGCACATTCAGTGGCTTTTCAAGTTCTGTTTTCTGAACATTTTTAAGAATACATCAAACAGACCCCTATTTATTCCCTCATTGAAAAAACGTGTTGGTTTGTTCTTTTTACTCTACCAACATGACAATAGTCCACACAATAGTCTGGCTTTTGTTGTGGGTTGGGCAGCCATACTGACATAACATCACAGATTGGAGTCTTAGTGCTGTGATTTGTAGCTTTGGCACAGTTAGCACACAAATAATGATTAGTCTTTGCTTTTCTCCAGAAATAGCATGCCCAGTCATTATGGTAAGTCCTCCCTTGCAGTAACTCTGTTGAGGCAGCATCATTTCTCCCTGCTTGACAATACAATACAATCCAGCGCTCCTCCCTTAACTTATATTCATATTTCTTTCAAGCACATTTGGCTCCTGTTGGGGCAATGTCAACGCCTCCTCCCACTCTCAAATTCCCTTTTGGAGTGAAATCTTAACTGCCAGCACTCAAAGCCCCGTCAATGAAAGGCCAGCTGTTCCCCGCCCCCGCCTGCGCAGGCCGTTAGATGGCCACCCCTAACTCACACATCGTGCAAACAGACACATACTGATAGGCCCGGCTCGTGTGAAGGCATGTACTGCCATTGCCAGCAGGCATCAGGTTACCCGGGCACAGCACCAAGCTATGTCCCCACTGCTAACGAAGGATGTGGTGAGAAACTTTTATGCTACAGTACTGTGCAAAAGTTTGGAGTCACCCCTCATTTCTTCACATTTTGCTTCCAAGAAGCCAGGCTTTCTTGTAATTTTTTAACAAGATCTTGAGTAATAGTTCGGTATTATTTTTGAAGCTCTTTCCAAGGTTTTCTTTGGACACTGGCTGCTTTTTCGCTTATTTTCAGTCAAGTTCTAATACCTGACGAGGAGGAAGTGTTTTCCCTATCCCTGACTTTCTGAATCATTCCAACATAAAAAGGCACCCATTACCCATTTCAAGAGATTAACCAGTGTTGTGACTATGCATATCAGAAAACCTGGTTGGGACTGCACTTCAGCCAATGTTGTTTGAGATTTTGTTAGAATTGATGGAATTATGAACACAGAAAACTCTCATAACATTTTGATCCACCATGCAATACCATCAGGAAATCATCATATTGGCTTCATTTTTCAACGGGCAAGTAACCCAAATATGCTGCCAATGATGTAAACAGATACCCGAATAGAAAACAAACACAATGGAATGCCATCAGTCATGGATTGGCCTCCCCAGAGCCCTGACCGCAACATTACTGAAGCATTGTGGAATCACCTTATATACTTTATTTCCATATATGTTTACACATTCATCTGTTCATGTGTTTCCAATTTTCCAAGCAATATGTAAAGAAACGACTCAAACCTTTTAAACTATACTGTACATGCTACAACTGCACTTTCACCAGGGCACTGTTGTGCATATACACACATCTCATGGAGGCTGCTGGCAGCTGGAGCACAATTCTATAAAATGTAACCATATGACAGAAATAGAACTGAGTAGTCTTTAATGTTAGAGTGTCCTCGAGAAAACACAGGCTGCTGGTGGGACCCTTTGGAATAAAATGAAGGCCTCTGTGGCCGACTCATATGTTACTGAGAAGGGAGATCTCTGACTGTTTTGAAACTGCGGCTAATCAAACACAGAGTGGAGGAATGTTACTGCGGATAACATCCTATGTGAAATAAAACATAATTACAGTTGACGTTAACCTTGTAGTTTATGGTACAGCCTTGTTAGCTAAATGCTAATATGCTCTTTAAGTGCTATTTTAAATTGTAGAGTCTCAGAATAAACTTACTAACAAGTTAAAATCAGTGTCTGTGTGTGTGTTTCTAGTTTTTGTTTCCAAATCGTTGTTTTAGTACATTTTTCATTTAATTTTTTTATTATTTTGTTAAGCCCTGTGATAGACTGGGATTAAAGTCGTGCATTTCTGAGATAAATGGCAGGTTTAGTTCGCCTCTGTAGCTCACCTGCTTGAACAGGCAAATCCCAAAGGCCATTGAAGGGGCCTAGTTTTCCCCAGACTGCATGTTTTCCCCTGTGTGTTGTTCTCCCCCTTGCTCTCCTGTCTTCTCTATGTACTATACTCTCCTAATAAATTTTAAAGAAGGAGTGGTATTTCTTTACCTTTGAAGTTTCCATTGGAAAGATAGTCACATATTAGAATTCCTGGGATCAATAATACATAATGAATGTTAAAAGATCAACAACGGCCGTTTCTGATCATGCCTTTAAGGCTGAAAACAAACTGCAAGGTTGTTTTGATTAAAACAAGTGTCTGGTCTCCACATGCAGCTGGCTGAGAGCACTTTACAAAGCAAAAAGCGAATTTTCTTCTAGCTTTGCCTTAAAAGTGAAGGGATATGATTCCCTAATTAAAGGAACACAATTTATTTTGTCATTCTATCATGCTATTATAACATTGCAGAAAACAGACCTTTCAGTTCTCTATCCGTTTGTTCAGTGATGACACGACGAATCCTACTTCCGGGCCTAAAGTAGTCTGCGTTTAATATGGCTTTTGTGTCACGAATCGCCGTGCGGCAGGCAGGAGTAGGACCCAAAACGCAGGACTCACAGGCACGAGGGAATGAACTCAAAACTCAGCTTTATTCGCTGGCAGAACAAATATACAAACTAAACTAAACTGGGAAACCACAAACTAGAGAGACACAGGGAGATCCACACACGGCATGAGGGACGACGTCACACTGAACAGAGGGAGACGCAGACAGAAATACACAGAGGGTTAACGAGGGAAGTGGGAACACACGGGGAACACAGGTGACACTGATAATCATAACGAGACAGGGCGGGGTGAACTGAACACTGACGGGAGAGGTGAAACAGGAAGTACAGGAGGAGAGAGAGCACGAGTAGAACACCAACGTAACAGGCAGGGGAGACATGGAATAAACACGACAGGGGACGAGGGCTCATAAATACATAGAGGGCACACAGGGGGAAGAGAGAGCACGGGGAGAACTTAGACATAATGGGCAGGGGAAGCATGGAATAAAATACAAACATACAAGGAAACTAAGAACACTGGGCCAACATGGCCCAGGACCATGACATTTTGTGTTGTTAACATGTTTAATGTTTTGTATTTTCTTCTATTTGATCTCAAAAAGCTCCTAAAACAGTCAGTGATCACTGTTGACCTCCCTCGGTTTTATTACTGCTAATCATTTATTTATGCTCAGTTTTTAAAACCTTAGGATGTAACTACAGCCCAGCCCATGCAGCAGTATATGAATGACTAACCTCGTATTATGGATGGATTATCTCAGTTGTTCTCCTGGCTGAAGTTTGGTCCTTTTACAGCATCCTGCCATGCGATTACATTTGTTCCTGACCACCGAGAACACTCACGTTAACTTTTATCGAGTGGAAAAAAAGTTAGCTTGTTTATATTATGCTAACATAGCTGTGTCGCTAGCCGTCACGTAGCACATCATTATATACCAGCTAGGGTTGCCAACCGTCCCTTAAAATACGGAATCGTCCCGTATTTCGAAACAAAAGTACACGTCCCGTATTGAGCTAATAAGGGACGCACTTTGTCCCGTAATACAGTGAGAATCAAAAGTAGTCTATAACTTTTAATGGAATTAACGCTTTGTTTGAAAACATAATTCCCAGCCCCTCTCCTGCTTTGTGACCAATGAGCTGACAGCACACTTACGAGTATGACAATTCAGATTACCGCTCATCTCATTGGTCAAGGAAAGGTCGCTTACGGAGAAAATACCGGAAGACAACAGATGACCACAACAAGAAGCATGGCCAACAGGGAAACAAACGCCGATACTGCGGTGCAAGTCTCGGACGACAGTACACCTAAAGCTGGGCAAACACTGTGCGATTTTTTCAGTCACGTTATTCAGCTCCTGCTCAAACTGCACGATTGACTCGCAGGGGTTAGAAGTTGGTAGGTCACGATGCAGGGTCTCACACTATACCGCCCGATGCTCTGATGCGACCTGAGTGCTCACACTGTGCCTCCATAAAATGAAGGTTATAACAGAAAATCTGTCGCGCTCTCTCTCTCCGTCTTTCACTCACACAGACACGCACACCACCACCATCAACTTTGCTAAATTGCTAATGAAAAACATTGATTGGGCAGCTGTGATTGAGCAGCAATGTAAATCCAACTATTTTCACGGTTGTTGTGTCGTGATAATTTCTGAGGCCACATCGAAAAGGCTCGGATGAGCTTTCCAAAGTTCTACAAGTTGTACCTCCATCGCTTGTGTCCAGATCACACGCTGCACTGCCGTGTTGCGGCGTCTTTTTCGCCGACATTTGTGTTTGCGCGTGAGCAGTGTGACAAACTGCGGTGACACCCTCCCGACCAAGCGATTGATGATCGGGAGCTGGTCGTGAGGTGTTAATCGTGTCTCGTTACCCCACGTATACTACACGATACACGACGCACGATGAAGGCCAAAATCGGGCCGATCGCCAAAACGGTCGCACGACTCAAAAATCGGCTCAAAATGGGCCAAAAATCGCACAGTGTAAGCCCAGCATTACACTCACACGGACACACACACCACCACCATCAACTTTGCTAAATTGCTAATGAAAAACATTGATCGGGCAGCTGTGACTGAGCAGCAATGTAAATCCAACTATTTTCACGGTTGTGTGCCTCCATCGCTTGTGTCCAGATCACACGCTGCACAGCCGTGCTGCTCCATCTTTTACACCAACGTTTACGTGTTTGCGCGCGAGCAGTGTGAGCGGCTGTGGTGAGACCCTCACGAGCGATTGATGATCGGGAGCTGGTCGTGAGGTGTTAATCACTTCTCGTTACCCCACGTATACTACACGATGCACGATGAAGGCCAAAATCGGTCCGATCACTCAAAAATCGGCTCAAAATGGGCCTAAAACCGCACAGTGTAAGCCCAGCATTAGAGCAGCAATGTTTGTTCAGAGAAAGGGAAAAATGGGAAAAGGAAAACACCTGGCTGGAAAAAGTTAATATGGGCATGTGCAGTGAATATCAGTGCTATGTGGCCAGAAGTGTGATAATATAATTTATTTTGTGTAATAAACAACTGTAAGGATAGATGATTACAACAAATAGATGACTAATACATAAAAGTAATACATAGATGAATAATGATGATGAGTTAAGATGCGTAATCATGGGAACAAGCGGGTTTACAAACAGGAGCAGCTGATTAGCATTAAGCCAATTGTACTAAATGCACTAAATGTGCACTGTTACAAGAATGTTTTTCTTTCTATTGTTTTCTATTATTTTAAGTTAAGCAGGACAGAGTTCTTTTAAAGAAAGATTTACTTATATTCTCAAAAGTTAAGCATGACAGGCTTCTGTTTAAGAAGGAGACCTGTTTTATTGTGTTAATGTTGTCATTTTGAGCTAAAAATAAATGGCTAAATGATCATTTGTTTCACATGTGTTCATATCACAAAGAATACACATCTACTTAAATCAAATTCAAGTCAAATGGTTAAAAAAATAATTTCACACACAAAAAAAGAGCTAGAAAATTCACCACACTGGGAAGGGTGAAGACAACTGGGTCGCCCGGCCCTGGCCACGAGGTGTCCCTTATTTATTTTTCAGGGAGTTGGCAACCCTAATACCAGCTAGCCCAACTTCAGTAACCCTACAAACGTCACTGCTGTTTAGTTTTCTGTCTTCATTTATGCTGGAAGTGATAACAGAGCTGTACGTTTTAATTTGTTTCCAAAACCCCGCAGTCAGGACATGCTATATTGTATTTAGATAGAAGCTAGCGAGCTAACTCCCTGCTAACTTCTAATTCCGTTAAATGTCATAAATTCCGTTTTCATGGATGCCTGGATGTTAAACTCAATTGTTACACCTGGTAGAGGAGAACGCTGATCATTTTATTAAAGATGAAAGACTTTAGACAGTTTTTCAACTCTCAGTAATGCCATAGTGATCGTTTGATATATGGACCTGCAGCGGAGTTTAGGTCCAGACACGGCTAGTGACTTCAGACTGAACAACTGGATAGTGGTATTTCCCCTTTTTCTTACATAATGATCAGGGCATTTATTTAGTCAAACTATTGAAGGTTTTAAGTAGCCTTATACTAGAGGAACTAGAGTAAATGATCATATTTGTTTCAATATATATATATATATATATATATATATATATATATATATATATATATAGCACTGTATCAAACGGTTCAATATCGATACGAATATCGATATTGAACCGTTCGATACAGTGCTTTCGGTTCGGTACGCATATGTATCGAACAATACAACATTTGTAATTTCTTTTATCAACTTTCCTTCTGACGATGCTGTCTGTGTTGAGCGCTCAGTGAATCTGCGTTCGACTCCTCCGCCTAGGCCGCACTGTCGAGCGCAGATCCACTGAGCGCTCAACACAGACAGCATAGTCAGGAGGAAGAGCGCAGGGCAAGCTAGCGAGACAGAAGTTAAGCTCTCCTTGCAAGATGGACCTCCCCCACCCTCATTCAGATCTGGCGTTTGGAATTATTTTGGTTTTCATGTGACGTATGACCCTGAAGGTAAGCGAGTCATGGACTAAAGTAAAACAGTATGTTGGATGTGCCATGCAATGCTTAATTACATTGGTGTGAACTAGTGTGTTAGCGCAGTTAGCTCGTTAACGTGTTGGCCGTCTAGCCCCATGCACGGGGCGATCGGCGGTAGCTCGTTAACGGTGTTGTGGCGTTAAGGTCATTTCAACGAGATTAACCTGAAAGCACTAGTGGGAACACAACGAATATGACTGCACATTTACGCCGACATCATCCTAGTGCAAAGACAAAAACAACAAGCATGCTACTAACTTTAGCCGAGTCATTTAGACAGCTGTTAGCACGTGATTCTCCTTATGCTGCTGAGAATATAGCCCAGAAGAAGCGGATAGTATAGCTTTTATTTTGGAAAGAGGCATTTCTCTGTAATAAACTCTCTTTTCCAAAGATGAGTGATTCCTCAATCAGATACAGGGCTTGCAAAATCGCTAGCCCGACGTCCCGGAGCTAGCGATCTTTCCAGTCGGGCTACAAAAATCTCTCTGCCCTGCCCGTCGGGCTATTGTAGGAAAAATATATGTCAATGCTTTTGCATTCTTTCAGAAATGTAGCTGGGTAATTATGTCATTGGCATCGGTGAGCCACTGTCAATATGTGACATATTGAAATCGCGTTTGAATTTGCTCTTGTTTTTTTGCTTTCACTTTGCAATCATGCGAACTGTGTATAGAGAGCGACAGCACTGATCTGTGAGTGATGATAATTTGTGCACCAATTCCTCTGACATCGTCTTATTAATCGTTAGCTTACTATGCAAACATGACAAGTGAAATCTCCCGCAGCAAGCTTAAACATGTGAGAGGTTGATCGCGCAGAGAATCGCTGAGCTTATGTGAGTGCGTGTGTAAAAGTAGCAGTATATATATTTTAGTTCTGCTGAGCCAAATAAGACAGGTCGGGGTGAAGAAGTGACAGCCAAAGAAAAGCTTACCACAAAACGGAGAAGTTATGACAAATGAGACTATAAGGCAAAAAGAAAGTGCAGCTTTATGGTTTCATGGACAAAAGAATTTCTGTGGCTGCAATATGACGAGCTAAATAACCAGGGCTGCACATAAGTGGTCCGCAGGTGCGCATTCGCTGTCAAAATAAAAAACACGCACAAGGGTTAGGGTTAAATTTAAAAACTGTACTTTTGAGTTAAAATATATATTTATAATTTTAATAAATGACAAATTAAAAAGGCATGAACATTTTTTTGTATCGAAAAAATATCGAACCGTGACACCAAAGTATCGAACCGAACCGAACCGTGAATTTTGTGTATCGTTGCACCCCTAATATATATATATGTATATATATGTATATATATATATATATTTATATATATATGTGTGTATATATATATATATATATATATATATATATATATATATATATATATGTGTATATATATATATATATATATATATATGTGTGTATATATATATATATATGTGTGTGTATATATATATATATATGTGTGTATATATATATATATATATATATGTGTGTGTGTATATATATATATATATGTGTGTATATATATATATATATATGTGTGTGTATATATATATATGTGTATATGTGTATATATGTATGTATGTATATATATATATATATGTATATATATATATATGTATGTGTATATATATATATATATATATGTATGTATATGTATATATATGTATGTATGTATATATATATATGTATGTATATATATATATATATATATATATATATATATATATATGAAGGATGTCCCACACTCTGTAGTCCACTGTCCATTCCACTCCATCAAATGTCAATATGTTTCACTTTCATTGATAGTTGCTTCAAGTAATGTAAACCAGGGTAGGGCTGGGCCATATTATACCGTTCACGGTAATACCGGTATAATGTTAGGCAACGATAGGAAAATGAAATATCGCGATAGAATGGGAGTAAAACGCGCATGCGCAGTGCCTTTGTTTTCATACGCACATGGCCGATTGTTGAGTGAAACAGATGAACCAGAATTGGTTTGTAAAAATGGTGCAACTTCCGTGATGTGGAACTGATTTGGTGTTTGTCCGTCAGATACACAACAAAGCACATTTTTTTGCAGAACATGCAAGCGGCCGTTGTTATTGTCGTATTTGTCGGACTAAGATGCTCTTAAATCTGGGAGTAATCTGGGTCCTAAACTCCGTATGCTTCAGGTCAAACAACACTGCAGCATCACTTAGAGTTAAAAACTGTCTAAATTCTTTCATCTTTAATAAAACGATCAGCATTGCTGCTTTACCAGGTGTAACTATGAAGTTTAACTTCCAGGCATCCATGAAAACAAAAGTTATTACATTTAACGGAGTTAGAAGTTAGCAGGAAGCTAGCGGAAGTTAGCTCGCTAGTTTCGCTAGTTACCTAAGGATGATATTGCATGTTCTGACTGAGAGATTTCTGAAAAAAATCAAACGTACAGCTCTGCTATCACTTCCAACATAAATGAAGACAGGAAACTAAACAGCAGTGACGTTTGTAGGGTTACTGAAGTTGGGCTAGCTGGTATATAATGATGTGCTACGTGATCGCTAGCGACACAGCTATGTTAGCATAACATAAACAGTGAAGCTGGAGGACGAACACTAACACTTTTCCACTTATAAAAGTTAACGTGAAGGTTCTTCATGGTTAGAAACAAATGCAATCGCATGGCAGGATGCTGTAAACGGACCAAACTTCAGTCAGGAGAACAACTGAGATAATCCATCCACAATACGAGGTTAGTCATTAATATACTGCAACAACATGGGAATAGAGCAGCTGCCAGAGAATTCAACATTAATGAATCAATGGTACAGAAGTGGAGGAAGCAAGAAGAATGAGTTTAATAAAGTTTGATTTATCTGACTGCTTTGTTTCGCTTAATGTGCCTTATAATCCCGTGCACCTTATGGTCCGAAAAATGCGTACTGCACACTGCAGTTTAATGTTGCAAAGCACCTCTTTTTAACTTCAGTGGATATTATACATGGTTATGCTCAGGATATGTCAGCCCATTTCTACTGGAAATGCCTTTTGGTTAAACTTTCAGCAAGGAATTAGCATTTGCACTGTTACATTTTTATAAAGCTTTAATGTACATAAAAACCAGCTTCTTGTTTAAGTGAAAATAAATGGAAGGTTGTCTTTTTGCGCTAGTAATGTTGTGGAGTTGTATTTTGTCTCGCATCAATTATATCGTCGGTTATATCGTTATCGCAAATTTTCAAATATATATCGTGATAAATATTTTTGGCCATATCGCCCTGCTCTAAACCAGGGACTTCTCTCAATCCCTAACCAGAATGCTACAGTACAAAGTCAGGACATGATTGTTAATGTCTCAGCGTGTCAGTTGACAGAAACTGCTTAGGAAGGTTTTTATTTTGAAATTATAGACCATTAGACTCCCCTGACCATTATTACAACTTTTAATTCACTAACATTTTCATCTGAGGAAATTCTGTTTACATTTTAGCATAAAAATATTCAAGGCACAGCAGACAAGTAATTGAATGATTCATTTTGGAAGTATTAACGCAAGATAAAAACATATTAGCTACATGCTGAAACCAATATAGCAACTGACAGCCAAGATTTAAAGTCCATGAAGTGAAGTCTTGATATGATTATGCGCTTTTTGTAACTAGGGTGGGGCTGTGTAGTTAAGATAACACAAGATAGCTGTCAGTGCTGTCATTGTACACATTTGTTTTAGTTACATTATGCATGACAACAGAACAGCATTTGGAAGACTGATATCATGCTGTTGTTGCAGACAGTAGTGCTGGTGTTTTTGACTGAGAGGAGAGATTGGATTCGTTTCCGCATGTGGGAAGCATACTCTGCATAGCCTGAGGGCACAAAACCAGATATCTGTTACATCTGATATCAGCTACTATCAGTTCTTGAGTGTCATCCATGACAGACTGCATGTTGCTGTTCACCACAAGCTGTTTCTGTGCATTGAGTTCTAGTCTTTATGTGCCAAAGGATAACCAAACACGGTTTACATTTGGTGTAATGGCATTTATTTTTTCGATACATCTGCCTTTGCTCTCTGTCTCTCCCTGCTTTTCTCTTTGTCTGAGGCGGGTTAGCTTTAATGACTGGACTCCTTTGTTACTTGGGCTGGCTGCCTGCTTGCAGGGGTGGCTGAAACTATCTGGTCTGTTTGGCATGGTGCCCATCTTTCAGCCTTAGTTTCTTACAGGAGGAGGAGGCCAGTATATTGGATGTTCTTGATGTGGACTGATTGACAGCAGACAGCTTGCCACGTATTCAGGAAAACAAGAGTCCTTTGCTAATCTACTTAACCAGGAATCCTTGGAAACAAAATGCTGCTATGGGTAGAGGTGGAGTTATAGTAGATAAGAGATTAGCACTTAAAGCAAAAAGTAATCCTCTGTTGCGTTTTGTTTGTTTGTTTGTTTTTCAGTTGGTTTGCTTGTTTCACAGTATAATCTGCTTGTACAGTTTTCCTGCTGGACTGTGTGACAACATCAAATGGCAATGTAAACTCTGCATTAACCTGCGGGTTCCCCTATCCCCTCAGTTCCAATCATAGCACATAAAAATGACAACAGACAAAACAGTCTTTATCATTTTAACTGTTTTGATTTACAGTCTTTCCTAGGATGTTTTAAACTTAATAAATCGTCCTTCGCGTCACATCAACATTGTCATAAGACTTGAAGCTTAGCCAGATGAAGTCGATGTTATGGAAGTCTATCAGCCAAATAAGATGACATGTAATCTATTAAGTCATCTATACAGTTCTTTGTTAAGCTCCACTGATAACTGTTATACTGTTAGTTAGAAGTGAGCATATTTACATGAGGCCATAGACTGTTTGCAATGTACAGAGACAGTTACTTGTTAATTAGTGCCAATTAAAATTTAAATAGAATCTTAGAATTTCTCCACCAGAGGCATATTCACAAGCCCAGACTTGGATCATTGTACCACACGGAATTCCACTATATTTATCAGATTAATCCAGTAAAAATACGCCAAAGGGTACCAGCACCCCCAAACACGCTGGAGAGGTCCAGCTTAATGCTATAATATAGTGTAGACTGGAAAGTTACGAAGGAAACTAACGCCTGTTTTGTCATGGAGCGGGAAATTGTCTATAGAGACTAAAACAAAACATGTAAACGTGGTGTAAAACTGGATATTTTACTATAGGAGATTGGAGGATTGCCTCACTTTTCATGTGGCCATTAGAGGAACTGCGGTTTTTGACACTTTGCTGTTGTGTTTACTTTTCAACCCTGACATTGATGGAATTTTAATTTAGCTTCAAAAAGTCCCCCAAAACCTTGAAAATCTCAGAGTATCCATTAGACATAAAACTCACGTGATTTCTGAAGCTGAACCGGTGACTGATAATTAACAGCCTTTAAATCCACTTAGGTCAGGGTCACATGGTCCCTGTTGCTTGCTTTGCGGCTGTTGTGCAGGTCTTCCAACATCCACTTCGCACCCGCCGTTCCCCCAACAAGATGGTCGTCATAGACACAGACTACCCAAAAATGTAGTCTAATGTCCTACCTGACAACCAGGTGTTTCCACTTTGCTTACCTCTTTGTTTCATATAAGTTCAAGGAAATATCCCAAAAGAAGTAATGTATTTAAAGTAATAAATAAAATAAATAAATAATAAGTAAAATTGTATTTATATGGCACCTTCCAAAACAGAATCACAAACTGCTGCACAAAAGATAAGTCATAAAAGGTAAAACAGACAATATAAAACAGGCAAAAATTAACCAAAAGCAATTTTAAAAAGGTGAGTTTTTATTTGTTTTTAAAAACAACCACTGACAGCACAGTTCTTAACATTTGGGGGCGAGAGTTCCATAGTCTAGGGCCCACAGTGGCAAATAATTGTGTTTATGTAATAATCTAATGTAATAAAACATATCTGGAGTAGAAGGCAGTTTTCGGTAATACACAAAAGTCCTGAAATTCCACCATCTGGGGACTTTTATACTTACCAGTGCAGAGTTTTTATCATTTGCATCGCTGTGTTGTTTCATGCTAAGCAGCAATAAAATTACCTTTAGAGGCCCCTGCTTCTTTGCAGCACCTTTTTGTATACTTTTCTATACCTCACATTATGTACCATATATATGTAGACATATACGGGCACCTTAAAGGGTTTTAGGTTGTCTACAGGCTCAGTTGTTTGGCTACCGGAGGAGATCTGACCCTGCAAGCTGTCTGTATGCAGACCTTACTGTGTGTAAAATAAAGGATGTGGATGAAAGAGAACAGATTGCTTATTCATCTGGCCCATTTAGAGCTAGCGAAGCCTACAGAGATGCCTGTCGAAGCACACGAAGAACCCGAGATTACTCACAGGTGCAAGATGCAAACATGCATTTCTTTCTTGTCCATCAAATCTCTCTCTCTCTCTCCCTAACTCTGTATGTTTTTCCTGCCCCTACGTTTCAAACGCTTGTGTTTTGCCACCTTGAGCTCAGCGTTTCTTATCACAGACCCTCATCTCCCTGGACTTGGCGCGTTTGTGCATGTACAGTCTTTGTCTCTTATCATCAATCTGCACTGCTTATCAGTCCCCCCTTTTATGCACAGGATTTTTCTTTATTCCCTCGTCTGTTGTCGGCATGCTTTTATTTTTCCACAGTTGCTCATAATAAAGTCCTTCATAGGCTAGTCCTGCTCCAAGGCCATTGATGTTTCGCTGCTCACTGAGAGACGGATACTAATGGGTATAGTGGTGATGTCATAAGTTGCACATACAAAGTGGACAGATAAAGATAGACTGGAGATAAGGAAGACCGATAATTGTGAGTGATTGGAAATATGTTTTTTTCTCTATTGCAGCATGCATCTTTAAGCTTTGTTTGCATGTAAAAATCTCTGAAACAATACAGACCTCACGAGTTAGATCTTGTTTACTTGGATTTGTTTTATTTATGTCGTTGGATTTCTTAGGTTCAGTTACGTGGATTGCAGCTGTACTGTAAAAATGCAGTCTTAGTAACAGCAGTACTTCTGTGGTTTCTAATGGGATTGCTGTGATACTACTGGAGATATGTATTGTTTTCCTTTCCTTCCATTCATGAACAGAATACTTATGTTGTAGTCAGAATTGACAACAACAACAACAAAAAAGGTGATCAGCCTCATTTCCTGGTGAGTTTATGGTCTGAGTTGCTGGTTTCAGGTCTTACTCAATCACAACATGATGTTCATTTGGTGAATTGTAGTCCTTATACCACCTAATTGCAATAACATTTGGCTCAAGGGGATTTATATACAGTGGGGCAAAAAAGTATTTAGTCAGCCACCGATTGTGCAAGTTCCCCCACCTAAAATGATGACAGAGGTCAGTAATTTGCACCAGAGGTACACGTCAACTGTGAGAGACAGAATGTGAAAAAAAAAATCCATGAATCCACATGGTAGGATTTGTAAAGAATTTATTCGTAAATTAGGGTGGAAAATAAGTATTTGGTCACCTCAAACAAGGAAAATTTCTGGCTCTCACAGACCTGTAACGTCTTCTATAAGAAGCTTTTCTGTTCCCCACTCGTTACCTGTATGAATGGCACCTGTTTGAACTCATCATCTGTATAAAAGACACCTGTCCACAGCCTCAAACAGTCAGACTCCAAACTCCGCCATGGCCAAGACCAAAGAGTTTTTGAAGGACACCAGGAAAAGTATTGTAGACCTGCACCAGACTGGGAAGAGTGAATCTACAATAGGCAAGCAGCTTGGTGTGAAAAAATCAACTGTGGGAGCAATCATCAGAAAATGGAAGACATACAAGACCACTGATAATCTCCCTCGATCTGGGGCTCCACGCAAGATCTCATCCCGTGGGGTCAAAATGATCATGAGAACGGTGAGCAAAGATCCCAGAACCACACGGGGGGACCTGGTGAATGACCTGCAGAGAGCTGGGACCAAAGTAACAAAGGTCACCATCAGTAACACACTACAACGGCAGGGAATCAAATCCCGCAGTGCCAGACGTGTTCCGCTGCTGAAGCCAGTGCATGTCCAGGCCCGTCTGAAGTTTGCCAGAGAGCACATGGATGATACAGCAGAGGATTGGGAGAATGTCATGTGGTCAGATGAAACCAAAGTAGAACTTTTTGGTATAAACTCAACTCGTTGTGTTTGGAGGAAGAAGAATACTGAGTTGCATCCCAAGAACACCATACCTACTGTGAAGCATGGGGGTGGAAACATCATGCTATGGGGCTGTTTTTCTGCCAAGGGGACAGGACGACTGATCCGTGTTAAGGACAGAATGAATGGGGCCATGTATTGTGAGATTTTGAGCCAAAACCTCCTTCCATCAATGAGAACTTTGAAGATGAAACGAGGCTGGGTCTTCCAACATGACAATGATCCAAAACACACCGCCCGGGCAACAAAGGAGTGGCTCCGTAAGAAGCATTTGAAAGTCCTGGAGTGGCCTAGCCAGTCTCCAGACCTCAACCCCATAGAAAATCTGTGGCGGGAGTTGAAAGTCCATGTTGCTCGGCGACAGCCCCAAAACATCACTGCTCTCGAGAAGATCTGCATGGAGGAATGGGCCAAAATACCAGCTACTGTGTGTGCAAACCTGGTAAAGACCTATAGTAAACGTTTGACCTCTGTTATTGCCAACAAAGGTTATGTTACAAAGTATTGAGTTGTATTTTTGTTATTGACCAAATACTTATTTTCCACCCTGAATTACGAATAAATTCTTTACAAATCCTACCATGTGGATTCATGGATTTTTTTTTCACATTCTGTCTCTCACAGTTGAAGTGTACCTCTGGTGCAAATTACTGACCTCTGTCATCATTTTAGGTGGGGGAACTTGCACAATCGGTGGCTGACTAAATACTTTTTTGCCCCACTGTAGTAAGGCAGACCCACTTACAATAAGAAAGAGAAAACCCCAACAATTAGATGATCTTCTAAGAGCAAGCATTTGGTGACAGTAGGAAGGATATGTTTTGAAAAAATGTGTCTCAACTGTTCCGATACTCCTGACACGTACGGGATCACTACAGGTTTTTGCTTAGTCAGCAGTTGTCCTTCTGAGAAGTACAACCGCTGACTAAGCGAAAACCTCTTCTCAGAAGTGGTTTTCGCTTCTGAGAAGAGGCCATCGGCTTCACCAACCACTGGCGAAGTGGATGGCACAACACAGAACAGCTACCTTGTCAGGCCAGGACTCTGCCGTCTATTCACACCTACAGGCCAGTGGACACTCTTTCAAGGATGAGGATGTACACATCTTGGACAGGGAGGAACGCTGGTTTGAGTGCGGAGTCAAGGAGGCCATTTACGTGAAAAGGGAAAGACCATCTCTGAATCGAGGAGGGGTCCTAAGGGTACATCTTTCGCCATCTTACAATGCTGTGATTGCAGCCATTCCCCAACTCTCTGTGAATAGTACTCATGACCATTGATCCGTGGTCTTTGATCAGTGGTTGTTGATCAGTGTTTGTTGATCAATGGTCATGAGAATTTGCATAATCGTGATGAAGGAACTGACCTCCCAGCCCATTGTTCCTTCAGTAGGCTGGTTTCAGTCATTATGGAAATGTACTGTTTATAAGATTGGGAAAACCTGCAGTCAGCTGAGACTGAAGAAGTCACTTGGATGAGTGATGAAACGTTTCTCCCACTGAAAACGCTACGTCCAGATGAACAGAATCAACTTTTGGAGGTTTACTTACCTGGATGATTGAGAATGCATCAAGACTTATTCATTTAGCTTGTATTTGAGGCACATATTGGCTTGTTTATGGCCTTCCCCTAATTTTGTTATTGGCACAATCAAAACCCTCCGTTAAAGGCAAAAGCTGGGAGTGGGGAGTGGCAAAGAAGTAGCTAATAAATATGAACCTTTTAGTTTGCCATTTTACTCAGAGTTCAAAGAAAAAATGCATCCAGTTGTGATAAAGAACATGTCTTTTAGTGGAACAGCTTTTCTTGTCCCCACAGGTGCTGTGGGAGAACAGCAGCATGCAAACCTGGGTTGGGTTTGTGTCTTTGTGCAGAAAAAAAAAAGTATAATTGGAAAATGCTTACATCTCGGGCCAAATAAAAATCAAAAGCTTTGCAATGTCTGCAACACACTTTGCCTTGTTTTAAAGCAATGGACTTTTGCTGCTTTATTTTTGAATCTAATGACTATGAGTGATTTCCTACTAGGGCTGGGCCATATTATACCGTTCACGGTAATACCGGTATAATGTTAGGCAACGATAGGAAAATGAAATATCGCGATAGAATATGAGTAAAACGCGCATGCGCAGTGCCTTTGTTTTCATACGCACATGGCCGATTGTTGAGTGAAACAGATGAACCAGAATTGGTTTGTAAAAATGGTGCAACTTCAGTGATGTGGAACTGGTTTGGTGTTTGTCCGTCAGATACACGACAAAGCACATTTTTTTGCAGAACATGCAAGCGGCCGTCGTTATTGTCGTATTTGTCGGACTAAGATGCTCTTAAATCTGGGAGTAATCTGGGTCCTAAACTCCGTATGCTTCAGGTCAAACGAACACTGCAGCATCACTGAGCGTTAAAAACTGTCTAAATTCTTTCATCTTTAATAAAACGATCAGCATTGCTGCTTTACCAGGTGTAACTATAAAGTTTAACTTCCAGGCATCCATTAAAACAAAAGTTATTACATTTAACGGAGTTAGAAGTTAGCAGGAAGCTAGCGGAAGTTAGCTCGCTAGTTTCGCTAGTTACCTAAGCATGATATAGCATGTTCTGACTGAGAGATTTCTGAAAAAATTCAAATGTACAGCTCTGCTATCACTTCCAACATAAATGAAGATAGGAAACTAAACAGCAGTGATGTTTGTAGGGTTACTGAAGTTGGGCTAGCTGGTATATAATGATGTGCTACGTAATCGCTAGCGACACAGCTATGTTAGCATAACATAAACAGTGAAGCTGGAGGACGAACACTAACACTTTTCCACTTATAAAAGTTAACGTGAAGGTTCCTCATGGTTAGAGACAAATGCAATCGCATGGCAGGATGCTGTAAACGGACCAAACTTCGGTCAGGAGAACAACTGAGATAATCCATCCACAATACGAGGTTAGTCATTAATATACTGCAACAACATGGGAATAGAACAGCTGCTAGAGAATTCAACATTAATGAATCAATGGTACAGAAGTGGAGGAAGCAAGAAGAAGGAGTTTAATAAAGTTTGATTTATCTGACTGCTTTGTTTCGCTTAATGTGCCTTATAATCCCGTGCACCTTATGGTCCAAAAAATACGTACTGCACACTGCAGTTTAATGTTGCAAAGCACCTCTTTTTAACTTCAGTGGATATTATATATGGTTATGCTCAGGATATGTCAGCCCATTTCTACTGGAAATGCCTTTTGGTTAAACTTTCAGCAAGGAATTAGCATTTGCACTGTTACATTTTTATAAAGCTTTAATGTACATAAAAACCAGCTTCTTATTTAAGTGAAAATAAATGGAAGGTTGTCTTTTTGCGCTAGTAATGTTGTGGAGTTGTATTTTGTCTCGCATCAATTATATCGTCAGTTATATCGTTATCGCAAATTTTCAAATATATATCGTGATAAATGTTTTTGGCCATATCGCCCTGCTCTATTTCCTATGCTGTTTATGGACTGCATGATAACAGGGTCACCACTGAAACAACATGAATTATGTCTCTTATGACATTATCAGTCAGATTTACCGCCTCTTAAAGACAGAGATTGTGCTCTGGCTCAAGATAAGCTTGGTTGTTGACTTTATGCAGCGGAGTCCAGTTTTTAAAAAAAAACAAAACCAGCATTTGAGGGAGATTCCCTCAAAAGCTCAGTACATTAATATGTAAAAGTATGACTTGCTGTTATTGTAAAGATTTAAACAGGAGACGCCGTGTGAGACTGGAGCTCATAATGTTTTTACTTCTTTGAAGAACAAATCTATGAACAGAAATGCAGAACGCTGCAGTCTGGCTCTCCTAGAGGGTCTCCTGAGAATGAGGACCCCCTCAAACATGAGTTGCAACATCTCATGGAGCTATCCTTTAACAAATGTGTCTCTCGGCTTGACAGGCATGTTTTTAAATTGCGCTTGATCTTGACCGGTTATTCTTCTTCCACTTTTCCCCCCCAATCGGCCTGAAGGGCCAAAAAAGACGGCATGCTTCCATGTGGATCTACAACAAAGCAGTGTAGCAGCTCAGCTGTCGCAGGTCTGTGCCTGGGGCCAGATCCATCGCGTGCAGCCACCCCGGCCTCTAATCAAGCTTCTGAAGGGAGCAACAGCCTTTATTAAAAGTATAGATATAACTTATTGTGCAACTGTTTCCCCAACTTTTGCCTCCTCCATATTTCATGCCCCTGCTGCAATGAAGGAAAACAACTAAATGGGGGACACCTTCTATGTAAGCCTCTTGTGGAGCTTCCTGGGTCGTTTTTATGTGCATTAGAGGAATGTGTGTGCGTGTGTTTGTGCATGTGTGTGGTGGGGGATCTAATTGTGCTTTTGCATCATGTTGGCTTGTTGTGGGTAGATGAGGGGGCTACAGCCACTGGAGGGGGATGACTCCTCCAGATCATCCTGTGTGCAGCAGCAACAGCAACGCAGCTGGAATTGTTATCTGCTTTGATATTAGGGCTGCATGTAATGTGGAAAACACCCTCGGCCGTCTCCACTTCCTCCTCAGACGATAGGGGTTTCACATGCCAGTTGGTTTTTGTAATCCTCCTGAGATTTGTAGTTTATTCCATTGAATTCAACCTTAGCTATGTGAAATATTTCCCCATTTTACAGTTTGTTTTGCTGTTTCAGATTCGAATCAGCCGCAAACACAGCTTGGCTTCAGTGTCAGATTTGACTCTGAACACACTCTGAAGTTACGCCCAAAGTCAAGGTTGCCACTTTAAAGAAGATGACTTAATTTGCACCTGTGGTAAAGCCGGAAAGTGTTAAAGGGATCGGTGTTAAGTGATAAAATGATAAACTCACTGACCAAGTTGGTGGGGCGTGATAAACAACAATCACGCTGGCATGTTTCCTGTTGGGACCCTGCCAACCAGCTAGCAGCACTCCCATGTGATGAATGTCTGAGAATCGCAGCCCGCCTCCCTACCTTAACAGCATGTTCCTTTGGAAGGAGTACAGAGGAAGTGCTTTGGATGTCATTGCCCTTTTACCCAGAGGGGGTGCATGTTGAGACACACGCCTCTCCTCCTTCCCTTCCCGCCTTCTCTTCACTCCCCTTGCATTGAACTCCTAGCTCATCCATCTCTCCTGAGTTGACAGTGCCATCTCAGTTACTAAATCTGTCCATCTGTGTTGTCTCTACATTATGGCAAAAACACACTGGCGCTGTGAAAACCATTAAAACAATAATGCTGACTTTCTCTTCCTCGTGTTAATTATCTGTAATACAGGATGCATCACAAAGAAAAATCAGATTTCAAAAGGCAACATTTTTAAAGTAATAGACATAGAAGTTTGAGATAGATTTTTAAAAATAACCTGGGTGAATATAATGTTTCATATACAAAACTCAGAATGTTCACACGCCACAGCACAGCATGTCCGTATGATAGTCAAACTTATCCTGTACTTTTGTGAGCATGTCTGGAGTCAAGGCAGCCATTGCTGGTGTTATGCCACCTTCCACGTGAACTCACAAATTCACTCTTTCTAACAGTGCAATCATTACTGATGAACAGCTGCGGGATTAATGCACTTTGAAATCATATGTTTCATTTATACACCCTGTTATAATATTTAGCCTTTAGGGCTTCTGAATAAATTATTAATATCGTCGAATTGAATGTATCTTGAGCACCATCTTCTTTTTGTTTGTCCATTGTAATGTGAGCTAACACACATTTCGCATAACATAAAAGAACGTTCTTTGCTGTTATGAAAAAAGATTATTCTAACATCACACGCATGCACTTTGTGAAGCGTTTAATCAATGAAATACAATCCTGGAGTCAGTAGTTCAGCTTAGCTATGATAGCCTAAATGGGCCTTACCTTATCTTAGGTTAGCCAGAAAAACTATAAAAAAGAAGACATACCACTGAGAGAATCCTGAATTGAAATCTGTGGGGCAATGTAGCAACAGCAGAGACAGCTTTAGAAGCATAATTTAAAGCGGAAGAGCTTTTTCAAACCTTTTGGGGCAAAGTCAAAACACCTTTTAGGTGCTTTAAAAAAAATCAGATATGACTTGTGATTCTATAGGCTACTTGTTGTTTTAATGTCCACATGACCATGTACATTAAAGTTAATTTAAGTAATGCTTTAGTTTAGCTTGGCTTATTTTAAGAAATCTGGGAGAAAGCACAACCAGACTTCTGTCCACCAGAACCTGTAAGGCGCTTAATTAAATGTTCTGATCTCCTAATTTAATTTATAAATAAAACAAAGTCTAATCATACTGTTAAACCATTTGACCTCCCTCAGTGACCTTTATAGGTGATGGAAGGTGGATTTCCTTACCTTTGAAGAGAGACATGTTAGCTGCTTCCCCATGCTTTCAGCTGCATTGCTAAAGTGAAATGTCACGTGTGAGAGCAGCATGTAACGCCTGTACTGTTGAGATCATGCTGACTCTTTGTTGATCAAGTAGTGCTGAATGTTTTTTTGTAGCAAGCCACTTCTGACGGTTGTAGTTTTTAATATTCAGCATATAATAACAAACTACTGTATTTAGTTAGAACAGCTGGGGATTTAGTACTATACCTTCAGGCAAAGTAATGAACCTGTGCGGGAGGTCTGGAGGGTTGGGCTGGTTTCCTGCTCTTTAGAAGAAAACCCCTACTATTTTTAATTACTTACATTTAAACCAGAAAAAAGTTGTAAGAAGGGGAAAAAAAGAGTTTAGTTTAATAATAGGACTGGGTAGGTTTTTTTCTAGATTGAGGATTATAGGTCACTTCACTGTAAACAAATGGTTCCTAGAGTAGTAGTTAAGTTCTGATTATGAAATGGGGGCATTAGCAGGAGGACAGCAAGACTAATGATATTGCATTGTTTTGTTAACCAGAGTGACGTGTTTAGCTGGCACCTTGGCTAAAAGTGTGTCTAAAGTGTGTTTGTGTGCCAAGAATCACAGAGTGAGAGGAGATAACCACTTAAGTTCGTGGCCATACTGCCTCAGCTCATATAGCAGTCTGCCTGTGAGGATGACTCACAATGGACTTGCGGTGATAATAAACTGGCAGAGAGTCAGCATGACTAAACATCTGCTTGAATCATACAGGTCTGTCGCTATTGAACCAACAGTTCATTCAAGGCTCCAGCATTGGTGTGAATACTGAAATCAAATGAAGGGACACACCTAGAGCTTACCTAATGCTTTATGAGTATTAGACAGAGTTAATGCCTCTGCAATTACCAAGCTTGCAGAATCCTGTGACTCACGTAGGTAGGTGAAATCAATTAAGTTAAACAGAAGCAGATCAGGAGACAAACTCTTAATTAGTGTGCTCACATAGTGAGCGTGTCATTTTGAGTGTATCCCAAGGGTGTAGATCTGGCATGGACGGAAGGGACGTGTCCCCACCAATATCCAGCGATTATTGAATTGTCCCCACCAATAATTTAATCTCTTCGAGTAAAGAAAAACAACCCGATAGAAAGAAAAAAAAAGATCCGTCAGCGTCTCATTCACCAAGCGGTGCAGAAAGAGTTAAATTACGTTCTCTACTGGAGTCCTACATCATGTGACAAATATGGCCAATGTGATTGGCTGTGCCTTTCAGGGAGCTCTGTTTAGTTTTAGCAGCGGCAAGCGAGGGCCTGCAAGGAGGAGAGGATGGCATCAAAAAGGAAGAACCTGGATATAAGAAAGTATTTTTCAAAGAAACCTGTAAGTCACTTAAACTCAAGTTCACTCATAAAATGTCTCCGTCATAATAACATCACAAGCTATGCTAGGCTTTGGCCCACATCAGTCTAAAATTGTATGTACCCATTAATAACGTGTTTTGGAAACTAACTGCACAACAGGCAGCACTCCCACAGTAGCATTTCTAATTTCGATTGAAGCTGTCGGAGAAAACGGCAGCCTCGAGTGAGCCAGGATATTAGTTTACAGAGGCTGTTAAAATTATATTTCTAACGTCAAAATGTTGGTGAAACAATAATTTCATCCTAATGGTACTGACATATTCATAGCGTTAATTTTTGAGACAAAATATCATGTAGTCACAATTTTGCAAATATTCCACCTTGTAGTGCAGTTTGCACAAATTGTTGTAAAAATGCACTCACCCTACAAACATTACTGATGTGTCAAGATCTGCACAATTTGACAGAAACACTGAAGCAGCTACCCATTTTACTCTTATTGTCATGTATGTCCTATTTGTCAGGTGACAGAAGAACCAACACAAAGCTCAGAGAGCAATGGTAATGCAAGATCACAGGTGAAATTTGATGATGACTTGGTGGTTCATGACTGTATTTGAAGCACATGTGTGACTGCACGTATTTGGAATGTCTCACTGTTATTTATCAGGTGACAGAAGCAGCTCTGCCATGTTGTAGCTCGGACAGAGGTGAAGAGGCGAGGTCACAGGTGACTGACTGATGATTTGGTGCTATAGATTAACTAGTATTTATTATCATGACAATTGTCAGGCTGCTTTTAGTCATCACAGTATCCCCAAAAGATTAAAAACATGGCTAAAGTGTGAATGAATAGTGGCATTGTAAAGCGCTTTGGGTGCCTTGAAAAGCGCTATATAAATCCAATCCATTATCATTATTATTATTATTATTATTATTATTATTATTATTATTATTATTAGAGTCAACAATGACTCAAATGAGATTAAACAATGCTGCTGTATGCCATGTCCACCAGGAGAAACTGGACAGTATAGATGTTAGGGGTGGGGGAAAAAATCGATACTGTGTAGTATCGTGATATTTTGTTTGCTAATAATGTATCGATACAGGGACAGCAGAAATCGATATTTTGTTACAAAAAAAGTTATCTCTGACTTCAGAGCATGTTGATCAGCTCCTTTTTCTGAGCAAGATTCCTGACATTCCTTCACTGTCCAAATGTGTTTAACTTTTTTTATGGCAGCAATAAACATGACAGTTTACTTATTTTAATTTAAGACATGTTTTATTTTAATTAAGTTTAAAACTTTTTTATTTAATGTAAAATTATATTTTGTTTTAATTTACTTTCAAATTCTTCAGTTGCTGAAGGGTTTTCATAAATTGCATAGTTCAGAATAGCTATAATTGTACCAGATGGTTGCATTCAGTTAAGTTGGACTAGACTGTAATACAAATCGTTCAGTTTGTCAACAATAAAACTGACTGAAATGAGAGAAAGACTGAGTGTGAGACTTTGTTATTAGATAAAATGAATATTGATAAAGTTTACCTTTATGTACAGAATCTGAATATTGCCAAATATTTTAAAAAATTGCAATAATATCGTATCGTGGGATGTATCGTGATTCCCACCTCTAGTAGATGTAAAACCAATATGCCAGCAGTTTATCTCTGTTAACGAGAGGAGAAGGCATGTGTTTGGCTCCTTCACATAGTGGACATTGAGTTGTTGTGTGGGACACCAGTAGTATTAATGTCTGTTGCTGTTACAGTAGCTCATGCTTAGAATAAAAAATCCCAACTCATTGATTTGATAGGGGCAATAGTGTGGCTAAAATGTTGCATAATTTTGCTGAGAGATCTTTTACTTTGTGGTAATCTTAGATGGACATAAACCACCAGGTCATTCAGTGTTCCCTTAGTGCTAATGTAAGAGAGATGTTGGTGTAATGTAACTGAAGTAATGTTGTTAAGTCCTTGAACTCATATTCGTTTATTGTCATGACTGTATTTCAGGGCTGGACTGACCATCGGGCATACCGGTCATTTGCCCAGTGGGCCGCTCGTGATTTTTCGTTTTTATGGGCCAATGGGGTTTTCTTCCTTTTCTTTTTTTAACGGTATAAATGAATGGTGGTGGATTGGCCAGTTGGTCATGATCAACTCTGGGCTGGACCAATTACAGCCGAGGAGGTCAAACTTTAAAGTTAAGGTGAAAAGGAACGCGATTTGTCCCGTACTACTTCAGCTAGAAAGTTGCTAATTCAATCATGAAACTGATCAATGATCAGCTGATCGGCTTTTCTCTCTGCGCCAGAAAGAGGAAACCAACGGAGGTCGCATTAAACAACAGCAGCACGTTTAAGCTTGATCAGCTGTTGTTAGCATTTATTTAATATTAATTTCTAGTATCAGCTGATGTTTGCTGGAGCCACAGCTGTAAAAGCTGCTGGCCATGATGTCGGTTTGGATATGTGGTGAGAGGGAAACATGAAGATGAAACCAGGAGATGTCCTTACTGAATCATCAGAGCTGAACAGGTGATGGAGAAACAGGTTTACCTTTTAGGTGACATGAATGAGTTGAAGGGAAGTTATGAACTGTTTCTGAGAGACAAATAACACCAGGGTTCTTTTCTATGTAGCTGAAAGCTGGTAACTGTGCAGGGGCGGATCTAGCAAAGTTTTGTCAGGGGGCCAGGTAGGGCATTAACAGGGAAAGGTGGGGCACAAAGAAATACTTTTCTTTCTTACTCTCATTTAAAATGTCTAGCTTTTAACAAATAATTATCTGAATCTTTCAACCAACGTTTTCGTCTGATGTAAAATGTATAGAAATCCATTATTGTATTCGGTAAATATTAAGTCTAGTTAGTATACACCCTAGTAAGTTATAGTATTCTTTACTTTGTTAAGGTACCATCTGTGCAGTCTGCAATTCTGTTGAAGAAAGATGTTGAATCTGTTTAATTACTGGAGAAAAATAATAGATTTATGTGCATTTGTTTTATACGTGCATTAAATTTAAATCGGTTTTGTTAGTTAAGCATCTTGAGGGTCTGTGCTGACGGACGTGGGTTACTGACCTGGCAACCTGACTGCCCCTGGGTGGGTCCGGGATGGGCGTGAGGTTCTGGGGGCGCTCCGTCTCTGGGCTGGGGCCCGGGCCGGGCCTCGGGGGCTTGGGTCCTGGTTGGTGTGTTGCCAGGGTTGTGGGCGGGTGGGTGCATGGGGGCCCGGCCCTGGAGCAGGGTGCCGCCGGTGCGTCGAGCCGCCTGGGGGGCTCTTCATCTGGTGGGGGGGATGGTCACATCTTGCAGGAGCTTTCTTCTCTTCAGGAACTCTCTGCGGGAGGGGGAGATACAGGAGAGGTGGAGGAAGATCTCAGCCTGGGCGTTTACCGTCTTATGTAGTCTGGAAGATGTGTGGATGGTGGGGTGGGTGCAGTTTTCTCTGTGGTGGGGTTGGGTGGACTGTCCAGGGCTCTGTGGAGCCGGAGGGCGCTACTGCACTGGGCCCCGGTCTGATGGGCCTGGGCCCCCCTTCCCTGGCGGGTCGCGGAGGGTGGGAGTGCCTACTGGGGTCAGCGGGGGAGCTGGCCCCAGGGAGGGGTTACCTGCCCCTCCCTTCCTTCCCTCCCCATCTCCAGCTGCCACCCTCTTCCCGCTCCTCCACAACCACCCACACATGCAGGGCCTTGGAGTGGGGGTATGTCACCAGGGTGCAGAGGAGGCTACCCCCCCCCGTCCCCTTCTGGCTGCCTCTGCCTCAATTTTATCCCACAACTTAGACATTCACATTATTCACACTCTCATTACACATACATATAGGATCTTGGGGGTGGGCACAATCACGGAGTCCAATTTACCATCAGGGTGTATACCTCACCCCTGACGTCGTTGCCCACCTCTCAATTTTAAATACACTTAGTCATTGAGGGCTAGCAGGAGGGACTATGCGCTTACCTGCTGCTCCATGGCAGGTAGCTCCATGCCCTCCTGGGTTTTAATTGCACCTTAGAACACATATGCATCAACACTACAATGAGCGGGTGGAGGGAGGTTTGGAGTCTTCTCCCACCCCCATTCTCTGCGGCCTGCTGGAGCGGGAGGGCTAGTAGGAGGAGTTGGCCGTCCGACTGCGGTCTGGGGTGTGGGGCCTCCCTGCTGCTGCGGAGTCGGGGTGGTCTGCCTCTCCCCACCGCAGGGAAAAGGGTAACACCACCTGGGTCTGGGTGCAATTCCCCCCTCCAGGGGCAAGGGTACCTAGACCCGGTTTGTAGAGTACGCTTGGGGAGTGTGATTGTGTGTACAGCGTCTCTTTATGTCTGTCTCCACGTTGGTTGAGTGTGGAGTGAGTGCATATGAGAGCATGAAGGTGGGAATGGATGTTTGTGTCTGTGTGTGCCTGTATGTCTGTGTCTATATGTCAGGTTGGGTATCAGACGCCTGGGGGTGTCTGGGGGTGGGTGTCCGGGTACACACCGGCTCACTCCTTGGCGGCCGCTTGTCGGGGCCTGGGGCCTGGGGCTCGCTCGGGCCCCTTTGGAGGTGGGGTGCCCCCGGCCTCTCGGCCTGGGGCTCGGTCACTCAGGCGCAGCTGGGGGCCGGCGGAGCTCACGGGCGCGTCACTGCAACTCCCCCTGACTTCTGCTCCGCGGCTGCTGGGCGAGCCCTCATCTGGGACTCTCCTCAGCTCTTACTGGAACAGTGGCGCGGCTGCCCCTCTGTTGGTCTTCCATGGTCTCTTGTGTTCTGGGGGCCTCTGGATGTCTGGAGTTTTGATCTCCTCCATACCCGCTTCACACCCTGGAGGACGGGGCTGTGGCCCCCCCACACTCCCTAGCAGATCATTACATGGAGAAACCTTTGGAATGCAAGCATGCTGATCCACACAGGTATGCACACATGGGTATTCACAGACGCGGACTAAAGCTTTCTTGGCTGCTACCTCAAAGCACACTGTGCGCTGTCTATCTTGCGTGCTGCACAATATCGTTTATTATTTAGTAAATATTGATATCTATGGCTAGCTAGTTTATTGTGATGGTGCTTTGTTTTCTCTATTATTATGTTGCTCTTTGTTGTTTGCTGTCTCCTCTGTTTGTTTTTTTTTGTTTGTTTTTTTTTTTTCTCCATACACGTGACCCAGGAGTTCTTTTTTTTTTTTTTTCTCTCTCTTCCCCCCCCTTCTCACCGTCTCTTCTCCCCTTTGGTTTTCTTTCTTTCTCTCCCCCTCTTTCTCTCATTCATTCCCCCTGTCCTATTTATTTAAAAAAAAAAAAAAAAAAAAAAATGACAAAGGATGAACTGAAGCTCTGCCATCACGTAATGTCGCATACTGCTGTTTCTGATGTCATTTATAAAAAAAAAAAAAAAAAAGCATCTTGAGGCAGAGGGTGCGGGAGTGGTTCCCTACTTTTTTCTTTTCTTTTCTTTCTTTTTAGCTTATTATAAAGGCTTTAAAGGATTTATGACTTTTCCTATAATACCATGGTGGGCCGGTCACTACTCAAAATGACGATATTTTGTCCCAGTCCAGCCCTGCTGACTCTGAAGTTACTTTTATTTTTGTATGATACCTGTTTTATATTGAATATGGCTGAAGTAAACTAAAGTCTAAAATACTTTGTCATTTGTTTAATTGTAATTTAGCATTATATAGCTCACATATAAAACTATCAATTGTAATTTTAAATGGGTTAAAAGCATGTAGAATAGCATATGTAGGCAAGTACATTTCTCCTTTTGTTATCAAGAAGCAAAGACAAAAAGGAAAAAAAACCTGAATCATCCCCACCAATGCCAAAACCAAATCTACGCCCTTGGTGTATCCTGTACTACTGTAAACAATATATCCAACAGTGTGCAGTGATTATAGCCATCATGGCAGCCCATTGAATGCCTCTTTAAACATATTTTATTCAGTAATTCAGTAAATAAAAAAAAAAAAACTCACAGTGTTACGCTGACCATTATTATTTCTGACCATTTGCTTCTCTCTTTCAATATCAAAATGACATTTTCTATAATCAAAAATCCTCACTCCATCTCTTTCCAGAATATTAAGAAAATTAACCCTGATACTCTTTTTACTGCCTTCTCTGGTTGTTTACATTTTAATGACCTGCTCACCATAGAGGATTTGGTTTCCTATTATAACCACAGTCTCAATAATATTTTACTCTGTTGCTCCACTAAAAACCAGATCTGTATCATTTTCCCACTCAGCACCCTGGTTTACATCTGAACTCTCCCATCACGCTGTTTTTCTGCTTTCCAACTTCCCTCTGTCACTGATATTTCAGATCTCATCTGTAAGTCAAAATCTTCTGCTTCTCAGCTAGACCCCATTCCTACAGTTTTGGTCAAAGCCTGTCTACCCTCTCTGCTTCCCCTCATATCTGCTATCATTTACTCCTCACTTACCACTGGAACTGTTCCTGCTCCCTTCAAAGTTGCGGTAATGAAAAAAACAGGCTTAGATCCCCATAATTTTAATAATTTCCGTCCTATCTCCAATTTACCATTTCTATCAAAAATTCTTGAAAAGATAGTCGCCACACAACTCCACTCATACTTAACTAACAATAATCTGTATAAACAGTTCCAGTCTGGTTTTCGCCCCTTCCATAGCACTGAAACTGTGCTAATAAAAATAACCAATGATCTTCTCATGGCTGCTGACTCTGGTTTACTCTCCATTCTTATTCTTCTCGATCTGACTGCCGCTTTTGATACTATTTCTCACTCAGTTCTCCTCAGTAGGCTAGCCTCCATCGGTCTTTCCCATATTCCACTAGCCTAGTTTAAATCATACTTGTCTGATCGCTCTCAGTTTATTGGAATTAAATCCTTCACGTCTCAGCCCTTTCCTCTGGTCGCAGGCGTGCCCCAGGGATCTATCCTGTGGCCCCTTCTTTTCATTATCTGCCTTCTTCTAAATACAATATTCAGTTTCACTGTTATGCCGATGACACCCAGCTTTATTTGTTCACTAAACCTGATTCTGCTCTCCCCCCATCCTCCCTCACCCTCTGTTTAGCCGAACTAAATTCATGGTTCTCTACCAATTTTCTCAAACTCAATAGTAACAAATCTGAGCTTCTCCTGGTAGGCACTAAACAAACACTATCCAGAACTAATAGCTTTTCTATTCCAATCAATAACTCGCCGGTCTCCATTTCCCCATGTGTGAAAAGTCTGGGTGTCATCCTTGATAGTACTCTATCTTTTAACTCACACATCAATAACATCACTCGGTCTGCATATTTCCAACTCCGTAACATTAATCGTCTCCGTCCTTTTCTCTCCCCACATGCCACTGCCATTCTTGTTCATAGCCTGGTCACTTTCCGGCTCGATTACTGCAACTCTCTTCTTTTTGGTCTTAGTCAAAAATCTATCCTTTAAGTTTCAAGTTTCTATGCACCACATCACCCCTGCTCTGCAGCAGCTTCATTGGCTTCCGGTTAAATACCGCATCAATTTCAAGATACTTTTGTATACATTCCAGGCTATCCATCATCTCTCGGCTCCATACCTCGCTGACCTGGTTCAGATCACCATTCCTTATCGGTGTGTCAGATCCTCCTCCTCTTTCTCTTTCCGTCCCTTCCTCCCGGCTAGCCACCATGGGGCGCAGGGCTTTCTGTTGCTCCGTCTTTGGAACTCCCTTCGTCCTGAGATAAGAAACATCACTTCCCTCCCTCTTTTTAAGTCCAGACTCAAAACTCACCTGTTCACAATAGCCTCGTGTACAGTGTTCTTGAGTGTTTTGATAGGTGCTTTCTTAAATCAAATGTATTATTATTAATATTGATATATTTGCATATTGAGCAGGTATAGTTAATTGCCTATTTCACACTAGCCCTGCAGCATGCACTTGACCCCTCACTCCCCAACCAGTCGCAGCAGATTGCTGCCCCTCCCTGAGCCTGCTTCTGCTGAAGGTTTCTTCCTGTTGAAAATAAGTTTTTCCTTTCCACTGTTGCCAAGTGCTTGCTCAAATGGGGTTGTCTGATTTTTGGGACTTTCTCTGTATTATAGTAGGGTCTTTACTTTACAATATAAAGCACCTTAAGACAACTGTTAATGTTAAGAGATTTTTTAAAAAGTCTAAACAGTTAAAATTCCAAAATATTGAATGGCAGTTACACATTGGACTATAAAACTAAAAATTCAATATTTTATTTATATACAGTAAACAACATGACACTGTCACCTTCTACTACCTTTAGGGTCCACCAGGGGGTTGTGGGTTATACTTCTCCAAACTGTCTTTCTGCAGTTTCTCCAATATGATGCTTTGCAGCCTTTCCATGCTGTAAACCCAGCATGCCCTGTGCTGTGTACTAGCAGTTTCCTGCCGCTGCCCTTCTTAGATACACCATTTTATTTTATAGTTTGAGGTCGATATTATCGCAAACTGCACAATTAAAAACATGCTGTAATGATTAAAGATCTGAAAAAAGTGTGTTTTCCTCGCCTTTATTGTTACCCCTATGGGCAAAGACAGCTGTTTAACATCAGTATAACACCCACAAGAGCTTATTTTGAGCTGTTTAATGAAACCATTTAATGCTAATGCACCACTCTGTTATTTTGTCATTATCCTGCAATGATAAGTAGGTGTGAGCGGGAATGGGAGGGATGTGACAGGCAGGAGGCAGTGAGTGGTCTGAAAAGTCAGGGTCGCTGTTGGTTTGGCTGTGATGTGGTTTGCCAGGAGAGAGCTGGATCGTTGATGTAGTTTGGTGGAGTGGCAGCTGGTACTTGCCACACAGCACCAATTCCTGTAAAAAGCTGACTTTGATTTACAGCCCACCCACGCGGCAGCTGAGTTTAGAAGGGCCCATTGCAAGGAAAAGACTGTGCTTTCCCCACCAGCCTTTATCATTTTGATCCAGTTTAATTTTATGCGGTTATTTGCTGCGGTTTACACTTAAGTTCCATTGCTTTTTGTTTCTCTCTCCTCCGTCTCCTTTCCGCCGGGTGCAGGTGTGTGCTCATTCGACTGTGGAGATGTTGGCTTGTCTACAAAGGCACTGACATAAAAATGGATCAGGAAATTCTGGTTTCACTTTATACTGTGTCCTCCTCCTCACATAGCAATAAATGCCACAAACTGAGATCCTGACCCTGCCACAGCTCCAGGAAAAAAAACCCAAAAACGATTCCCACATTGTTGTTGTTGTCTGCCAGCCGCTCAGTAGAGCAGTGCATTCCAGCAGTCATTGTCCTTGTTTGCTTCTCATTTCAATCGTCTGTGGAGAGTTTAAATGTCTGTCTGATCACAGGTGAGCTTTTAGCAGTAGTACATGCAAATCCCTACTTTAGAAAAATATAAAATAAAAGTGGAGAATGTGAAGTGCTTTACGCGTCAGGCAAGGTTTCCATTCTGATAGGAATTCACCCGTAAAGATGACATGTGACAATAACTCTAGCAGGCATCCAAGTTCGAACGAGTTAGCATGAAAGAAAAGTCAGCGGTGGAGTTAGTAAAGATAAATTAACGACAGCAGCAAATACAAAGCTGACACTTTCAGCATTTTAATAGATGCTGTGTTAGCAGAATTAGTGTGTATAAACGATAATCTGCGCAGAAAGGATTTATCTAAGCATGTAGTAACTACATGAAAATTCATTTTAGTTAGCTGAAATAAAAAAAAAACACTTTCAAAAAGACAGAAAAAAATGAAGAGATATTATGTCTTACAATCTTTAGCTGCTCGCTTTAGGGGACCTACCATCCTCTTTTGTCACACGAACCCTCTGCATGTCTTCCTTCACTACATCCTTGAAACTCCTGTGTGGTCTTCCTCTTTTCCTTCTACCATGCAGCATCCATCCAGTATTTCCTCTGTCCTTCTTCTGCACATGTCCGAACCATCCCAGCCTTGCCTGTCTAACTTTGTCTCTTAACCGCTTCACCTGAGATATATCTCTGATGTACCATTTCTAATCCTCTACGTTCTGATCACTCCCAATGAAAATCTCACCATCTGTAGCTCAGCCGCCTTTCTTGTTGAAAGTGCCACTGCCTGCAAACCACACATCGTAGCAGGTCTTGTAAACCCTTCCTTTTACTCTTTCTGATTTGTCACAAATCACCCCTGACACTTGTCTCCATTCACTCCCCCCTCACTTTGCTTGACCCCAGGTATTTCAAATTGTTTGAGGGTTGACTGTGGCTCATAAAGTATAGAAGAACATTTACTCCTTGAAGTGTTGTTGGTTTCTAGCTGCTCCAGTAAAAAAGTAAAAAAGTATCGTTGAGCAAGATAGAGTACCCCAAGGTGCTCCCGATGCATTCACTAGCATGTGAATGTTAGATAGAAGGCACTTAGATGAGAAAAAAATTTCTTGACTGAGACGAGTTGTCTAACTCGAGTAGAAAAGTGCTATATAGGAATCACCTCTACTCCTTGCATCTGACTTTTCTCCCTCTCATTAATTCACATGCATTCTGTCTAGCTTCTGCTGTCTTTCATTCCTCTCCTTTCTGGTTCGTACCTTCACCTCTACAGGCTCTCACCACCTGCTACTTACTGTCACTACAGATCATGATCTTGACTCCTACTTGATCTCTTAAAATGTCCATCAACTCTGCAAACAAGAAGGGGCTCAGAGCTGATCCCTGATCTAATCCCCACCCCTTAGAAAACTACCTGAAATTAAATTAAATAAGAGATGTCCAAAGTTTCAGGTGCCATCTTTGCATCTCTGTTTCTCCAGAGACTAGGATGCCTGTGTGAGATAAAAAGTTGTTTGTCTTTCCTGTAAGACAAAAATAAAACATATGACAGCTCTGGTAATTTGGTAGTATTGTGTGTGTGTAAAGTGACATTAACTCTAAACCATGACTAAAACCAAACTAAGCCTTGGGACCACATGACATGGACCGCAGAGGATGTCTTACATTGGAAGCATCCGTGAATTCAGACCTTGCCTGTGTCTTGTACATCTCTGTTTTACTTTTAGTTTTAAATACACTAAAACTACAAAGTGCAAAATTGTACGTACCAAAGGATCTGCTTCATCCCTTTAGTTTTTTTTTTATTTCTTGATGAACCTGCACTGCTATAGACTGTCACTGTAAGCCAGCAGTTTGGCTCCGACTACAAAACACTCAATTTAAAACATTAAGAAGACAGCAGTACTGTGGACCCTCCAGTTGAGTCCAATACAGACAAGGCTCTCAAGTCTGTGTTCATGTCACATGAGGTCACCCTCTTTTGTGTCTTTGCACACAAACCATCACAGAGACTCACAGAGACCTCACACCCTCAGGGCCAGGGGAAGGAGACCCCACAGAGGAAGTGTAAAGGTCTGATGTGGGCCTGCTGAGTGACTCTTGAAAGATATGAGATTAGGTTGCCGGGGGCAGCTATCGCTGTATTAGAAAGATGAGTTGATCAGTCTCAGTAAATGGGTCTCGCATCCGTCAGTTTGTGTCGCAGACCCCCGGAGATGCCTGTAGGTGCTAACCGCAGAATGCCACAGTGGAAACTTGAATTCCTTTGTGTCTCAGAGGTATGCCATTCATGACTTTTTACTTGAAAATAGATACTGGTTCCAGTTACATGTGACATCAGAAATTGCTTTTCTGGGCTCATGTCCTTTATATTGAACCAGGTTGTTGGCACAGCAAAATAATACACAATGAAACAAAGATTAATGGTGCCTAACTTAACTATTTTTTATACTTCTGAAAAATCTGAACTCCTTCTGAAGCTTTGGCTTCAATACCGATTGACTGAAATACCAATTTTTTTAGCAAATGATCTACTTATTATTTGTAATTCATTAGCTACAGTAGAAAACTAACATGAAGGGTGGATGTCTAACAACAGTGCAGGGACAGAGAGGGGAATGTCTCGTTGGGGCCCAAAAGACTCAGGAGTGAAGAAAGTGACCCCATAAATATTCCAGCAGGAAATGACTTAAGGAGCTTCCTGGAACTGACCCCAGATGGGTTAACTCATTTCCCAGAGGCTAAGAAAGCAGAAAAGTTAGGGACATACATTCTCTTTTCTACAGAGAGGACGCTGAGGATTCCAAATCTCTGTTTACAAGGAATCCTGGCCAGTGATAGTAAGAACGTAAGCTTAAATACAGTTTCTGTTTTTCTGTGATTGAATTAAAAGGACTTCTCCGTTGGTGCCAGAGATCTGCAGAAGTACAGCAGTGTTTTGCCTGCGGGCCCGCAGACCTGCCAGGTCAGGAGGAGACGGAGAGTGTAAGGCATGGAGAGGGAGATGAACTGCCTCTGGGGTTTTATGCACCTTACCCTCCTGACCAAAGTCTCTCTCACTCTGTGCCAGTAGCGGAGCGGTGCCTGGTTGTGGCACCGGCTGGCCCCTAAATCACAGGCAGTAAATCAGCTTTCTTCATAAGATAAGCAGGTACCAGAATACACCAGCAGACCTGCCACACCATGCAGCAGAAGTACCAATTTAAAAGTTTTCCTATGATATGACAGCGCAGCTGTGATGACAGGCCATTCTCTCCTTACCTTCCATCCCACAGAGTTCGGAGACAGTAAACAAGCGCTAAAAAGCCTTTAAAGTACTGCACACTAATTCCGCCGCTGCGGTGGACAGAGCTTTTTTGACTGAGGCTCAACACACTCATCATGCACTTCTGTAATTATCCACCAAATATATTTTAATGAAGAATGATGTCTACATAAATGTAATTTGTGCAAAGCCACCAGAGGAGTTCATTCATCGGACTTGGGGCTGCGCAGCAGCCACCACTTAACTGCACTTTGTTAGTGTCTGTGTGTACTGTACACATACTGTTACCACATAGGACTAGTGACTTATGTGTATATACACTACAGAAGACTTTTATGAGTGTATATATGGATATGTTGAGTGCGTGGTGCTGTTGGAACAAGCAGATGTTAGGCAACGATTCGGGCGTCTGCTCCCATTATTTAAGACTCCTATCACTGTAGATAAGCACTGTTTGTCATGTATTTGCAGAATTTTGCCTGATTCTTGAAAGATCTTGAATTTTGCATTTGGTTCATTCAAGATTCTTTGCGACTGTGTAGCCAAGAACACATTCACTTTGGTACGAGATGTTCCTCTGATTGAGCGCAGGCTTTTTTAGAGCGAGTTTTTAAAGAAAGGATTTGGCAGGATGTCAGATTGTGGTTAAATGTGGCACATTAGTCAGGTTAGCCAAGCCTGTTTAGCCTGGATCCGCTTTATGGCAAATGCAAATGAGAAGCCAGAGGGGAGCATAAATTACAGAGAATGGAGTAAAAGCGTAACTTCTAGGTACAGTTCCAAGCCAAAAAGAACTAAATCAAAACACTACTGATGCCAGCGCAGGGAGTCATAGACGTGTTTTAGACAACTTCAAAGGGGAAAAAATGCCATTAGGACAAAGTAAGGGGTAAGAACAAGGGAGCTGCTACAGTGACCAAAGCTGAAGGTCGCTCAAACTAGTAGGAAAAGACATGGTGGAAAAAGTTAAAAAGCACACTTGTTCCATCCTCATCACCACTATTGAGACTACTGACCTCCAACTATTTCAGTGAAAGCTATAATTCGCATTCTTCACTCACCTCCTATCACTCTTTGTGTGTTTATACCGCTCTGCATTAAATCATTAGTAATCCATGTTATTAAGCCATGTCTGTCTTTTGTTTTGTGTCTCTCGCCTCACCCTCATCTGGCCCTCCCTGAGCCTGCCAGAGGTTTCTTCCTATTAAAAGGGAATTTTTCCTTCCCACTGTCGCCAAGTGCTTGTTCATAGGGGGCTGTCTGATTGTTGGGGTTTTCTCTGTATTATTGTATTATTGTTACCTTACAATTTAAAGCTCCTTCAGGTGACTGTTGTTTAGATTTGCGCTACATAAATGAATATGAATTGAATTGAATAAAATCTTTGTGTACTGGGAAGCTTTCACTATGAATATGTAGTTTAAGTCCATAATAGTGAAAAATTTTTGTTATTGTTTTTTCTTTAGCTTATTTAAAGTCCCCCTATTCCCACAATTCCAATTGGTTTTATTCATTCCTGCCAGAGTGGTCTTACATGATTTACACTTGGTGTAGCCCCTCAGTTTAACCACTGTTTTTTTAACTGCCTTTGCATAACTTTAAGCCAGCTGTCTTCTGATTGGCTGTCCTTACGATTTGAAAAGCAGGTTTGTTGGGCTTTTGTTTATCCTCACAGCTACATTAGGGATATCCCCTAATTACTTCAAACTAAACCAAGAGTAGAAAATTTGTGTGAAGCAGAGTGCTTAGAGAAATCTGAAACGTGAGCTTTTAGATCACAGGGATTTTTCGCACATACTGTTTATTATTTGCAACTTTGATTATGTTTTATATAAGAATCCAACATTATTACACTGTAGATATTTAAAAATACAAAACAAATAATGTAATAGGATCACTTTAAAATTTCAATATACAAATAGAACAAGAATCATGTTTTGTTGTCCATTTTAAGCAGGAAATCATCCCATAAAAAACAGTTTTATATATCGAACCCTCAGGTTTTGAATACCATCACACTTTGTACAGAGTGAATTTGTAGAGCACTTGCACAGGCTCTGCTTCTCTGAGAGAGAAGGAGTGAGTGGCGTTCCAAAGGGCACCGGTGTTTACCTGCCCACTTGAGTGGATTCCTCAGCTGGCTGGCTCAGACACTGAGGTGTAGGCTGCGGTGCCTTCGTGTCTGCTGTCTACACTGGAAACATTCTTAGCCTGATATCACTGCCACACGCTCAACAAAGATGTTGAAAGGCCATATTGAAGCGGGAGTGCAGGGAGGGAGGGTTGGAGGAGATAGATGGTTCGTAAAATTCACTGCAGTTAGCGGTCCCGGAAGCCTCTTGAAGAGTCCTGCTTGCAGTGCCAGAGCAGGTGTGAGCTTCTGTATATGTTTGTGGGGACGTGCTGTGTGTGGCCGCACAGGCATGTGCGTGGGTGTGTATGTGCGCCCATGTGCTGAAGTGAGTGCATCTGTGTTTGAGTAATAAATAGAGTGTGTGTTCCGGCCTGGACATCTTAAATGCACGCATGCTGTACATGCTGTGTTTGGAGGTCCTGTTGGTGCCTCGGCCCCAAACAAAGTCCAACCTACTGCTTGCTAGTTAACATCAAGCTCTCCTGGTTAATCACACAGTAATAGGTATTGGATATATATTTGTGTGTTTGTGTGTGTGTGTGTGTGTGTGTGTGATAGGGAGATGGAGCGACTTCAAAGCAGCGGGGCAGCATTCTCTCAGCCCAGCCTGTTTACACTGCTCAGTGGAGTCTGCATTCCTCTGTCTCATTTTTCCATGGCATTCCACGGAGAGCTCAGCACTCCTGGCCATGTGCCATGCAGATTTACCCCACCCCTCCTCCCCTTGCCCCTACACATACAGTATAGAGCATGCATACTTCTCCACACACAACTGTACACTTGATTTGGCCATTAAAACAAGACAGGACCCAGCTGGAACTGAAGCACCCAAAAGCAGCAGCAGGGGCAAGTTTTTGGGAAAAGAAGGGAGGGGGGGAAGGAAGGACAAAAAAGAAAACAAAAAATAAAGGTCTGACACGAACCGCAGGAGGGCAGGAGATTGCCCTCACTTGTTCCCGCTCCCTCGACAGACTCAGGTGGATATGCAGCTCGAGCCTCCCCGATGTTTGACCGAAACATCTGCGCTGGTTTGTCTTGAAAAGCTCTCAGCGCATTCCCTGACCATAAATCAAGTGGCTTCAACGCCTGCCTTGCAGCCAAAAGTGAAATATAGCAGTAAAAAAGAAAACAATTATGCTGCCAATTACAAGGTGTGTTGCAAGCAGTCTGCAGGCCACATCAGAGCACTTCTGTGCTGATGTTTTTGTGACTATTTACTGGTAAGGTTGCTAAGGATGAAGCCATGTTGCCCGTGCAATATGTTTACATAAACATTTGCGATGAGTAAAAATAACACAAAAACTCCCTCTGGTTAGTGTTTACCCACTCTTAAAGCCTTTATGACGGCATTTCTCCGACACTGGCCACAGGTGGTTATGGGATCCCCTGTGGGGTGGGCTGAAGGGTTGGTGGCAGACATTGACATATGCAGAAAAATATGTCACTGTTTTTCTTTTTTCCTTTCCACTAGATTAAATTAGAGATCTTCCATGACAGTGTACTAGGTAATAACAGCTGCACAGCAAAAATATCCATCTGAAAAAGTGCTTTGATCTAGTTTGGAACCTCCAGCTATTTAAAAAATTTGCGGGAGACCATGGGGAGACCACTCGAAGAAGTTGTTTTCTAGTTGAGTAATCTGCCTGCCTTGCTTTAGTTTTATGGCAGATATCTTCTTTCCAGGAAAACAAGATTTAAGGCTGAACAAGCAGCTACGTGAGGCTCTGTGGTGTGCAGCAAGTGAAGATACACAGGAGCACATGCTAAAAGAATTATCTGTAGAGTCAGTGGGTTAAGTCATTTTTTGGTTGTCATTTTGTTCAGCGCAGCTGGGAGGATGGGTTGGCCATTTCCGGAAAAGGATTTACGGTACAAAGCGAAACCTGGTGCTTAAACATGTCTCTGCAACCGTTTTAGTTAATTCCTCCTCTTTGTGTTGGTTGAACATACCTGCTGTCAAGTGATAAGCTAAATAAAAATCATCATCACACAGACAGTATATATATTATATGTGCTCACTAAGAAATTCATTTTAAAAGCAGTAATCTGCATTTTATGTTGCTGGCAAAAACTAGTGCTTTATCATAGATGTTTTTTTAATATTAATGTATTGCTGTGGTGTTCACAGATGCACTACAGTTAAAACAAGATAGATACCCCCTTGCAACTTGGATGGTGATTGCATTGAACTTTTTCAGCTGTCTGACACCAATTGCAAGTAGTTGTGGCAACCAACTGGTCACCTAGAGATTGACCGTACAACACTCTCAACATCTGTGTGACCAGTTTTGTTTGTCATGGGGTCACACAGCAGGAGGTAAGCTGTGTCTGAACAATTGTGGCTCAGACTGACTGCAATCAATCTCAGACAGATTGGGAAATGTTTACAACTAACCTCCATCTAATTTATAAAAGCAGGCAGACTGACAACATGTTTCCATTAATCTGAGTCATTCTGTGTTGATAAGCGCAACTCATCTGTGACATGTTTCTTTGCATTAGGTGACTCGACTCAACTGTTTGCCAATTGGTTAGATTCCAATATAAAAGCAAACTTCTCTGGATTCTGCAGTTAAACCATCATGCTGCAGAAACTGCTTTGAAATTTGTGCAATTTCTGTTTCAAATCTATGAGGTTCTGGCTGGACTCTGAATGTAAGTAGTTAGTACTTACAACTACTCATCGGGAAAGTCTTTATTGAAGTCGTTACAGGAGTGGGAGCAGGGCTTTTCCCACAGGCTTCAATATAATTATGCTTCTTTTTGAAATTAGTGGTATTGCTTACCATTGGAAAGGTGGCATTACATTTCCAGTCCATGAGCTGCATTTTAAATGGCTTGAAAGCTAGAGCAACAAGAGAGAAGAAAGATATCTCCCTCTCACGTGCTATAATAAAGTTTGACCCCTCTTTAAGAACAACATATTGCTACAAAAGACACATGTTGGTTGGTGGATTCATGGATGCGAGGGGGGGTGAGCATGCGATTGTGTTCCAAATAAAAGAGTGGCATTAACCACCACCCCCTCAGCCTACTGTATTTTATTTTATGTGCAAGTGTGTAAAGAGGGCACCTGTCTCTCGTTAAAGAGATCTATAGTTAAACTCTGCGATGGTGCCCCTGACTGTCTGTCTGTGGAGAGGGCTTCAGCTTCATGCATTGGTTCTATTTTGAAACCGCATCCTCTGCCAGCCTGTTTTAACTGATCTTCACTCAGACCCTTATCGTTCCTTAAGGCCCTGCAATGAGCCAAAATTTCTTGCCTAGTTCAGGTGAAATGCTTAAATTAGCTTTTTAAACAAATTTCACTAAACAAAGAAATAAATGAAATAAAAAAAATAAGTGAAGTGAATAAAAATGGGTTTCAGTAAGGCAAATAACAAAAGCCTGCATTCTGCAGGTGTTTTTGCTGCACTACAATCTTAAAGTATGTTTAAAAAGAATAAAGAAAATAAAATTAATACAGAAAAACACAATACTATTCCCTTAAAAGTAAATACTTCCCAGAGAGTGAGCTGCCTTGGCGGAGATTTTCTTGTAATACTGTACAGATGTCAGGTGACAAGATGATTTCTAGACTTTCTCTACACAGCCATCCTCCAGTCAAGTCGATATTACTTTAAGGCCATGGATGCTTTTTACTTGCAAACTCCTGAAACAAGTAGTGTTTCTCTGGCAAAAGATAGATTATTAATAAGGGCTGAAATAATACTTTTTGCACAGTTTGCATTTCTTTAGTTCCATTGAGTGTTTAGATTCTAATGCTAACAAGCAGGCATAGGCAAAATGCTAATATTACACACTAAGGTGATACATCTAACATAAAACTTATTTCAGCTATGCAAGATATGTCTTTTTCTTCACTTCCATCCTGTTACGCCTCCACCATATTCTCTTTTTGTCAGCCTCCTTTACGTGTATCTTTTGCCTATATATTACTCACTGACACTATCCAATATGATCAATAATCAATTCTTTCTGTTACGGGAAAAACAAACCACATGTTGTTGCCTTTTGGCTAGTGTTAACCTTATTTGGACAGGACTTATGGTGTGGATCCTTTGCCTCACATTTCTTTTTGCCTGATTCCTCTCTTTCTGCCATAATGTGGAGCCTCCCATCCTCACTCCCCCCAACTAATTGATTTCCAGATAGCTGACCTTAAGCTCCCAAATGTGAGTGACTGACACTTGGAGGCGTGTGGGTTTTCTCTCTGACTGGTGTGGGTAACCTGAGAGAGCTTGAGAGTTGTCCTGAAGGCTGGGGATGTGCCGCAGGAAGCCTGGAGGCTGTGTAGATGTGGCTGCTGTGTCTACAGGGAAGAAGGATCTCTGCAACACTAACAAACTGCTGTGTTGCCGAGCCTCTGATTTGTTATGACAGGGAAGTGCTGTGTTTATGTTTAACTCAGAGCTTTGAAATGTAAAGCGCAGCTTTGGCCTCAGGCTGATGGAGTGACCTGAGTTGTTGGTGGTGTGTACCAACAGTGCGTGTGTCAGTGCGTGTCTACTCACTGACACGCTTAGGTAAAACTTAGGTTTTACCTGGTCAGAAGCAATGAAGGGCAACTTTGGGAGACAGACATTCTCTCTACTTTTAAGTTTACTTCCCTTTTGGATTTAGTTAGGGCGGGATCAGGTAAACCTGAACTTAGTTATGTTGCAGTTATGTGGCTTCTGGGAGCTTCCAATGATGCACTGAGTGTTCCCTCATCCCTAACCAGTTGCAGCAGATGGATGCCCCTCCCTGAGCCTGATTCTGTCTGAAGTTTCTTCCTGTTAAAAGGGAGTGTTTTTTCTTCCCGCTGTTGCCAAGTTGCTCATAGAGGGTCATCTGATTATTGGGTCTTTACCTTAAAATTTAAAGCACTTTGAGGTGACTGCTGAGGTGACTGCTCTTGTGATTTGCTGTATAAATGAAAGTGAATTGCACTGACGATATATGTATATCTATTTTGTGTTCTTATAGCTTTCTGTGGATATATGACATAATAAATTGCAACAAAACTACAAATACTGCAGATGAGAATCACAGCGATGGATCAGGTCGATATAGCTGTATGTGTGGTTAGATTAACATTATGTAATGTGGATAGGGCGGAGCTCGGGCATAGAGGATGAATAACCCCCTAACCCTTTCAACAAGGTTTGATGAAAAAAAATGTGCTGCCTTTGTGCACAGGTAAGGCTGTACCCAGCCCAGGTCCTCGTTGTGCAAAGTTCATCCCGGTTGAACTTTTGTGCTCCCTTTTGTGCTTCTATGTGTTTCTATTAGAAACAAGGAAAGCAGGAAAGTGTGAAGTGCCCCACATGAACACTCTGATCTGTGGAAATATGATTTATAACAGTTACTCCCTCATCTGACATTTTACCAAGCCGAACCGAAAGTTCACTCATCAGTGTCCTTTTCATTTCTTCTTCCGTCTTCAGGTTCTTTCTTCTCTGTCTAATCCCTTTTATAGAACAGAAAGAGACAGCCTGACGCGCCTGGAGTTTGGGGGGTGGGGGGGTGGGGTATTCGTACTTAAAGAAAGGGCCCGGGCAAATTTGGGGCTGGTGGTAATTATTTGGGCCTCATTATGGGATCGTGTTTCCCCAAGTCATTCTCTGTGGTAACCGTTACTGGATATGGGTCTGACACTGTCAATAAAGCGGGAGGAAAGATGACACGTCTTTTGTTTTGATAGGACCAAAGCAGTAATACCTTCTGTTCGTTTGCATTTGCAAAGAGAGACAAGGCGAGGGCCTCAGGGTGTACTTTTCCAGATGCTCCGACAGAGAAAGAACGCTCTGCTCCCCTCAGCGCTGGGCACTGCTCTTATATCAGTCTTTCATGTAAATCTAATTAGTGTAGATACATGAAGTCTGATTGTGTATCTGTGTTATCTATGGCACTGACCACAGTGTGTGTGTTACGATTATTGATACAGGGAAAGGATTTGACATTTGAGAAAAGGCTCAGCGCCTAGACTTTCAGCGCCCCCCACCCCTACAGCAATTGCTGAGATTCCGACACACGCTCCTGCACCCAGAGATGAGTTACTCACTCCTCTGCAGAACCAAAATTGTCGATCAGCAGGCATAAACTTTTGCACACAGAGGTTCACATGCAAGCACATGTTCAGGTGCCTCTAGCAACAATACATAGCTATGCTCTCACTCATTTGCCCATGCTCTCACACACAGAATTAAAGCAAACGTGCTACCTGATGTGCTCCCAAAGGGTCAACGTTTCAGTCTTTCGTGCCAACTCAGGCTTCCTTTTCTTCTGAAGAGGACCTCTATATATTTCCCTTTTATAGTGTTCTATATACACTGTTACAGTAGCTCAGGCTTCTAACTGTTCGGAATGCTCATTTTCACTGTTTTTTTTTCCTGTTATTGTAGAATATCATTAATATAATTAGTTATATAATAACTATAATATAATATAATAACCTTCTGTTTGCAAAGTGGAGCCAAACAGGAAATTGGCTGAAGGGGAGAGTACTTAAAAGAGCTTGGATGAACAGTATATGCACAGCATAGAAGGGATTATTTTCAAGTGTAAATCAAGCAAAGCTACTTCAGCATAGTCCAAGAATAAAAATATGGAGCTGGAAATTATCTTAATGGGTCACGTAGCATCCACAACACCTGTTGCCTGTTGCTTAAACAAACATTTGCCTTCGTCTGCCGAGAGAAGCGAGTCTAATTAGACCTGTCGTGCAAACAAGTATTGAGTATCACTTTGAACAGCAGTTTAGAACATGGTTAACTTTAGAAACAAAAAGCTGTGGTCACAATAAAAAATAAAAAAAACTGGATCACATGCTGACTTTTTTCTCACCCTATCAGCTGGCATTGAAAATGTATTCACCCACTGGGTGTGTGTGTATCTGCATGTTTGCATGTGGCAGAGTTGATTGAATTCTTCCTTGATATTCTCTAACTTGGCAGGCTTTCTAGGCCCTGAGGCAGAGTTCAATTGATTAAACCTTTTACCTTCCTCACTCCTAGTCTCGAGTGATACAACAGAAAAAGCACTTACTGGAGTGTTTGTTTCACTTCCTACTAAACAAGCATGTATTTTGATTGGCCACCAGTTTTTCAGAAGCCCTGTGACCTGCACAGCTGTTAATTGACCGGTAGCTTGATAAGAGGTGCAAGCTTTTTCTGTTTCCCCCTTTTAACGCACACTGACATAACTGCATAGGCCCGGTTCCCTGCTGGCAACAGATGAACTAGAACGCTCGCTTGCTGGTTATTGGCAGATGAAAAAAGAAGATCCGCAGGGCTAAGTGAGGGGAAAAAATATTATTGACTTCTCACTGTAGCTACTATTTATTTTCCCCTTTTTCTTTCCATGTATTTGTTTTTGAGGCTGTTAAATTCATGCCTGGGAATATTTTGGGGGTAGTCTTTGATTGAGCTGGAAAGGAATGCCTTTAATCGTGGCTACAAAGGAACCGAGGGACATGTCCTCGTCAGTTTTGCAACAGATCTAAACAGATGAGGAGGAGGAGGAGGAATGGAGGAGTGAGCATTGTTAACAGTCTGTGGGGAACTGTTTGTGTGCCCTGTGGTTTCTAGTGCCTGTGAAATAGAGGCTCAGTGATTTGGTTTCCCAGGCCCCTTTTTCTCAGGGCCATACAAAAACCAAATGAAGACATTTCAGTCTGTCTTGGTTGCTGTTTATAGTCCAGCAGCGGAGTGTTTCGAAGTGGTAAATGGTACCAATGGTGGCACAGGGAGCGTTCACAGCCATCCGATCATAAGTTGTGTGGGCATATCTAAAATAGAAGATAATGCTTAGTCTTGCCGACTATGCAAATCATAGACACTGTGACCATCGAGGTGGTTGCCCTCAGAGCATCAGAAAGAGGAAACTAAAAGCAGCCACTCCTTATGAGCCTGCTTGGCTCAGCTTTGGGATTATTATCTGCTTTAGTAGTTACGATTGTACACTCCCATGCATCAACATGTTTAATGTCATGGCAAGAGCCAGACACGATCATATAAGCCTTAAGAATCAAATGAGTGTTGTAATTTTACTGTAAAATCAGACTCTGAATGCAGCTCTTCTTGTCATTTCCAAGCAGCCGTTAGCAAAAATGAGCAGAGGTCATGGCATCTGTGAAGTTGTGTCATTAAAGGATTTTTGTTTTTTATTTTCTTTCTTTTTCTTTGTTAAAGGCCAAATTCAACTGTAGGCCTCTAATTTGGGCCTAGTAAATGCAGACTGGTAGAGGCAGCTGGCAGCCCTGCATGCAAGGCTGGCCAAGAGTCCATGCTGTCTTGTTGCCTGCCTTTCTATTGAACAGTGGCTGCCATTAAGGAAACATGCAAGGGTCTGAGAATTCACAACAGGTTCTGTTTGTGAGGTCAAGCAAACCTGTCATCTTCTAGATGCTTTCATTTCAGTACATTTAAAAGTGGATGTTGAGTACCACCACACACTGTTTTGGTTGCCACTGAAGTGCTAATTAGTCATTATATTTGACTAGGAAAATGGAAAGTAGCTGCAGCAAAACATGTGAAACAACACATTCATGGAAATAGAGTATATGAACGAACAGATGAGCTTGAAAGTCAGTATTTGGTATGACCATTTTTATTCCCCAACACAGCCTGAAGGGTCTTAGACAATCTTTCTTGTCATTTCTTTGAGTAGTCTTCAGGAATGGCTCTTGAAGAACATTCAACATCCCATTCATAGTCTCCATAGGATTTTAGGTTATGAGACATAACATAACGATCCAAAGCAGACTTACTATAAGCTACAACGTGATGAAATGATGGTGTGTGCTCCTAAAGGAGTCGCATGTCTGTGTTATATTGGACAATAGGACAAATGTGGAAGAGAGCCAGAGAATAATAGTAATTAATGATTAAATGCAAAGTGCAGTATAAACACAGAGAGAGTGAAAACAGGCAGGTGGAAAAGAAGAAAGAGAGTGCAAAACTTTACTACTCACACACACACACAAATTACAAAATATAATAAAATCTATTATTATACAACACAATAATGAAAAGGATTACATTCAAGAAGGCTGGACGTTGTTCATTGTGGAATCTGGGATTTGCAGTGCATTGTGGGATGAGTAGTTCCTTCTCTGTTAAAATTACAGTCGTTATGCACACAGTCTTGTACCTTAGTCTTTTTGTTTTATTTCCCTTTATTCTTTTTATCCAGATCAAAATCTTTTTATGATTCACCTCATAGCTGGTTGGCTTGGCTTAAAACTTGTGATCCAAGGATTTTGTGAATTATCAGAAGAGAAAATGAATTGGAAATTTACATCTGGAACCGGACCCCTTAAAACAGCAGACAGTGACTATGTTAATGCACTTCTTCTGTCATGTTGTTTGCATCTTAGGCAGACATTTAGCATCAATGCTGGTGTTTCTTATGCCAATGATCACAGCCGATATCTCGATAACATTCTGCATTATTTCATTTTAATCCATTGCGTTGAACAGCCGCTGTGATGAAGGTCCACCCCCTGTGTTTCTCTTTTATCCCACCCTGATTCCCCGATTCTGCTTGCTTTCTTCTCGTCTCTCTCTGTTTCTCTGTTTCACCCTCTGACAGACATGCAACAGCCCTTTGCAGGACATTACGTCATTATGCCAGCTGTTGATGTCACCCTTGGGTCTTTTTAATTTAGGGATTTCCGCTGGGTGAGATGAGGGGGAGCCCCATTACCTCAGCCCACAGCCACATGAAGAGGCCCTCCGTGGCAGAACCAGGCTGGGACGAGCTCATAGCAGGGCTAGGAAAGGACAGGCCAAGACAGGGCTAGGGAGGAACCCCAGGGACCGGGTGCTGCAGAGTGATCTGTGAACTTTAAGGACCTGTACCTGAGGTGTTATCATTCATGTCAGCCAGGCAAATTAGCGATGCTGTTTTCCTGACTGCCGTGCAACTCCCTGTGCCCGTGACAGCATGTCTGTGACTTGCAAGCACTGCTGCGATCCCTTGAGCTCTTAAATGCAGCCTTTCAGCAGCTCAGAATTTCCTTCCTTTCAGAAGGGATCAAATGTTCCACTAAAGATTGACTATCTCTCATTCTTTCAGTCCTCAAGGCTTTAAGTGGGAGTGAATACTGCCATCCATGTCATTGATTTCATAGGGTGCCAAAGTTTTCCTCTTGATGTCAGCCTGGGTATGGTTTAGGAAGAAACCATTTAATTTAACACATAAAGGCTTCCATAAATTGCAAGTGTTGTTCTCTAGTGGTGTGAAAAAGAGCTTTAGCATTTTTGTGCAGACTGTCTTTTAAAGCATCTTTGTGAAAATTTCTTTTTCTTTTTTGCTTTTGGTTTGAGGTCACACACTTTAGGTTGTCTTTTGGGTAGATATGGAAAAATGTAGATATGATAACACTATGAGTTATTTATCTACTATTTAATTAAAAAAAATTAAATCTAAATATACGTAGGCCCTTGTAATGCCAAAACCCCCACCAAACTACACCTGAATATATCAGAAAGCTTTGGTGATTCTGTAATAGTTAATGCCTTAAATTGTCTCTACTGCTTCTGCATGCACTCAGTGTGATTGAGTAATTTTGCCTCATTTACATCATTTCTAAAGAAAGTTCAGTAAGTCAGAGGGCCCGGTGGCGCCAGTGTCCGGCAGCCTCGCCTCTGTCAGTGCGCCCCAGGGCAGCTGTGGCTACAATGTAGCTTGCCATCGCCAGTGTGTGAATGTGTGTGTGTGTGAATGGGTGAATGACTGAATGTAGTGTGAAGCGCTTTGGGGTCCTTAGGGACTAATAATAATAATGGATACTTTATTGATCCCCATGGGGAAATTACTTGTTTTTCTCTGCATTTAACCCATTCACTCAGTGAAGCAGTGGGCAGCCCACTAAGCAGGCGCCCGGGGAGCAGTGTGTAGGGACGGTACCTTGCTCAGGGGTACCTCAGGGTAGCCGTTAAGTGGATTCGAACCGCCGACCTTCCGATCATGGGGCGACCACTTTACCTACTGAGCTATCCCTGCCCCTGACTAGAAAAGTGCTATACAAATGCAGGCCATTTACCATTTAAGTCGTACATCATTCCCAGATTCATTGTTTGTGTACTTTGTGCTCGTGCTTCTGGAGTGTGCATTGTAGCAAGTACTGCAAAGAAAAAATATTGCTAACCCCTTGCTCTCTCTCCTTTTTTTTTTGCAGTATCATCCTCTGTCTCTTTGCAACACAAGTGAGGATGAACGACAAGAGAGTGACTTCATCACCATCGTCAAACTGGAGCACAGGGTACATCACTGTCTGCCACTGCCCGACAAGGTATGGATTGCGCACACTGACACACAGGTGGTGTTGAATTTAGCTTTTTGTTTGTTTGTTTGTTTAATGGTCTGAGAAACTCCTCTCTCCGTGACCCCTTTCCTTGTCTCAGACGTGGCAGCAGACAGATCGACCGTACTGCCATTTCGTCTTGCCTCCAGCACCCCTCCCGCTCTCTGACTTTAAAGAGATGATCCTTTATTTGGCAGCAGCCTGATGTTTTGTCCAGTACAGTGATCTTTTTGAGTGAGGGCTTGGACAGGAGGGGGTGGGCTTAGCTCAGCGCTGCTATGTAGCAAGTGGCATCGAGCCCTGGCTTTGGATGTAAGGCTTTCAAGCCCCAGCTGTCACTAGTCAGATCCCAGCCAGCCAACCAGAACCAGACACTGAGTGTTCTCCATTTCTGCTTCTCTCTAATATGAACGCAGCCAGAACTCCATAGAGTCCACCGACAGTGGTTCAGATGTATGTGTAACTTTGACGGAGGTGACCTAAATCTCCCTTGTGTTTAAGCATTCTACCATACACACTGGCTGGCATACCCTGACTTTAAAATAGTGTGATTTAAAACTGTTGCTATTTTTTCCCCCGTTTTTCAAGTGGTGACAAATTAGCAGGCAGGAGTATAGTTAAGCGCCTGCCTTTTTTTAGCTTGTGTTTTCTTTTCCCCTAATTTAAAGCCATGTTTAGGAGCTGCCCGCCGTGGCGACGATGTAGAGACATTCCCACATTCCCCGCTCCTTTCTTCCTCCTTCTGTTTGCTCCTCCGGTGGGAACCAAATCGGAGAAAGAGGGGTGTCATTCCAGGCTGACTGCAGAAAACAGTTCTGATTAAAGCCTTAATGGTAACACTGTGTTGTCCCATAAACAAAACATACTCTCCTCCCTCATGCAAAAGTATCGGGGAACAAAAGGCCGCCGCTTCCGAGTGCTTTCTTCCTCCCTGCAAATCGCCTTTGAGAAGCAAGGGAAAGAGGAAGGAGAGAAGTGTGTGTGTGTGTGCTTTGTTTGGCTTGTCTGGAAAGTATGTATTGCACTAAACTCCACTCCAGCCACCTGCATCCTCGTTTTCATAGCACGATTCAAAGCTTTTGGTCCGGTGGATTTATTGGGGATTCAGCATGCAGCTGCTGAGAAGTTTGCTCTTGGCCTTTTGAAGGGATGAATCAGATATTTGGGGATGTGCGGTGCTGGGTCAGCCATGGTCTCTGGATGGCCTTGTTTACAGCTAAGTCTGAGTGTAAACCCGCCTCGGCGATCTATAGATACTCTGACGGCCGCAGAGGGTTCGGATTGCACTATGCACACTCAGAATAGAGCATAAAGCAAACAAAGTGACGCTCGAAACCCCGAAGGATAGTATTTCATTGTTATTCCTTGTTTTTATTTTGGTTTTCAGGGATTCTTATATCCAACCTTGCAGGGAGATTTCCTTGTTGATTTGCAGCAGTTCGCGCTGCCTCATTCAGTGCATCGAAACAGCTTGGAAAGTTTGTGCTGTGATACTTCCAGCATTGCTGACCATCTCTCAAATACATTCATGAACTTGTATGACGTGAATAAGAACATGTGTGCCTCTACCTCAGTGATTTAAAGTCTATGTTAAAAGTACAATGCTGTAAAAATCAGGGTCATTTTCCCTTGATTGTTACTCAGTGCGAAACAAAAACTGATATTGGGAAACCTTGTATGCTCATTTCCATTATGTCATAGGAGTGTGTGACTGACAGACTAAGTGAACAAAAAAAGCTGATGTTTTACGGGAATATGTACAAAGAGCGACGAGAGAAAGGCAGCAAGGTTCTCTGACGTGGAGGCACTGAAATATAGGAGAGGGTGGTTAGATCCAGAGCTGCACGGGTGGCTGAAGGTGAGTATGAATTTAATCAGTTTAGGCTTACTTGCATGTGGGGGTTAGGGATAGAGTGAGCATCTATCTGAATGGTGGGATGCATGAAAGGTTCCAGATTTCCCAAACTGGTGATTCCAGGAATCCAGGAGTGACTGCAGGCAGGTGAGTCCCATGAGTAGTAGCGTTTTTCCAGGAGTTTCCAAGCAGGCTTGGTGAATGTTAGCAGGTGCAGCCAGCATCCAGTAGATTACACTGCAGGTGAGGTTAATTGAAAGCAAGAAAACTAGTGAGACAAAAACATTAACAGCGAGAGACAAGGAGACCTCATTACTACTGTGAGGTAGCTGATGAATTTTTGGGTTTTCATGAGCTGTATGCCAAAATCATCAATATTAAAACAATAAAAGGCTTGAACTACTTCAGTTGTGTGTAATGAATCTAAAATATATGAAAGTCTAATGTTTATCAGTACATTACAGAAAATAATGCACTTTATCACAATATGCTAATTTTTTGAGAAGGACCTGTATATAAAGAGCCAAGAGCCCCCCACCCCACCCAAAAAACCCCAAAAAACTTCTACATACAGTGACTTCATTATATGAGACTTTGGCCAAGCAGTGTAACAGTACATATACAACATAAAACAAAGAAAGCTAGAACGAGGTCAATTTCATAAATTATTAAGAATGATTAATTATTATGATTTTTTTTTTAACATTTTAATTGAACATAGAGATGAGGGTTTTATTCTCAACCCTTATACACTGAAATATTTTAACAGCTTCTTGTAGGAGTTTTTCAGCCTGACTTCACCGTCTGCCATGTATTGGTTAAAAAATGTTTCTGTAAAATAAAAATAAACTCTGCAACTCTGTTTCAGAGGGTATTCTTCCAACGAGTCTGCCATGCCACACCAGTATTGTTTCTACAGTAGCCCAGATTGGACAAACCAAATACCTTCTTGAGAGGGTTGTTTTTGAATTTGTGTGAGGGTACTACTGTAGGTTCTCATTTTGCAAGGACAGGATGAGGTGAGAGGTATTAAGTTGGTTGCAGTATGCAACCTCACCACAAGATACCACTAAATCCCACATGCTGCATTTTTAATAGCTGAAAAGGATTTTCAGTGTAGGCAGAGACAGTGTATTAATGATAAATTGAGCTGTTCTGAATCAGTAAGTTCATTAGTAAGTTCGTTATCCCTGCAACACACCTGTTCAACGTGAACCCCACCTCTTGCCCTATGGCAGCTGGGAATGGCTCCAGCCTGCGCCACGACCCCGAATTGGAAAAGTGGAAAAAAATGGATGGATGAACTTTACAAAGTGAACTTAAACATGTTTAATAGAAGTTATAAAAAAGGGGGAAAGCTTTCTCTTTGTACAGTTATGTCCCATCCATCTGTTGCAGCTATTTGCAAATGTCTGAATCAGAACTGTTCACTGCTCCAGTGGTTTTGCATCATTGCAAAATGCGAAACAAGCAGAGGCCACAAGCTCTCTCTTCCTGCATGTTGTGCTATGGTAGAAGCAATCTGTTTGCTGTCTGCTTGTTTCACTTTACACTGAAGCCATGGAAAGGCTCTCAGGCTTAAGTCACAGGGCAACACGTGATTCAGAGAAAAGGCACTGCGGTGGTGCCAGGAGTACTAGACTAAACTCCACACCAAGCTTAATTTACTCTGAATAAATGGTGTAATCTGTGCTTTTTGAAAGTGCGGATATTCTCCCAATCAAACTTCACCTCTGTGAAACCCGATGAACACGAAGTGGTTTTGTGAAAACAGCTCTTACAGTGATTGAGTTTGGCCCATGTCTGGACTTGTTGACTCTCATAGAAAGCCTTGCTTATTGATTCTGCTCCTCTCAGATGAAAAGGCTTCTTGGCCTGATTGTTCAGTAATCCTGTTTTCTTTAACTGGGGCTTTTATGTGTGTGTGTGTGTGTGTGTGTGTGTGTGTGTGTGTGTGTGTGTGTGTGTGTGTGCGTATTACTAGGCCACATGAATTCAAGTATGTTTTTGCAAATTTTATCTGGCACAAACACAATGCCAGTCAGATGGGTCAAGAGTCAGGTGACACTGACTGTGTTTGCCTAATGTAGTGAATCGCCTGGCATCAGTTCGATTATACTGTTTGTGACTGGTGCTCGAAAAATATATGATAGCAACATCGTTCTGTGGATCATTGTGCTTGTCTGTCAGTCTCTCTACTACTTTGGTCTAACTGAAATATGCCAGAGGGCAGCATTAACAATACATTAAATATGTTAATGTTAGGAAGACAACTGGTCTCAAGGGTCTCAAACACGTTGTGAATGGACTGTGCTTATTATTATTGCTTATTAGCATGTTGTGCTAATAAGCAAATGTTGACCTGCTAATATATAAAAATTGGAGTAAACCCATATACTGTAGCTAAAAGATGGACGTAGCCACCACCACAAAATAGTAGAATTTCACTCAGTAAAACCGAAGCACAGACGGACAGTTCGGACAGTTTTAAACCTCAAAGCGGGTCATAAAATTTCCCAGATAGTGCAATTAAAATGCTCCAATGACACCAACCCTATAAAAACAGAGGGGACAGTCAGTGGAGGTGAAGCTAGCGACTGTGTAGTTCTTTTCACCTGTATTGTGAGTTAGAAAGTACTGATCTTGTAATTCCAAGTACCGTATATATTTTTTCTCACTTGGTGGCGTTTAACAAGAGTTAAACTACATGATGTGGATGCAGTTTAAGTGAAGCTTTTGATGGAGACCAAAGGTGGTCAAGCATATCCTTCCAGTGTAATGGGACGAGCCAAAAGAGAGTTCGTTGTTCTCATATCCAGTTTTACTATGGTGCACCTCTGATTTTTCTTAGTATCAGGTGGGAACAGGAGGAATACATTACCATGCATACATACATTAAAATTGGGTGTGCTAGGCTTTTATCCCCTTTAAGTACAATACCGTCCCCGTGATGACTCACTGCCAGTTTGGGAATTCTATAGTGAGCTTTTCTCAGAGGAAACATGTGGGAACTACTGCAACTCAGGTGTACCGACATGAGCATTCACCTTTTTGAATACACTGAAAATGCCATTTTTATTTGTCCTCACAATAATTCATTTAAGTCCGGCAGTGTGTATACTGTATTCACACATGAACGGGAACTAAATGCAGTGCTAAAATGATTCTCTAACTTGAACTCTTTATATACAAAAAAACCTCCAAAACATTGCTGACAGTCTGAGTAATTAAATATGTACTTGTTATCTTCAGATTGTGACACAAACCTGATCCTGGAAGTTATCCACCACAAATAAATAAAAACTTTAAAAATAACACTCTTTTGCCTGTGGGGAACAGCGCCTATAAAAATGAACCCTGAACCCTCTCTGTCGCATCATGTTGGTGATCGCAGCAACATGTCTACCTCCAGGCGACAATTAAAGACTTTTTAAGGAGAAGCTGATGTGTGCAGCTGTCGTCCTGGTTACCTCCTGTTTGGAAGGAGGGAAGGAGTTGTAGGAATGGATGGTCCTGAGGGAGAGAAGTTTTAATTGATCTAGGATTTTTCTTTTCTTTTTTTATGAGACTGTGTGAACTGCTTCCAGTGTGTCAGCATAGAGCACGCCCCATGACTTGCAGTAGAGCCGGCGGAATAATAAATCAAAAACAACATGCTTGAAGTGCACAAAACCAAAAAAGGTTTCTGCGGTTATTTTGAAACACCCTGGTGCTTGTTGCACCGAATTTTAAGTGGAAGCACCGTGTATAATTGTGGCTTGATAGTGTGCAAAACTACTGGTGCGAGAAGGCAGCAGATACCTGCAACCTTCGGGTTTCTGTAGAGTCACTGAAGCTGTCAGAGTAGATAGAGAGCTGGCAAGAATCGCTCATGAATAAAGGGGTTTGTGGGATTTTATGGAGGCTTACATTGGTTCGACTTAACCAACTAAAGTAACCAAGAGCAGATGGATTATGGAACAGATGTGCACAGACTGTGGGACTGAGATTGCGGTGCATCATAGGCTGCTGTCTCCTTATTTTCATCCAGGCTTCTGCTCCTCCTGCTATCTATACTAAGTCACCAGGACACCTGGAGCAGTGCTTTCACACCTATCACCAACAATAAAATACAGCCTTTTGATTTGTTATATTTAATAAGAGGTAGATTAGCCACAGAGTCCAAAAGATTTTTTGCTAGCAAGCTCTGCATGTGTTTAGTCTGCTCTAAAGCTATTAACATGTTTAACACGGGGTATATGGAGTTGACTCACTTTTGGAGGCAGCCTAAATTGACATCAGAGAAACTGAAATTTTTGTCACTTTCTGCAGTTTGCTGATCAGGAAAGGTAAATAAAATATGAGAATACATTTTCTCCATGTTTTCGGTGCTTACAGACTTACTAGTAAGTGCTTGTTATATTAAGCTATTTTTCTGTGTTCTGTTCACAGAAAAATAGGATAGAGTATTAAAAAAAATAAAAAATAGAATATTAAAAAAGTTACATTTGGGTCGTGATGACCACTGAAGTTTGGTTTGCTTATGGGACTCAGTTGCCAGCATTAGAACTTCAGTTCTGTTGCTATTGAGGGATTTCATAAAGAATTGGTGACAGTATAATGCCATAAACACTCCTCTTGTGTCCTGAACTTTCAGACCAGGAAGTGTAGTCTCAGTAAAAGAAAGCATTTTGAAAACAAGGGAAACCCACTAATGGAAGAATGAGTTGTGGTTTCTGTCTCCTTGTGTGTTATTCTCTGTAGGGGTCAACGCTGACTTCGGGCGTATATGTTTTTTGAGCAAAGACGTTGGCTGGAAGTGCAGTGGCAGCTGCCTTTATCTGCTTTTACTTTGGCAGCCGAGTCCAACATCTCCAGCTCATCTGAGACAAGTAGAGGAGGAGTAACACAGAGGAACATCTGGAAAAAAGAGGATATTTCAGCTTTTGAGAGTAAATGCAAAAAGCAGCAGGTACACAATGGACATTTTGGCTGGTATGAAATGCGTCATCGTTAGCAGACTTCTGGATTTGCTTTGATTTCTCTCCCATGAAAATTCATTATTTGCCTGTCTGTGCCAGACAGTTGCTCAGTTGCCTTCAAAGGGATAAACTATGACTTTTCTGTTTCCTTCTTCAGCTACTCAAAGCTGGATACCAACTTTTGCAACCTTGGCCATACATTACAAGCCGACCGGCAAGGACTGTGCACCTCTTAAACCTGTTGCATGCAGCTTAAATTTTTGTCTTTTATTCTTTGAAGCACACAAAAACACTGACAGCGTCACATTTTTACTGCTTCCAGTTTGAGATAAACTCTAAATCACAACATAAAAAGTCTGGAAACCACGCGGGGCCAGTTCAAAATCAGTTTTTCAGTTGTCAATGCAAAAGACACAGGGCTGTTTTTTCCTGTTATCCTTAGGGTAATATTCCATCAGCTCATTGTGAGATAGGTTTACAGGGCTTTGATCATTTCATCTTTAACGTGAGTGCTTCAAAAGTAATATAGAATTAGCTTTGGGCTTATCTCCAACAAGACTCACTTTTATCAGGCAGCACAGTGAAAGGGTGGCCTTGTTACTGTGCAGTCTTGCACTGTTAAACATCTCAAATATTTCTCCAGTTTTGACTGTTCGCCTTTTCAGGTACACCACACGCACAAACCCACACTGCACTCTATCCGATTCTTTATTTTTTGAAATGATGGGATTTTTAAAAAGTGACTACGTTCCTGTCTTTGTGACCCAGATGCCTCTGTTTTCTCCTCCCTTTTCCCCATTGCTAAAGTTAGGCCATGTCTTTGTTCACCACATCACTGTGCAGATAAATCAGTAGGAAGTATTTAGTTTTGAGTCCGCTGCCGTCTTTTAGGTCAGTGCACTCATTACTGTGGTCATGATGTAATTTGTACTTTGATAAGCCCGTCTCCAAGGATTTCATTTATTTTGTCTTTGAGACAGATGGTGTTCTGACTGCGTTGCTATTTGCCTGAGCCACAGTCCTCTGTCTCTCGTTCCTTTCATGATAATGCAAATGTTAAACACTCGCAGGGCTTTTAATAAGGCCAAACAATGGGCACCTTTGTCAGGCCGTTCCTTTAATCCACCTACACAAGCAGAATCATGACTCCACTGCCCCCCCTCCTCCAAACTGTGTTAACATCAGCTGCAGTTGGCTTTCTTAGTATAGTGTTGTTTCATCACAGGAAGAAAGGTTTTGTTTGCACCTGCGTACTAACTGCGTCTGTATGAAATGAACTATGTCAGACCATGTGACGTAGACACATTCCAGTTATTGGTTGTGTTAACAATCAAGAATTGGCTAAAATGGACAGGATGTACACAGTTTTTCCATAATAAAACATTTTCAAAGTTTTGGGGGTTTATTGCCATAATATCAAAGTAAATAAGCTATTTGGGAAAGTAAATGCTCAAAAAATGTTATGATATTGTTGATACCAATAATGTTGCAAAGTTGCTGAAGAAAACAGTGTTGTTAGTCAGCTGCAGATGAAGCTGCTAGTTTGCAACTGTCACGGTACAGGGTCGTGTGACCCAGTGTTTGAGTTTTATGTATTTTTTTGTATTCATTTTCAATCTAGTTAAATTCTAGGTTGCTGTTCAGACCTTATTTCTTAGTTATTTCTGTCATCTCCGCCTGTACTCAGTCTCCCTGGTTCCTGCGTCTCCCTGGTTCCTGCGTCTACGTTTCATGTCTATGCGGTTAAGTTCATGTCATGTTTCATGTGGTTATGTTAGGTTCATATCATGTTTTATCTCCATGTCTATGTCTCCGTGTTTCCTGTTTTATTTTGTAAGAGTCTGGTGTTCTTTGTTCATTGTAGTTGGTGTTACTCTCCCCTGTATTGTCATTATGTTTCATTCGAGTCAGCTGTGTTCTCATGTGTCTCCACTTCCCCTGATCACCTCATGTGTCTATTTAAGTCCTCGGTCTTCCTTTGTTCGTTGTCGCATCGTCTGTGTACCTCCCCTCTGGTCAAGTTAAGTGTTTTTCAGGATTCTGTGCAGTTCATGTTTGCCATTTGGTTTATGTTGTTTTTCATGCAGCAGCACGATGAGGTTCCGTGCAGGTCATGTTCATGTCTGTTTCGTCACGCCATTTGGTTCAGTTTCCATGCATCTGCACAGCATTCTGTTCACAGTGATCATAGTTATGCCTTTCAGTCAGGTTAGTGTTTTTCCAGTTTAGGTTTTTGGTTAGTTGCAGTCTCTGTCCCTGTTATGTTTTGTCTACTCCCTTCTGCATCAGCCCAAAATAAAGGCTCGTTTTCAGTTTAAGTTCACTCCCGTCTCCTCACCTGTGTTCGCGCCTGGGTCCACCACACACACTCTCCACACGGTCTGCCCCCGCTGGCCGTGACAGCAACTGGTGTTGTCCTTTTGACAGTAAATTGAACCTGTACACTGTAGGGCTGCTCAATTAATCGAATTTTAATCACGATTACGATCTGGGCTTTCAACGATCATTAAAAATGACTGAGCCGATTATTAGCCCCTCCCTCATTTATCCGCGACACCTTAAAGGCCGGTCCGTGAAAATATTGTCGGGCATAAACCGGTCCGTGGCGCAAAAAAGGTTGGAGACCGCTGATTAAGAGGACCCGAGGGAAGCTCGGAAAGCTAAGCAGAAGTTATTTGGAGAGGAGAGTGACTGCGTTGGTTGAAAAGAGAGGTAAAAAAAACTTCAGTGGTGTTGCACACTATTTTATATTATTTTTTTAAAGTCATTATTCAATACATTGTTATTGTTAACCCTTTAAAGCCGGTCAGAGCAGCACGCTCCGTTTTGTGTAACTATTTTTAAATCCCTGTAGAACCGGAACCGCGTAAGCTAGCGCAATAATTTGTTTTGCATATGAAACCGGAGGAGTTGTACTTACATCTGATGCCATCAGCTTGTCCTCGGTCACGGTTTCCTTCCACATAAAGCTTTGCAAAAATTGCATAAAAAGCGCTTGCAGGAACAAAAACATAATATTCCAGAAACACGCTTTGCCGTTCCGATCAGCTGTTTGTAACACTTCCCACAGTGAAACAGACGTCAGCGCGAACTGTCGCATGTCCGCCATTTCCTGCCCGAAACCGGAAGTGACGTCATTTTCGCGGAAAATGTAGTTTTTTACTTGTAGGCCTTAAAAGCCTATACTGGTCATGTTTGACTTTTCTAAATAGTTTCTGGGATGCTTAGAACTCGAATTGCACATGCTGTTTAAAGTTTTGAGGGATAAACCTCTTAAATTTCTCCAAGTAGAAATATATGTAAAAAACAACAAAAACGATTTTCAATTTTTTTGTGGTTTATTGCACTTTTTTGCAATTAATGTAGTTACTATGGACTTAATGCATACATATTATTAAAATATGGGCTATAACAGTTGTATAGCAACTTGAAATGCTCCCACAAATGGCACTACAACATGTAAAAAAATAATATGAGCTCTGGCGGACTTGGTTCTATGGTCGGTCTTAAAGGGTTAAATAAATATCGTCAAATAATCGAGATCTCAATTTCAGTAAAAATAATCGTGATTATCATTTTTGCCATAATCGAGCAGCTCTAGTAGACTGTATATAAAAGATGGAGCTACTGTGACTTAATTGGTTGAATTTCACTAATCAAAACCTGAGCATAAACGTCTTGGAAGGTCTGTGCTTCAAATTTTCTACCTATAGGGTTGATATAAAGGTAGAAAGTATGCATAGAGGCCATTTAAAGATTTGTAGTTTTTGGGACTTACTGGCGCTTTGTTTAGTCACACATGGTGCAGTTTGGGTGAAGCGCACACTGCCAGACAACGATTTATGTTGTATTTAGATGCCAACTGGTTAGTCATGTGCACTAGCTAGTTTTTTGGGATACAAGTGAGCACCATTAACACTTGAAAATGAAAACTCTGCATCATTTAACCTGTCATTTTTCTGCAGAAAATTGCACTCTTCTGTTTGTAGTTTAGCACAGCAGGATAAACAATACTACAGCTACAGATTGAATGTGCATAGCTTCTGATTCTGTGACTTGACGGTGACTGCTCTGTCAAAAAAAGGCAGACATGTCACTTGTACTTTATGCTTTATAAGAAAAAGGATGATCTTTGAGTTTGTCTGCATGATAGATTGTGTTATTTTGCACCTTTGAAGTGGTTATGCATGACATTTTAGAGGACAACACTATGCTTTTTTTCCAGTATAAAGCACTGTCATTTTGGTCTGTGCACCCTTCCTTTTTGCAGAGCCATACTCAGGCACGCTCTCTGAGTAAATGGTCAGCAACTGTACGATAGGATAAGGGAGGAAGCCGAAAACAAATTCTGAGAGGGCAGATCTGCAGCTGTTCCAAGGACAGGAAAATACTTTGATAAGGGAACATGGACAATGAGTCCATGGCTGGACTCATTAGCCTAACATTTAAATGTTGTATTTATACTTTTTTGTTATACTGTGCCGTCAGTGCTGGTGCTTCCTCACTGTTACCTGAAAGAAATTTCCACCTGAGGTTGCCGTCTGGTTAGTATTCCACACACAAGGTGGGATATGTGGACAGGGGAGTAGCAGTATCTATATTGTTTAGTGGTGCACTTTAATGCAAGTTTCTGTCCATCAGGGTGACAGATTAGAAAGCTCTGGAACAAGCTTTCTAATTTTACCGTGTTTGTGTGTGTGTTTGTGTGTGTGTTGGGGGTGGTGGCGGGGGTGGGGGGCTTTGTGGGCTGCCTAACAATGAGAAGAATACTTCAGGTTTCCTTACTTAATGGGAAAGTGCATTCCTTTTTTCTTTGTCACCACTTCAAAAACAGGTGGTGTACTTTACATTTCACAGTCACGTGCGGATTTTGAAATGGTGATTTGGTCGCCTGCAAGAGGCTGAAAACACTTGTTCAAGTGAGCAGGTGGGACAAAAAAGGACATCAGGACATGGTACGGATTAGGTCCTCTAATCTTACCTGGGAACGGTATGAAAATGGGCTGGATTCTTAGTGAGACACTTTTGACTTCTTAATTAATCAAGGAAGTCTGCAGATAGGTGAAAGCTGAGTAGTTGTTTAAATTGGTGCCACATTGGGAAGCAAGCGGGAAGAATTTCATGCATATTACTGTCTGCAGGTACCTGGAAATTTTAGCTTGACAACAAGAAAAGTCTGAGGTTAGACATTCTCACAGATGTCAGCATTGTTGCTGCTCAGCTCAGTTCACCGTTGTCATCACCTCTGCCACAGAGGTGCGAGTAATTCGCCTGCCTGCCTGTTGCCTGCTGCTCTCTCCCAGCTGGTTCTCTCACATCTTGTCGGCTTTCTAAGACGATGCCAGCGTTGCTAAGCTAAACACCGACCCTCCCTCCCAACATGCACATAAGATCTGGAAGATGTTCTGTTTGCTTTTAGCTGCGATGTGCTTTGAGTGGCCACCGATTAGCAGCTTGTTGTCCCACTTTCTCACTTTCCTGCCCTTCCTATTTTCGCTCCCCTCATTGAAATGATAGAGGGGCTGTGTCCTGGCCCGGCTTGGTTACTGTAGGCATGTGGTGCTAACACAACCTTTGTGGTCCAGTTGGAGTTTGTCGTTAATGGCACCGCAAAACTTTTGTACCCAAACAGTGAGATGTCCATAGAGATACACTGCTCTAAAATAGGAACAGGTGGATTCTCAAATATTTGTGGATGTGTGAGGATCGTAAAATATGTCCCTCTTAGCAGGATCTGCCTAATATTCCTGACTTATATATTTGTATGAAAAGTGGAAATGCAGACTTGGTTGCTCTTTTACATGTTACACAGAGGGAAATGGGGACAAACTTCACTAAGTATTACTCACATAAGCAAGTCTTTAACTCTAAATACTTGGTGCATGCATTAAAAAAGTAACCTGGTAACAACCCTGGAAAAAGCAGTAATGACCCTGAACATGTCACAGCAACCTGAAAGAAGACATGAAAGTGAGCCGTCATGCATAGTGAATAAACAGTACAATTTCACAAATCTTTTTTTGCAAAGGCTATAGTTAATGATGCTAACAAAAGAACAAACATCCAAGAGATCCAGTTTAGTGACTCTCATTATCGGAGGTGAGGCCTTCCAGATTGATTGCCTAGAGCTCTCTGTGTCTCGCCTGTCAATCTAAGGGGCACGCCCCCAGTCTCCTTCGTCTAAAATCATGTATTTACCAAACAGTTGTTGTGAAAAGGAAAATTAACCAAGAGAGGCTAAAATCATTTATTGGATCAGCCTGTAAACAGAGATGGCCTTTTAAAATGGGGACTCTGTGAGGAGTGACTCACTCTTTTTAGCAACTGCAGTTTGTGCCACTTTCACGCTGGCTTTATTTCTTTTTGAAGAACCCCACTAGCAAATTTTAGCAGAAATCACAAATAACTGGATTGTCTTTGATTTCTGGGTTTAATTACAATAGACCTATCAATGTGAAGAACGGGCACATGTTTTTGTAAATTACACCTGCTTCAAAGCACCTTAACTGCTCTCACCAGCTGCTGCTCCATTACTTAACTGTGTGTTCAATGGGCCAAACTACGCCAACAAAACTTCCTGCATGCACCTGCTACTGGTACTTGGTGGATCCTTATGCCACTGATCAAAATTCATTTAGTTTGTTATTTCAAGCTTACTGAGCTAATTGCATTTGCTTTTTAAAAAAACAACAACAACAAAAACCAAATCACTTTGCTCTGTGAAATCAGCTGAAAAGCATGTTTCCATCAAACCAGGTTGAAATTTTTTACATACAAGTGAAACTTAAAATCGGCCCAATTTGCACATTAAGCAATGCATCTCAGCTTCTGAACACACTTGTTTACTAATAAAGCCATCTAATATATTCCCTGTAAGATAAGGCAGGGAAAAGAACATGTGCATTTTAACTTGCACGTGCATCATACATTTCCCCCATATTAGCATCTATGCACGCTAGGCTGTTTATGTGCTGCCTGAGGGCAAAATTCGCCTACCTTTCACATGTCTCCCGATTTTAAGGAATGAAAAGCGTTTGCGTCTCAAAGCGTTCATATTAGGGCAGCACATCTCTCATTTGTCACTTCAGTGGGAGGGTGTGAGGGTCAGGGTTTCATCGGGCTGTTGCTGGCACGCATGATGTGACAAAAATGCTGTGCTCAAAATAGGACGCTGTGTCATGCTTGCACAGAATGACAGAGCCCAGATAATGCTGCACTGTGCCAAATTTCTGTTATTAAAATGCCAACCACTTGGGAGACACCTTCGGTTGGCTGCTAAGAAGGGAAGGTGGGAGATGGTGTGTAGTTCCTTATCAGTTGAGATTTTTGGCGTTGCAGGCAAGAGTTCATCCTGCGTCCTCACTGAAGAGGTTTTTCCACATGAGGATGGCAAATAGGATGATGAGTGCTTAATGGCCCTGCAGTTACAACTGTACTATATCACTGCCTCTCCCTGATGAATGAGGTGTTCATAGGGCAGTAACTTATTATTACTGCAGTATTAGTCCTTTGATCTTCCAGCAGTTTTGAACCCTGGAGTTTTTTAGAAGGGTGGCTCGTCAAAATAGCTTAGCAGATGCGTTCGGGCCTGGTCTTGCCCCCGCTATGGGGAGAGGAGGCCTGGAGGTGTGCAGAGGCACCAATGTGCAGGAAAACCTGACTACAGAGACGCTGCATTTTGGTCCGTCTTGTTTGAATGGATCAAAGAAGTCGTTTATTATCGTATATTGTGGTTTATATTTATTTGGAGATTGATGATTCTTCTGTCTGCTGCAGAAGGTTTTATTGTGAAGGGGAAAGCCCGCTTTTATCTTCAAAGACCGTGAATATAAAGGTGCTGTCCTTGAATCCCTGCTAAGGAGCCCCAATAAACGACAAAAGATGTCATTCTTGCCAGGGCATTCCTCTATTAATGACAAAGGCGAATGGTAAGTCTCAGAGTGAAACATGAAGAGGGAGAAGAGAAGGGAGCAGAGGAGGTGAATGGGTTGATTTAGGGGAGTGGCAGGCGAGGCCCAGAGGGCGACCCTCGATGACCCTGACTGCGCCTGCTTCAAGGTCATGTCTGCCGCGTCAGAAGCAGGGCTGCTGGCAGAAAAATTTGTTGCTTTTGATTTTCCTCTTTCAAATCTTTTTTTTTTCTTGTGCGGTCCCTCTCTGCTGCTCACATTCCCTCCTGTTTACCTACCTAATTCTCTTTCCACCATCCCATCCTCCATCGGCGTGTCTGGCACATCCCAGCTCTCATTGTGCAGGCTGAGCCGTTGGCCCTCTTTAAGATCTGCATTAGAATTTTGTTTTTATATAGCAGCAAGCGGAGGCATGTGGAGTCTCTTTTGAACTGCTTAGCAAACAGATGGAGGTTTTTACGCTGCCTTTATGAGATTAAGTGAAACATTCCCATAAAACAGAAATGTCTCCGTGTCCCTTCACCCTGCTCACTCTCTCTCTTTCTCTCTCTCTCTGCCTTCCATACCTTTTTCTCTCTTCATCCTTGTCTTTTTTTTTTTCGTTCCCCTTTTTTTTTTTTTTTTGGCCCACTGCAGGCTTGGGCAAGGGCAGCCTACTTCTGAAAGTGAAGTGGAAAGTAGACAGGTTTTTGTTACCAATAACTACTTCCCCAGGCAGGCGAGCACTGAGCATCTCCCAGAGTTTAGACCACAGTGGCAAACAGGTCTTGTGAGTCTGACACTTCAGGCAGAGAGATAGAGCAAGTTCTTTCTCTGCTGCAGTGTGAACCAGTTCAACTCTGGCTCAGGTTGGAAAGGCTCAAACGAGGTGTCATTGCTCTAGTGATGACTAGAAATTTAGGAAAAAAATTTCAACCCACAGGTTTAAAGTGAGTGTCTAGTTGTCTAGTGCAGCAGTCCCCAACCCCCGGGCCTCGGACCGGTACCGGTCCGTGAGTCGTTTGGTACCGGGCCGCGAGAGTTGAGGCTCAGGTGTGAAATGTATGGTTTTCAAGGTTTTTATCGGTTTTCAGCGTTATTTTGTTATTGTTTTTATCGTTAACTCGGTTTTCCTGGGTCTTTTCACGTGTGTTATGAATAAATCTTCTTTTTTTTCGGTACCTGTACTAGTTTTATTTTGTTGTATTTATCTGCGACACCTTAAAGGCCGGTCCGTGAAAATATTGTCGGGCATAAACTGGTCCGTGGCGCAAAAAAGGTTGGGGACCGCTGGTCTAGTGTACTAGTTGAGTCACGCAGGCATTTTATATGTGAGCTGTCTAACCTTACCAAAATGCATTTGTTTGTGGTGTGAGTAAACATGAAAAGTTCATGCTGTTATTGATACAGTAAGCGTTTAGTGCTTTTTCATGGAGGACCAACTTAAAAATTTTTTATATATAGTTTTATCACAGTCCTCGTAACTTATTTTGAAGAGAAGCTAAAACCTGTTTGGTGGGTATCTAAGTGCCAGCTTTTTTGTTTGCTGGAAAAGTCCCTTTTCTTCGCAGCCTTAATTTTCTGGCTTGTGTGACGTTAACTTGGGCCTTCTGCGTGCAGTCCTGCAAGGGGATGATAACCAACATGACCTTTGTGGCCCTCAAAATCCAACTGACCAGTGGTGATGTCCCATCTGTGCAACAACCCCCCCCCCCCCCAAAAAAAAAAAAATCTTTAACTGTGCTTGGATAATTTAAAGAAATGGCAAGCTTTCTTGTAGTAGTCTTCAAGAAGCTTGGGGAACCAGCAGAATGCAAAACCTGCATATCTGCTTTCATTTTGATCTCACCTGCATTTCACAACACTGGCCGAAATGGAGCACAAATTATGACAGATGTAGGGGGAGGCCCCTACAAATACCTGTAGAAACTCACTGTTGTACCTTTCTCCTGGCCTAATCTGTACATATTCTTAATTTCAACCAACTTGGATTCATCACTCCATCAGACCTGTTGCCACTGATTTTCTGTCCAGTTCTTATGGCATTTGGCATTCCTGGATCCAGCTGCACACCAGCTGGATCTCAGGTGGTGTGCACCTGAGATCCAGCTCAGGTGCACACCTGAGCTGGATCTAATAGCTCCTTTGGCTAATAGCTCCTTTGGAATCACCTTGTTGGTGCAAAAATACAATTTTATGTCTGTCAAACTGTGTTCTTTGACATTTTTCCTGAATTCAACTAAAGAAGTGTGAACAAACAATGATTTTTTTCCCCCAACAGACTGCTGGTAATAAATTGGCAAAAGATACCATTTAAAATTGGTTCACTGTTAAGTCATCTTTTATGTGTATATATAACACTGGTTCATCCCTTGAGTTAGGAGCCTTTTTATATTTGAATGATTCATAAGTCAGTTTTAAGTGGCTTAACAAACGAACAAAAATGAGCACTGTAAAAGGTTGGGCTGCTTAGAAGCAAAACATAAAGAAATGAGGGTCGGCTAAATATATGCATGTATCATATGTTATGTATTATAGGAATGATAAACACAACAATATAATATTGACATTGAGTGTTTTTGATGGGGGGGGTTATAGTCTTTAGCACATATTGCTGATGACATGTTAGAGGAATTGACTTTGTTCGTTTGGGTTTAAGTCATCCCTGAAAACGAAACGATTTCCATGTTTGTCTTTGTACTTCAGTCACACGTCTGGATATCAACACATAGAATCTGTAGGCAGGGGACAAGCTTTCCGGTGTCCCTTTGGTTGCATGTAGGCAAGTAGTCCATGTGGAGAGCAAAGGGGGATTCGCATGTAACACAATAAAAAGTGACATCTGCTTTTCAGTAGGTCTTTTTTTTTTCTTCTTTTTTTTTTTACCACTCTTCCTCCAGAGGCTAGGTGAACAGAGTAGCTGATCAGAATGAAATGGAGGCACAGCTCATTTTTGTGAACAAACACAGAGGATCATAACTAAAATGTGATTTGCATTGATTTACAGTAGTTGACCACTACAGAATGTCATATGGTATTCATGTATTGTTGTAGTAAAATAAAAAAAGGTGCTTTTTTTCAGCTTTTATTTGTACCTATGTTAACGTCATTTACAAGCAGTGTGTGTGTTCAGTTCTCACTGTGCTGCTTGTGTGTGTGTGTGTGTGTGTGTGTGTGTGTGTGTGTGTGTGTGTGTGTGTGTGTGTGTGTGTGTGTGTGTGTGTGTGTGTTTGCTCTGCAGAAAGACACGGCTTATTGCACAGCCTGTTCCAAGAATGAATTCCTGGAGGCTTACAAGAGCTGATGAATTAGATGGAGGGCTCAGGGCAGGAATGATGGGAGGGAGGCAGCTCTGCACTGTAGGAGGGGTGTCAGGCTCTCACTTACAGGCCTGATTAAATAACAGGATGCTTTATGAAAACAAGAACATTATCTGCCTCTTAAAAGGCCGGGAAAGGCCCTCTAATTGGCTTCCCCCGAGTCTCTGTGTTGCCGCCATCAGTAAGAGCTAGACACCAAAGTTCTTTTTTAAAAAATGACCTAGGACTTTTTTTCAACCTCCTCTGCACTCATCAGTACTATAGGAAGGAATTTATAAACATACCGCTATTGAGCCTGCAAAAAGAGTGTCTTTTTTCCACTGAAAGGGGGATTACAGCTAGATGAATCTCTGATTAAGTGCAATGCAAACAGTAAGGAGATAGCGGCTCTTCTGTGGCATCAGAGGGCTTCTCATGTGGTAGGTTTCGCAGTTGAGGTTTACAAAAGGCCCCCCTAGATGTTTGGAGAAGAGCGAGAGGAAAGCATCAGAGGTGGGGTTTGGTATGTTTGTGCGTTCCCCGGTCTAGATCAGAAGAGTCCGCTCTTCCTCTTTACATCTCTCCACCTCCGTCAGCTAACCGATCTGGTTTACTTAATTATACTTATTACAGTCAAGTGCTGCTGTATATCATGATAGTTACAGCTGTAATTAATTTTTCATATGCTTGCGCTGCCTTAGTTAATTATAGTGACCTGTCAAATATAGTAGCACAGCCTATTACCAGAGATCAGACATATGTTTTAAGATGAATCAGAGGCCACATTTATGAATGCAGTTTTGTATGGATATAAGCATGTAAAAAAAATGTTACTCAGCTGATGATTTAAGATTTTTTAATCTTTCCTGTTCATCAGCTGATGTTATGCATCAAAATCAAACCAGTGTTCAGTACTGTCCAACTTCATTAGCTCATTTTACAAAGTGTTGCAAAGCAGCATGTGCAGAAAACTTGATGTGCATATTTTGCATGCTTGCAGATTTACCGCATGTGCAGTTTGGCAGCTGTTACACAGTGAAACCAAGATTTTGAAAAATATGTGATCCTTAAAAAAAATATGGGAGCACAAATGGGGGGAAAAGTCGCTAATTGCTGCCCATCAAATCAATAAGAAAAAGTTGGGTTGTTTTTTTTGCTGTGATGCTGGATCATAATAAATCCAATAAGAACAGAAAATATCTAATAGAATGAGCTGCAGCCTTGCAATCACCCTTATCATGTAATGTAGCAAAATTTCATCTTTGCTGTCCCCTAGTGGTAGTGTAGAAATCCATGTAGGTTACGTGTGATTTGTTTTTTATTACTTCTTTCTTTTTTTACTGCATATTTCAAATGTGTATATGTATATACATTATGAACTGTGTGTTTTACCCTGAAAAGCTGGGGATCCTACCAGTGGTTAGTCAGGTGCTGGGATTACGCTTGCTTCAGTCAGATCAAATTAGAAGATCAGAAATGTTTGTTTCTCTTCTTCAAATCTGATGGTTGAACCAGGAGGTAGTTAGCAACGTATACAACAAAGTTTCTGTCATGGTAAATATTTTTCATTTAACACTGGAACTGAATAACTGATGTGACTGTGTTAATTACAAATGCTTGTTGCTTTCTCCCTGCTTTCATCTTCCATGCTTGCTCTCTCCTGGCTCTGCTTCTATATTTAGAGTACGGATATGTGAGTATCAGCCTAGAACTATTCTTCTGGAGCAGCACAGCTTATACTGGCTGGCTTTTCTACTTCTTGATACTCTAGCACACTGTTAACCCCCAACTAGACTTGTTGACTTTAAGGAGCAATCAGTGAGGGCACATAGTGGAGTCAGGCCTCGCGGCTCCATCATCACTGCATTACTCTCGCTTGCCCCCGCCCCCACCACGGGCTTTGGGCTGCTTATTTCCTTTGATGTCTGCACGATGTGTTTAACAAGCGATAGCGTATCAGATGACACTTGTCCTCCTCTGTCACCTTGTGCTTTGCATTTCAAATGTGTGGAGTAGTTGCAGCTCGGGCGACTGCTAACAAGGGAGGGAGGCCCAGCCTGACCCTCAATGCTGAGAGCTCTCAAAATGACTGCTCCCACCTCAAAACAGGCAGATCAGGTTCATAACTTTTTCCAGCCTCTCTCCTCCGCATGAGAAAGGTGGCCAAGCCCTGGTTCTGGATTTAATGTCTCTGTGTGTGTGTGTGGCACGATGAATGAGAGGCAGGAGGAGGAGTGTGTGTGATTCAGGCCCACCCCCTCAGGCTTAATACTTTTCTTGAGAACACAGAATCCACTCACCTGCCCTGACATGCATGCCCCCCTCCCCCCTTCCCTCCATACAGTAGCCCCCCCACCCCACATCAAAGTGCCGGTGTGAGTAATGGATACCCAGCAGAGCCACACCCTTCCCTCCTCTGACTGACTCCACTGCTGGTTCAGTCAGTAGCGAGCACCCAGCAATCAGCTCACTCACACACAGACATGTTATTCACACACAATTAGACTTAAATACACAGCTCCAGAGTTATAGCTAAACAGTGTTTATAGCAAAGGCTGTGTAGTTCTGGTTCAATTTGATGTAGTTTACACAAAAGAAGTCACAGCAATGCAGTCGCTTAAGAATGCGGTGGGAGTTTGGATAAATGGACTTGAAACAAGCGGAGCGAGCGCCCACATTGTTCTTATTTTTTGCTAGAATCTTCATTCATAGATGTTTTTGCCACACAGTTTGATTGAAGTACCAACCCCAGTTGGATTTTTATCAGGTTAAAATGATGAAAACACAGATACTGAGATCGTCCACATGCCCACAGTCACGTAGTCCGTGTCGTCTTTTTAACGTGCACTATGTAAACTGAACTCAGTGCTTATATCCGAAATGAAAGTTTATCCGATATTTCATTTTGTGCTCGTAATTCGGTCACAGGTAAAGCGTGCTTTTCTACAGTGCTGTTATTCAGAACAGGCCTCTGTTTTATCGACTGAGCCAAGCCAATGTAGCCAATGTAGATTTAAATGGGTCCAAACATGGGGAAAGTATTTCAGCTGCTAAATAAGTTAAAGAATCATCTGCCTGCCTGCCACGTGGCTGCCTACAGAGCTTTGTTATTAGCACAGGAGGGAAAAATACAGCCTATTTTTTACAATTTAGAATTCTCCTCAGGTACTTTACAGGTATTTTACACTTTACTGTTGTGGTCTTTTCCAGCTCCATATTTTTATTCTTGGCTTCTAGCTTTGTACCTGCAAATAGTCAGCTCTCAATGACATCACACAGAGCCAGGAACACACACAAAAAATGGCCTCATTATTTTGCACATTATGCCATGCTTGGTAGGAAAATCCACTGTCACACCATCCATGTGACATAAAATAACAAAACTCTTTAGACCTATTAAAGGTTTTGAAGACTATCCCAAATCAGATGTCGATTTGAACACTGCACCTATAATAATCCCACCGCAGACTGCACCTGTTTTTCATGCAGTTTCGCCCCTTCTATCATCACCAGCCCCCGCCTCCGTCTGCTCCTCATTTAGCCGTGCGGCGTGTCCTGGTGCCTCAGTAATGGTTCCAGCGTGCCGGGCCGCTCAGGAGAAATGACAGAGCAGAGAGTCGGCCTCAGACCTGTAGGCCCAGAGCGCTGTACTCTGTCATTAGATACTTTAATGCAGCAGCACCACAGCTCGCCTCCTTCCTGGTTTATCTCGGGGGGGTTTTTTCTTTCTTCTTTTAGCCCTTTCACTTTCACTCCTTATTGCGGGGTGTAATTTACTCATGTGCTGGACGCTGTGGAAAGCCATGCTGGGATGTTAGACCTATGGACAAGTCATAAAGTTGGATTTAAACGGCGAATAAATTTCAACATCAGCAGGTTTATAAAACCTGAATAACTTTTTAAAAAAAAAACTCTGAATCCAAAAGTCAAATGTTATAGAGTTCAAAACTCTGAGTTTAATCAAAGACATTCGACTAATACAGCAGATGTTCCTTTACAGACGAGACTGAATCTGTGTGTCTCAACATTCCCCTCTTCATTTTCTCTCCATTACACTGACACATGGCTGCAGATGAATGGAGTTTGGCTGCTGGATGGGCCTCGCATTACACCCAGCACAAACACTGAGACGTTTACAAGCAAAGAGATCGTGTCAGGCGACAGAAAAATCCTCAGCGCGGAGCTGAGGACATCAGAAGAGCATAGTTTGTGTCTGCTCCGTTGAAAACACACTGTGATGCCAGGCCTGGCTTGCAGACAGTGCACTTCGTCTGGGATGTAAACAAAAACAGCAGGCCACCCACTGCTGGAGAGAGAAGATGACTGGCTCCAGCTGATGTTTACACACAATGAGCTGCAGTTAATATGGAGGTTAGATACGTGCCGCTCATAGTAAAGCGGGACATGCGCAGATTTTGGATTGGTTTGTTTGTGTGAGTCACTTTTTCCTGTTAGCTCCTCTCTTCTGCAACTTGAAGCCCACCTCATGTTGTATGATTGCAGCATTAAAGCATGTATTTATTTGCAGCTATGTATATTGTGTTTTCAGACAGTGTCGGAAAACCAGACTACAATTTATTAGGAGTAGGGATACATTGTTGGGAAAGTCTGGCCTAATATTATTAGAAGTGTTAAAAAATTATTTTTAGGACAAACTGATGTGATGAAACAGATCAATCTGACATCTGTAAATGTCACCTTATTTGCTGATGCCAGCAAGGCCAATATCGACATGAATGGTAGACCAAGGTATTGGTGCCTGATTACATACACTTTCTTTTTCTTATCAGCTTCTCCAGTTCAGTTTTGTGGGGAGCTGCCACATATATTGTTTAATCCCTTATTAAAGGGATTGTGGTATAAAGTACTGGATACCAATATTTGGAAGGAATTTAAAGTACATTTTTTATTCTATACATAATGTGAGCACAAAAACAATTATGCTGTGCATTTGGAATGCTTGTGTTGCAAGCGGCACAGTGTAATCTGAAGCTTTACTCTTTAAATTAGACTGTTAAATCACTGACACTACAGACCACTAATCAATACTACAGACATAGTAAAAAATCATCTGGTCCTCACCAGTTTCTAAAATTATTTAGATCTAATCCCAGTGGATTCCACTATTTTAACAAAACCCCCAGCAAAAATGCAGAAGCATTGTGTAGAAAACTAGCGTAAAGCTTATGGAGCCTCCTGTAGCAGCTTGAAGTTATTTGAAATGATTTTCTGTATGATTTAATCAGTCTCTCACATCCTCGTGGAGAAATTTTGATCCACTCTCCTTTTACAGTGCTGCTTCACTTCATTAAGGTTTACATATAAAAACATCACATAAGCGTTCAAGTTATAAACCTGTGCTTTTCATGCTGTGGAGATATGTGCTGTGAATAAAGAGCCTGCAGAACGGGCTCAGTAACCAGATTACATTTGCCTCTTTAGTTCTAGGTCGCTAGGGTTGAAAGCTTACCTTCATGACCTCACAGTGCCTCTCTCTGGCTACTCGCCCTCGGGTGTGTTTGTGTTTGTGACAGGAAGGCCCACATTACCTGCTGCCACTCCTCAGCGGCATCTCATCTGAAGTAATTACTCTCAATAAGACGCACCAAAAGCTTCACTCACACCCTTCTCCAACAATCCGTCATCATTAGAAGTGGAAGCAGACTATTGTGCGGTCTGTTGTTTGTTAGTTTTTTCCCCGGTGACATCCCCGCTGTTTAACTCTGCAAACCACAGTCGTTGCTGCAATTGTTACAGCTCACATGCCAAATGGTGTGTAATCACATGTGCCAAGTTGCACTTCTTGAGGATGGGTGTTTACCTAACTGCAGCCATGTCTGTTTCAGTTCCGATCATAACGAACGTGGAGATGTTGAAACACTTGCATTGCTAGTCCTCTCAACTGTCTCATTAGAAGCAGACAAGTGTTTTCATTTCACTGCGCCAATAAAGTTTAAATATATCTCATATTAATCATGTAACGAGATCCCTCTCGGCCCGCTTCCGGATCTGTAGCTCAGCAGCAGCTTGTGGTTTCGCGACCACACTGTGGTAACACCACTACTAATACTGAGATATAATAAGACCACAGCAGCAGTCATTTGTAGAGCATATTATGATATATTCCCTAACTGGCCATAGTTAGTCTGAAGTGTGTGTGCGTGTGTGTGTGCGTGTGTGTGTGTGTGTGTGTTGGACCACAAGAGTAGTCGTCCCTGCATTTATCACCACGATTAGAGGATATAAACGCTCATAGCGGTGTAGGGAACGTTTGAAGCCCAGGTGAAGCAAATTCCCACATGTCAAGAGTCCAGCTTTTTTTTCTTTCTTTCTTTTTTCCCCTCCTTCTGTGTGACCACACTACATTTAAGGCTGATGCATGTACTAAAATTACTGTTCAAAAATTGTAGCACCAGAGCTACAAGCTACTTGACCTATTTCTCACTTAACTTAATTAATAAATCAAGTGAGTCGTGTTTTTCCACTTGAATTTCTTTTGTTAATGTTTTGTGTGTCAGTGTGCGTGCTCCTTCCTGCTCTGGGCCGGGGGCAGTAAGCTGGGAATCACTGTTGAAGGCTAGCCCGTGTCATTAGGTGTTTAAACTCATGTCTTGTCCTTATTAAGCATTGGCAGATGCCAAACACTTAAGAACATGTGATGAGACAGCTGCTATTTGGCGATGGTGCAGAAAGCAATTCTGGGCTTTTGTAGTGGAGCAATTAGATTAAAAAGGCAAAATTTAGAGGGGTATAGAAATGTAGGCTCAGAGAGCAGGCCTGACATGCACAGGACGATATAAGGCAAACCCAGCTCTGAGGACTTAGAACCTGGTCAGTAGCTCGGGTAGTATAGTACTCACGTGAGCAGTTTCACCGACTGCAATTTTCTTGACTGATTCTACAATAATAAAGAGAAACCCCCAACAGTACTTGGCAAGCACTTGGTGACAGTAGGAAGAAAAAACTCCCTTTTAACGGGAAGAGACCTTCAGCAGAACCAGGCTCAGGGAGGGGCAGCTATCTGCCATCAGTTAAGGGTGAGGACTATAGTTTTAAAAGATATGTTACTAGCAATATTAAATGACTAAGTTAACAGCGAGCCACAGATTCGACAACACTTGTTCTAGGGCATAGGAAGCTCTTTTTTGTTTTTGGTTTGTTTGTTTCTTTGTTTTTTGGGTAATCAATCTGTAGACAATCAGCAATATATACACCTGCCAAAGTACTCCAAACCTGCTTTGTAGTACTTTCTAATACAATTTCTAATAATCATGGCACAGACAGATTGCACTATAGCTACACTTTAGCTGGCAGTCAGACAAAATAATGCCTTCATGTTCACCATTAACACACTTGTAGTCTGTGTTTGGCTTCTGGAGTCAGCTAGAGCTCACTTTGTCTATGAGGCCTGAGTCTCATGACATGACTGCCACCCAGTGATGGTTTAAGACACTGACAGTCCGCTGTATATATGGCCTCTGAAGAACTCACACTGACACACTGCTGTCTCCCTGTTCTGTCCCCTTCAGGCTCGCATGGCACTGGATAAAGGAGCCCAAGCGGTGATCTTTGATATCAGAAACGATGCCAGTGCTGCTGCTGAGGTGAGTGTTCAGACCCTGCTAAAGCTAGAGTTGCCAATAAGGAAAAAGCATGCTGAAGTTTCACATTCAGTATGATGTTTCTGTCTCCTCCTGCTTTGTTTACTATCATATTTTTGTAACACACACACAGCTGCAAGAAGTAGACTCCCTTCCCCGTCCAGTTGTGCTGGTGGAGGATAATAATGCTAAGGAGCTGATGGATTTGGTCAACAAGAACGAGGAAGCCAAAGTTGTCATTGAGATCAAGATGGAGCCAAAATGGGTAAGCATGCTGGAACAAGCCGGATGCTTTCTGCAAAGCTGTGTAAATCTAAAAATTTCAATTGTCTTAGTTAAGAGGCAACTTTTTATCTATTTATGTCTTTTTAATATGAACCTAGCGAGTGTATAGTGCAATCTTCTTTTCCCTTTTCAGCCACATTATGATGTTGGCATCCTGCTCACCATTGTCCTGGCTATTCTCACCATCATCCTGATCTTTGCTTTCCGCTACAAGTGCAAGTCCAACAGAACTTTGGTGAGTGACAGCAGCAGTGTTGGTAGGAAAGCCCACTAAAATGGATTCAAAGGTTTACCTAACGCTCCTCCTCTTGTGCATGCAGGACTCCGTCCATCAGCAGACCATGCGGGCTATTAGTCAACTGGAGATCAAAATCTACAGCTCTCAGGGCTGCTCGGGCTCGCAGCGCCACCGTGCAGCCTGGGGTTCGGCCAGCAGCTCCAACTCGAGCCCCGTCTGTGCCATCTGCCTGGAAGAGTTCCAGGACGGGCAGGTAAGAGGAGAGGGTGAGGGTGCACATTGCAGCTGTAGATTTAAGCATCGCTTTTCAGTTGGACATTCTAAGAACCACCTCCTTTTCGTCCCAGCTTCTGAGGATCATTTCCTGTGCTCATGAGTTCCATAAAGACTGTGTTGACCCGTGGCTGCTGCAGCACCGCACCTGCCCGCTCTGCATGCACAACATCATGGGTGAGGACGAGCAGATTTCTAGTTGTTTTTTGGTGAAGCTGCTGCAGAAACTGATGGTTTTCTTTGACTTTACAAGACAAACAAAGTTTAACTGACCACTCTAAAGCATCCATCCATCCATCCATTCTCTTCCGCTTATTCTTGTCAGGGTCACGGGGGTCTGGAGCCTATCCCAGCTCTCTTAAGGCGAGAGGCAGGGTACACCCCGGACAGTTCACCAGTCTAACACATAGAGACAGACAACCATTTGCACTCACATTCACACCTATAGGCAATTTAGAGTTACCACTTAACCTAACCCCACTAACTGCATGTCTTTGGACTGTGGGAGGAAGCCAGCGTACCCGGAGGGAACCCACACAAACACAGGGAGAACATGCAAACTACACAGAAAGAGCCTGGCCTGATGGTGGAATTTTGTGATCCAGATCTTAAATCTAAAGCCCGATTTTTTTTAAAAATATTTTTTGCATATCATAAATGTAACATTCTTCTTAATAAGTGCTGTATTTGCCAGTAATTGCTTTATTTTACCTTCTGCTTTGGTTCACAGGGCCGGAGCGGCAGTCCCAGAGGAACAGACTCCAGCAGAACACAGAGCAAAGCCAGAGCTTCTTACATCCTCAGCCTTACAGCAGTCCCCACAACCATCCCTACCCCCAGCATGCTATCCCCTTCTCTATGAGGCCCCACTATCCTCGTGGACCCTCTGGACCTTATCCCAATCTGGGCCACTATAGTGGCTCCTCTCCCATGGAGACTCAGACTGTACGTTTCCTCACCAGCAGGCCGTTGGGCTCAGCCTGTGGGTACCACCTTCCCACGGAGGTTCCTGGGAGGCCCCACAGGATTGGCGGTAACTGTAGGACCTCCACCCACCACTACACCCCCCGCCGGTCCTGCTATAATTACCGCTCATCCTGCCCAGGCCAGCGCAGCGCATCCAGCTCAAGACTGCACCACACGGTCACGCCACAGACCCGTGGGGCACCTGCCCACAGCCGGCAGGACGAGGGAAGCTGCTCGGGTGGCAGCTACCGTACGGAGCGCAGCGGATACTTAGCTGACGGACCAGCGAGCGACTCCAGCTCAGGGCCGTGCCACGGCTCATCCAGTGACTCAGTTCTCAACTGTACTGATGTGTCCCTGCAGGGAGTTTATGGCAGCTGGTCCACCTTCCGTAGCTCTCTGAGCAGTGACTATGACCCGTTTGTTTATTGTGGACCAGGTCCCGGACATGCGCCCCGCAGGAACAGCCTGGAGGTTGGTGCCCAGGCCCGGCCCAGGTCCCTGGATTCTGTGGTGAACAAAGCAGGCTGCCCTGAAGAACAGCCACAGACTGTATTCAGCCACATCCACTACCACCGTCACAGACACCACCACTATGAGGAGGGGGAGCACAGCCAGGGTGCGAGCAGAGGTTCAGATGAGGAGCAGGTGGCCGCCACTGCCACAGCTGCACCTGCTGTTCCTGTCCTGGACAAAGACTCAACCGTGTCCCCTCCTAAGCACAGCCCCTGCCACTGCCCCAAAGCAAACTCCACTGATCGGCCTAGCGCAGGGCCTGAGTGTCCAGACCACGACGCCGGCAGTGCCGCAGGACCTCCTGTGCTTATGTCCCCAATCTCCTTACAACTCCAGCCCCACTGCTGCCACCAGGGACACGGACACCCTCCTGCTCCTCTCGGGAGAGTGGGAGGATGTGTGCTTGAAGGACCCTCTGTTCGCTTCCATCAGAATATGGAGCTGCAGGATGACCGCAGCATCCACATCCACTATGGTCAGGGCCCGGGCTTCTGCTGCTCTCCTCCTGAGCTGCACCCCACCTTGCTCCCTGTGCCCCTCATTCTGGACTCTGGTGGGATGGAGGACTGGCCTTGCTGTGCTGGGGCCCATGTTGTGTGGCAAAAACGGGTGCAGCAGGCCCACTCAGAGCCTCAGCTCCTGGGGCCTGGGACCTCTATGGACAGGCCACCCTGTAGGTTCCATCAGGGGCCTGCTGCTGAGTGCAACACAGACATTTGTTTATACTGCCAATCATTACAACACAATCAGGGTGGGTGTCACTTCTTTGTCATAAATGCCATTGCTAGCTGTGTGGTCTCAAACTAAAGCCTCTTTGTTTACTGTGTTTATCATCATAGAATGAACTAGAGCTTTTTTGTGTGTGTCCACAGGATCAGAAGAGGAGTCTGGAGTGTGAGAACGTATTGCATCCCCATTATCACACTGCTACACAGGAGCCAGACTGGACAAGCCTCTCATTGGCTCTCGTGTCTTCCACAGATGTCTTTCCACCAGCAGTGCCTTCACACAGATGATCCCCCAAGCTCAAACAATCAAACGATCGTCACTATTAAAAGTGCAATTAAGTGAAATTTTAGAGTCATTCTCAACCCTCGATGATATTTAATAGCAAAATATACTAAAAGGAATATGTGAAGATGAGGAAAACAAGTTCATATAGCAGAGAGGAAACGCCCTTCTTCTGTGCATTTACTCCTTATCACCTCGTAGGAAGAACGCCCATGCTATCACAAGTTCCCATGCTCCTTGGTGACAGCTATCGAATGGTCCTTGCTGAAGGTGTTGAGCCCTCGTGAAGTGAGACTCTGTCTCTGCAGCGTGTCCCAAACTCTCTTCTCTCACATAATAACTTGATTTATCTTAGAGGTACTTCATTTTCACTTCTTCGTCTTCCTTTGCTGAGTCCAGTCTCAGCTTGAGAGATGCTTTTCTCTCCAGCCTACCTCAGCTCAGATTTCTTAACACGCCTCAAACACGAGGTCCTTAAAGGTACTGCTGTAGTGATTTTATTTTTCCTTTTTATGTCACGACCATGTAGCTCCCACAAACTCAACAAAATCTCTCTGCAGTCTGACCTGTCCAAACAGAGAGGAAAGGTTGATGCTCAGCCCCTCAAGCAAATGAGCATTCACTGAGGTTGCTGAGCTTTGCATGGGCCTTTTGTTTTCACTATTACAAATATGGCAGCTGTATTTTTTCTTCTTTTTATTTCATCTGTCAAAATGAATAGATTTGACTGAATTATGTTATCGTCATTACAAGCTATCGTCTTGGTATTGTCATTTCTTTTGCCAGTGGTTACATCACGTTTGACCTCAGTGCTGTTAAACCCCCTGATCTGTGCACAGTGAACAGGCCTCAGCAGAAGGACGGTCATCTGCTGCTTTAAACTCATCACAATGTTGTAGCGTCCTCCACAGAGCTCATACTCTCCACTTGTCTTCCAGCACCTAAAGCTGTAGAAATATGCCTTAATAACTAGGTATCAGTGTAACTGGAGTAAAGCCATGCTAGATACACCTAGCAGTCCTGAACATCACTTTAAGGAGCACCAGTGTCCTTCTTTTGCTTTCCCAATGTGTAGATCCCGAGTAATGTCTCAGGAGCAATCAGACACTGGAGAAAAATCAAAATAAAATGCCCAAAGCGGTAAAATAATTTTTTTTTGTTATTTTAAATGTGCGTTGCCAATCTGTGCCAATCATGAAGAAAGTGCCACCTCAAATCATAAGACATCCACGCTGTGCTGAACACTTGATAGAATTAACTTTTAAACCTTTGTTACCTTGGTTTCCCATCTATCCTCCACAGGCTGTATCTAAAAATGGGCATAGCCCATGTGGAAGTGCCTTAAACCTTTTTGTAATGGCCACACATCCATCTTTTATGTAAAGCCTATTCTAGCCACTCTGATAGATAACAGTTGGCCTGACGCTATCAATAACAATGACCTGCTTCTTTTCTAATTAACCACAGGCTTCTTCTTGTTGTACCAGACTAGAAAATCTGAGATCAGAGCAGTAGGAATTGTGTTTTAGAGTGGAATTCCTCTCAAGGCTCAGCGAAAATGTGAAAGGATTTTACCTGCAGTCAGACTGCAGACTGAGCAGAGAAAGCATGGACATTGGCCATGTAACCAGTAGCACTTACTAAACTCTTACCGGTGCCTTATTCATGTAAACAGGAACACACTAAGCTCTTACCTGTCTAACCAAAGAGGCAACTTCTTGAGCACAGTTAACTCTTAATATGTTGTGCCTTTCTTTTCTTTTCTTTTTTTTTCTGCTCCCACCCATCTTTTGGATCCCACTGTGTGCTCCCACTGACAAGAGAGGACATGCTAGAATAGAAGTGGAAATTATTTTTGGAAGCTTTTTTATTTTTGGCCTGCGGTCCCTCGTACCAATACCTCACTTTGAATGTGTCAACTCAGTGTCCTTTAGCTAAAGCATCAGGGTTTCCTTTTTCTGTCCAAATGGTCCCAGAGACTGAGATGGAAATGACTGAATGATAAGCAGCACTTTGGCTCAAGTAAATTTTATAGAAAAAGAAAAAAAAACAACATAAAACTTTATATAGTATTAATGGAAAGTAAGCCCGGAACCATCAGCACATGGGAAAAAAATTGCATTAAGTGATGCCACACAATATCTAGTGTGATTTCATCCTGTTCAAGATCTTTCTCTTTGTGTCATTTATGTGTTTGTATGTTTTTTTTTTTAATGTTTTGCAAGAATAATGAGCTGAAACTGCCTTTTCTAATAGAGTGGGAAAAAAAGAAAGTCCCTCCAGAACTTTAAGGGATATGTCAGTATATTTTGGATACTTTGTGTATAAAAAAAGCGAACAACAAAAACAAAAATGAAATAGTGTTGTATTTTATATATAATAGAACATTTCAATATAGTGACATGTCACTAATATATTTATTTACTAATATATTTATCCATTTTGCCCAGGTTTGAAAGTGGTTTCTGTATAGACTGAATGTTCCTATATGGAAACTGACCGGTGCCATCACAGATGTATCAACCTGTCTTCATTCCAATTATATGCAAATAAATTATTTTGAAATAAGTCCTCACTGCTCAATTCATTATTTTCTTATTCTTGTTTTGCTTGATATTGCTGTGCAATACTCCAGATTTTGGTACTGATTTTGATCTGATACCAAGTAAATACAGGGCCAGTATTGCTGATGCTGATACTGATACTCTCATTGTTAACCTATAAGGGGTTCGGTAGGGGAGAGCAGTGTGTTGTGATTTATGGGATGAATCATCATGAACTTGGCAAATTCTGAACACATTTTAATGACCACTAAATGATACGATATGATATTTATTTATCATATTTATCATTTATCTTCTTTCTTTTTCTTTTTTTTTTTTACAAATGATATAGTGCTTATATTTATGCCTGGCCTGTATTATTATCATTTAAGGTACCCTACCTTCCAAGTTAAAATAAGCCCCCAAAACTAACATTAACAAACCTATACATTTCATCCAGCTAGGGTTACAGAAACGCAGTTAGCATAAAAGCTAACTTATTTTGAAATGGCTCAGCAGTGATCGCACAGTGTTTCTGCTAGCTACAGTCTCACTCAGAAAAGTTGTAATGGAAGAAATGCATGGAAATATTTTGCAGCAGCAAAGTTGGTGGTAGTGATGTAACTTCCAGGAGAAAAGGCATTTAAAACTTTATTTGTGAGTAACTTTTAAATAATCTTTTTATCAGATTTGACCAGACACTCAGTTTAGGCAGTTTTTTTTGTGTTAAGTTACAAGATAATGCTCCATAGTGTCCAGATGTGTTTCAGTTTGGTTTCAAATTGGAGTTGCTTGGGGAGTTGAACAGGAGGGGATTAAAAAAAATGTTCACACTGAATTTAAATTAATTTAAATATGATGCACACAGCAATGCATTAAGCCAGTACTCTGGCTTTTTTGGACCCTGGCTGCTTTTAAATGCATTTTCAGTCCATCCATTGGACATGACTATTTTCACTGACTCACAGTATGAATCATTTAATTATTAAAAAGGCGCTTTATCCAAAAAATTAACCAGTGTTTTATCCACACATTTCAAACTGTAATTTTAGTAGCTTTATTAGGAGCCTGTTGCAAAAACACATCATTTGTTCTTATGTCTTTAGTTGAGTTTATGAAAACTGCCAAAGGTAACACAGTTTGGCAAACATAAAATAGTACTTTTGCACCAACATGGTGATTCCCAAAGAGATATTAGCTGAAAACTTGTTGTGTAGATTTACCTTATAAAAACTGAGGAAACTGAGCAAGTGGAGGATGAAATAAGAATTAGCAATCTACAGCAGATGGAAGAGGTATCTGAAAGTCATGTCCTTAAGAAATCGGGGGAGAACCCAATAAAAGACCTGACACAGAACATGATACACCTGGGCCTTTAGTTGATCCATCTGCTATTCACTGCTTCATCATTAAAAATCTCCATGGAAGCGTGGCTGTTGAGAAGCCATTTATGACAAAGAGAAACAGGCTGAGGTAAACTGCTAAATTAAAAAAGAACTGTACTGAAAATCAGTGGCAACAGGTCTGATGGAGTGATGAAATTTGAAATGTTTTAGTTCAAATCAGAGTCCTTCAAGATGCATGAATGACATTCCAACTATTCCTGAAGACTATGCCAAGAAATGACAAGAAAGCTTCCCTAGGAGAGTTCAGGTTGTGCTGAAGAACAAAGTTGCTTATTGACTTTCAAGCGTTTTAGACTTGTACAAACTCTGTTTTTGCCTTATTAACTGTGTTTCCTTTTATGTTTGCAAGTTTCAACAAATCACTACAATAGTTTCCCATTTTTCCTATCAAAATATTCAATTTTATTTATATAGTGCCAAATCACAACAACAGTCGCCTCAAGGCGCTTTATATTGCACTGTAGATCGTACAATAATAGATACAGAGAAAAACCCAACAATCATATGACCCCCTATGAGCAAGCACTTTGGCGACAGTGGGAAGGAAAAACTCCCTTTTAACAGGAAGAAACCTCCGGCAGAACCAGGCTCAGGGAGGGGTGGCCATCTGCTGCGACCGGTTGGGGTGAGAGAAGGAAGACAGGATAAAGACATGCTGTGGAAGAGAGACAGAGATTAATAACAGGTATGATTCAATGCAGAGAGGTCTATTAACACATAGTGAGTGAGAAAGGTGACCGGAAAGGAAAAACTCAATGCGTCATGGGAATCCCCCGGCAGCCTACGTTTATTGCAGCACAACTAAGGGAGGATTCAGGGTCACCTGGTCCAGCCCTAACTATATGCTTTAGCAAAAATGAAAGTTTTAAGCCTAATCTTAAAAGTAGAGATAGTGTCCGTCTCCCGAATCCAAACTGGAAGCTGGTTCCACAGAAGAGGGGCCTGAAAACTGAAGGCTCTCCCTCCCATTCTACTTTTAAATACTCTAGGAACAACAAGTAGACCTGCAGAGCGAGAGCGAAGTGCTCTAATAGGGTGATATGGTACTACAAGGTCATTAAGATAAGATGGGGCCTGATTATTTAAGACCTTGTATGTGAGGAGCAGGATTTTGAATTCAATTCTGGATTTAACAGGAAGCCAATAAAGAGAAGCCAGTACAGGAGAAATATGCTCTCTCTTTCTAGTCCCTGTCAGTACTCTTGCTGCAGCATTTTGGATTAGCTGAAGGCTTTTCAGCGAGTTTTTAGGACATCCTGATAATAATGAATTACAGTAGTCCAGCCTGGAAGTAATAAATGCATGAACTAGTTTTTCAGCATCACTCTGAGACAGGATATTTCTAATTTTAGAGATGTTGCGCAAATGGGAGAAAGCAGTCTTACATATTTGTTTAATATGAGCATTAAAGTACATGTCTTGGTCAAAAATGACTCCAAGGTTCTTCACAGCGTTACTGGAGGCCAAGGTAATGCCATCCAGAGTAAGAATCTGGTTAAATACCATATTTCTAAGCTTTTCAGGGCCGAGTACAATAACCTCAGTTTTATCTGAATTAAGAAGCAGAAAGTTAGCGGCCATCCAGGACTTTATGTCTTTAAGACATTCCTGCAGTTTAACTAATTGGTGTGTGTTATCTGGCTTCATGGACAGATAGAGGTGGGTGTCATCAGCATAGCAGTGAAAATGTAAAAATACTATGTCTTCTAATGATGCTGCCTAAGGGAAGCATGTATAATGTAAACAGAATTGGTCCTAGCACTGATCCCTGTGGAACACCATATTTGACCTTAGTGGGTGAAGAGGACTCTCCATTTACATGCACAAATTGGAGTCTATTAGATAGATATGATACAAACCACTGCAGCACAGTACCTACAATACCTACAGCATGTTCTAATCGCTCTAATAGGATATTATGGTCAACAGTATCGAACACTGCACTAAGGTCTAGCAGGACAAGCACAGAGAGGAGTCCACTGTCAGAGGCCATAAGAAGATCATTTGTAACCTTCACTAAAGCTGTTTCTGTGCTGTGATGAGCTCTGAAACCTGACTGAAACGCTTCAAATAAACCATTCCTCTGCAGATGACCTGTTAGCTGTTTGACAACTACTCTTTCAAGGATTTTTGATATGAAAGGAAGGTTGGAGATTGGCCTATAATTAGCTAAGACTGCTGGGTCTAGAGATGGCTTTTTGAGTAAAGGTTTAACTACTGCCAGCTTGAAGGCCTGTGGTACATAGCCGATTATTAGAGATAGGTTGATCATATTTAAGATTGAAGCATTAATTAATGGCAGGACTTCTTTGAGCAGTTTTGTAGGAATGGGGTCTAAAAGACATGTTGATTGTTTGGAGGAAGTAATTATTGAAGTTAACTCAGAAAGATCAATTGGAGAAAAGAGTCTAAATGAATATCAATGGTACTGAAAGTAGCTGTAGATAATATTACATCTGTGGGATGATTATTAGTAATTTTTTCTCTAATGATTAAAATTTTATTTGTGCAGAAGTTCATGAAGTCATTACTAGTTAACGCTAAAGGGATAGTTGGCTCAACGGTACTCTGACTTTTTGTCAGCCTGGCTACTGTGTTGAAGAGAAACCTAGGGTTTGTCATGGTCCTGAGTCTGACTCAGTGGTTTTGGTTTTGATTATTATCTTATGTTTTAGGTTCATTCTTGTTGGGAATTTCTCATTCTCAGGTTTTGTTTCTGTTTTGTATTTCAAGCTCCTTTTGTTCTGTGTCTCTGTGCCTGCTCTGGGGTCCGTTCTTCGTACCTCGCTAAGTAAGTTAGCTGGATTTGATTGTTGACGATTTCGCGTGATCCTGGATCGTTCGGTTCTCCGAAGCTCATCCGGGACTTGCTGTCATAGCAACAGATCCGTAAGCGTAAACCTGCTCGGGAGCAGGCTTACTTTATGTAAACAGGATTAGATCGCGGCCACTCAGGTATGTCCGCTTCATTTATACGAAAGCAACAGCGATATTTTACCACTGTTTTTCCATAAATAAATATTATCAATGTAACTAAAGATAATGCAGTATTTGATCCTTTTATTGATTCCATACAGATACATACAGGTCATTTCCCAAAAAAAGGGAAATGTACTATTAATCATTCTATTTCATGTATTTGATTATTTCAGATGTAATTCATATTTTAGAGTTGTAATAGTAAATTACTTCGTGTAATCAAGATGAGAGACCACGGCTATAAAAGCGAAGGTGGATTTGGGAAGTCTGTCGCAGCCATGTCCTGTCCGTATACGCGAGCAGCCCATTGCGGAAGGTGCAAGATTGATAAGGAGAGTCCTCAGAATTCCGCGTATATTGCGGGATAGACAGGATCCTTTAGCTCAGCGCGACAGTGTGCTCATAGAGAGATATCGATTTTCCCGTGAGTATTATTTACTTAACCAACTTGTTGACGAGGGGGTGCAGGACCACCACCTGTCTTTTTTTGCTCTGCCCTTTTCTTGGTTGCTGTTATAAACAAACAAACAGATTATTTCAGGCTCTCTTTTCAAGAGACTAAAAGCAATATAAGTGATAAATATTACCATTCTGTAGAATATTCTTATATTTCACTTTTACTTGTTCCCATGTTCTAGTGGGTCCTGTTGTGGCTCTAATGTGAAAGAGGATATAATGTAATATAATATAATATAATACAGTTACCCTACCGCCTACTGGTGATGGCCAGAGGGGCCGATGGCGCGATATGGCAGCCTCGCTTCTGTCAGTCTGCCCCAGGGCAGCTGTGGCTACAACCGTAGCTGCCTCCACCAGTGTGTGAATGTGAGAGTGAATGAATAGTGGCATTGTAAAGCGCTTTGGGTGCCTTGAAAAGCGCTATATAAATCCAATCCATTATTATTATTATTATTTTATTATTATTATTAAATTACTTACGAGTTTAATTTGTCAGCAACTTTCTGCCAGCCCTCTCTCCTTGCTTTTGCAGCCTTTGCAGTGTTCCCTTGCGTTTTAATTAAACTCTGAAACTCCTGAAATCCCTCAATCAAGAGTTCTTGCTCTGCTGCCGAATAATACCGAGCGCGCTCCTTCGACATTTTCGCCGACCAATCAAAGGGTTGCCGATCAATGTTTCTACTATCGATGCGTAGCCCCTGTTAAGCCACCCAGTGATCTCACATTACTTCATTCAGCTATACTAATCGTCAACAACAGGTGTGTTCGGAGAACCGGAATAGCGAGCTCAAAGTTAGCGCGATGATTTGATCTTGGATGTAGTAAGCGAGGTACGAAGAACGGACCACTGGGCCCTATTTCAGGAAGCCGGTTTAGAAAACTCAGAGTGAAAAACGATACACGGGGTTGAGTAACCCCGAACTGTCCAACTCGGAATATTCGGTTTCAGAAAGGCTGATAACAATTAGTTCAGTCAACGCGGAGTTGCTTTAACCCCAAGTTAAGCGCGCGCACGAGGATACATAAAGCCCTGATTAGTGGAGCACAGATTAAGCGAGTCACCATGGAGACGGAGGGAAAGAAGGCGCGGTCAATGTATCTTACAGCGCTTGAGGCCGAAATTCTGATGGCAGCATATGCCGATAACATGCAAATTTTGCGGAAAAAACGTAACACAGCCTCAGCTGCAAAAGAAAGGGAGCATGCATGGCAAAACATAGCCGACAGAGTCAATGCGTGAGTGTTAATTTAAACATTGATCTAGGGATTTCCACCCATATAACACGTTATTTTATTATATATTATTTTATTTTGTATTTTATACATTTTATTTTGTGATGTGATTTGAGCGCAGGTGCAACCCAACAGGCCCCAAACGTTCCTGGCAGCAAGTAAAAATGAAATATAAAAATATAGTCCAAACAGGTAAGGTGTAATTGTATTATGAGCCATAGTGCTTGGTCTGTTTGTCCTATGTAAATCGATTGCAGTTAGAGGCTACATTAATTTCCCCTCTGTAAGCACTTATTGAAATTATCTGAGCACATTACAAGTACATATTTGCTTACTCTGTATGCTCAAATGTGACCCGTTATAGCCAACAGAAAAAAAAAGCGGAGGCCCGAAAAACAGGTGGGGGTCCTCCACCACCACCACTCACAGAGGCTGAGCAGGTGGCTTCCACATTTGTGATAATGTTGGCAGCATCACATATGATCTTCACAGTGCAGAGAACACAAATTAGCATCCATTACTATAATGAAATAATTTGTTAGTTTGAAATGCTACAGGGAACTATGTACCTGTACATTAATGCTGTGGAAAGACTTCCTGTTCACATAGTCTCCTTCATTTACTGAAGGAGCAATGATTGGAATGTGAGTGCCATCTATACAGCCAATCACGCCTGGGACCCGTGAGAATAAATGTAAAATTTAAGTAGTAGTTAAAATATCACCACATCATGAATTAAGTTTTGTTCATCCTGATACCTGCAATTTTGTGGAATCCCTCTTTGATAAATCTTGTGGGTCTATGACCGGGGAACACCACAAACGAGTACAGGAGACGTTTCAGTGCAACTGTAACATTCCTGACTGCCCGACAGACGGTAGCCTTGGAAACGTGCTCAGCGTCACCAATATTATACAGAAAGCTCCCGTTTGCAAAAAACCGAAGTGCAATACAAATAATATGTACAGAACTGAGAGAATGTCCACGATGTGTCACATGAGCAATATTAGGCCTGAGGATGTTATTCAAATGAATTATAGATTGTGCTGAAAAACGGTAACGTTCACACAGGAAATCATCAGGAAATGATAAAATGTCCAAACGCGCTCTAATCACTCTCTCCTGGCGGAGAGCTCTGCGGAGAATTTGGGCTTCAACATCTACTGGCTCTTCAAGGAAGGGACACGCCATGTCTGACACTTCCTACAGTCAGGTTTCCGACACAGAGGCGGAGAAGGTCAGGGTTAGTTGAAGTAAACCTGCTAGGGAGCAGGTTAGTTTCAAGGTAGAGCTGGGCGATAGAACGATAACGATATGTATCGCGATATAACTTTTACTCGATAGAGAAATTAAGCTATCGCGATAGACCTCACCGCTCTTGTCCTCTTAAAAAAAAAAAAAAAAAAATACAATTAAAAAAAGGTCAGCCAATCCAAATTAAGTAGCGCAGAGCCGAACCAATCACAGCCACAGCGTCACGTCGCGTGACTTGTTACGTACAGCACAAGTGCCAAGCCTCAAGTGTGTTTGTTTGGGAAGCAGCCAGCGGGTAATGGAGGAAATGAGTGTGCCGACTAGAAAAATCAACCGAGCGTGACCGAAGAGAAAACAGATGATGGTTCCAGTGCCGGAGAGATTGTCGAACGGAAGAGCCATAGAAGTTCCGTAGTGTGAAGGTATTTCGGCTATTTCAAGTCTGACAAAAAACAGAGTAGCGTGCACTGTAAATTGTGCCGAAAGCAAGTCTGGAAATACAATAAACTGGTGCATGCGTCACACTGTGCGCCACGTTATTGTTTCGGTGAAATGAATTTCTACAATACTGTTACTGTTAATTCTACTCTCTGCAGTGTTTAAATGCTTACATATACACACAGTTACTGTCCGTCCACACATACGACTCGGTTCTGCTTCTATGCCGCAGCTTTGTTTACTTTTTCCCACCGAGGCTTCTAGACTTCTGATTGGCCAACATTTCTGCACGGTTAGGAATCTAGCGCCACCTGCTGCTTTGGCATGTTCATAGCAGCGTTTTCCTTCATTTCTGCCTTTATGTGTGGACGGGATTATTTTTTAAAACGAAAACGGAAAATCTCCGTTTTCAAAAATACCCGTGTACGTGTGGATGTAGCCTCAGTCTCTGACTGGAAGCGCTAATTCGTCATTTGGCTTTTGTCAGACTAAAGTAACTGTTAAAACTGTTTGAAAAGCTAAGCTATACAACAAGGAGAGATCGAGAATTTCTTTTTAGTTCTCAGTTTATTTGATATTGACAAAAGTTAGTCAGTTTTGTCTGTTCTTCTGTAAAACAAACTAAGATTTATTTTTAGAATTAATATTTTGTTTCTAAGTGGAATTGACAATTTAGTCTGTTTCGTTTGTTCTATTTTGAAACTTAAACGCTTTAGCGGCTGCCTTTTGTGTAGTTTGCAATATTTGCCTTTATTTATCTGAAAAAGTCTCATGTTCCTTAAGTACATCTACCCTGTTGAACTTATTATGGGAAATAAATATTTAAATAAAAACAAGCTGCTGATTATTTCACATTTTACTTGTGAGCAACGGCACATTTAAATCTTACAAATATAGTTATTTGGCTTATATCGTGATAGATATCGTTATCGCCTGAAATGAAAAAAAAAAACATATCGTGATATGAAAAAATCTCATATCGCCCAGCTCTACTTCACGGAGTGTGTCGTCATAGTAACTCACTCAGAATTAATCTAAACTCGCTTTGTGAAACCGAAAACCCAGAGTTTTCGTTAACTCAGGGTATACTTACTCAGAGTTTGCACTAAACCGGCTTCCTGAAATAGGGCCCCGGTCCCACATCTTTGTGTTCCCTTCCCTGTTGCCATGTCTTGTGTTAAGTTCGTGTCTGTGCATACCTGTTGTACTTCCTGTTTTTATTCTGAAGGTTTCTGTCTCATGAGAGTGTTCTCAGCTTTACGTCTGTGTCTCGTCAGCCCTGATTTCTCCCAGGTTTGTTCCCCTCCTGTCTCCCATCCTACGATTAGACCTGTGAATATTTAAGCCCTGTGTGTTCTCCTGCTTGTTGCTGGTTCATCTATCCAGAGTCGTACGTAGTGAGGAGGTAAAATTATTAACAAGATGATCGACCTCTGTTGGAGTAGCGTTCAGGTAGCTGCTCTGCTCTGCTCTGTGTTGGTACAGGGCATTGAAGATGATAACAGTGGCTGGATTATATTCTTAAATTTAGTTACAGCGCTTTCAGAAAGACATCTACTGTGATGAAGTCTACTCCCCACTGCTGTGTAATCATTATCATAAATGTAAATGTTATCAGGAAATGATCTGACAGGAGAGGGTTTTCAGGAAACACTGTTAAATGTTCAGTTTCTATGCCATATTTTAAAAAAAGATCTAGAGTGTGGTTAAAGTGGTGGGTGGGTTATTTTACATTTTAAGAGAAGCCAATTGAGTCTAATAACAGATTAAATCCCATGTTGAGGCTGTCACTTTTTTGCATCTACATGAGTGTTAAAATCATGACAATAATTATTTTATCTGAGCTGAGCACTAAATCAGATAAAAAGTCTGAGAAATCAGACAGAAACTCTGTGTAAGGCCCAGGTGAACGATAGATGTTAACAAGTAAGACTGGTTTCTGAGTTTTACAGCTGGGGTGGACAAGGCTAAGCATCAGGCTTTCAAATGAACTAAAAGTATTGGTCTTTCGTTGATTAATAGGCTGGTGTGAAAAATTGCTGCCACACCGTCCCCTCTGCCTATGCCTCGAGATTTCTGGTAGTTAGAATGAGTCGGGGGTGTTGATTCATTTAAACTAACATAATCATCCAGCTGCAACCAGTTTTCTGTAAGGCAAAGTAAATTGATTTGTTGATCAATTATTAAGTCATGTACTAACAGAGACTTGGAGGAGAGAGACCTAATGTTTAATAATCCACATTTCACTGTTTTACTCTTTGGTTCAGATGTGGATACTGTATTGTTCTTTCTTTGTGATCTTTTTTTTTTATGTTTAAGTTGTTTGTTGCTGGTTTTTAGTTTGTTTTTTTGTCTGTTTGGGAACTGACACAGTCTCTATGGACATGGGGTTTGGGGGGGGGTGTAACAGGAGGAGAGAAGCTGCAGAGAGGCGTGTAAGACTGCAGCTAGTAGTACTGTTGTGTCACCTTGAAAAGCAATCTGCATAAAGCCTAAAGTGTAAGAAGGACATATGATCAATCCTGGATAATGCTTTTAGTTTTTAGAGGGATTGCATTCTACTACACGCTCAGCTGGCTCTTTGGCCTCTTTTCCACTCTTTGTGCAAAGAAGATATGAAATGAAAAATTCATATCCCACATATTATAGTATAAATAATGTGTGCAATTGTTCCTTTGGTACTGTTGTCTGGTTATTTCTCTCTGCCTCACTATACTAAATCACACTTTAAGTTTATTTGGAGCAAAACAGAGAAATTTTTTTTTAATTTATGTACATATCACGGTGATGTTTGATTATATTTCTTTTGAATTTCTGTAGTAATAGTGGTGTGTCATACAACCATAGTACCTACACACATAACTGTCTCCTGGCTGTGGTTCAGCATGAAGATGTGAGCATGTCAGTCTTCACAGCTAACCCTCCACAATAAAGCATAGCAGTGTCAGACTATTCCTTTAATATTTGAACCTCTATTTACAAACCACATATGCCAGCCCACATGAACATTTGTTTCTTTATTTAGCCAAACACCGTGCAATCTCCTGACAGCTAAAAGCATATCTGATAACACTCTCAGCTTGTCACACTCAGATATTCAACACTGCGTAAGTGTTTGCCGTGCTGCAGTCGTGGTGGGTGTTGTCGACCGCCTCTGAAACGTACAGCCGAGTAGATAAGAGTCCCAGTGTGGCTTGGCAGCATCAGACGTCAGCGGATCAGTAGAAGGCTTCAGCCTGCCCTTTGGGTGTCAGCACAGTGAGGTTGCCCCTGGCGTCTTGGTCCTTCTCAATAGCCTCAAAGAGAGACTTGAAGTTTCCTGCCCCAAAGCCCTGGTGAAAGAACAGACACACACAGATGGCTAATTACCCAAAGATCTACCTTCTTCTGTGTCATTTGTTATGGCTCTAGGGATCTTCTCTCAGACAACGTTCAGGGTGTTTAACGCTTTGATGTTGGATCACTAATGGTACATAAATATCCTCCCAAGGTTCAAACATCTCCTCTGTGACAGCAAGCTGCGCTCACCGGGCGCTCGCAAATTAATCATGTAAATATTTTCACAGGTAACCCAAAAAACAAAGATCAAGTGTTGGTGGTTCCTCTGAGAAATTCTTTGCTGTGGTTCAGATGCAGTTTCTCACTTTCATGCATTGTATCCACATCTGTAGACACCGGAGAGTGACAAGATGAGCGTGTTCTGACAAGCAGAACGGGCGCCGAGTGTTATGAATTGAGTGCCACAGGGTGCAACCCAATCCAGAGATCCCCCTCGCTGTGAAGCAGTGAGCCTTTTAATCTGCATCTGTGACAGATTTACTGAGCTTTTACAAGTACACTGCTCTTGTAGCATTCATGCTGGGTGGGAGCTGTAAACAGGTGTTCTTCCTCAGGTTCTTGAAGGTGGCAGAGGCGTGAAACAGAGCCCTAGGCCTGTAAATCCCACCAGTAAAGGCTAGATTACCTACGCATACTGGGCACAGTGGGCAACTGTCCCAAAGGTCTGGTCCCTTCAAAAGCCATATTTCTATTCAGTAAAAACTTTATCAGAAGTTTGCAGCATTCAAAAACTGCATCACCTGAGAGAGAATTGTCAACATGTGGTTTCAGTGGTTTTAAATGTGTTTTATGTGTTATAATCACATCACTTCCATCTTTTGATATAATTACCACGCAATAACTCTTTGAAAATAGATTATTTACATCATAAAATGTCCCAAAAATAGTCTAAAGGACTATTTTTTAAATATTCAAAAAGTCAATAACCAAAAAGTGCCATAATGAAGCAAAACTTTTTGAAGTAAACCGTGAATTCGGTCCAAAAATACGTATTAGTCAGGGTTAAGTTGTGCCCAACTAAAATATTTGCCCTCCATACTGATGGGGTTAATACAGGTGTGATATGAGAGGCCTTAGATATAGCAAAGCCCTACTCTCTGTTTATACAAGTTATACCAGTAGACTGCCTAACTGGTCACTTACAAAGTGGTTATGTCTCTGAATGACCTCCAGGAAAAGTGTTGGTCTGTCCTGCACAGGCTTGGTAAAGATTTGAAGGAGGTAGCCCTTGTCATCAAAATCCACTAAGATTTTTAATTCCTTAAAAAGAAAAACAAAAGATCTTTTAGATTTAAAGACACAAAGAAAAAAGAACAAAAAAAAAAAATCAGCCATGCCAAAAGCAGTCCTCACCTGTAAACGGTCGAGGTCTTCAATTACTTTGATTTTGGCAGTTTTGAGATTCTTCCTCAGGGTGTCGTAATATGTGTCAGGTGCTGAGAGGAACTCCATCCCTCGGGCGCGCAGGTTCACTATCTATTTAGTGACAAGAACAGAGGGAGAAAAAAAGACGAATCTAAAACAGGCCCTGCAAGCATGAAGCTTCAAAATAGCCTGGAGTTTTCCTGCTAATTACACAGACTCACAGATTCAATAATGTTCGATGTGTTGAGGGCGATGTGCTGAACACCTGGCCCCCCGTTGTAGTCCACGTATTCCTGTGAGGACACAACACAGGACATCACACACACACATTTTTGTATCAGACCCCTCGGGCTGCTGGGATCCATGTCACAGAGCAAACCTCTGAAAGCCTCACCTGGATCTGCGACTTCTTTTTCCCCGTGGCAGGTTCGTTGATTGGCATCTTAATGGTCTCTTCGTAGTTTGTGACAACTATAGACCTCAGCGCGCTGTACTGTGTGTGGATCTGCTTGTCATCGATTGACCAGAACCGGTGAAACATCAGACATTTCTGGTACCTAGAAATTCAGGAATACGAGCTAAGCAATACTAATCATTGGAGTTAAAAAGGAACTACATTTCCTCTTGTTCCTTCTTTCTTGGAGCAATCTTTGAATTTTGTGAAGAAGTCATTTTGTATGAGGGCTTGCTGTTTTGAATAAATGCACCAACATTTTCCAGCAACAGCGGTGGAGCGACTGCTTGTGGTGTTTGTTTACTTTGTCCTTTTGCCCTGTGTGTCTGCTGCACCCGCAGCGAGTGTACGTGCACTGGAGACAGGAGACCTACCAGTCTGAAATTGGCACCATTTGGTCATCTGGCTGGTTTCCCACAATGTGATCGATGAAGTTCAGACCTGTTGGTGGACTTTGAAAGAAAAGAAGAATAAGCAGTCAGGCTGCTTAATGATATACAGATGTGATCAAAATACACATAATCATGTTTTGTTGTGATTTTATGATAATCTTTTAGTCTATAATTCCACAGAAAAGGGAAAATATGTACTAAAATGTTATCAGGGACTGACAGTGGTGAAATCTAGATTCATCTTACTTCTTCCATGTGTATGCACAAAAAACACCAGAGGGAAAAAAAGGCACACAGGTTGTAGCAGATGAGGTGGTGTTGTGGGAGAGACTCACAGATTAGCTAACAGGGGATCTCTAAACAGAGGCTCTTTGTAGCTCGGCAGGAAAAGGCCCTTGTAGGGACTTAGGTACTCGATGAGTGTGTGTGTGGTATCTCCATACTGAGGACAAAACATTTGCACAGCATTATTATTGGCTTTCAGTTTCTTCAATGTATTTACACAGGGCTTTCTAATGTGAGTCACCCTTTATGTACCGTCTGAATCACTGCAAACTTGACCCTCCCATGGCTGTCCTGCTCCACCCAGGGCTCCTTGACGACCACAGCTCCTCGCTCCTTGGCCGTCTGTCATTGGAGAGATGTCAGGATGGGTGTAAGATAACGGGAGTTTGCAACAACTGTGTGTCTGTGGCTCCTGGAAGCCCTCCAGTGGCCAAAGGGAAAATATCTTCCTAAGAAGCTACAAAATGGTGGTTCAGAGAGCAAAGGCTGTTGATCCCTGCAGTAAGTAAATGGCCTGCATTTGTATAGCGCTTTTCTAGTCCCTAAGGACCCCAAAGCTTCACACTACATTCAGTCATTCACCCATTCACACACTGGCGATGGCAAGCTACATTGTAGCCACAGCTGCCCTGGGGCGCACTGACAGAGGCGAGGCTGCCGGACACTGGCGCCACCGGGCCCTCTGACCACCACCAGCAGGCAAACATGGGGTTAGTATCTTGCCCAAGGATACTTGGCGTGCAGCCAGGAGGCAGCCTGGGATCGAACCACAGACCTTCTGATTAGTGGCTGACCTGCTCTGCCACCTAAGCTACAGCCACCCTAAGTGCGCATTGATTCGGTATCTTTGCAGCCACCTGATAGTCCACACGGCAGTTTATGGCTTGCCTGACCTTGTCTGAGGTAAAGAGAGTTCACAGGAGCAGCTAAACCTCAAGGCTGCAGTAGGAGTTGTCACAACACTGGCCTGTTTACCCCAATTTCAACACACTCCTCACCCCATGTCAGTATATATAGTATGAGGTAAGAGGATTAAATCTCAGTCACAGAAGTGAGCTAATGTGAGCACAGTGGAGCTCTAATTATTTACTATCTCCTAGTATTATTAATATGAACCTCAGACAAACAGTGGATCAGTGCAGCTACTCTATATTACCCAACTTTTGTCAGGAATTTCCCAACTTTTGGCACAAGCATGTAAGTTTTTATCTTATCTTAGTCTGGATAAGCAGAGACTGAAACTAACAGATAAAAAATGAAACAAATCACTGTCTCTTTATGGCTAATGTTGGTTTACTGTGTAGAATTATCCACAATCGTGCACCACAACCAGTTGCACAGTTCAAGGGACACAGAAAAACACGGAAATTTAGAGTGTTGTGCGAAATTTCTGTGTTCTTCAGTTAAGCCAACTGGGACAGGGACTTTTTTAACCCCACAGTATCAAGAAGTTGTTGTTTTTTTTTATTTAATTTTATTCTCACGCTAGAAAGATTTAAAGTTTACCTGAAAACAATCTGTCATCTTACCTTGAATAAGAAGTCACAGTCCTCCACTTGGAAGGCAATGTCTTTAACTCCGTCTCCATGTTTAACTAAGTGTTCTCCCATCTCTGGGGGGGCCAGAATATAAATGATTTATAAAGCAGAATATAAATCATACCGTCATGTCACCTTTTTTATAATCTTAAGTGATCTGATGAGAAAACCTGCCTTCATTTCCAGGATTCAGAGCAGATTCAAATGCAAATATAATCTGTGAGGAGAGCAGAGGAGTAGTTATGTTTTTGCACTGAGGGTGAGATCTTCTGCCAGGTTGAACACTGTGAACGTTACTGTTCGTACCTTATTCTGTCTGATGACATGTGACACCACCTCTCTGCTGCCAGTCTCCAAACCCTTGTAGGCCAGGGGCTCGAAGCCCAACTTATCACAGTAGAATGAGGCTGCCTGTGAAGTAACCACACTGTTACTCTGATGAAATCTAACGATGCGAGACGTACTGAAGCTAGGACATGCCACAGTGTGATGTGTAGTCTCACCTGTATGCTGAACAATAATCCACAATAAAACTGTTTTTACTGATTATTCTGTTTATTTATTTAATTAATTTGACGTTTTATTTTTTTCGGTGCAACCAGCTCTCTGACCTGTATATGAGTCTGTACAGGCTCAAAGTCAGCTCACAGATGGATGATACGGTAAAGATTTGAATAACTAACAGTGAGCTTCTGGTCATGTGTAGAGGGTTTGGATACTGACCTGTTTGGCGTTGCCGACCCAGAAGGTGATATGATGGAACCTGATAAACCTTCCCCTTGCAGGCTAGCAAGTAAAAGCAGAACTCAAGATTGACATTGGAATGTGTGCAAATTCTTCAGGTGACAAGTAACACAGTAACCAGTTATAATGGGTAGTTGAAAAATAATTCTGGGATGGTTTATTTTTTCCTGCACCAATTAACCATCTGTGAATATTACGCAAAAACACAGTAGCACACATAACAAAACATCAGACACCACAGAGAAAATATTAATCTCACCTTCTCTCCTTTGTCTGTGTAGCTTGTCTAAGAAGAAGGAAAAGAGGAAAATCATAATAGCTTCATTAACACGCGGTCAGCAAAAACCTGCAGTCAACTGATCTCGTATTTCTAATGTGACTTAATTGGTTCTTATCTGCTGAAGAGGCCATTATCTCCACAATTACTCAGCTGTGGGAAGGCCCAGAGTCCCACAACTGACAGCATCTGCTCATTATAATTGGCTTTGATTATAGTCGAGTCTCCTTACCATACTGCGATTTCAGATGGGGCTTGGCTCGAGAAGAGAAAGATTGGAAAGCCAAAAATGAGCAGATAAGTACTGACCTGATGACCAACTGTGATTGGTCCTTTGGGGTCTACACCCACCTGTCCACCTCCTCGCTTCCTGAAACTTCGGCAGCAGTGACCCAGGTTTTGGTGCCTGTCCTGTCATTTTTGTGTCTAATCAGTGTCCAGTCCTTAGTCGTGCAGTCGTCATAGAAACATAGACATAATAAACAAAGCCAGGGAAAACATTACAGACACAGATCTTTTTCTTGAAACTAAACTTACCACTTGCCACTGAAATAAACAAACAAACTTTTAAAAATGTATTATTTAACTGAGGCTGATGAAAAGCTAAAAAACAATCATAATGCATCCACAGTGTGCAGAACTGAACTGGGAGTTCTACACTAAGCAAAGATGCGGTGTTGTTAAAGGTGAGGATAAAAAATATTCTGAATTTCTGAAAGCCCTCTGTGGTTTCTGACTTCCACCGCCAGAGGGAGCAATATTGCCGGACAAAATAAGCACTTACTGTAAGATTAGTGTGTGCCAGCTTGGATGTGATGTGATTTGAATTACTGTCTCCATACATTGTGCTAAGAGTCATACATTTACATGTTATACATTTACTGAAAACAGATTTTCACTCAGTTTTTTTATTTTTGCATTAAGGTATGTGGCAAATAAACCATCCCTTTAAACAAGCATATACTGTAGTGTTTATTTATCGATCTATTTATGTATTTATATATTTAGGGTGCTTGTAGTGTCTTGGGTGCTTCAGGATAACTGTGCAACTAACTAGTTGCATTGGTCGCATGATTAAAGGTTTTAAGTGTAAATTTAAAGGGTTGGTTGTTCACGCTACAAATTAATCAATACTTTCTAATTATTGTATTTATTGAATTAACCATATTTAATATCTGATATCAAATATATTCCAATATAACTCACATCTTACAGCTATTTATTAGATTTATAGTGTACATGCTTGCACTATAAGCAAGAGAGTAATGCATTGCGCAATCTCAGTCTTACTGTTCACTCTACTTTAACATAATTGCATTTTTATTCTCTGTGTTTTGTTTTGTTTTTTTAAATTATTCTCACCCTATTAGGCCTTGACTATGCGCCTGTGGCACGTATGTTTGACTATTTTGTTTATTTATTGTAGACTATACTGTTTTTATTCTTTATCCTGCTGCTGTAATACAACAAGTTCCCTCGTGTAATCAATAAAGTATCAGTCTATTTATTTAAATAGCTATATTACAAATAAATTATTTCGTTTGATTTCTTATTTTAAAGATAAATCATCGATAGTTCAGTTAAACAATCAGCTCAAGCGTACATCTCGCGTGTTCCGCTAATGTGAAAACCCTGCTATGTTCCAGCTGGTGTGTGTCTGTGTGCCGAGCTCACGTACTGCACGTTGTTTGTGTGCCTCCAGTTGGTGCCGCGCTGTGATTTTCTATTGGTGCGCTTCAGGAGTGTAGTGGCACCTGATTGGCTCCGCTGTGGGCGTGTTTGACCCGCTGGCTTGTCTGCTCTCAATTCTCATTGGTTGGTGAGAATTCTGCAGCGTCGTTGGTCTCCTAGTGCTCGGTTACCTACTCGATTATTGGTTGCGGCTTTTGTCATCGGGCGAGAATGCGGAAGTCGTGCAGTCTACTGAGTCACCGTTGTGACAGCTGATTGTTTCTGAGTGAGTAACTCGATTTAATTTTTTAAAATGAAGTAACTTCTAAATGATATATTGTATGTGACATGTTCTCAGGCCGTCAGACTTGTCTCGAACTTGTGGACCTTGAGCGGTTTTGTCGTTTTTGTGGGCAAATGAGCGAATTTTAGTCACTAGCCTGTATCAGTGTTGCTATCCGGTAGCTAGCACAGTGCTAACATTTACGCGCACACACGCACACTTTCGGTTCACCAACTAATCGGCTCCTAGTATAGTGCCAGGCTGTGCTGGGGCTGTGGTCCACTTTCACTTTCACCATACGTTTTTTTTTTTTTTTTTTTTTTTTGTTTTTTAACTTCAGCCTCCTCGTCATCGGTTCACACCTGTTGTGTTGTCACCAGTCAAACCGGTCACCTGACATTTAAATGGAGCTCACAGTCAAGAAAGCTGGAAATTTCTAGACCGTTTATGATCAGAGGAAAAACACCCCGGAATCCCCTACTGTACTTGGAAATTATTTTTATACGGAAAGTAAAACCGGCTCCCCAAAACAAATGGCTCTTATTGTTGTCACTTCCTGATTTTTATTTTTATTTTTAAATTTCCCCTCAGTTTACATCAGGGCACTTTTTTTTTTAAAATTAGCAGCCTATGGAGAAGTGAAGAAACTAGTACCTAGCTTTTCTTCAAAATGTACTTCTGTAGCTCGCACTGCTGCATCACAGTGCTGCTTTTGTTTCGCTAGCAGTCCACAACCTAAAGGTATTAATTTTGCTGTCACACGAGTCAAAGACAAGATGCTCACAATGCTGTTTTTGGTTACTAGATGTTTGTCCTTTTTGCTTGATGTAAAGTGGACATACAAAAGCTCCATATTTTTATTCTTGGCCTGCAGTAGAGTAGCTTTACGGGATTCCATTTAAAATGATTCTTATTTATAATACTGGCCCTTGGAATAAACTGAGGGACTGCCCCGTCTTGAACAAGCTGCTTTAGCTCCCCTGCCTTTAAGCTAACTCTATTCTCATTGGTGGATCATGCAAACAAAGAGTTCAGTGTTTGAGTTAACCATATTATGGTTATCTCATTGCTATGACATAATACGGGGCCAAGAGCAAAAAAAAACCCCTGAAACAGAGTGTTTAGAGGGAGAGTGTTAAACATGAGGTCCAGGGACCAGAATTGGCCAACAAAAACTCCAATCTGGCCTACTGGACAGCTTTGGGTAAAATGAAGGACGGCATAAACTTTGGCCTTTCAGCTGTAACTTGGACAGGTTTTCCTGTTGATAAATACCTCCCACATGACCATTCATACTACACTAAAGTAATTAAGTAATAAGAAGTTAGTAGTAGAGCTGGGCGATAGAACGATAACGATATGTATCGCGATATAACTTTTACTCGATAGAGAAATTAAGCTATCGCGATAGACCTCGCCGCTCTTGTCCTCTTAAAATAAAAAAAATAATAAAAAATAAAAAAGGTCAGCCAATCCAAACTAAGTAGCGCAGAGCCGAACCAATCACAGCCGCAGCGTCACGTCGCGTGACTTGTTACGTACAGCACAAGTGCCAAGCCGCACGTGTGTTTGTTTGGGAAGCAGCCAGCGGGTAATGGAGGCAGCGCGTAATGGAGGAAATGAGTGTGCCGACTAGAAAAATCAACCGAGCGTGACCGAAGAGAAAACAGATGATGGTTCCAATGCCGGAGAGATTGTCGAACGGAAGAGCCATAGAAGTTCTGTAGTGTGAAGGTATTTCGGCTATTTCAAGTCTGACAAAAAACAGAGTAGCGTGCACTGTAAATTGTGCCGAAAGCAAGTCTGGAAATACAATAAACTGGTGCATGCGTCACACTGTGCGCCACGTTATTGTTTCGGTGAAATGAATTTCTACAATACTGTTACTGTTAATTCTACTCTCTGCAGTGTTTAAATGCTTACATATACACACAGTTACTGTCCGTCCACACATACGACTCTGTTCTGCTTCTATGCCCCAGCTTTGTTTACTTTTTCCCACCGAGGCTTCTAGACTTCTGATTGGCCAACATTTCTGCACGGTTAGGAATCTAGCTCCACCTGCTGCTTTGGCATGTTCCTAGCAGCGTTTTCCTTCATTTCTGCCTTTATGTGTGGACGGGATTATTTTTTAAAACGAAAACGGAAAATCTCCGTTTTCAAAAATATCCGTGTACGTGTGGACGTAGCCTCAGTGTCTGACTGGAAGCGCTAATTCGTCATTCGGCTTTTGTCAGACTAAAGTAACTGTTAAAACTGTTTGAAAAGCTCAGCTATACAACAAGGAGAGATCGAGAATTTCCTTTTAGTTCTCAGTTTATTTGATATTGACAAAAGTTAGTCAGTTTTGTCTGTTCTTCTGTAAAACAAACTAAGATTTATTTTTAGAATTAATATTTTGTTTCTAAGTGGAATTGACAATTTAGTCTGTTTTGTTTGTTCTATTTTGAAACTTAAACGCTTTAGTGGCTGCCTTTTGTGTAGTTTGCAATATTTGCCTTTATTTATCTGAAAAAGTCTCATGTTCCTTAAGTACATCTACCCTGTTGAACTTATTATGGGAAATAAATATTTAAATAAAAACAAGCTGCTGATTATTTCACATTTTACTTGTGAGCAACGGCACATTTAAATCTTACAAATATAATTATTTGGCTTATATCGTGATAGATATCGTTATCGCCTGAAATGAAAAAAACATATCGTGATATGAAAAAATCTCATATCGCCCAGCTCTAGTTAGTAGTATGTGAGTAAGGTTAACAGTGAAATAATCTACTGTTTTTGTTTTGTTTTTTATTGGTTTTTTTAAAACAAACAAATAAACAAAACAATGGTTCCACAGTTAAAATAAATAAATAAAATGGGACATTCTCTGTGACGAGAAGCCTACTTAGAATTAAAGTGGGCTGCGTTTGGCCCATCATGTGAAATGAGTTTGGCCTTTCCGAATCAGAGGAATGTGAAGCCTAAGCTTCTGGCTCATAGGGATTATCTATGTAAAACTTTGCTCATGTTTAATCCACATCTTTAACGGTAAATATTGACAGAAAATAAGGGAGAGCGTTACTTAAATTTGTTTTGTCAAAATTATTATCAGGTTGTCTCTTCTTGAGTAGCTTGTAGACATATTTGTGATTCTTGCATGGAGGTTTTTTTGTTGTTTGGTCAGTTTAGTTTTGATTTGGTCTTTAGTTTGGAAATGGGTTTTGGCTTGATTTTGAGTAATTCCAACTGTAATGATCAATTGTGAAATAGGGCTGCAAAACTGGACTATTTTCATCACTGGCTGAGCTGCAGATTAGTATAAATTTTGTTGCGTTGTGGAACATGGCAACATAAAAATTTCATAATTTTGAAATTCCAATCCTTTAAATTATCTTGTTCATTTGACAAACAGTCAGTAATCCAGAAGATAATTTGTTTTCAACACCCAATAATCTTCTCAGTTTTGAGAAGAAAACAATTGTGTCAAAAGGACTGACTCGTTTTTGTTTGACCACCTTATTGATTAATGAATGCATTTCTGCTTGGTTGCTATCATTGCTTGTTCCAAATATGAAGGACAAGAATTAATCAGACTTATGTGTTCAACAGTATACTGCAGTATACTGCAGTGCTTCCTTAAATGTGTCCATAGCGCAGAGGACTCAAAGTAACAAATGATGGCCTTGAATGATACATACTTCTGTTTCCCCATTTCACAACACAGTTCCTGATTTCATCCTTTATTGAGATCTTGTTACATAATCTGTTTTTGTTAACCAGAAAAATTCAAACCATACCACCCCTTTAACTAATATCAACTACATACTATATAGTTCTTTGACTGTTTTTAACTGAGTAGTGTCTCAAAACGGCATTCGACATGCATAATCATGCACATTTCTGACAATAGGTGTGGTTTGTACCTGGAATTAATTGTGACATCACCTCCTTATCTTTAATATCAAAATAAACACTACCGTTTGTGGAATTTCAGTTTTGATTTCCGGATCAGTCATGTCAAACGTCTCTCACCGTCAGCACTACATTACCTGAGCTCAGATGCTACCTTCAGGGTAGGGCTGGGCGATATATCGAGTTTTAAAAAAAATATCGATATACTCCTTCACTGAATACAACTCCCCCTCCCCCATAGCTTCACCTACAGGCAGCGACCAGATGGACACGGCAAATCTCCGTTAGCGAGTTGTGGGGCTGGACGGCGTCAACGAGCTAACCACGCTAACGACATGCAGCCCACAGGGGCTGCACGGCCTAAAATCCTTTCATTTTCTCAAAAGTTGACAGCGCGCCTTATGTATGAATTTTGGTTGTGCTTACTGACCGCGAACCGATTTTAGGTGGTACACGGCGCTCAGCAATCTGTCAAAAAATGTTTTACGACTTTGGTAAGCTATGGAACTGCAGCGCTTGATGGATTGTCGGAGCATTACGGCTACCGTAGTCTGGAGCCTCGCGGAGTGATACGTACTGTGCTTCGACGTAATATTACCATATTGTGTGTGTATAAGGACCATAAATGGCACCTGTTAAGAGACATGGTTACGAAGCGGATTTCAAACTCAAGGCTGTCAGTCACGCTGTAGAAGTTGGGAACAGAGCAGCTGTGAAATCTGTCTTTGTTATTATGCTCAGCGTCTGTTAGTTTACATTTTGACTGCACAATTATGAGCTTTTTGTTATGCACAAAAACAACATTGTTTTCTTTTATTTATGGAGCATGATTATTTAATAAATGCTGATAATTTATTTTTGAGTAATTTCTTCATGCAAATCTATGCTGTATGTAAATAAAAATGCCTGTGTGAAATCTGGGACACAGTGTGACTAAGAACTCTCTTTTTGTTCTTAACTTATGGCTTTAAAAAAATATATCGCCACCCAGCTAAAAAATATCGAGATATGAATTTTGGGTCATATCGCCCAGCCCTACTTCAGGGTAATATTTGTTGTCACAAGCATTTCCCGTACACTGGTGTCAGTGTGAGTGAGAAGGTATTTCATCACAAATGTAGTCGGTGTTTAGATTTACAGCCTGCTTGCTTTCAGTTTCACAACCGGGATGGTACATGCTAACATTGCTGCTCTCAGATTAACTGTAACTGACATTTATATTTAACCCTCAATCTGCTTTGAACTACTTCTGTCATATCGTGGCTCAAATATAAGTTTATTTAATATATAGCTTTATTTTTTTTAAATTAATAGCTTTATTTAATAGTTTTTCTTCTAAATGTGTCTGTTTTGTTTTTTGTTTGCTTGTTTTGTTTTGGGTTTTTTTGTTTGTTTCTTTTTTTTTTTTTTTTTAAAAGCTTCAACCAATTCAAATCAGATTTCAGTTTTTGTTTAATTAAATCTCATGGGGCTATTTATGCTGAGTCAATAGATGACTCACATTACCTGAAGAGCAATATTGGACCCTTTTCCTCTCCTGAAAATGGTTGCCTGCATGTGATTTCTGTATTTATTACTGATTAGCAACAAAAGCAGTCTCTTCTGATCATGAGTCACGAGTTTGTTGTAGGTGGGTGAATTGTTAAGAGTGTTTGCCCTGTAGTATGGCTTCTTTCACTTTGAGCAGAGTGGGAGGGAGAAAGAGTAAGCAATAGAGACAGAGCGTGAGAGGGAGGGAGGCATGCCATGCACTAGACTACAACCAGTTTGTATTTGGGAGACGGAGACTGCTGCTACTCTGCAAAACTCTTGAGCTTTAATCAACCCCAAAAGCTAGACAGAAGCTTAAAGCAAAAGTTTGATTCGATACTTTGAACAGGTAAGAGAAGTCTGCTTTGAGACAATTTTGAGAGTTGAGTAGTTTTTTGGTGTTTGGTTTTTGTTCTTTGAGCTTTGAGCTGTGTGCAAAAGGGGGTGTGTCGGGTTAAAAAAAAAAAGCAGTGTAGGGAAGTGAGATGAAGGCACTGCACAGTGAGAATCTAGTTCAAAGCTGGGTCCTTGCATGCAATCAATGTGTTGTTAAAGTCTGATTGTTTACCCAAGGAAGTGAAGGCTCTATGTTTTGTCTCACTGCCTATGTGCCACTCTTTTCATAGTAAACTTCCACTGAACATAGTCGCTCCCTCCTGACTTGGCTCGTATATACACAGGAAGTAAGAGTGCAGTATCAGTGTCACTTTTCATGCAGTCATTAAGTGTTTGTTTTCAGGGTAGTGCTTTTTTTATTGTGTACAGCTGCTGGATCATTGCCTGTCGCTGTTCCAATATGGCACACTGTCCAATCCAGGAGCAGCAGATTCAGCCCGCTTATGTTTCTGCAGTGTTGAGATGTAAATGAGTTGTAGGTCACCCGTGTTTCTGTGACAAATGCACATCAATACACAGTCACTGTAGAACATACAAACCTACAAAGTGCAGATTTGTGCTTACAGACGGTGTTTACAGTGTCCTGTCTGTGAGGTGGTTTAGAAGCTATTAGAGGATACGGACATTCACCTCAGCACCTTTTTTTGTTTTTAATGATTTTGGTGGAAAGAAAAGTCGCAGAGTTTGTTCACATCTTCTGTCTAGCTCCCGTGTTGTTATCTGTTCTGCTGCTGATAATCTGCAGAGGAATGTTGAGTTTGCATTTCCTGTAAATCAGAGTTTCTCCCCTCTGGCCACGTCAGATCTGCACCAAAGTCTCTTTCACGTTGTCAGATCGCACACATGTGCCTGCGTGCTTGTGTGCCGTGTTGTTACACTGACTTGACCACAACTGGAGAGGGAACTTCTTGGCCCAGGCAACCAGTTAAACTTGCATACCTGACATTTTGTGAAGAACTCTTGGGCCACGAGGTTTTGTGTTGAGTCATTTCTGTAAAATAAAAGTATATCCATACTCAACTTCCTCAACAGGTTTATTGTTTTAGTGCCAGCTCCTTATTCTGTACTTTGGTCCAAGACTGTTTGAAATCCAGCCCTTCACACCATGGCACACATTCCCTAACCCATCAGGGCGACTGTGGCTCGGGGGGTTGGGAAGCGCATCTGTAACCGGAAGGTCGCCAGTTCGTTCCCTGGGCTCTCTGTCCTGGTCATTGTGTCCTTAGGCAAGACACCCTACCGCCCTACCCCACCTACTGGTGTTGGCCAGAGGGGCCGATGGCACGATATGGCAGCCTTGCCCCAGGGCAGCTGTGGCTACAACTGTAGCTTGCCTCCACCAGTGTATGAATGTGAGAGTGAATGAATAGTGGAATTGTAAAGCGCTTTGGGTGCCTTGAAAAACGCTATATAAATGCAATCCATTATTATTATAACCACCCACACACAAGTCTGAAGGTTGTTGTTGTTTTTTTTTTATGTTGGCAGGAGGCATTGCTGTCCCGACAGAGCCCAGTAGGCAAGAGGAGAGGGAGGGATCTGAATAGGAACACCCAGACTCACTGTCTACAGCACTGGCTGACAGCATGGTGAGCCAATCACACTCCTGACTCCTCACTATTGTATATGTTTATATGTACTCTGCTGTAGATGCCTGACTGCTTTTAAAACAGGTGCCAAACTCCCTACATGATTTTCTTCATGGTAAACTGGCAAGCTGGGACTTTACACTCACACAGGAAATGGCAGAATGCGGTTGCAAGCCGAAAACAAAGCACAGACTGTTGCAACACATATAACAATACACAACGCTAAAGCAGTTTTGTAAATGCCAGTTTCTTAAAAAAAAAAAGTCTTGACATTTCCCTTTATACTGTATCAGTTTGCATTTCTGACCACTTTCAATCAGAAATACAAAATTGTTAGGATTTACTTGCAAACTAAAATATAGCAATGAAGCAGTAAAACTGAAATGATTTTGCTGCAAACAACAGATTTCTAAGCTCAGCATGTTTTACGTGCAGGAAGCCAGTGCATTAGTGACTCCAGCTGGTTCTTAAAGGTGCCCGTGGAGAGATATGGCGTCAAATCCCTTCCCAGTCTTAAACAGGGACTTGTGGAACACTATTTAGAGTAGGTAGGTGAAAGTAGATCGTCCTCTTACAGAGTCTCCTCGCCCAGACACTAGTTTTCTCATCAGGGATCCAGCTTCATTGGCCTGTTGTTTAGTCCTACGTGTTTCTGCTTTCATGAAAGTGCTATGTAGCACCTAACAGATGTTACAAGTCTTTGATGTAGCTTGTTGCCACGTGGCCCTCGTACAACTGTGTTTTGGAGTACACTAAAACCTGTTGGCGTCCTATTTACATGAAGGAGCTCAGCGCATTACATGTGGCATTTCAGAATATGAGAAGCACAAGTCCTGAACAAGGCAATGAGCATTTAGTTCTCTAAGAGCTGAATGCTCACTCTCAATGTAGATTAAAATGCTCTTAGTGTAGCCAAGTGGTGAAGGTGTCTACTTCAGTAAATGCTGATTATCTTCTGTGTGCCCTCTAGTGGATACTATTGGCTACTCATTTCTGTGGTTTAACTGAGACTAAATGGTTTCTTTGTGTTATGTAAGGTCACAACGGTAATTGGTATAAAAAAGATGGAGGTGGAATTGTGCTGCTTCAAGTTTCTACATGCATTTTTGTTTTGAATTTTTTTTTGCTGATTCTCACATTTTGCGGTTCTTTGTCTAATCGCACTGCAGATGTTGGCCTGAGGGTTTTAATTCTATTGGAGTACAGAAAATTTAACACAGATCTGAGACTATTTGTGGATAACAGGTCTACATGTATTTGAAATGAGCCATGCGACTGTGTATTTTAGTCCTAATTTAACCTGATTAGTGAGTACAGCATATTATTTTCAGATGTTAAGACATGCAGAGCTTTTCAATTTAAGGAGATCCATAACTTTTAGGAGTTTAAGTATCCAGTATACAAAATGCATTTGTAATTTTCTTTTTTTTTCTTAATTTTAATTAATTGCTCCATCATAGAGAGTAATTTAGGACACCCTTAGTCACCTGATGGGCCGTCTGCTTGTACCTTGTCGGGCAGTGAATGGGCTTCAGAGTAAATGGTGCTTTAAAAGAGCGGAAGCAGCAACCAAATGAGTGACAAATTCCTCTTGAAACTAATGGGAACCACTTTTATGGGACAGACATAGGAAGTGTAACAGGAGGATACATATCCCAAGGTTCTGGTCAAATGGGTCCACAGAATGTCACTGTGGCTGGATGCCCAACTCCCAGCCTTTTTATGGGAGCCCTGGGCTTAATTGATGGCATAGCTGATGAACAAACAATGTGCCCACAGGAGCATAAAATGAGGATGCAGAGCTTCGCTGTCTAGGGTTGAAGAGTGTTTATGCATTTATAGGAAAGCTAACCTCTTCTTGGTTTGGGTGTGGTCAGAGGTATGCGCTGCATGAGTAATCAAAGGCTCAAACTTATCAGGTGGCATGATCACACCCTAGAATGTTTCAGATCAGCCTAAGCAGTATTTGAAGTACAACTGTGATTTAGAGATGTGTACATGATGGTAGTGTTCGATCAAATATGAAATTGTAATCGTTACTGTGCATGTTACATTAATAGGACCTTTTTAAGTTGCCCAGTGGCCACAGTTAGGATGACAGATGGGAGTATCATTACCTTTTTGAGCTAAGGGTTATATTCTCAGGTGGGATTGGGTTGTTCCTCAGGTAATATGATCGTTTTTAATCCTCTATGTGAAGCAGTGCTTAATTGCTTCCCAGCCTTGAGCTTGCTTTTTTTCCATCCACTGAAACAAAATGGGAAATATTGAGCTCATGTTGTTGTCCACTCATGCTATTGCATTGTTAGCAAGATAATGGGAGCACGGAAACGGGTATAGCAGGATTGTTTTTACTCTGCCTACACTGCGTGCATCGTAGTGCTACTATATAAGGTTTGTGCACAATTGGAAGGCAAAGTTAATGTGGCAGCACTATGGAAAGCCACATGATGCTCTCACTTAGGGTTGTAGTTAAAGCGAGGGCTGTTAATGATTTGAGTGCAGCCCTACGTAAAGGCACCTTTGCCTCAAACCTAATCTTGGTTGGGTTAAATCATTCTGGCTGGCTGTCTCCGGTTCCTCATTCCTACTTTTCATTCCATTCAGATAATTGTTAACTTTATTTTTTGTTCAAAGCTTTGCGTGTGTGTGTGTGTCCGCAACACTTCCCGTCAGAGCCTGCTTAGCTCAATCTTTTTTAAGATGTTGCCTGGCAGCCAGTCAGACGTTACTCTAGTGACAAATGTCAGTGAAATGTATGGCCTACATTTATATGCCTGATGAATTATTTTAATGTTTGTAATGGATCATATTAAGCTAAATACTTGTCCAGACTGAAGTCACACTTCCAAACACTAACTGTACACCAAACCCCCATACCTTCTTGTTACTGCTTCACTACTTAAAAATTACTTGTTACTTAAATTTCAAGTACTTTGGTTACATCTATGAAAGGCATCCAAACACATACATGTATTTACAGAAATACTCAATTTCTGAAAATTTAGCTTCATTTGGCCCTCCTTCCCAATGCTTCGTGTCTTTTTCATATCCTGCTTCTATACCTGTGTGTCAACATGTAGGCTGACACCCTGCATTGGTTACTGGCTGACCTCCTTTCCTAAAATACAACCTGAAACAGAGGAGCCCAAATCTTGTGCTCACTTCTACGGCTGGTTCAGCCAGTACTGGACAAGCAGAGGGAGAGAATTTATAGCTCAGTATTTGGACTCTGGACCAGTTAATGATACATTTGTCAGTAGTGATCCTAAATACATTTATTTTTTTAATGGCCATAAATGAACTAAAAAGAGCTTCACAACCTGCTCAGTGAACTGATGATTCAAAACTCTTGGTTGTATATGCTTTTTTTTTTTTCATTTAGATATTGCCAGTCAAAAAATAACCAGGTTTTAAATAAATACATTTTCAAAGATGTACATGCTACAGTTCTAATATAAGATTTAATGATGAGTCAGAGTAGCTGGAGATCTTTAAAGTTCAGCTAAGCTCATAAAGGAAAAGCCCCCTACACTCTCTCAGGGGTAATGAGGTATCAAACTTATTTGGGACTTGAGTAGGGATGGGTATCGAAACCGGGTTCTTGTTGAGAACCGGTTCCCGCTGTTTCAATTCTTTGGAATTGTTTGCCATTTTTGCAAACGATTCCCCTATCGACTCCAGTCGCCCGAATGACGTCACCACGTTACGGAGCGTCATTTACCTGGCAAGAAAGATGGTACCTAAGCGGCTTGTAGGCAGGGACATTACTGGATATTCTTGTGTAATTGCTACAGAATAATTTATGTTATACTTTGTTATTGCTACAGAAGAATATTTATTTTATTATTTTACATTTACATTTTTTTTTTTTCCCGGGGAACCTGTGACACCCCATTGAAGAGCCGTAGCCTGTGGATCTCACTGTTGGGTTTGTAAGGCCATGTTACTCCTAAATTTCTATCTTGTTCAAGTGTCAAGTGTTCTCCTTTTTTAAAAAAAAAAAGAAAAAAGAATCGATAAGAGAATCGATAAAGAATCGAATTGTTAAACAGAATCGAAAACTGAATCGGAATCGTGAAAATCTTATCAATACCCATCCCTAGACTTGAGAAGTCTTAATTATTGGGATTTTGCCAAAGGAAAGAAATCGCTTTAGACTGAGTTGCTAAGCAGACATCAGAAAACTTGGTGTAGCTCCTAGAGTGTACCACCTTCTTCTCCAAAGCCATGAATGTGTGATAAAGCTACAGTGAGAGGTGCACCTGTTTGGGCTTAGCTGTAATGTTGTATTTCACTTCTTCATTCCACTGGTGGAAAATAAATGTAATGGGCCACAGTTTCAAACCATGACATGCAAATAGTTCTCGGTAAGGTTTTGTTTAATTTATGGAGGTGGATCTTATAGCAGCAGATGCATGCTCCCATTAACGTGATGAAATGGAAACCATTCTGCACACAAGTAGATTGCATCCCTTCTTCTCTGCTTCCTTTCTCATGGTCTCTACAGACTGTATACATTACATTAGATAAATCTTATAGACCTATATAGAACAGAATAACCTAGAATAATCTACTGCATTGATCGATTTAATATGTAACCTTGGGCAGCTTGTCTATTGTTGCATAAACAGTGTCGTGGACATTGAGATCTTCTTCCTATAAAAGACTTGCAGAAGAAGCCAAACTGTTTGATGTGCAGGGGGAAATATGATTGAAATCCAAGTGGGAATGTCTTGTTTCTACATTGTCAAAGTCTGTGAAATCACCTTAGGCATTAATTCCAATATCATGTTGGACCTCTTCCCCTTGGCTCTTGACGGAAGCGGTCGCACTTTCTCCTTCTCCCTTATCTTTCCTGCTTGGCTTCTCATGTCTTTTGTATAGTCTCACTTATTCTCTAACCCTAAGAGAGTCTCCCAGACTTGTTCTCTAGAAACATAAAGAAGAATTATGGATTTGATCAACTGGTCCCTTAACGGAATTGACACCCTCCTGGGCTTGGGAGAGCCCGATTGTCCTACGGAGACATTTGCTGCCAGATACTCGATGGTCGGTTGCGTCGTGCGTCTGGCAACACTCTCGATGGAGGACTTTGAACGACATCTACCAATTCTGAACTACGGTAACAGAGTTCTGGCTGATTGGAGCTGGCTCAGACCTGGCTTATCAAAGAATAAGAAGTGGCTACAGCTGTTCAAAATCCCACAAGGCTGCCCGACATGATAGACGATGGGCAGGGCTGTGAGTGCTCAGACTGTTGTTTTTTTTTTGTTTTTTTTTTAACGCAATATGGATAACATCTTGAAGAAGAACAACGGGAATTGAGAGACCTGGTGACCAGTGACGGACATTAGACCAAATTGGAAGCAGTTTGTTCGCACTAACCAAAACAACTACCATCTTCATCTCATGTCACCCCCCTGGATGCTCAAGGCAAAAGCTGATGGGAATAAAAATTCTCCCTAGATAATAAGACTGTTTGTTATGACTCTCTCCCTCCTCATTCAAGGTCACCCGCGTCTACCGAAGATTGTTGACTTTTGCTTAACCGGGTGAAGGGACACTTTCTCTCGGTTGAACACGGAACACGCACATATACGCATGTACACTGACACAGACCTACACTCACTCCCTGTTGGAACGCAGTCTGGGGGGAGTTCTTCTTTTCTCCTCGACTTTCCTCATGTTGTGCATTTTCCATTGTTGTTAGGTTCCAGGCCGCTGCTCGTGCGGCTGACCGGCCAGTTACCTAGCCTGACCTGTCTCCCCAATGTGATGTTTGTGTATTGTATGCACGATCGGGAAGGTCAGTCTCTTAATTGCCCCTTGGGGATAAATAAAGTCTTCTGAATCCTGAATGAATCCTGAATGTTCATCAGCTTAAGTCCATGTCAGTCATTATATTCCTGAAATATGTATTCATGCCTCATAAACAGCTGAGTTCTGTCTGCTGGAAGGAGACGCAAGCATCCTTAGGAGAAGCTTCTCCTCAGTGTTCACATTTGGATAAAAGGATTCCAAATGGTAACGCTTAGAACAATTCAAAACTTAGCAGGTGTCAGCATGGCAGTTGTAAGCCCTACTTCTGCCTCTGAGGTTCAAGTTCTCGCCACTAACCGTTGCAGACAGCATACTTTACTCTCTGCTTTCAAAAGCCTAGAACTATGTTGTTCTCTTGGTAGAGAGATAATCAAAATCTAACATTAAGTGGTGCTTAAGCACGAGAAATGTTGACCATGCAATGACCCAGAGCCAAGGACATTAACACCAATTACTGGGCTTCACATGTATTTGCTGCAGATGCATTTCAGGCTGCATTCTCTCACTGATATTAGGACGCAATCCACTGTTATCAAAATTATGTTCTCAAGGCAGAAAGTAAACAAATTTAAAGTACATATTCTATATATGTACACACAGTGTATACAGGATTGCATCTATAGTTTTATGAAGCTGCCTGTGAAAATGGCCTTCTGTGTTTATAAATGGGTTAGAACTGCATGGGTGCAAATGTAACAATATTAGGGATACCTCCCTGTTAAAATACAGACTTCCTGATCATATTGTAGCTACTAGCACACTGCATTACAACCGGCTTCCTAGTTTCAGTTATATCCATCCAATATCCAGGCATATGTAAATGTGTGGACCCCATGATCCACGGTTTCAGCATTGATTTAACTTCCTTTGTAAAGCCAGTGAATAAGACTTATGTCTCTGCACCAGCTGTACACTGTCAGCTGAAGCAGTTCACTTAATACACTTGTGTTGATGGTTTCTTTACACAAATTGCACTTAAGGGCAATAAACATTTACCCGCATGTGGAAATTCATCCTGTTAAAATGAGGCAACACCTTTTGCTGGTGAAATTAATCCTATTTAATAGTGCTGTGTTTAGCTTATGCTGCATGTACTGCGTTACGTAATGTGGGGTCATACAGCTGTAGGTGAGTGGCTGTCACGACTCTTAACAGGAAGGAGGTTGGGGTAAGAGGGAGGAAGAGCTATGTCTCGCCTAGAAGTATATGTGCAATCAGTGTCCTTCCTTGATATGATACAGTGACGTGCAGGATTTATAGTATCTAAAATTGTTTCAGGATAATGTGACAATGACACTCGGAAGTGGGGAAGAATGTCTGTAAAATGCTGTGTCACCAGCAATCTCTGCATCCACCGTCTCTTCTTGTTGCCCTCCCTCCCTCTGTTCTCTGCCACGTATTTGCCTTCTGCGCTACATCAGTAGCTGCTAGTGTGACCGTTTTGTGGTGGGATACTGTCCCAACAGTGGGATGCGTTCTGTCTCTCTGTTGGCTTCAGGTTGTGCATTCCTTTTTTGGGGGCATTTTTTGCGCATACAGCTATCAGTAAACTGTGTGTGTTTGAGCCACAGCGTACTGCAGTCAGTGGCAATCGGAGCATCTTCTGGTGGTCAGCGATGCACTCGAGGCTTTACCACCTTGTTGCTGAGGGAGAAGCATATTTCTGAAGGGATGTCGGTGAAGGGTGAACAAGGAGGAGGTGGGGGGAGGAGGAAGAGATGAGAAGGAGATGGGGAGAAATGCAAGCATGCGAATGTGAGAGAGGGAGGGAGGGAGGTAGATGCGCATGCAGAGGGTGGAGCTTAGCATCAGGCAGTTCCCTCCGTCTTCCTTTCTCTCCTGTTTTCTCTTCTCACAGTTTCCCCTCATCCACATCGCTGGGCACATCTGCAGTCATTTCCACTCTTCTGCTTTTGTCTCACTTGTAACTCAGCTGATCCACTGGACTGCTGCGCCTCTCTGTACAGTTTTTCCAATTTTTTTTATGGACTATCATCCTTTTTGCCAGCAGTGCAACAGGGGCTGTCTTCAGACACGAGCGTGCACCCCTTTCTGGGAGTGGTGGGGGGGTGGGGTGGGGTGGGATCCTGACTTAGAGCCAGGGCTGCTGTGTTGTCCCACAAAACCTCGAGATAAGGGGCAAACCTGCAAAAGCTGCGGGGGGGTGGGAAGCGGGGTGGCAGGCAGACGGGGTCGAAGCAAACGAAGGGTGGAGAGGCTCAGGAGAAGAATGGTTATGCCGGCTCCTCGTGCTCTGGTCGTGCTGCTCCTCCGTAGGCTGCGTGTCATTCAGGCACAGTCCTGCCTTTCCTCGACATGAGCCTCGCAGTAAGGGTGTCCTGCTCCATGCTCAACTGCTTTGTAAGTGTTTCATTTGTTTCCGATGGGTGTGTTTTAGGGCCCTCCTCTCTCTATCTCATCCGCCTGTGTGTTTCTGCCTCCTTTCCAGGTAGTGGAGGGTGGGGGTGCTGCTCGACACACGAGCGCTGCAGTTATTAAGTAACAGCAGTAACTTGATATAAATAATTGAATTATCTCAGAATGTTCTAGAGTACGAGGCGATGAAAAGGTGCTTCTGTTGCTGTCATCATTCACCTCTGTCGGATGGACAGCTTTGAGCTACTGGTATGTTGACTGACGGGGAGGAGAGGGGGGTGGGGAGCTGCCGGGACTAGGATGGGTAAGATGTTTTCATGCATTCACTGTTGCAGTCCCGGAGCACCAAAGTGTTCACTGCAGTGAAGGTCCTGCTTCTGAGTTAGGATGTACATGGGCTATGAGGAAGAGGCATGTAGAACAGGTGTTTGTTTTTGTTTATGCCTTGAGATGGTAAAGAAAAGGTTGACAACCAAGGATGTTGACCTCTGACCCCCTCAAGGTTAGCAGGTAATGAGCACAGGCAGTACAATGTGGCCATTAACTACTAACCTTCAGGAGGTCAGCTTTTCAACTACGCATTAAATCAAATCACACTTTCCTGCCAAGAGTCCCATGTTAGTAGCCACCTAAAGTTCATTTTTTGAGGCTGATATAAACAATGTCTGGTAAGATACCTAGTAAATTAAAAAAAAAAAACAACATCTTCATACACAAATGCCAGTAATTTGAGATATACATTGTTTAAAAAATGACACTTACCTTTGAAGCCAGCAGACTTTCCATAGCCAGACTTTCTTTGTGTTAGCTATTTTGTCACTAGTATGAGGACAGTAGTTATCAACTTTCTTTGTTAACTCAGACTTTCTGTTTCATGCTCACATAAAAGGGGGTGTTTGGATTTTACTTTCTTCCCATACAAAATTGGCAGATCAAGAGCCAGCTGCTTTGGCCAGAGACATTATCAGAGGAACAGGTGATGAAACTTTTTTAAAGGATATTTAAAAGAAAACAGCAAAGGAAATACAGGTGGTGAAAATAATCATTAATCTTGTGAATTCATAGGTGAACGTGTTTATTTTCACCACTCGGTGAAACTTAATTACTCGCAAATTATAAAGCTAGCATTCTTTCAGCTATCACGCTTTGAGTATGTGGTCGATAAAAGAATCAGTGAAATTTTAGCCCTTCCACGTTTTATAATATAATATAAAAAAATGTTACTTAGCACCAAGAAAGCATCAGTAGTTTTGCAGGTATATAACACATCTAGAGGGAAAGATGTATTTCAAAAACTTTCATGGAAATGACAAGTTGAACAAAATATTTTTCTTCAAAAACTACAAATGTGAACCTTTTGAAAGTTTTGGGAACTATGAAATATGAAAATGAGACATTTCTAGCCTCTGGGACACATGCCAAGTCTGTACTAGTATTTCATAGTGATCCATAGTGTTTCAGATGGTTCAGCCACAGTAGAGGACTGGCATGCTGAGATCCTTTCAGGATTATCACATATATTTCACCTAGAGATTTATCAAGCTATTCCTCTGTTTCTTTATACAATACAGATTCCAAAAAAGATTTTAATAATACTGGCGAAAATTATATTGTCACAGTTTTTCTTAAAGAAAGCTTTGTTTGAAAAGCTGTCAGGTAGGATGAGTGCAGCTGCTCCTTCTCCCTCTCCTTTCTCTGTGAACAGATGTAGCCAGGCGTTCCGCAATTTATGATCTCTCTCCAATATGTCTGTGACGCAGCTGAGTCGGCACTTCTCCTGCGTCAGTGTCTGTATAATTTAGTATCCCCATCCTTTGTTGCTTAAGTGGATCAGAGCAGTCTTCTCCTGTGGAAGGAGGCTCCATCATTTTCATCATGGCCACCATTGTTGTGATCCCACAGTTGCGGGGGCATCTTCAGTTACTATTCTAATGTGCAATGTTGTCTGCAGTAAATGGAACTATAAACATATATAATTGAATTGGATAAGATTTTTCCATGACTCAGATTCTATTATTCCCACTAGTTAAATAAATCAGCAGTGTAAGTATAGCCAAAAGCTTATTGGGGGATGTGCCTTTAGGCTGTATCAGGCTGAATGCTAACTCTCTGCCTAATGCCAAGGTGGAAATAAACGGTAAACAGACTTTGTGTTATGACCCCCGAGGAAGACAACACAACAGAGATGAGGGACTGGGGAAAAAAAGCAAAGTGTGTAGCAAGTTATTGAAAGGAAAGGTACTTAATTTGTATTTGTTGTCTCAGTATAGCCATACCAAACCAAAGTCTGTACTAACCTATGTGAACGTTTATGCAAACCTTTTTTGGGATAATGCCAGCCAGTTTATTATATTGCTTCGTGTTTCACCAATATAGACAACCACCTCTGTACCCTAAATAATGAGTTTTGACACTCCAGTATGTATGAATAAAGACGTGGTTTGATGATCATTAGAATATTTTCCAGGCGTTTCCTAGGGTAGCTGCATAGGCGGAAAACAACTCATTTCTGATGCCAGAAATAAAACAGAATGACACCCAGTCATTCTGTTTTAAAGACAGGCCTGAAATATGGCAGAAACCACTCAGTTCAAAACAGACCTTCAAGGGTTACTCCTGGAAGACTTTCAAGGGGTAAAGAGTTAAAGGGAAAACTAACACAAAGGTGTCTCAGTAAGGGCTTTTGCCACCATAACCCTTTTCCTCATTTGGTGTTTTGAAAGTCAAACCATTCAGTGATGCCTCATGTCCTGTGGATATGGGCATTGTCTTCCTGGAAGAGGATAGAAATGTTTAAGGGGCGTCCATACAGATAGTGACAAGAGACTGTGGAATGTCGATCAACTGCACCATCTTCAAGAGGCAACAGGCAAAGTGACAGTTAAATGTGAAAGTTAAATTTTCAACTTGAAGGCAGTCAGTCGACTTGTCTACCAGTTTGAGTGACAGATACCACTGGTTGATAAGTAGGGCAAATACCACAAAGTAAAGTGCAACAAACAAATCACTTAATATGTTAATGGTCCACACAGGAGGACTTTTTATAGATTAGCAGTGACTTGTCCTGTAAGTGTGTCTAAACCAGAACACCAACATGTCCCTCGCAAGACATCAGAGCCATCAGACGCCTAGACTGTCAGGGCCATCGGTTCATGCTTTTGCTTTAACTCGCTGTTCGCTTGATCGATTTGTTCTTACTTTGCTACAAAGTGTTACTCCAACTTTGTGCATTTTGGATGAATTCTATTCACGTAAAGAAAACCCTGCCCAGTTTATTTTTTTCAGTACTTGGAGTACTGCCCAGTTATAACACAAAAATGGGATTGATTGTTTAGAACACAGTGATCGATTGAACATTAATGTAGGCGGCAACAGGACAAGGAGAAAGAAATGTATTTAGAGAGATTTGTCATAGTCTGTCATCTTTGATCTGGACTTTTTTACTTAGAATCTGCTCCCTAGCTCTACTCAGAAAAATATCTTTGGCCTGGTTATTTTTAATGTTTATATAAAATGTTTTTCATTCTGCCCTGTCTATGCACCCTCTGCCTGCAGTCATTTTCGTCCTTTTTCCCCTCGCTTTTTTATTTAGAATCATCGTTTAATATATTTATCATGTCCAACACGGCAAATGACCGAACAGTTAAAAGCAGAGATGTAAGTGCGTGTTGTCCACATATTCAGTAGGTCACCTCGGCATCCTGTAGTGCTTCTCTAATCTGAAAAACTCTGGGACAAAGCACCAGTCAGATTAAGTAAATAATCTGGTGAGTAAGGACAGCAAATTGTTAGAAAAAGCTTTTGGGTGAAAGGGCCTCTAAAAAGAGGCTGTCGTATCCATGGAAACCAGACATTTATTCATGAACACTGTGCCAATGTCTCTTTCACTTTGTCTACCTATTCTGTCCTGTTTCCATTTGCATACATGCAGGACCATTTTCACACATGCTTTCCCCAGAGAAGTAAAACTTGGAAAAAGCAACTGTGCATTATTCCCTCCACATGCACGCTGCTAATCTGCCTTGCCACGGCTGTCTCGTTGGCTGCTACAGTAGCTGATATCATAGCTGATACTGTTTTGGTTATTATTGTTATCTTGATGTTTCATGTGCTATCAACTCTGACATTTATATTTGGTAAATGCACGGAGGCGTATGCGCGCATGCCTGTCAGCTCCAGCTTTTTGAGCTGGTTGGACAAAGGTGGGGGAGGGTGCGCAGGCTCGCAGCAGTGACGAAGCAAAAACGTGTCGGGCACAGGACAAGCTGTGCTCCATCTTTGAGAGCTGTTTAGAAGTGAGAGCATCCCTGTTTTCCTTTAATCTTCTGTAAGCTGATTGTCTGCTTGTGGAAACAAAAATCACAATATGGACAAAATAAACTCCCTCCAAAAAAGTGTCCAAATGTAATGACGGTTTTTAAAGCTAGGTCTTTAAGCATCATCTTTGTGCAAAGAATCTATGAAGCTGAAATGTGCATATATCCATGTTTCCATGTAGTTCAATGAGTCTGTTCCTGTGGTATTTTTTTAAAATCTATTGCTGTTAATATAACAGCAATAGATTTTAGCTCATCGGGTAGTGTCTTGTGCTTCTAGGGCAACACAAAGTACATCGTGTACTTGTGGGAATCAGAGAAATGCTGTGTCAGAGCTCTGCAAGAGAAAAGTATAAATGTGGCCAAGAGTCTACCAGGTAATGCTGCCTGGGGTATTTGGAAACCAAACCAGATTAGATGGATTGTTGATGGGAGATGAAAGTGTGTGGCTGTGGTCCAAGTGTGTTTGCTTTTTTTTTTTTTTGTAAGATATTATGATGTAAATTGACACATTTTTACAGGAAAAACTGATTTGGAGGTTGGTTTTGGTTAACTTTAGAGTAATTGATTGTAATTGAATTTCTCAGAGGGACTATAATACTAGTGGCTGAAGTAATTTGATGTGGTGGTCGATCAGCCTGTGATAGGACCCCTCCAGAATGTGTTTCTTCTTAGAGAGGCACCACAAGTTGGTGTTTTTAAACTGAGGATTTTAACATTTGATTTGGTGGAAAACGCCATTCGTGTGATACTATATAATCTTAATTACATGCAGTCAACTGGAGTGAAAACATTTATGCTAACTCTCCAAAAAGTTGATTCTGTTCATCTGGACGTAGCGTTTTGTGGGAGAAACGTTTCGTCACTCATCCAAGTGACTTCTTCAGTCTCAGCTGACTGCAGGTTTCCCCAATCTTATAAACAGTACATTTGCATAATGACTGAAACCAGCCCACTGAAGGAACAATGGGCTGGGAGGTCAGTTCCTTAATCAGCACCTTAAACCTACACATACGGATCAGTATTTAAGGTTTGACTCTCATCATCCACTGGAGCACAAACTGGGTGTCATTAGGACGCTACAACACAGAGCAAACACCATCCCCACTGACACAGCGGCCAGGGAGGCAGAAGAACGGCACATCAAGAAGGCCCTGAGTAAATGTGGTTATCCCAGCTGGACTTTTGTCAAAGCTGGAAAGACGCTTAAAGAAAGCTCCAGCCGATCCAAGAGGGAAGGACAACTGCTGCCCAAGCGAAAACCTGTAGTGATCCCATATGTGTCAGGAGTATCGGAGCAGTTGAGACGCATTTTTTCTAAACACTGGGTCTCTGTGGCTTTTAAACCCCAAAACACGCTGCGCCAAAAACTGGTCCACCCCAAGGATCGGGTCCCCCGACACAAACAGAGTAACATAGTGTACGCTGTTAAGTGCCAGGAGGATTGCCAGAATTTATACATCGGGGAAACCAAACAACCTCTGGCGAAGCGGATGGCACAACACAGAAGAGCTACCTCGTCAGGCCAGGACTCTGCAGTCTATTCACACCTACAGGCCAGTGGACACTCTTTCAAGGATGAGGATGTACACATCTTGGACAGGGAGGAACGCTGGTTTGAGCGCGGAGTCAAGGAGGCCATTTACGTGAAAAGGGAAAGACCATCTCTGAATCGAGGAGGGGGCCTAAGGGTACATCTTTCGCCATCTTACACTGCTGTGATTGCAGCCATTCCCCACCTCTCTGTGAATGGTACTCATGGTCATTGATCAGTGGGTTTTGGTCAGTGGTTGTTGATCAATGGTCATGAGAATTTGCATAATTAAGATTAAGAAACTGACCTCCCAGCCCATTGTTCCTTCAGTGGGCTGGTTTCAGTCATTATGCAAATGTACTGTTTATTAGGGCTGGGCCATATTATACCGTTCACGGTAATACCGGTATAATGTTAGGCAACGATAGGAAAATGAAATATCGCGATAGAATGGGAGTAAAACGCGCATGCGCAGTGCCTTTGTTTTCATACGCACATGGCCGATTGTTGAGTGAAACAGATGAACCAGAATTGGTTTGTAAAAATGGTGCAACTGGTTTGGTGTTTGTCCGTCAGATACACGACAAAGCACATTTTTTTGCAGAACATGCAAGCGGCCGTTGTTATTGTCGTATTTGTCGGACTAAGATGCTCTTAAATCTGGGAGTAATCTGGGTCCTAAACTCCGTCTTTTTCAGGTCAAACAACACTGCAGCATCACTTAGAGTTAAAAACTGTCTAAATTCTTTCATCTTTAATAAAACGATCAGCATTGCTGCTTTACCAGATGTAACTATAAAGTTTAACTTCCAGGCATCCATGAAAACAAAAGTTATTACATTTAACGGAGTTAGAAGTTAGCAGGAAGCTAGCGGAAGTTAGCTCGCTAGTTTCGCTAGTTACCTAAGCATGATATTGCATGTTCTGACTGAGAGATTTCTGAAAAAAATCAAACGTACAGCTCTGCTATCACTTCCAACATAAATGAAGACAGGAAACTAAACAGCAGTGACGTTTGTAGGGTTACTGAAGTTGGGCTAGCTGGTATATAATGATGTGCTACGTGATCGCTAGCGACACAGCTATGTTAGCATAACATAAACAGTGAAGCTGGAGGACGAACACTAACACTTTTCCACTTATAAAAGTTAACGTGAAGGTTCTTCATGGTTAGAGACAAATGCAATCGCATGGCAGGATGCTGTAAACGGACCAAACTTCAGTCAGGAGAACAACTGAGATAATCCATCCACAATACGAGGTTAGTCATTAATATACTGCAACAACATGGGAATAGAGCAGCTGCCAGAGAATTCAACATTAATGAATCAATGGTACAGAAGTGGAGGAAGCAAGAAGAATGAGTCTAATAAAGTTTGATTTATCTGACTGCTTTGTTTCGCTTAATGTGCCTTATAATCCCGTGCACCTTATGGTCCGAAAAATGCGTACTGCACCTCTTTTTAACTTCAGTGGATATTATACATGGTTATGCTCAGGATATGTCAGCCCATTTCTACTGGAAATGCCTTTTGGTTAAACTTTCAGCAAGGAATTTGCATTTGCACTGTTACATTTTTATAAAGCTTTAATGTACATAAAAACCAGCTTCTTGTTTAAGTGAAAATAAATGGAAGGTTGTCTTTTTGCGCTAGTAATGTTGTGGAGTTGTATTTTGTCTCGCATAAATTATATCGTCGGTTATATCGTTATCGCAAATTTTCAAATATATATCGTGATAAATATTTTTGGCCATATCGCCCTGCTCTACTGTTTATAAGATTGGGGAAACCTGCAGTCAGCTGAGACTGAAGAAGTCACTCGGATGAGTGACGAAACGTTTCTCCCACAAAACGCTACGTCCAGATGAACAGAATCAACTATTTGGAGATTTACTTTCCTGGATGATTGAGAATGCATCAAGACATTCATGCTAACATTCAAGTTGTGATACCGATTCAGAGCTACTGAGAACAACAAATGAGTGTCATCATGGTGGCTTTGCTAGAATTTACATGAAAACTAAAAGGAGTTTCAACCCATTTTCTATCAGATTTCTGTTTGTTAACAAACAACAACGCACTCATTAAAGCATATTTATCTGGTCTAAATATAGATGATAATCACTGAACAGGAGTTTTTTCCTCTTCCTCACACACAGCACACTTTACTTGATCGTTGCATTACAAAACCACCACTCTCCCCTCATTTTGAGTGTGCATTTATATGAAGATGGAAACGCAGCATTACCGTGAACGTAAACATTTGGAGGAAACGGAGCCTGCAGTAATAGATAGCACTTACCACTGGAGCAACTCATTAGGGGGTTTAAATGCCTCACATGGACACATTCACCATGACACCCACCTCTGTGCCAATCATCACCACCACTGTTTATTGCAAATTATACTATAATAAAGTAACAGATGACTTTCAGTTGGGATTTATCACTTTTCTCTCCCATTGTCAGACTTCTACCCCCGTGCCTACCTCAAAAGGCCCTTTTTGAGAGAGGGAACGCCCTGGTAGCTGGATATTCTCCCTTCCAAGGGTTGCCAAGAATTTGACACCTGTGCTGTTTTGTCCATGCAATACCTAAATCTAGAGCTGCATCCAGCCATCCTCTCCTGCACTGCTTAGCCACCTTGGGGTGCCAACTGTTTTCATCATCCATGACAGCACCTGTGCTATCACAGATGTATGTTTTTAGCTCACTGTAATTATTACCTACTGATGGAGCTATGTCACATAAGCTGAAAAATACTGCCTTTTCATTTGTCATTATTACTTGTGATGTGATGCTTTTAGGAAAATGTTGGTGATTGGTGACTTGTAGGTGAGGGGTTGTCACTGTAGGGACACTATGTCCATCTGTTACCAGCCCAATGGGTGGTATGCTTATCGTGTGGTTTAATTACCAGTTTGAGCCTCCGGATTACAGATGTAACCACTGTAAACACAGCAGGAGTTCTCTGTGGTCAGACATCAGTTGGTTTCTGATATAATTCCTGAAATTTCAGCATGTCCTCCTCTTGGGATGCAGTGTTAAAGGTTTTTCATTTTCAGGTTAATTTCACTTTGTTCTTACTGTCTTGTATTCGAATCCGTATTTTAAAATTAAACAACATTTTCAAACGCAATACTGTAATTGATCTCGACGCCTCCTCATGCCATTTTTTTTTTGGGGGGGGGGGGGTTAATATGCATGGGATCTTTTTTCATTTTGCTTTTTAAAATTGAATAATTTCACCTAACTGATACTTTGCTGTTGTGTGGTTTATTTGTTTTGTTTTTTTGTTTTTTTAAATATACTATAGCTATCTTGGTGGGATGCTAGAAGACTCAGTGGATATGATTCACAGAAATAAACCACCCAGTTAGGCCTCTATTTCTGATTTTATTATAAAACCAAAATGACACAGGGTCGTACTCAAATGGAAAAGTGAAAATCCAGCAGAGCAGTAAAGTGGCAGAAATGACACAGCACCTGAACGAGAAGGATTGGAACTTATTCGTGTTATAGCACAAAGCTAGAAAATTGTTGGACATGTACCGCACTAATGTACCATACTATATACACTATAGAGTATAGAATGGTATATTGGGGAAGATGTTAATTTGCTTAATGTGCTTACTTTTGAATTATGAAGTTTAAAAAAAAAAAAAGATTATAATAAATTATTTGCAAAACATTGGTGTTTTTAGAATAGGGATTAAAGAGAATAAAAGCCAAGGGCATGTCCTTCAGTTTCATCATGTGATTGCTTTTCACCTCTTTAAGTCCAGTGATTGAAGTATGACCTGATGAACATATTTGCTCAGCCCGAGTTGGACACAGGGCCCTAAGCTTCAAGGACAGACTCGACTGCCATCATTGTTCCTCTCGTTCTCATCTCCGCCACTCCTTAAAGTGTTGCAGTCTAATTTTAGCCGACCATCTATTAGAAGAGAAGTGAACTTGAAAAGACTGCAGCTGTTTTTTGTTTTTTGTTTGTTTGTAATTTCTAAGAAATTGAGAAATATTTGCTATCATATTTGCAATCAAAATAGTTACATTTATTATCTGTATGTAATTTTTTATGCCCCAAGGAACTTTTTAAACTATAGTGAAGCATGACTCATGAAAAACCTTTTTTTTAAAAAGGTAAAATCCTCAAGTTAATCACAGTATCTTGGTTTGCACTACACCCAGTCACATAGTGCACTGGTTTGTGATAGGCAGCACTGGGTATCTTTTACACTTGCAGTAACCACCTGCACTGCAGTGCCAAAGCAAACACACTGCAAACATCAAAAGTTGCATTTCTTTTTCAGCATTAGTATTCATCAGGCAGGAAAACTGTCAGTCATAAGCAAGTAATAAACATTTTAAATGGTTTGGCAGATTGACCTAACACAAGCTTGTGTACTACTTCTTTTCCTTCTTCAAATGTATAATTTTAGGGCCCTCGCAGTAAATTTTTAATCTCCTATGTGATGTCTGACCTGGCTGCAGGAGATTGCAAAACTCTACCTGGCATGTATGAACCAATGAACTACCAGAGCCAAAGGACCTGATAAAAGCAGTGAGAATATTAACTCTGGGTTTGGTTGTATTGATTGTTTCATGTCTCTTCACATGCTTCATTATTGCTATCAACAAACTATATGGACTTTGTGTGTTGCTTCAGTTTCTCATATGTAGTCTCACATGAATCACGACAGAAGTATTTATCTTTCTATCGCTGGATTGTGTTTGTGTCTGACAGGGTGAAGAGGGGCCTCCCAGTCTGGAGTACATCAAGGCCAAGGATTTGTTCCCCCAGAAGGAGCTGGTGAAGGAGGATGAAAGCCTTCAGGTGAGGTGACAACCACTTCTACAGCACGGTCCCATCTGCTCTCACGCCCAGCAACATGACTTAATATTAGAAAACCAGGAACAAGTGTGGCACTTCTAGGTTGTGATGTTAAATCTTGGTGGCTAATAAAATCAATGTTCCTCTGAAACACCCTCACCTTGACGCCTGGTCATCTCATGATTTCCGAGATATTACTGCACAAGTCTCAACTCGACAGGCTTGAGGTCAAACATGGAAGAAGTGATGGTGATGGGGACCCAGAGGAATGCTTTTGTTTTTTTCACTGTCATGTAGCTCAACTTTTTCCTGTGCTAAACACTGACGAAATTAATTAGCTATTAGAATAACAAGTATTTCCATTTGAATGCAGCAATTGCCCACACTCTCTACAGATAAAGTATCATAGAGTTCTAATAAGAAAACAAATTCTCTTCAGTAAACTTTTTTTTAAAACTGGTTCTGAATTAAGCCAGCATGTAAAGAAAAGGGATATTTTTATGCAAAGCTTTAATAAGGAGAGCAGGAAGTTGTTTTGCACGTACATATGAAAGGACTGAATTGTGGCTGAGGCCTTTCTTTAAGTGCATTGGTTGTAAAGGAGCACTTGTGCTTGACCTACTTTAAAGCATTTATTTTATGAATATAAATGTAAATGTTCATATTATTAACATAAAAAGGCTAAATACATATATGTAGTTGGCCTGTTGAAGATCAACTTCTAAATACAGTAGAAATTTTACTTGAGAGGTTTGTATATGTGAGCCATACTGCAGAATAGACTACCCCAAGCTGTTCCAAAAATGTTTTACATAAATATATTAGAAGCCGCTGCAGAGGATAAAAAGGTTCAGAAACATTTAGGTCAGTTTAAGTGAGAAGGATTTCAAAGTCTGTTCCAAGTGAGGATACAAGTAGCAGAACTGTGATGGCTAACTTGCGCTTGACCCTCTGGTGTTAAGCTGGCGCTCTGTGGCTGTCTGCTGGTTAATGGAGCTTAGCATCATGTGTCTGGAGCACTGGACAAAGGAAAAATGGAGGGAGGAGGGGCCTGGGGTCACTATCTGTTGTTTCTTTTTTGTGGCTTTCAATTGAAGCCACTTGAACTGCAGGGAGTATCAACCTGTTCAAATGTTTTATTATTAAAGTGCTATGCTTTAAAGGGCTCTGTGTCAAAGGTATTTTGTATATTTTTTCCAACTGAGCAGTGTGCAAAGGAAGCATGGCTGTATCGTAGTCTGCTAGCAAAGTTTATGAGAGCGTCTTTTAATCTGCTGAATTCTTATGGCAGAATCTTTCTGTTTCTGCACTCTTATGCTTGCTTCCCTTCCCCTTGCATTCACACATGGAGTCACACATTGTATCTGTGCTTTTGTGTGACTTTTTGTGCATGTGTAGGCTCTCCCATGATGGTTTCACTGACAGCTGATGTCTCTTACTGCGGACAAATTGCAGGCATTTCCCCACCCCACTGTATTTATTACCCTACTGCCTTCCCTCCTGCGTGCGTGCAAGTCATGGAGCATGCTTTCAGTTGCGCGTACATTTGCTCACGTGCATGTCCTAACAGGCAGGCTGCTTAAACCGGAAGTCACGACTCACAAGTCAGTGTTTTCTTTTTTTTCCTCTTTAAATGGGGCTTTCTACTCACCCTCCCTCCCCCTCTCTCTCGTCATATTTATGCTGCTGAAGGCTTCGTAGAGGAAACGTGACACAGTATCTTATGCTGCACTTGCTTGCTGCCAGTGACTCATGCACCTACTTTTGGAGCACAGCTTGTTTAATGCAGCTTGCAGTCTGTACAGCATGTTAACTATGGCACTTCTAGCAACACACTTCAAGTCTTTTCCACAGCAGATAAATGTGTACACTCTCTACCTGAATTTGTTTATTTCTACTGCCACTGAGCCAGTATTTAATGAAATCATATACCTTTCCTTTGCTTTTGTGGCGTTTTCCTTTTATATATTGTAAAACAGTATCCTCGGTCCTTTTCCTCAGTCAGTAGCTACATGGTTTTTAAGCTTAACCTAGGTGTCAGCGCCATTTGTCCTCCTGTCACTTTCAAGGACAGGAGGACAGTTGAAAAACTGAAATATTTTAATCCCAAAGATATTTCAAAGTCCCGCTCTATTGTGCCGAGAAGGAGGGGGCTGCTGCTGCCTATATTTGGCTCTGCTGATGTCTGAGCGCAGAGTACTATGTGCTCCATTTCCCAGTTTAAGCTACACTTTTTTTTCCCCCTCGTCATGCTTCCTGTCTCGATTCATGTGGAAGTTTTCAGTTATTGATGAGCAGCAGGTGCAGTGATAAATAGCAGGGCTTTTTTTTAAAAAAAAAAACAACAAACAAACATTTTTATGGATCAGCCATCATCAACATCTTTTGACCTCTTACCACTCGATGGGATTTCTACATAATAGTCCTGCTTTATTTTAGAGTTTTATGCAATTTGGCATGAGAGTAAATAGTCTGTTGGACTGGATGGAGTGATGGGAATATCGGTCACATTTAGCTTTTTGTGCTGTGGAGCTCTTCTTTCAGCAGTGTTAGCTGTTTCAAGTGGGCCTGCTATAGCCTTGCATTTGCTCTGCTGCATGTTGTCTTTTTTTAACATGCACTAGTGGGTCCTCTTCAGCATGACTCAGCAGTGCATGCTAATACAGAATGAGGTAATGTTGTCTCTAAGCAACACTTTCCTCACTACTTAGCAACTCAACAACAAGACCGGTGTCGCACTTTTCATTAGTTTGAAGCAGCCATAGCACAATAACTGTGCTCGTGCCAATCGCATCCAAGTGACAACTAAGGAAAAAAAGTGTGTTTTAGTCAAGACGGAATGGGCCTAACACAGTCCCCCAGTTCATCACAAAGCCGAGAGTGTTTCACAAAGTTATTTTATAATCTAACACTTGTGCTCCCGGTCAACACCATTTATTCAAGATCTTTTGTTTCAGTGCATCTTTTTTTAATTATATTGAAAAAGCAGTAAAGTAAACAGAATAACAACAAGAGCAGCTGGTCTGAAACTGATTAAAAGCTTCCGGTTTTAGATAAATGAAAAGATGTTTTGGGAGTTGGCACGTGCAACCATGTGTCTCTTCCACTCTGTCGACTTTTAAGATAATACCCTGCCTCAGAATGAAATGAAAAATGTTCTGTTAACCTCTGTTGGGAAGCAATTACCTTAATGTAGGGGTCTCGTTGCGGCTGAAGCCAGGGCTTGGCTGCGACTAATCAAATGGCCATGGAATGTTAATGGACAGTTTGGGATCCCTCTCCCTCTACACCGGAGCAGACAGTCTCCCTCCTACCAACAAGCCCCTCTGTGCTAACAAAGGCTCTTCTGTAAAACTCATATGCCCTAATTGGACAGCTACACATGCACGCTTTTTCTCATGTCCCTCTTTTTCTTTTATCTTCAATATTACTCTGACAGGATGATCACAAGCTGTCAGCTATGCTGGGTATTGCTTATAAAAATGAAATGCCGTGCCAATATGATATTTGAGTTTAAGTACCTCTAAAAGTATGACAAGGAGCTTAACAGATCATGTCACATATCTTGCTGTTTTGCTCTGAGATTACTTTTTTTCTTTTTTTGACCAAGTTAAATTTAATTTGTCATTGTCCAAAAATGACATTCCCACAATCAATATTTAGAATGAGTTGCACCAAAACTGAGGACGCAGCATTAACATAATATGTTCTGTCAGGATTAGACTTCCAGTAGATTGAATAAAGCTGTTAAATGCGTGCTGGTGTAATGTTTCATGCACATGAGACTTAAACAGTTCCATTGTTTTTGGGTCTTTGCAGGTGCCGTTCCCAGTTCTTCAGGGGGAAGGTGTGGAATATCTTGGCCGTGCTGATGAAGCCATCATTGCCATTTCTAACTACAGACTTCACATCAAGTTCAAGGACTCAGTCATCAATGTGAGTGCATGTCTCTGACAACAAACCTAACAAAGAATCACAGAACTGTCACTTCTGCCAGAGCCCTATGCCACCAGCAGAGGAGAGGGAAGGATGTTTAGTTTGGATGCAATTAGACTTTTTCCCTTCCCCCATATAAGTTTTCATTAAGAAATAACTGTGGCAACAAGGCAAATAAACTTTCAATGGGGTACCCATTGAGCACTTTTAGCTTACTTGGCATGTAGTTGTTTGTACCAAGGTGAAATCACAGGAGCACTAGACCCTCTAATCCTGAAACCACAAAGGTTTAGTGTGACATCCAGGCTGGCAGTGCTCTCCACCAGCTCGCTCCTGCTGACGTCAGGCCTTGCTCAAATACAAATAGGCTGGTTGTTTGCATTCACTGGCAATGAAAATCCTTCTTCCCAAATCCATGTCATCTTTTCCAGAAGGATTCAGCTTCTGGAAAAGATGACAGTTTTAAAAACGAAGGAGGTGGCGAGGGCCAATCACCGAGGCACGTCCTCACCTTAACTTTAAGCAGAGGAGAGTGAGATTACCACACAAAGTTCAAATGTCACAGACTAACAGTCCTTATCAAACTGATTTCCTACTTAGACAGACTCCTGCCTTGACCCCAGAAGCACACATGAACTGTATGAATGCCAGCAAACAACCTTTCACCCACACCTCCCCTTCACAACTCTTTACAGCCTCTTACTTTTAAGCTGTTTTCTTGCCCTTTACTCCCGCCTGTGTTTGTCTTTCTCGTCATGATTTCCATTTGACTTGGCCATGTGCTACAAATAGTGCACAGCGTGATGTGCTCGGTTGTCTTTTCATCTCGCAGCCTCTTTGGTGTTTACTTTCCTTTTAACTCTTCATTTCCCAATGCCTCCTTTTTGGGTTTAATAGTTTGTTGTTTTGTTTTTTTCCATTTCCTCCTGTCTTATTTCTTCCCTCCCTCCTTCTCTCCTTGTCTGTGCTCCATGGTGTCACTGTGTTTTAGACCTACCCAGGTGTGGACATTGACATATCTGTGAGTACCATATGATAAAACATCACCCTCTGCCATAGTCTAGACAGCTGTCATTAAGCTCCTCTTCACTTTACATGATTGGGATGCACTGAGGCCAAACTGTAATTTACATTCAGCAGAGTGGTAGATGGATTAATCATTTTGTGAAATGACTGTGTCGCCAGCACTCTTTCTCTTGAATTAAACTGGCCATTATTTGTAAAAAAGTGCGCATACATAGTCCTTATGCTCAAAGGTTTGTCCATAAGGGATTTTTTAAACCTTGTCGGGGGTTCATTAACATCGTACTCTAAAGTACCACTTACCTGCTTGAAAAGCATAAGGGACGGCAGGTTTGTAGCTGTCACATGGTATCATAACAGTTCTAGAGGCAAAGTTGGAACACCAGTGTGGCCTTTTGTTCCTCTGCAGTCAGGTTAAAGGTTTACTTAGTGTGTCTAACCTGGATACAGTCTGTACTAGACCAGAGGGTGGTAATTTCTCTGCCAGTGTGCTGTCTGCTCACACAGTGGACCATCAGGCTAAATGCACGTGCTCTCTGTCTCCCTCTGCAGGTGCCTCTCAGGCTGATAGAAAGTGTAGAGAGCAGAGATATGTTCCAGTTGCACATCATTTGCAAAGACTCTAAAGTTGTCAGGTAAGAAGAGCCCCTCACTCTTACACTCTCTTACAGCACAGTACTCTGATACACATTTGAATTAGTAATACTATGGGTTCATTTAGGAAACTGTACACATTACCAATTGTAAATTGTACACATAACAACAGACTGACCGAATTTGGAGTTCAGTTTGACTTACTTGAGATCAAATTAAGCAATAATGTAAAAGGACTTGACATGGAGAAAAAGTCAAATTATGTGTTTTTGCAGAACTGTACTTGTGACTAAAATCATCAATGACTACAACTTGTGACGCACTGTCATTCACCCACCTTAGATAGGAAATGTAAAATAATATGTAGGTAATACTTTTTTGAAACTAAGGTTTCAAAGGTAATAAAGGGTGTTGGTAAATTCTCATCTTTGTGTTCATGAACAGTTTAAAACCAGTGGAACTGTCGCATACTCGGTAGCAGATGTGCCCAGCAGCATTTTGGTTCCACATTATTAAGCAACCACATTACTACTCTGGTTTAAAGGCTGGAAAATCACAGAACAGCTGATTTGTTTTGTTTTGTTTTTCTCCTAGTCCCCAGTGCATGAAGGGTTTGTTGGATCTCACTAATCTTTCTAATCTCCACAGATGCCACTTTGCAACGTTCAAGCAGTGCCAGGAGTGGGTCAAACGTCTGAACCGGGCCATAGCACACCCATCACGGCTGGAGGACCTGTTCGCCCTGGCCTATCACGCGTGGTGTCTAGGAGGCAGCGCTGACGATGAAGATCAGCACCTTCATCTTTGTCGCCCAGGTTCACACACATTCGTTCACAGTTTTAGAACAAGTAAATGTTTGAGAGGGCATTTTTCATTTATACCCTCGCACCATGTTCTATGTGTGTTTGTAGGTGATCATGTACGTCAGAGAATGGAAATGGAGGTCAAGAGGATGGGCTTCGATACTCAAAACATCTGGAGAGTGTCTGATATCAACTGCAACTACAAGTATGTCACTGATGCTTAACCATGAGAAGCACAGCAGGTATATCCTGATGACTGCATCTAGTTTTAGTAGTATAGAATGGTGTCATGATAAAGAGTAATGATTGGATAGTTGACGGTGAATGGCAGAATTTTAGAGTTAGTTACTTTTTGATGAGATCCAAGGTTTTTCAGAATGAGAGTGTCACCAGGGATGGGAGGGAAGAAAAGGGTACCTCAAAGTGAAAGGCAACACCTAGAAGCAAATTCCACATCTTTTAGATATATGACTTTGATGTTTTCATCATCATCCACTGTGACTAGAAGTCTTAATTGATTAATGGATGTCCAATAGGTACACTTTAAACAAGACAAGCTAATGGCTAATCTAGGATGTCTTTAAAGCTGCAATTTTCCCTGTCATTGAAACAAACAGCGCGCTGAGGCTACCAGGTTGGGTAGTTCAGCCTAAGATAAACTGTATTAAGGCAGTCACCTAAGTAGAAACAATAGACTGAATGGGTGTATGAGTGTGTGCACCTGTACATCGGGGTCTCCTTTGCAGTCTGGGTAAATAAATGCTACAAAAAAAAAGGTCAGTCTGTTTGGAGGGCCCAGGAGAACACACCCCACTGAGACAGACACACACACACACACACACACATAGGACAACTGGCTAATTAAACAAGTCACAGCCTGCTGAGGCCCATGACTCAGCACTGTATTTTATACACACACACACACACACACACACACACACACACACACACACACACACACACACACAGTCTCTCTCCCTCCTGCTATTAGACTCTGAGCAAGTGAATATAATTTGAAGAAAGTATCCTGGGAGAGAAAGAGGAGAAAGCAGAGACAGATGGAGGTTTCTGATTTGTTTTCTGGTCTAGCTGAGATATTGATGCTGCAGTGACCCTGAAAACCAGAACATTTTAGGGAATGTCCTTTTGCAGCCAGTTTCATCTTGGTTTTCCTCATCAAAAGATAATGCAGCATTATAAACTGTTTTAAAACTTCCTTTAGAACAGGGGTGTCAAACTCAAATACACAGTGGGCCAAAATTCAAAACTGGAACAAAGTCGCGGGCTAACATTAATATTTATTGAAAAAAAAATCTTCCTCCAGATATAAGAATGAATCTTTTCTTATGGACTCAAACAAGTTTTGCTGAAAAACTGAATATGGAACAAGCAAAGCTTAATACTAAACAATATATACCGGTATATATTAGCTGTATAATACCAGTAAGCCAGCTCTAATAGTAATTTGGTATGGCTTCGTGGGCCAAATGTAATTTGGCTGCGGGCCAAATGTGGCCCGCGGGCCAGAGTTTGACACCTATGCTTTAGAACCTCTAACTACCTGTTCATCCTGTAGGCTGTGCTCCAGCTACCCACAGAAGCTTCTGATTCCAATCTGGATCACTGACAAGGAGCTGGAGAGTGTGGCTTCTTTTAGATCCTGGAAGAGGATCCCAGTGGTGGTCTACAGGTAACTTTGTGTGCATGTTTTCTCCAGCTTATATGGGTGCAAGCTGAAGAAAATCCATCATTTTAGGTTAATTAACTCTGTAACCTTCGTTTCCAGGCACCAGAAGAACGGGGCAGTGATCGCCCGCTGTAGCCAGCCTGAGATTAGCTGGTGGGGCTGGAGGAACACAGATGATGAGTATCTAGTTACGTCCATCGCTAAGGCCTGTCAGATGGACAGCGGAACCAAGGGTGCACAAACAAATCGACAACGCGGGGAAGCTACTGACTCTTCCGATGGTGATTTTGGTAATCTTGCTGTTTGATTTTCTTTGCACGTCCATACTTGCACTCCTCATCCATTTGCACATCTCTGCATTACACGATGACCCTGTTTGTCAAATTAAACCATCCAGGGTCTAAATTCACTCGTTTTCTTAAAGTCACAGCTAGTGATCGCATCATATTGCAGTCTACTCAGGCAGCCCACACACCTATACCAAACAGAGTGCTTCCAGTAGTGAGTGTCTGAAACAGACTCTCTCTCTCTGCAGTCATCCAGACACATAACAGCAGATCACGCTGTGCAAACCTGGCCAAACACTCTCTAACTCTAGACTTCTTTCACAAACTTTGACCAGAGAGAAAGAGATGCATTTATCTGTTGTTTAATTATCAACTTTTACTTCCAAGAGAACCAACACATAATAAATTGTAATGTAACTGCATTTTCAATAATACCTGCAAATACATAAATACATCATCACCAATTTAAAGTATAAAGGTAGCTGATTAACATGAATCGCTTTTATTGTGCACACCATAAATTTAATTAGCTTCTTTTTAATCAGCACTTTGAACTTTGAGAGGAGATCACTAAATTTCCAGGTTGTAAACAGCCTCTAATAGCTGGGACTCTGGTGTTTTCAGAGCTTTGCAAGCATTCACAGGGCTGGGAATGTGTTTTGTTTTTGTTTTTTTCCATTGCTGATGTTCTCCTTTTTAACAGAAAGTACATGCATCAGTGTTGGTGCATTGTAATTATTGTGAGTTACAGAAAGTAGGACAGCTGTCAGCACAGCTTTCACAGTTCAGAAAAACAACTCTTTGTATCTTTTTCAGTGGTTTTGCTTTCCTTTTCCCCCCTCCATATTAACTTATAAGGAACACACAGATATGTCAAATTACAGAAAGTGATAAAAGAGCTTTTAACACAATTAGAGAAGGGTGCAGAGAGAAGTATTTCAGTTCCAGTCGTCTTTCTCTGCAGAAGCTGTGGGAAGGAGGCTTCTTGACTTACCAGGTAACACAGTGGTGTTCATCATGAGGAGATATTGATTTTCAGTAGGTTACAAATAGAGTCAGTTTCTCTTAATCATGTTCCCTTCCCTTCTTGACACCGTCCTCCTCCTTTCACACTTTCTCTTTCTTCCTTTCCCTGGCAGGTCGATTCGCATTACACTGTCTGCTCATAATGATCAGAATCTTCTCTTTCCCCAGACTCATCTCTGACGGGCGGCTCCAGCTGCAATGACAACACTGTGACACAGAAGCTGCTGATTCTGGATGCTCGCTCATACACTGCTGCAGTGGCTAACCGAGCTAAGGGCGGAGGCTGCGAATGTGAAGGTTGGCATAATCCCAAAACATTTTGCACCATCTTCAAAAAGTCAAATTAAACTAGAAACATTGTCATCTGTGAACCTTATCTGGAGTGTGTGTGTATCATTTGGCGTCTGATTCTACTGAGTCAAGCAGACAGGAAACTCGGTGAGAAGTAAAACAGTGTTTTTACTCAGTACTCTAAAATTGCCTGCTTGTGGTGACTTAACATAATTTTAATATCCAACTTTATAATTCCTCTCAGCTCTATGGAGCTTAATTATTTTTTAATTACTTATGTAACAATCAGAAACAATTTGAATAATACTAAAGCCAGCTGGACAAGTATATGGGTAATTATATCATAATTCAACTTTTTCCTTGATCAGCTTGAATATTTAAAACTAATGGCTTTCAGATAGGCTCTGCTATGATGGCAGTTTAGAGGATATTGGTTGTGATTTGTAGCTTTTGCACACACTTTAATTCTTGTCAGTGCTCATGTTGTTAGACCTGTCTTATAGAAATCATCCTTTACAGAGCAAGTTTAAAATGTTCTTCGTGTAGTTTTTGATCACACATCTGTTTAACAAAGTGCTGTTTTTCCATTCTGGAAACAATCCCCTCTCTCTACAGTGACTTGCTAACACATTTAGTGCAGTCCAGTTTGACTAAATGGACAATGTTATTGCTACCAGTGACTACACACAGTCACTGTTAGATGACTATGAATGTTGCACTGAAAGCAAATTGTTGTTTGTTTGTATTCAGAGTACTACCCCAGCTGTGAGGTCATGTTCATGGGAATGGCCAACATCCATGCTATCCGGAACAGTTTCCAGGCTCTCAGGGCTGTCTGCAGTCAGATCCCCGATCCTGGAAAGTAAGTTGATCTATGTGACCTTTCTCTCTGAGCGGCTCTGGCCTCATTTGCACCTCCCTCCACCTTCTCTGTTTTAGTGGGTTCACCACACAGTAAGGCAACACCACACAGGCACAGGAACACAGTCCTGTTCCTGCTGGGCTTGCCAGCTGTCTGTCTGTACACGTCAACCAACAGCACATGTGTGTTATGGCTGTCCATTTGTTCCCATGTTTACATGCGTTTTCAATACGTCAGCTGTGTGTATTTTACATCGAATGTGTGAAGTGAAGCAGAAAGGCCTCCAGAGAGGTGCCTCCCTGCTCTGTCATAGCTAACCCAAATAACCCAATCTATGCTGTATCCTGCTGTATCAGATTACCTCAGTTATGACATATTCCATATAGGTTAGTTGTTGCCTAATCAACCCCCTCTCGTGTTTCCAGCTGGCTTTCAGCACTGGAGAGCACCCGTTGGCTGCAGCACCTGTCGGTCATGCTGAAGGCTGCCACTCTGGTATGTTCAGCAGTCGAGCGGGACGGTCGTCCTGTCCTGGTACACTGCTCAGACGGGTGGGACCGCACGCCTCAGATTGTAGCCCTCGCCAAGGTCCTGCTGGACCCCTACTACAGGACATTAGAGGTGAGCATCTGCACAGTTCAGTATTAATCTAATGTATTTGATTTTTAAATGACATGCAGGCATATTCTCATAGATATGGTAAGCACTTATTTTGCTGGATTCTCTTGTTGCTTTTGGTACTGACTACTGTGCTATCCACAGGGTTTCCAGGTGCTCGTAGAGACGGAATGGCTGGACTTTGGTCATAAGTTTGGGGACCGCTGTGGCCACCAGGAGAACTCAGACGATGTGAGCGAGCAGTGTCCCGTCTTCCTGCAGTGGCTGGATTGTGTTCACCAGCTGCTCAAACAGTTCCCCTGCCTGTTTGAGTTCAACGAGGCCTTCCTGGTAGGTGGTTGGACAGCACTCTATACTAGTCTGTCTTACGCATTAATCTCTACATGTTCTTTAAACTTCAAAAAGTGGCCAGGATTACATGAAACCATACATTTGGCCTAATGAATAAAGTCTTGGGTCACATGGTCATGTTTCACATCAGTCAGCTGTCTCACACACACCGACAATGAGAGTTAAAGTTAATCAGTGCTGTAATTAAAGGCCTGACTTGATGCATCTTCTTCACATGTCCAGGTCAAGTTGGTGCAGCACACATACTCGTGTCTTTACGGCACGTTTCTGTGCAACAACGCTCGTGAAAGGGAGGCAAAGAATATCTACAAACGCACCTGCTCTGTGTGGTCTCTGCTTCGCACAGCAAACAAGAACTTCCAGAACTTCCTCTACATCCCTTCTCATGACATGGTACCTGCCGGTTTTCACAGCTTTTGTACAGGGTGGGCCATTTATATGGATACACCGTAATAAAATGGGAATGGTTGGTGATATTAAAGTCCTATTTGTGGCACATTAGTATATGTGAGGGGGCAAACTCCTCAAGATGGGTGGTGACCATGGTGGCCATTTAGATGAACAGTTTCCTGGAAAGTGGATTGGTTGTCGTGGGCCAGTTGAATGGCCCCCAAGGTCTCCCGATCTGACCCCCTTAGACTTTTATCTTTGGGGTCATCTGAAGGCAATTGTCCATGGTGTGAAGATACGAGATGTGCAGCACCTGAAACTACGGATACTGGATTCCTGTGCTGGCATTTCTCCTGCGGTGTTGCTATCAGTGTGTGAAGAGTGGGAGAAGAGGGTTGCATTGACAATCCAACACAATGGGCAGCGCATTGAACACATTTTATAAGTGGTCAGAAACTTGTAAATAACTCATGAAAGAATAAAGTTACGTTGAAACCAAGCACACCATTGTTTTTCTTGTGACATTACCAATAAGTTTGATGTGTCACATGGTCCTCTTCCTATTGAAAAAACAAAAGTTGTATCCAAGATGGCTGACTTCTAAATGGCCACCATGGTCACCACCCATCTTGAGGAGTTTGCCCCCTCACATATACTAATGTGCCACAAACAGGACTTTAATATCACCAACCATTCCCATTTTATTACGGTGTATCCATATAAATGGCCCACCCTGTAGTTTAGTATAGCTGCAGCTGGAAGTTGCTTCCTGAGTGTTTCCTTTTAAAGCCACTGTGCTTTTCAGAAAGTGTTCAGTGAGGGGACTTGCTGAAGGAAACAGTTGATCATAGTAATGATCATAATCTTCAGTCACGATCTCAGCGAGCACAATAAGTGTTTTGATTAATGGATAATGTGACTCCAATTTTGAACTTCAGTATGATTAAAGATTAAATCTATCCTACTTTCCCTGCCATCCTTTCTGATGCACGTTCAAAGAGTTTGGATCTTAGACGCCATTACTATGTACTTATCCTCCCGGTGCATTTGTCTGCCAGGTGCTGCAGCCAGTCTGCCATACTCGGGCACTACAGTTGTGGACAGCCGTCTACCTGCCCACCTCCTCCCCCTGCACTGCTGTGGATGATTCTGTGGATCTCTACCTCCCGCCCTCCATCACAGGAGATGAGCTTACCTCCCGTTCCCTGGACAGGTCTGTTTGTCTGAACAATACTATTGCCGCAGTCTGACTAGTAATGTTATGGCAAACAGTCAGACTGCCCTCTAGAGTTCAAAATGGAGAACTGTATTACTGCATTTTATACACATTAAAAAATAAGATCTGTATGTACTGGTGATTTACAGACTTCCTAAGACCCGCTCCATGGATGACCTTCTGTCAGCTTTTGAGAATGGGATGCCCCTGACACGAACGTCGAGCGACCCCAATCTCAACAAGCACTGCCAGGAGGGTCGCTCTGCACTGGAGCCCTCACCTGCTGTGGAAGAACCCGCTGTAGAAGGCTCCAACGAGCTCATACCTGACACTGCGGTGGACAGTGGAGAGGGACAATCTGTGCATCCGACTCCAGAAGCTGTCCCAGGTGTAGTGGGTGCTGAAGAGGCTGTGGATGGACCCTGTTTCACTACGCAGCCCCTGCCTTCCCTGCCCCTCTCACCTGTCCCCCTCAGTGAGGATGTCACACTTGCTCACACTGCCTTTTCCACTCCTGCCCTCATGCAAGCTTTGCATCAGATCACAGATACTCCACTCCAACAAGCTCCAATGGAGGCTGAGAGCCCTTGTAGGACTGCTGAGAGTATACCATCTCCCACTCATAAATCAGAGCCCTGCTTACCTCTGCCCTGCAAAAGCACTCAACCTGCAGCCAACACACCAACCTCTGTATTTCAAGGACAAATTGATAGTCAGTCAAAGAGCCTGCTGGCTGTAAAGCAGCTAACACCACTCCTTCCCATGGGGGACTCCACTGAGACTCTTACAGGTGAGAATGATCATCCCCCCAACTCGCCCTCCGCAGTGACCCAGGAATTTACGCAGAATACTTTGAATGATGAGGAGCAGCCTGAGTTTCAGCCACAAGCTCAACCCCAGAAGGAGGAGGAGGACACGAGGACAAATGGGGCGAGTGGAAGAGAGCGCGTGTTAGCGGCAGCTCCTGTAGACTGCATCCAGGTCACTGCTCGCCCTCTGATCTCCCAGAGCCAGCTCTCGGACCTGTGCTTGCTCAGCTCCCACTGGGAGAGTGTCCAGGGTCTGGTCCAGTCTGCCTCTGGTGCCAGCCGGGGCCAGCACCCCAACATCCACCAGAGCCGCCGGCTTGCCAGTAAATTCCTCCGCGCCCAGGGCTTTGCCATTGCCAATGGCTCGCAGTGCTGCCGCAGGGAGGCGCTCTGTTGTCCGAGCAGTGCGCTGCAGATTGGATGGCCTACCAGGAGTGCAGGCTACACTGGACTGTGTGGGCCTGCTGCCCTCACCAGCTACTCACTGGCAGCCCATCAGCTCCTGCCAGCCTCTTATTCCTCACCCTCAGCTTCCAGCTCGCCACCACCTCCCCAGACCCTGGCTTACCTGGATGACGATGGGCTGCCTGTGCCGATGGATGCCGTGCAGCAGAGATTGCGTCAGATCGAGGCGGGTTACAAGCAGGAGGTTGAGGTGCTGCGACAGCAGGTGCGACAGCTGCAGATGAGGCTTGAGAGTCAACAGTATGGCACCCCTCCCTCAGAGCCATACGTCGAGTACGAGGATGACATTGTGAGTGACTTTTTAAGCACAGACTTTACTGGAAGAGCTAAAAGCATTTCTCTTTGTCTTCAGAGTATTTACTCTCAATTATTTTCAGAAGAGTTCTTATTTGTATCCATCCTCTGATCTCATTCTGTTCTCTCCTTAGACATGTCTGCGTGAGTCAGACAACAGCAATGAGGAAGATTCTCTGTCTACCCACAGCGAGGACCGTCTGTCCGAGGGCAGCTGGGATCGAGTGGAGCCCAGGGACACTGAGGTGAGTGTCCTACAGAGCTTCTGTCTTCACGCTTCCTTTCTTGTTCCCACTCACTTCTCACTTGCATGTCCAGGAGCAGAGCTATGTCTCACACTTTTCTGATACCTATCTCTGTGTGTAGGTTACGAGGTGGGTGCCCGACCACATGGCCTCCCATTGTTTCAACTGTGACTGTGAGTTCTGGATAGCCAAGAGACGTCACCACTGCAGGTAGAGACTTCATTGTGTTTCTTTTTTGTTGTTAATTTTTCCAACAAGTGCTCAAACTTGGAGGAAAAAATAGATAAATGCCAAGATTAGACTAGATTAATATTAGTGTGGAAATATTTGTGTTTACGTATTTGCTCAGATTAAGAAAGTAAATGTGAAGCTTCAGCCATAAGCCTGTTAGCTCAGGTTAACTAATGCTAGCTTTGCTAGCTGTCAGCAGTGTGAAAGCATCTTGTTGCTGTGTTACTGGGCAATTATGTGCTCAGCTATTCCTTTTATTCTGGCGCAGTTTTGAAGGCAAATTTGGTTGCTGTTTGAATAAAACCAGACAAACTGTTCAGCCGGTTTTCAGTCTTTGTGCTAAGCTAATCTGACCAGCTGCTGGTTAACATCAAGTACAAGATTAGTCTCATCGTCTCACTCTGAACAAGAAAGAATAAGTACATTTTCCAAATGCTGTGCAAATTCTTTTTAACATTTAAGCCTTAATATTTTTTTGCATTTGAAGTGAAGCTGATTCACGATTAGCACTTGCCTAAGAGATCTGAGTGTTTCCTTTTAAAAGCTGGCTGTGTTTGTATATTTTGTATGCCTGTTTCTCTCTGCACTCTTTAGTTGCACAGTGACTCTGCCAAAGCAGCAGCATGCCTTTAAAAGACAATTTGCTGTGCATTTTCCAAGCTTTGGTTTCAGCATCAAAGGCTCTTGACTCACTGGGGAATTAATTATATGCTCCACTGAGACATTTTAGGCAGGGGGGAAAATTCATATTCACAGGCAGAGCAGCACTCTGAGCAGGGCATGTGTTCAACTGTTAGATCCATTTTTTATGTAACTTAAACACAGCAAGTTTTCCAACATGTAATAAATAGAATCAGCTGATTTATAATGTATGTAAACAATGACTTGTGTTTCCGTTCCCAAATGCAATAGAGACGGATGGAATGCAGTAAAGTTGCCATGTGTGAAAAGACCTTTAAATGTGCTTCAGGAAGAAGCGGAAAGCTGTTTGTGCTGCTCATCAATCCATAATCTGCATTTAGCCTTTTCATTTTTGCCCTCTCTGGGTCCTGAGGATCTTTTATTTTGAAATCTTATACGTTTGGTATCTAAAATGTCTTAGAAACCTTCACATCAAATATTATTTGTCCTATTAATAACGTTACATGTGTTCTCCATTTTCAGGAACTGTGGTAATGTGTTCTGTAAAGACTGTTGTCACCTGAAGCTTCCCATCCCAGACCAGCAGCTTTACGACCCCGTGTTGGTGTGCAACACCTGCCACGACCTGCTCCTCGAGTCCCGCACCCGCGAGATCCGTAGCCAGCAGCTTAAGAAGGCCATCGCTACAGCCTCCAGCTGAGAGAAACCTCTGAAGCATTGTCGCCTCGGCTTTGTCCTGCTCGTATGGGACTGATGAGCTGTGCGCTGTTTTTACCGCCAATCAGCTGTAGTTTGGCTGCAGGGGCGGGAATGAGGAGCAGTTGTTACTCTTTGGGACGCTGGGCTTTAAAAACGGAGATGTACGTATAGACTGTAATAGAAGGGATTGCTAAGGCATGCTAGCAGGTGGAGGAGGGGGTTGGTCAAAGACATTTTTAGGCCTAAGCGCCGCAGCGTCCTGCTGCCTCCACACGGCTCAGTCCTCTAGTGGTGCCCCCGCCTGAGACACATCTCCAACCTGTCCACACACCTTTTAGTACCAAACACCTGCACCCTCCTGACGGACACCGTCTCGCAGTTCAGAGGACAATCGCTCACCCTTCCACGTGTCGGGGGACTCCAAAGCCTGTACCTGTACTACTGGAGGCTTTCAACTTTAAAAGAAAAGAAATGCTGCTACAGTATTTAAAAGTCTAATTTTGTATTCTTATTTTGTGCACTACTAGCTGTCATGTAATGGAGGGCACTTGTGACCAAACTTGAGCAAAAGGGAGAAATCTGCTGTTTACTTTGCCATTGCATCTTTTTTGCTGTTGTTGTTTTTTTTTGTCCTCTCGGAGCCTGAATGTAACATGTGATGGATAACTGGACTGGGTTTATGTTAACGTGCATTTGGTAGGTCGTGTACATGTTCTTTGCTGCAGTGTGTTCTGTATGTGCACAGTCGATGTGGTTGTGTGTTTTATCTATGCTTTTCTCTGGTATAGTCGCGGTGCAACGCTCTGAGGGATGTGTGGCGCACACTGATGTGGTTTTGCGGGGACAGAATGAGGGTGGGAGGCAGCAGGTTTCTGTGAAGTCTTCTTCAGATGAGTCATTTGAAGGTGCTTGGAAGATGTGACTGAAGGGTTGTGCTGATGTTCCTCTAGTCGAATGGCTTGGTGTCCACATAAAGCTCTATGTCCATCTGACTGACTCCTCCACATGCTGAGGACTGAACAGAGCTCTTAGTTTTTTGTTTTTAAGGGTAGTTTGGCAACAGTCCCCTTAAAAATGTTTGTCTACTGGTTGTTGAGACAATGGTGCCATATTTTGTTTTGTCTCTCTCTCTCTTTTTTTCTTTTCTTTTCAAAGGATATTTCTTTGTTATGGATGGCAGCAGGTTTCTAATCGGCCACCTCTCTGTATGTTTAATGGTACAGATAGCTAGCTGCTTAATAACACTGAAACGACTAAAGATTAACTGAGAGTTTGATAACAAGAGGCTAACAATGTCAGTGGATAATCAGATATCGCTGGATTCGTTACCTTTGTAGTTATCATCGTCTAATATTTGGAATCTTTTGCACGGTGTTTATGAAGCTGAAATCTTTGAGGAGCTCAGAAATGTAACATACATAGTTATCTGATCCGTAGTGGTGGCTAAAACCTGTCACTTAATGATTTATTGTTGTAAAGAAATGCACTGTAAAAATGAAATCCCATGGGTTAAAATAAAGGATTATATCATGGATCTGGTTTCCTGTATTTTGTTTTTTCTTTTACAGTATGCATCTCATTTTCTTTTGTCTATAAGTATTTAAATCACCTCTATAGTGTTGTGAAAAATTATTTGCCCCCTTCTTGATTTCTTTTCTTTTCTTTTTTGCTTTTTTTTTTTTTTTTTTTTTTTTTTTTGGTTTGGGTTTTTTTTTGTTTTTTGTTTTTTTGCAATTTTAATATTAAATAAAGATGACCTGAGTAAATACAAAATGCAGTTTGTTTGCTTTTGTTGTTGTTGTTGTTTTTTTTAATGGGACCTGTCTGACAAAGTGAAGAGCTCAAAAAGCAGCACATCATGGTATGATCTAAAGACTACTGCCACAGAAACAAAGTCACTGACATCTGTCGCTCTGGAAAGAGTTATACTTTTTAAGCCTTTGAGACTCCAGTGAGCCATTATTCACAAGTGGAGAAAACTTGGAACAGTGGTGAACCTACCAAGGAGTAGGCGGCCTACCAAAATTACTCCAAGAACACATCAACGACTCATCCAGGAGGTCACAAAAGAACCTCTAAACATCTAAAGATACTGCAGTCCTCACTTTCCTCAGTTAAGCTCAGAGGTCATGATTTAACACTAAGGAGGAGGCTGGGAACTCCGTGGCCTGTCTCTGATGTCCTCATTGCACGGAATTTGACCTTGAATTCGAGATGGTAGTAGGGCTGATCTTGATAGGACTCATTTCATAGTATAACTACTAAGTTATACTATGAAATGAGTCCTATCAAGATCAGTCAAAAAGGCATGTGCTCCCAGGGGGCCTATCACAGAGTGTCTGTTTTGGTGAGCAGAGTGTACTTTTTTGTGATCTGCTTGGGGAGTGTCACTGGAGTTGGTGACACCAGACTGATCAGGAAGGCTTGCTCTGTGATTGGCTGAAAAATGGACACATCCATACATATGCAATAATACTAAGTGCAATAATCCTTTCTGTCATCGTTGTATTTTTACTCAGTTGTATATAGTATTTGTATTTGTATTCTATTTTTATCTTATTGTATATTTATTTTATTTTATTCTACTGTATATAGTATTTTATTCTATTCTGTACAGTTGTGTACTGTATTTATTCTTATTGTATTCTAATTTTTGCCTCATAACTTTTGCACTGTCCACTTCCTGCTGTGACAAAACAAATTTCCCACGTGTGGGACTAATAAAGGTTATCTTATCTTATCTTATCTTATCTTTTGAAGCTGTGGCGAAAAGGTTACCAAACAATGGTTATGTATCACTGATGTATCTCTGCTGCCACAAGGACACCACACAAAGTTTTGATCCACCACTCTTTTCTTTACATTTTGTTTCTTTATATTAGCAGCCAGACTTTTTTATAATGTTTAAACTGCTGTTGTTGAATAGTTCTTCAGTCTTTCTGAAGGTCTTCCAGAGGTTTTCTCTGGACATGGGCTGTTTTGTCACTTATTTTTAGTCCAGTCCTGATCATCGGTACCTGAACATTTCCAGAGAAATGTTTGTTTGTTTAAGCCAATTAGCACTAACCCAGGAATCATTCACACACTAAAAAGGCCTTAAAGGATGAATCAGTGTTCTGTCAACACAAAATACCCAACTTGGCAAAGAACTTATTTCATATAGCACCGTTGAGTGCTTTGATACTGATGGCCTGTTGCAAAAACACATTCCTGTTAGTTCCCATTTCTTTAGCTGAATCTACAGGAAAAAGCCAGTTTCAGGTTGCAATACATTTTTTTTTTTTTTATTTGAAAAACTGAATAAGTGAATTAATAAAAGTAGTGGTGGCCTTAAAAAATCTAAAGGAGTATACTACTAATAATGATAACAAGAAATATAATGCACACTTTGCAGGGTGTCATTCAGCAAAAGCTTTCGAAGTAAAGAAGATTAATGGATTTGAATGGATCTTCTTTCAGTGCTGAAAGCGCTTTTTTGCATTTGTCCACTAGATGGCGTTTTTTCTCCGCGAAAAACAGAGTTGTGTCTGTTTTCAGCAGCAACTTTGACCCAATTAAGAGAGAGGCTCATTGCACAATTTCACTGTTAAAGATTTACTCACTTTCCCCACTTTCAAGAGTTACTAAAATTCATCTTTATCACATGAAACAGTCATTTCTTTTGTAGAAGCAGGCTTCATTGTTTGCTACTTATTATGTTTTGTGTCTTCACACCACAAAGATGTGTATGAAGCAGGTCCTTCATACACCATACCAAAGCACTGTTTTCAGATGAGCTGCTGGTGTCAACGTTTCTAAGAAACATCAATTCAGGTTCTTTGACGCTTTTTAGCAGGGACTCTTGGCAATGTCCTTCAGTGTACCTGCTCAGCATGATGAATAATGCAGGCTCAGGTTATTCTAGGGTCCAACTTAGTGAATGTAAATTAAGTTGACAGCTCAATCTATTCTGTGAGAAAGCAGAAAAGAAATTTGGGCTTTTTTCCTCACAAAACTTTGAACTAACTGTTGTGAACTGCACCAAGAACAAATGTATTGAAGTTTCCACTTTAACATGTTCAAGCTTTTATTCATACCAATAATCACACAGTTTTGAATAATATAGTCAAACATGTCATGCTGAACCTACTTTACAGAGAAAATGTGGTGGTAGAAAGTACAATAGCCTGCTGTAATTGATGGAACCATGAATTCTGCGCTATATCAGAAAATCCTGAAGGAGAATGTCCGGCCATCAGCTCATGCCCTGAAGCTCAAGTGCCTTTAAGTTATCCAGCAAGAAATGAAACACAGCAGCAAGTCCACATCCAAACAAACAAGCAAAGAGTCCAGACTTAACTCAGATTTTGATGCTTTGGCATTCAACAGGCTGTTAGAGAAGAAAGAAAAAGAAATCAAAAAAGGCACATTAAAGGTCAATTTTAACTGTCTATTTGTCTCAACTAGATCTTCCATAGATTTTGCGGGCGATTCCCTTCTATACATTGTACTTGTTGTGTCATATTTCTCAGTTTCATTACCTTTAGGTGTTATTTGTTATTTGTGTTATTTGCTTTAAAGCTGTTATTCTTAAAATTCTGAATAAATAAATAAATGTCAGTATGTCCCTCCTTTAAATACAGATTTTTAAAACACCTCTTCTGTAAAATTTATGTAGGCACTTTGGTCTGTTTTTCCTATAGTTTCTCCATCATTGAGAATTTAAGCTCTTACCATTATTAGAAATAGTTTTTAGTGTACATTTATTTTCCAAGCAAAATCCCTCCAAAGGAAGAACCCGGCAAGCGTCATGAAATTTCATAGAAAATGCATTTTAAACCCTCATCAGTTATTTTGTTCCCAACTTTTTATCTTTGTTCTGCCTGATGTTGTTTCTTCTTCCCCCTGTAAAAATCCATTCTGCCTTGTTTGTGTTAACAAATTTTAAGAGGATGAATGTTCTCCATACCTCTCTTCTGTTTGCTGTTTAACATTGTTGCAAGTTTTCGTAAAACATTTTTTAATTTCATATGTTTAGAAATACTCTGAGAGGAATCCATTTCAATTTTAGTGACCAGCGCCCATGAATGAAGCACATATTCTTGGTATCTCTGAGAGTAGAAATGACAGCAGCTGGGTTTCTCAGAGACGTTTCACCTTTCATCCAACAAACCTGTTGAGGTTTGATGGCTGCTGGGCACGCCCAAGTTTCGAAGCTTTTGTGAGCTTATTAACTTCTCAGTCTATAAAGTTACAAGTGAGTTACTTACCCTCCCAGCCATGAAGTGAATGGTTAGGGTCACGTGCACCAAGTTGAGTAGATACTAATCTGTACTGGTAAATGTGTCAGGGCTGCATTGTAATGGGCTGATAGTGGTTTCATAAACCACGTCTTTTTTTCCCCTCCGCCTCTTTCAAACATTTACTCTTCTCCATCCCTGTGTTTCCTTCAGAAGAGCATCCCTTCAGCTGTTATGCGCATTGAACTGCATGCAAGACATTGCTCTGCTTTTAAGCCTGGGTAGGGTCCATGAGCTTCTGCCCCAGCAGTGCACAGAGAAATGTATTTACTGAAGATCCTTCCAAGCTTTCAACAACTATTGCAGTGTAATGATTAAAATGTGTTTCCATTCTGCTTCTTTTCTGCTTTCTGTTGGTGTGTGGTTTTGCTGGGTTCCCACCATCTTACATGTCCACTGCATGGTCCAAGAAGGTCGCACTTCTCCACTCACGACCTCCTGACTGACCCCAGTGTTGCTCTTCACATGATTTGTGTGTTCAGTGTGTTTTTATTTTGATCCAGCTTTCATCCGTGTACCAGGTAGCAGCTCCTGCAAAGTAGATCAGGGCTCCACACTATTTATAGAGTTTACACAGACTGGCCACTGTTGGAGACAGCAGTGAGCTCACACCTCAGCTGTGCCTCTGTGTATAGGAGCTCCTTTTATTGGCAATGAGTGGAGGTCAGGCAGAGGTTGAACGGGGCACGTGCAGTCTTTGGTCTGGGGTGAGATTAATTCTGTAGGATAAAGTGTCCTGTTGTGTTATTCCTCACACACATTTTCAAAGTAAATTAGCCTGGGAGATATGATATTTTATAACCCATGCATGGGTGTGCATGCACATCATATTTCTTGCATACATTGCTGTGTAGTCCTTAATGAATGCGAAACAATGATCTGAGCAGAAAACAGCCCGCATGTGTGAGAAAAATAGCTTTAAAAGCTGATTTTTGATACTGAAACCCAAACAGGACACATAATTTTAAGCTGTAATTACTGAGGGATCAAAAAGTTTCAGTGGGATCAGCCTAATGCGCTGAAAAATTTGAATATAAATATAATAAATACAGACTTATTATAGCTCAGGTTGAAACCTCAAACTGTGTAAAATACACAGCCCTTTCTAAGTTTTCTGCCACATGCATTCACTCAGGCAAAGGGTTTAAATACTGCACTGTCATGAGTGTAAGTGTCCTACAGCTTCTGTCAGGAGCTGCATTAACCTGATACACAATGTGTGTAACTGCATGGGGATTTGTCTAACCTTATATGTAAAAGGGACAAGGAGAAATGAGAGTTCAGTGTACTTTTAAGAACCTCCCACCATTATTTAATCACCCGAAGGCCACCTTGAGCTACCTCAACAAAAAACAATGTTGATTAACTCTAGCTGATTTCCCCTATTTCCACAGAAACCTCAGTCCAGGAGCGTGATATTAATGTAAACAACAACGTGTTGCAGTGATACTGGCCCTTTCTCATCATACCTTCTTTCGGTGCTTTATCAGAGGCGATGCCCGAAGGGGGAGGGGCCACACTTTCTTCCCTGTCGTGGTTTGGTGATAGATAAGTACAAAACCCCCTCAAGAATGCCATCACATTGGGGAAAAAAAAACCAAGTCGCTGCGTTGCCTTCTGTGTCGAGTCGGAGACGCTCCAAAATGCAGCAGCTCATCCTGCCGGTTCTCCTGGCATCCTTTTGGACAGTCTGCACAGGATCAGGAGGTAAGTCTGCTTCCATTCACAGCTCGAGATCATTTGAAGCAACTGCCTGTCTTTATTTTTAGTTCTTACACTAAAAAAAAATCCTGCCACTCTTCCAGTCCTTAAAAAATTATACATATATATATATATATATATATATATATATATATATATATATATATATATATATATATATATATATGTATAAGATTGGCGATTTATTTATTTTTCCGTTATTGTATGGCCGTTTTTGTCTTTCAGTCGTTCTAATTACAAATGAACTCTCCTTTTTAATTTGTCATGCCAGACACGATGTTCAGTTAAATAAGTTTATATATACTGGCTAAAAATGTAAATAAATAAATAAATAAATAAATAAAAATAAATAAAAAGCGAACATTTCCGCAGTACCAAATGCCCCTCTACGTGAAGCGCTCCACCTGTCCTGTCCATCACGCCTCGGTAGCAGCGGCAGTGTTGGTGTGTGTGTGTCAGGCTCATCCAATCCGCACCTTGATATTTACACCGCTGAACTGAATGTTGAAGGGCAGGGAAGGATACAGAGATCCTGCATCAGCTGATTCTGAGTCAAAAACAGGCAGAGCCCACATTCCCTCTGGGGCTCTGTGTTTCGGACACCTCTCTCTTGCGCTCTCTCTCTCGTGCACCTGCTCGGAACCAGGCCGAGCCAGTGATAGACGTTTGCGTCCCAGTTGCCCCAGAGAAGCGCGCCACGAGCAGCACCAGTGTCTCCAAATTCACAGCAGTGGATAACGAGGCGCGGATTACCGCTGAGAGCCGGCTCACACGTGTTTAAAACCCAAACATTTTTATGTTTATTTAAAAAAAGAAAAGAAAAAAGGATGAAATGTGTCTTCAGATCCAGTGTTTGGATACTAAAGGGACATCTGCGATTCTTAAAATAAGCAGCAGACAGACGCATGTGAACTGATATGAATGATCGCTTATAAATGCGCCTCTATAATCAGAACCTGTCGGTGAGAAATCTCTTTGTGTCCGTGCATTTATTCCATGTTGCATGGAGCAGCTCTGAAAGCTGCAGGGTCTTATTTGTGATAGCTGTCCACGTCAGTGTCCCATAGACCGGCGCGCTGGAAGCCTGGACCACATTTCTTTTCTGTATCCAATAATAAGAGACAAAAAAACCCCCCTTCTAAATCTTGAGCCGTTTTGGCACGAGTGGGTAAAATCTGAAATGCGTTATAAGTGTATTTGTCTGTTTGTCTCTATGACACGCTTACATATAGCACAGTGTCATAAAAGCTCGTCTCCGTCTGCCTGTGTTCACATGTCACTGTGAGACGACTAATTAGTTTATCATTTCACTGCCTTTTGTTTTCTATTTGACGGTTTCCTCAGTTTTCCCTCTTGGCACAGCTTTCAGGCTTTTAGAAAATCATTCATATTGTTTACTCTCTCTGTCTCCGCGTCACACGAAGATCAAAGCCGAACGCCGATTGGTGGAGAATTGTGCGGACCGAAATCTGATTGGCCAAAATATGAAGGAGCGAGAGCCGGCCATAAAATTAGATATTCCGTTAATGGAGGAAGTTTCTTGGTTTCGCCAGTAGGCCTATTTGGTCAAGCAAAACGACAAATAGCGATCTGTAAAATTACAACTTGAAAATATTACGTAAAAGTGACATTTAAAAAAGTAATACAAATGTACTTGGAGTGGTTTAAATAACATTACCCTTTAATGGTCCATTCAATCTATATATATAATGGTGATGGGGGGGGGGGGGGATTTGAAATTCAATTCTGGATTTAACAGAATTCAGTGAAAAGAAACTAGTACGTTCTCTGCATCTCACAGCTACAGGAAGCAGTTGGTTCAGCTTGTCTCTGTGGGACTCATACAGCTGCAGCATCCGCATTCAGGCCAGCAACACTCAGTCAAGGCTTACAATTAATCATAATCTTTTATTATGTTCAGCATCAAAGACACTAAGCTTAATTAGAAATTTCTGCACTATTATATGTCTCCCCCCCCCCCCCCCCCCCCCCCACACTCACACACACTCACATGCAAATTCTGCTACAAGAGAAAATAATAATTACAATTTTTACAAAAAAATCAAACAAACAAGACTTGGACATGTATGTATGTACTAGAGGCAGTGTAGTGGTTGATTGTACCCCCTCAAATGCTTTCCCCCTGCCTTGTCTATTTCCAGTAGCCATTATCACGATGGAGCAGAAGGAAAAGGCTTGCCAACATAGCAAAGTTGCCAAGCTTTGACTTCCTTCACACACACACTGAGAAGAACCGATACAGTTCAAATATAGATCAGGAGACCCTTCCCATAATTTTCAATGGCATATGTGTTTTTCATATTTTTTCTTTTATATTTTTATAAATGTTTGATATTTTGGGTAGCTGCAGATATTTGTTTTAGAGTAAGCGGTGGAAACATACAAACCGATTGTGAAATTTTAATAAATATTCAGACAAACAAGTCAGAATGGGAGCTTGTTGATACAAGAAATTGGCTCCAAGTTTATTCCAATAGCACAGAAAGATAAAGCACGAACACTGACTGTTTTTTTTTCTTTTGGTAAATAAGAAGACAATTCCAGACTATTAGGGGGTTTTGTGTGGCCATGGATAAAAGCTATCTTAATCCAATAGGAGAACAATCCACTATTTGCTTTTAGAGAAAAATTAACTATTGATAAATCAATGAGGCTTTCTACAATACATGGCAAGAGGAAACATCCTAGTCTGCTCTCGCAACAGAATGTGTCAACTAGGGTTAATGCTTCTGTCACACTGTCACAAGCATCAAACCTGTGCCTTTTAGCATGCAAATGCATTTTATCAGTAAAGCTTTTACTTTTTTTCAGACTGGTGCTATCAGTCCCAGTTTACCTGTGGTCATCAGTGCAATGGTAAGCATTTCTGATGGTAAGAATTTCTGATGGAATCATTGACGCAGTCATCCCTAGATGGGGTAGCTAGTGAGGAATGCAGTGCAGTGCAGTGCTATATATGGCCTACTAAAATATTAAAATGTACACAAGCCAATGAGAATGCTACAGTTGTTGTTATATGTAGTGCTGTTGTAGTTTTATGGATAGATTGACAAGTTAGCTTTCTAATAACCTATTGAAATGCTGCAATTAGTGAAAAGCAGTTTTTAAGACCTGCACGAGGAAACATGCTGTTACAACACACTGCTGAAACTAAAAGAGAAATAGCAAAACACAACCTGATATCATGCTGCTGAAATATTTAGTCTGAAGGCAGCATGTAGATGGAAAACTCTAAAGGACCAAGCATTGAGCCTTGTGGTACTCCATGCATGTGTTTAATTTAATCAATGACTCCTTTTAGTAAACTAGATATTTGGCCACTTTCTACTTTCTTCTTGAACAGGAAGATTATTAAGTATATTAGTGACTAGAAAAAAGTGGAGTTTCAAGTGCTACAAACTCCTCCAGACTGAAAATAATCATTCAAAAATGGTTGTTTGGTGTTTTTTGTGATTTAGTACCAGAGAAGTGGACCCATGTAAACTCAGCATGTGGAGGACAAAAACAGTCGCCCATTAACATTGTCACCAGAAAGACTTTCAAAGATGATCGCCTGACTCCTCTTAAGTTTCAGAATTACCAGGAGATCTTCACAAGCACAATCATAAACAATGGCCACTCCGGTGAGCTTATTTTCCATTAAAATTTAACTCGGCAACGTTTTGAAGCTGTTGTGTACGGTCTTCATGCTTGTTGTGTTGTCTGTTCCAGCTCAGGTCCAGATTCCTACTGTATCTACTATATCACATGGAGACCTGCCTGATGAGTATATGGCTGTGCAGTTCCACCTGCACTGGGGAGCCAATGGAGGGCCTGGCTCCGAACACACTATTGACGGGGAACAGTATCCCATGGAGGTATTTAAACTTGGTCCAACAGCCTGAACTGTTACTGTTCTGAACTACAGAAGTACTCAGAAGTACTCATGGTGACTTATCATTATTGAATGACAGCACAAATATTTTGTCTACAGCTGCACATTGTTCACATGAAGAAAGCTTACTCTGATTTGACAACAGCACTGAGTGATACAGAGGGAGTTGCAGTTCTTGGATTTTTCTATGAGGTCCCCTTTTTAAATTTTTCACCTCAGATGCAAAAACTATTCCAGACCTAAGTATGAAAAGTAAATGTACTAAAATGCGGCTATTTCAATTTTCAGCTGTCTAGTAGCAGTAACCGGAAGTATGAACGCATCATCAGTACTCTGCAAAACATCCAAGCAACAAGTAGGTACTAGTTTATGTTCAAACAATCAGACTCATGGCTGTGTAGCTTTGGCTATCTGTTTCCACTGTGGAGTTTTGCTTTGTTTTGTTTTGTTTTCAGATAGCAATACGTCTCTGTCTTCAATCTCCCTGGCACAGCTGATCCCGTCTGAGAAAAATCTAACGGCTTACTACCGTTATAAAGGCTCTCTGACCACCCCGGGGTGTACAGAGTCTGTGATTTGGACTCTGTTTGAGAACCCCATTCCTTTGAGCATAGAACAGGTCAAGAATGCACCTCAATTTAAATATATATTTCAGCCTTAAGCCTTAATTTTTAATGTTACATGGTTAAACTTTAGTGTTTTCATATAGTAGTTTTCAATATAACTTCTGAATCTGCAAACTTGCTGGTAATGATAAGTGTGAGCTACACAGGTACACACACAGGTACACATCTCTCAGAACTGCAGGAGTAAACATAAAAAGGCTCTGCTAGAGTACAAATACTTTCCAACCTTTTTTTTGCATGTTCAGAAACATTACTGTAATTGCACTCCTTTATGATCTTTTTCCACAACCTGGAGCCTAACACTCATGTTAATATTCTGCTCCCCCAGCTCCAAGCTTTCTCTAAACTCCAGTTTAAGGATGGCAAGCAGATGACTGGGAATTTCAGACCTGTTCAGCCCCTCAATGGCCGGAAGGTGTACCGCTCAGGAAGTGCAGTGATCCTCGCCAACTCTGCCATCCTCCTCGCCACCATTGCCATAGCCTTGGGACTGTCCGAACCCAATTAGAGGTATCCCATGCTGCACTGCAACATCCATAAACACAAAAAGTTCCACACCAATCAATCAGTCAAACCCGAATTTGTAACCTCTTCATCACATGTTTGCAAAGATGACGGATCATATCGTAGTGCAGGCATGACTCACCTGGTGTTCCCCCCCTTATGACACAAATGACAAAGGCGTTTTAGTAATGCCTTACGAAAGGTGCTGTAAGGGTTTATTAAAGCACTCATGCATGTGTAGTGAAGCAGTAGGTGTTATTTCAGCATTATGAATGTGTCATAAGAACTGGTTTCAGAGCACACGTTTAGGCATTCACTAAGATTCCAAATCATCCTCCTAAACATACACTTTATAATTCATTACACTTTGTCAAGTGTCAGGCAAATTTTGTTTTTCCTAATGTCAGAGTGAGTCCCAGAGAGTTTACACTCTGAGTGCCATTGTCAGCCTGTAAACTGGCACGTGGTGTGCTATTCTTAGTGGAGCATAAAGTTATAAATAGCAGAACTGAGTCATTAAACTAAGCTGCATTTCCAAGGCGATGGTCAAAGGAGTCAGCAGCTTGGTCATTCTTTCATGGTCCAGGCGCACACCGCAGGGCTGTCAGGTGACTCACTCGCAGCCACTCAGCTAGCAGGTGGTATGGTAAAGGGTGGGAGGGTTTAAGGTCAAGCCTTTTTCCCGCCAGAATCCAGCGTTGAAAACATTTACGAGGGACAACTACAGCCTGACCTTAGAGCAGCTGCAAACCTTCTCCTCCCACCCCATGGCAACTTACACCAGAGGGAAAGATGAAGGTGCAGCGATACTAATTGCAGGTCACAAAATGGCTGAGAGTGTCTGTAGCTCAAGGACACAGTTATACTTTGGAGAACAGACCAGCATATCTTGTCAAACCAGCATTATTAATTTTTTGCATTTCAAACACGATTAGCATGAATCTGCATGTTTATTACGAGATACATGCACAAAACAGAGCTTGCCAAATTTACATGCAAACACCTCAGTCAATCTGTTTGTTTTTGTTTGTTGGTTTTTTTTTTCCAGTTTTTGACACATAAAGTTCAGTAAGCTACGTAATCATGACAACATAGAACTGTGTTCATGGCTTGTAGTACGGGCTCTGGAAGGCACTGAATGTTATCGACTGTGAATTACACCCCACTGATTTGTTTGGGAGGGCTTATTATGTATTCTGTGCAATTTTCCAGGAAGATTTATTGTGATGACCTAGGAAAAGGAATCTGTATATTTTCCATTGTTTCACAAGGCTTCACGTTATATTTCTATGCTGTACACTGATGTATTTATATATGTAATGAATGTGTATAATGATATGAGACTGCAATTGATATTTATGTATTCCAAGAATAGTGCTGAATGCAAAGCATCAACCTGTTCATGACTTATAGAGTTTACTTGTGATGTTCAAGTGTATGAGACTGTCAGGTTGTAGTTCTTCAAATGATATGGAGAATGTGTTCCAGCTGAACAATAAAATACCTAAATGCCTTTTTAATGACTGTGTCTTCTGCTTGCATGGGCACAATTCAAGCTATTTGACCCACTGATCAAAATTAGTGTCTGTTCTGGGTCTGGCTGCGCTGTGAAAGCTGATATGAGAATACACTTTTTTGGCTTTGTTGTTTGTCTGCTGGCTCAGACACACAGACGGGCTTCTCGGTTTGCTGACTGATAACCCTTCGGTCTGTCCAGAGAGTCTCAGACTCTCTGGAAGAGAAGAGTTTCTCATCTCTTAATCCTTTTCTAATTGACTCGTTCTTGTTCTTCAAGAAGTTCGAATAAGAGGTTGTTTTATCTTACACAGCTCACTATCAAAGGTATAGCAGAGGTACACAAACACATTAAAATCTACTAAAAAAAATTTTTAAATTGATCTCTGAGACAGTTTGCAGACACTAGTTGCAAGTTATTTAACACCCCACCCACCTCCTCCAATCCCTTGTCATTAAAGAATCAAAAGACTTCTTGTTAAAGACCTTGGAAGACCTCTCACTGAGGCATGCACAGAGGCTGTGCGAGAGTATACACAAAAGCTTGAATGAAAGAGGTGCCTTCATTCTCCTCCACAGGCATCCAATAGGTTTTTCAGTTGAGGAGGAGGAGGAGGAGTTGGAGAGCTTGTGGATCAAGGGAACAAGGGGTGGATGCTTAATATCTGGGACCTTGCTGTTTTCTAGTCAACAGGACAGCACCGATATAACCACACCATCTCCTTAATCTCACCTCAAATCCCCCAAGTCTCTGGGGTTTCAGTGACAAAGGGCACTGTTTTCTCAGGAAGAAACCAGAGGCATCCTCATTTTGAATCTTACCAGATAGCCAGCTGCAATTAAAGGTCACTGGGCTGGTCTTTGTGCATGAGGTCAGGAAAACAACACACTGCTTGACCTATACTGCCACTCCTCTTCCTTCCTCCTGGATCTCACTGTTGAAAATCAATCCCACAAATCAGTACTTCACATACTTCTATGTGAAGTAACACCCAATTAACTTTATTCTAATTCCGCCTGATAAATTTGTTATTGTGTTGTCAATGATATAGCTCAGAGGTGATATCTAATAGGCTATCACTAAGCAATCACTTGGTGTTGGCTTTCTCTGTGGTAGAGTATCGCTTCCTGTTCCTGTTACAGTGCACAGTGGTGTTTATGTGTAGCTTATCTCAGTAGCCAATTTGATTTAAAAACTTATAAAAATCGTCTTATTTCACACTGTAATTTTAACGTACTTTATCCAAAGCACACTCTCTCTTGATTTACCCTTTAATTATATTCACAATATTCACTTACTGTGTCTTTAGGGATTCACTAGCTTAGCTTAGCTTGTAGCCAATTCGCTAGCAGCATGGCCTCTTCACCTGTCCTTCCTGCACTTTCCTGCTCATTGTGTCAGATGTTTACTCCTCGGCCTCCAATTTGTTTCTGTAACACACATTAAGGTAAATTATGGAGTACCACAGGGTTCCGTGTTAGGACCAGTTGTGTTTACATAATACATACTTCCCAAAGTCAGTATCATTAGAAGGCATAACATACATTTTCACTACTATGCAGATGACACCCAAATTAATCTATCCATGAAGCCATATAACACACCCTTAATATTACTGGGATAGAAATTTGGAATAAGCAATGAAAGAGAAGCAAACATTCAATTCTTTTTAAATTAAAATAAGAGTAGAAGGGCCGAATGAAGTTTTGTACCCAGAGTATGCAAAATGGCTTTCATTCTTGTGAAAGGACAAAAACACAGCAAGGGAAGATTAACAGCTAATTTCTTTTAGGAGCCTCCTTTTCACTGTGCAGATATTGATACCACCATTAGCATAAAATCTCCATCAATGGGGACAATATGCTGCCATTTAAATGCAGGGGTTAACACCAGTTTACATGCATTCCTGTCACTGGTGATAAGACTGAATGTGAAGAATTTAAAAGCCTTTTGATCTCAGTGTAATGCAATCATTCTCTGTTTCAGTGAGGCTTGCTCTTCAGTGGGTCAGAGGTCGTTGTGGTCTAACTTTACACAATACAAGGAGTTTGAATGTCTTAATCGTATGCCTTGTGTGCACATGTGGCTGAGCTCTGAGGTGCTTGAATGTGCCATCTTGTTAGGAGGCAGTGAAATCAGCTGCTACAGTCAGTCTGAGTCGGTAAAGCAGACAGACCTGAGGCTGCTCGTCAGTAGACTTGCGCTAAAGCAGTAAGTGAACCACTGTAATCCTTTTTAGAAGCAGCAGCTTTAGGCAAGTGATCTGGGCTAGTTTGGCCAACAATGCACAACACTTCATTGAGCGATAAGAGAGGGGAGCACACTAGTATTAGAACCTCGATCCAAAAAATATTCCTCTTCGTTGGACCTCATTTGAATTTGAATAGTGTTAAGATGTCTGCATGTAAACTGAAAGAGTTACTATGACTAAAATTCAGCTGAGTTGGGCTGTGAGTAATATATTGTTGCAGTTGCATGATTGTCATCAGTGTTTTCCAGGAACAGCCCAAAAATCTCAGCATCCCACAAATGGCATCAGTTTTAAAGGTCAGATGACTGCAAGAACTGATGGTCATCACTTGATGCATTCCCCTCTAAACGTAGTTATTATTTGCCTAAGTGGTTTTGCTGATTGATTTGGCTCATTATTATGCATGCAGGAATGTAAGTATAAGCCTTGAAAAAACAATGTGAATGTACCCTTTAATATAATATGAACTTGAATGTGCTTTCAACAAAACTGCCTGAAGGAAAACATTTAAAGGTGCAGTATTAATATGAATCTTGTTTCTTTGAAAAAGCTTCCATCACATATTTGCTACAGATTAAGTAACAATAAGTGACAATAGTGGCATGGCAGTACAGATTCCCCTGCAGTTTCTAGTTCCAGGATATCTGTGTATACTGATTAAATATTATTACACAATATGAACCAGATGTAATTCATTCTTGGTGCCTAAAAGTCTCAGAGTGTACAGGATTGAAAGAAAGAATTTTACCCTGCTTTTCCTTCTTTTTGTATTGCAAACCATTTACTAAGAAGGTAACATGCTGTCCACAGGCCTATGACATAAGGGTAGACTTTGCCTGGAAGAAAAAGTTATGTTAAGTTTAGTCAAACAAACATTATCAGTGTAAATTTACTCACAAAACCAACACTAGACTGTCCACGTGAGAAACGGAAGGGACAGAAATCAAATTATATGCACTAGGTTATCGTCAGAAAGACACTTTTGTTGGCACTTTTGTCGTAAAAAGGCACTTCATGGTGACCTGAAAGTACACTTTGACTAAGTTGATGTCAATCAACAGGAAGATATCTCAGGCAGGGAGAATACACCCCACTATCAGAAACAAAGGTACCTTGAGTACCAGCATTCACAAAGAGCCGGAGGCAAACATGGAGAAGTTGTTCTGTTTCTGCCAACAATGCTATTTGACTGCATTGTTCTCAGAGCACAGACCAGTCACAGGGTGAGGGGGCTTTTGGAAGTACATGAGAAGATTCAAGATGACCCCGCATTCCTTGAACAACTTGATTTTTAAAAGGATGGGAAAAAATTGAATAATGTATATATTTTGACCATATAGTATCATAATATTTTGACCATGTAGTATCATATAGTATATGTATTGTTTTAAGGTTTTCTCTCTCTCTGTGGCTTGGAGAGTAATTTGAGGGAAATAATGTGCAAAAATGTGCCAAAGGACACAGAATTCCTTCCAAAGGTGGGACTGCAGGACACAGTGCACACTCACACATCCTGAACAAAGACTACTCTTACTAATATTCACCAATTCCATATCCTCAGTTGAGGATGTGATAACACCCATGGTCTGTTATGTATTGTACCTATATTTGAGTAAACGCAATCCATCCTCCTATCTTCTGGTGGTGTAGTGGTGCCACATTTATTTATTTATTTATTTATTGTCTGGCTGGTGGCACTCCCTGTTCATGTGAGTATTAGATGTGAGTAAATTACATGAGTCATTCTGACCAGTCACAATGAAAGTTAAAAGGGTGATGCCTGCTGCTATATCAGAATTAGCCAGAAACGCCCTTGGCTTTTTGTTGTGAAGAGCTCTGTTTAGTTGTCACTATAATGTAACGTGAATATGCATGACTTTAGGTGTTACATAATAACCAATGGTATGCATGTGTATATGTGATGATGTCACACAGGGAGACAGAGCCAGCTGATAATATATGTGTTGCTGCTTTTTTATTGTTGCCTTGCTGTATAATGAAAATTGATGCATGCTAAAGAGTGTGATTTCTCTGATTTATTCCTACCTTTCCACTACACGGCACACGTGAAATGTAACACTGAGGTCAAGGAGAGAAGTGAATTAGTTATTAATTGAACAGCACTTGCTCATGAAGTTAGAGTTAGCTCTATTAGAGTTACAGTGGGGCAAAAAAGTATTTAGTCAGCCACCGATTGTGCAAGTTCTCCCACTTAAAATGATGGTCACCTCAAACAAGGAAAATCTCTGGCTCTCACAGACCTGTAACGTCTCCTGTAAGAAGCTTTTCTGTCCCCCACTCGTTACCTGTATGAATGGCACCTGTTTGAACTCATCATCTGTATAAAAGACACCTGTCCACAGCCTCAAACAGTCAGACTCCAAACTCTGCCATGGCCAAGACCAAAGAGCTTTCGGAGGACACCAGGAAAAGTATTGTAGACCTGCACCAGACTGGGAAGAGTGAATCTACAATAGGCAAGCAGCTTGGTGTGAAAAAATCAACTGTGGGAGCAATCATCAGAAAATGGAAGACATACAAGACCACTGATAATCTCCCACAATCTGGGGCTCCACGCAAGATCTCATCCCGTGGGGTCAAAATGATCATGAGAACGGTGAGCAAAGATCCCAGAACCACACGGGGGGACCTGGTGAATGACCTGCAGAGAGCTGGGACCAAAGTAACAAAGGTCACCATCAGTAACACACTACAACGGCAGGGAATCAAATCCCGCAGTGCCAGACGTGTTCCGCTGCTGAAGCCAGTGCATGTCCAGGCCCGTCTGAAGTTTGCCAGAGAGCACATGGATGATACAGCAGAGGATTGGGAGAATGTCATGTGGTCAGATGAAACCAAAGTAGAACTTTTTGGTATAAACTCAACTCGTCGTGTTTGGAGGAAGAAGAATACTGAGTTGCATCCCAAGAACACCATACCTACTATGAAGCATGGGGGTGGAAACATCATGCTATGGGGCTGTTTTTCTGCCAAGGGGACAGGACGACTGATCCGTGTTAAGGACAGAATGAATGGGGCCATGTATCGTGAGATTTTGAGCCAAAACCTCCTTCCATCAGTGAGAACTTTGAAGATGAAACGAGGCTGGGTCTTCCAACATGACAATGATCCAAAACACACCGCCCGGGCAACAAAGGAGTGGCTCCGTAAGAAGCATTTGAAAGTACTGGAGTGGCCTAGCCAGTCTCCAGACCTCAACCCCATAGAAAATCTGTGGCGGGAGTTGAAAGTCCGTGTTGCTCGGCGACAGCCCCAAAACATCACTGCTCTCGAGAAGATCTGCATGGAGGAATGGGCCAAAATACCAGCTACTGTGTGTGCAAACCTGGTAAAGACCTATAGTAAACGTTTGACCTCTGTTATTGCCAACAAAGGTTATGTTACAAAGTATTGACTTGTATTTTTGTTATTGACCAAATACTTATTTTCCACCCTGATTTACGAATAAATTCTTTACAAATCCTACCATGTGGATTCATGGATTTTTTTTTCACATTCTGTCTCTCACAGTTGAAGTGTACCTCTGGTGCAAATTACTGACCTCTGTCATCATTTTAGGTGGGGGAACTTGCACAATCGGTGGCTGACTAAATACTTTTTTGCCCCACTGTATGTGACAAAGAAAGTTTTTCGCAGTACACTGCACTTCTGTGAAATACTAATTTCACCATGATTCAAGAACTTGTAGAACTGCCTTTAGCAGCAATAACTTGAAGTAATCATTTTCTGTAGGACTTGTTTTTGGCTCACTCGTTCTTTACAGCGTTGCTTTAGTTCATTGAGGTTTGCGGGCATGTGTTTATGCACAGCTCTCTTAAAGTCCCACCACAGCATTTCATTTGGGTTGAGGTCTTGGGACATTGACTTCTTCTTTTTTTCAGTCTTTCTGATTTAAATTTTTCTTTAGATTTTTTTTGCTGTTCTTTAGATCATTGTTCTGTTTCATGAGCCAATTCGGGCCAAGCATTAGCTGCCGGACAGATGTCCTGACATCTGAATCCTGAATACTTTGGTATACAGCGTTCCTGATCAACTCAATGACTGCAAGATACCCAAGTGCTGTGTGTGTAAAACAAAGATAAATCATCCTCCTTCTACCACCATCATGGTTTAGTGTAGGTGTTTGTGCTGACACACTGTGTTTGGTTTGCTCCAAACCTGGCACTGTGCATTATAGCCTAACAATCTCAACTTTGGACTCATCTGTCCACAGGGCATGAATCCAGAAGTCTTGTGGTTTGTTTATATACAACTTTGCAAAGCTAAGCTGTGTACTGTCCTTAATTTTAACATTTAGCATGCTAACAGAGGCCTTTAGTGTCTGCTTTTCTTGGAGCATTACACAATCTGACTTTCGCATTAATTTGCTGGGATGTCCATTTATTGGAAGATTGTGGCATATTGTTAACTCCCCTAAATGCTTCAGACCATCAAACTGTCAAAGCTTCTGCTTTTATAGAAGTGCTCACACTTACTGATAAGCAGTTAAAGAAGTTCCTCAGATTTTGACAGATAGGCCTAATTCAGATTGACTGGCACAGGAAGACCATGTAAGAGTCGTTTTTTTAAAGGATGTCAGTATCATTGAAATTGCAAGTGACATGTTGCCTCACTTCCCTTTTGTTTTTGTCACTGCATTGTGACATCACATTGCTAAAGTGTGTCTCATGTAGCAATGTGGTGTGCTACACTATGTTACAACTAGAAAAAAAAAGACAGTTTTTTAATTTGCTGTGCCAGGTATTGTAATGCCACCTGGAACAGCCGACATTGTATATCCAGATCATTTCCAAATCATTTCGTAAATACATTTATTATTTGTGTCCTCATGTGCTTGGCACAAAATGGGACATACTGTGAATGTAGGGAATAGCCTGCAAAACTGTGCTACTGGCTCTAAAAGGCTACTCCTTTAGAGCCACCAGTGGTGATGGTCCTCAGTTGAAAGGTCAGGAGATCAAGTTGTTATGTTTCATCTTCTAAGGACCACGGATGTGTGCAGCAGTTGTACAGATTAAAAACATCAGCCCATGGATATCTGAAGCAATTAACAGCTTTAATTAATAAGTGGTTACAGGTCAAATGAAGCAATTCTGTCCAAGTGCTTCATTTGACCTGTCCAGAAGCTGATGAAATAGCTTTCATATATTGTTACAACCACTTCACCCGCTTTCGTTAGCTGTAGTGTTTGCCAAAACAGCACATTAGGCAGACTGTGCAAACCCTCACCTCCAACAACTTTAAAACAGAGGAAAGATCAAAGATTTCCCTCTCTTTTCTTTCCTGTTCAGTTACTTCAGAAGATCATCATTAGTGCTGCTGTAAACTATTAAAATAAGAGACTGTTTCCTCATCAGGCATTAAATTCATAGCTGAATGAGGTTTGGGGGTGTCTGCAGCCCTTCAATTTTACGCTGAATTAGACAAGCGCTCTGGTTTCAAAGAGAATGCATCGGCAGGATTTAGAAAGCAGCATTAGTGAGAGGTTTCTGTGGCCAAGTCCACACACACATACGTACAAGGGCACACCATGGCTGTGCATACGAGAAGCCAGCCAGGATGGCCTTCGTGGGGTTTCAGACACAGTCAAGTGAATCATTGAAGGAATAAATATTAAAAGACTTTTTGAATATTTAAACAGTTTGCATAATATTGTTGTGTTGTAACATATCAAATGACTTGACATTGTATGTTAATCACACACACTTTTTCCTCCTGCCAGTCCAATAGCCTCTTGGCAGCTGATTCCTCAGCTGTGCAGTTTGGGACACTGCGAGCTTCTCAGATGTCTGCTTTAGTCCATTCAGCCTTTTCCCCGCTGGCCTGAAGGGGACTGGGGATTCTCTTTCCCTCGCTTCTGCTGACTTTGTGCTGATTTGGAAGGAGAAGTGAAGAACTTTTCAGGGGTGTCTGAGTGCGAATCCTGCAGGGGGACTGCCCCTCTGACACACCCCACATACACCCCAAGCCGCATTTGTTTATTTGTTTGCCTGTGTGATCAGCTGCAAAGTGGGTGTCCTCATTCTGCCCCAAATGATGTTGTGCAGATGACAACTTTCGTCAGCATCAGATAGCTGCGTGGCTGTTGATCGGGGGATTTCACCACTCACATAAACCCAATAAGACACCAAAGCCTCCAGCATCAGTTTCTGTTAAAACAAAACAACAACAACAACAACAAAAACACTGTATGATACATCTGTGCTGGTGGAAGAAAAACTGCTCTTTCTGGGAGACTTAAAAGCAATGATTTTACAGGAGACCTGCTCTCAAAAGAGAGAGCAGCTTTTCTTGGCTTGACAAGTGTTCCCTCCTGATGTACCAGGATCAATCTGCAGTTTCTATCTTTATTCTCAAACAGATTACACAGACAAAAAAAAAAAGGAAAACAGGATACAGATGGGTTATTTTTATATTTTCCATGATTTATTCAGATGACAGACATTTCTATAAAAAAAAAAAACCCCAGCAACAACAAAAAATAGATACTCTGTGCTATATTCCCTCGTAAGTGAAGCTTCTTGTTGCAATTCCTACAATTTACAATCACAGATGAGAACAGTGCACATACAAGACGTGTGTAATAAGGAATAACAGTACTGAAAAACAAGTGCAAGTATATTTGAATGTTACATGTATGGCGCAGTTATTAAAAACTGTCTATGCTCATGTTAAGACCGTTTCGTGACCATCTGAAGTCAGAAATGATGTTTACACATACAAAGTTTTCCTGAATCTGTCATATCCAGCCTTTTCCCACAGTCGTGCCGACAACCACTGCAGCGTGTTTGGGTTTTTCTGGTCTTGAGTTTTTGCCCAGATGAGCGGCTCTCAAAACACCGGCCCCCTGGATTATTAATATTTATCATTCACACATCCTGCACTGAATTATTGTCAAGAATGGGATGAGATTTTGTCACTAGCTGGAAAAATGAGATCTTGTTTATTTATAAAAACGGGTGCGCCTCTGTGGGGGACATTATTTGTGTCTCACACGCCCTCGCCATGACCCTCAATCCCAAAGATGATGTCATGGATCCTATAGTAAGCAAACGGGAATCGTTGTCACTTTGGTGGGGCTGGGAGTTGTGCAACTGATGAAATGGAGAAATAACTTTGCTAACAGCGATGCAAAGCAGGTCACGTAGACAGACCTGAGGCATCTTAAGCATCTCATTAAAATGTTATTTTCACTAAAGATGAAAGTCTTAATTAGGTGAGCTGTGAGACAACGAACATTTATACTTACCCGCTTTCCTCCTCTAGCCTGGATCTATTCCCACTGCAGCAAGTGTGTCAACCTGCCCTGCAGTTTCTGGTACCCCGTTTAATTTTATCAGGAGCCACATTGGAGCAAGGTTGAAGAATTCAATCACATGATCATTCGGTGTTCAGGAATAGTCTGCGACAAACAGTAACCGAGAGCATCTGGGTGTACTTTCAGACACAATTTAGTGAACCATTGAAAAAAGCAGTTTTCTATAATAATTTACAGCATTTCACATTTCTTTAATGTTACACCCAGGTACTGTAAATGGTAAATGGCCTGTATTTATATAGCGCTTTACTAGTCCCTAAGGACCCCAAAGCGCTTTACATATCCAGTCATCCACCCATTCACACACACATTCACACAGTCATGTAGCAATAATTTATGCAAGCCAGCTTTAGTCATGGTTAATGTCAGTGAGGCTACCGTGGAAATATTTCTCAACAGCTCTTTTGTGCAGATCTTGAATTCCTTTGAAATTGTTGCACATTCAGTTCAGATAAACTGAGGATAGAAATGATTTTGAAAACCTGACATTTCCGACAGTCATAGGTTGACACTTCATGACCTCATCAAAATCATTTGCTATTATTAAAATTCTTAATTAATTAATTGATTTAATTAATTATAAAAATTCTAAATTATCAAATAATTTCATGTCATGATGTTCTCATAACTTTTTGTCGAGTGCTTTGTAAGCTAACTTGTATGCTAAAATTGACTTGCTCCTGCATGTTAGTTTAGATCAAAGCCCAGCTAAGGAGAGGCCTCAGATTGGTTGCTGTACATTCAGGTCCATTCTGCAGCATTTGTGAGAAACTGACATCTGACAGGCAGTCTTATACAATTTGTGTCACTGTATGTCTGTTTTTGTGTTTTTTGGACTGATTTTTTTTTCTGATGAGATTCAGGGTCAACCAATAATCAACTAAACGTATAGTCTAAAATGTCTCTGATGTTACAGACATTGTTTATTGTGGGTGGGTTCCTGCATAGGTTTGAACTTTTTTCCCTCTTCCCACCAGTTTCACTACATATTTAGTCATAAGTGTTATGTGTGGCTGTGTGCAGACAGGAATAGGACCCAAGGTGCAGACTCCGGAGACAGTCGTGAACTCAAAACAGCTTTAATGTAAAACTCAAAATATAACATAACTGGGAAAAAAAATCAAAATAAACTTAAACCAGAGGACTGCCAGAACACACAGCTAGGTAAACAGTAGATCGCAACACAGACACAGAGAAACACAGGGCTTAAATACACAGAGGGAGCAATCAGGGAATGGGTAACAGGAGGGAAACACAGATGGGGCAAATCAGGCCTAACGAGACAAGGGGAAGCGAAACCAGATACATTAACATCAGACATGGACTTTCAAAGTAAAACAGGAAACACATAACACAGACTGAACCAAAGACACACACTCACATGCAGGCACTACAACAGAGGGAACAGAGACGTGGGACCAGGGCAGACACAGACACTGACTGGACACGGGGATATAGCGGACAGGGGAGACAGCAACTAAGGATTACACAGAGACAACCCATAAGACATAACTCTAACAAAGAAACCAAAGCATAGAAATGATAAATAATATATAAACTCCAAACCCTGGGTCAACGACCCAGGTATCCTAACAATAAGTACAGATATAGAATATGAAACCCAAGACTGGGTTTGTGCTCAGGTTTAAAGTGGCTGTTTTACAGTATTAAATGGTAGTTTTAGATAGGATAACTGAACACAGGGTACTATTCATACTGGATTTTTATGTGTGTATGTCAGAGGTATGCCAAATGGCACTAAGGACTATGGTTTCACTGGTGATGTGAATGAATTTGATTGACTAGTTTGGACTTCTGCTGGTTTTTCTCTTGATGGTGTCTGAGTTGACTGGAATGAAGAAATGATTATACTCTAAGTAATTTCAAGCCGTGTGTAACTTCTGGGTAATTTAGCAGAAAACAAACAAACTTGCCTCCATTTCACACTCTAAATTTGCTGTACTGTTAGAAGTGTACTTGCTTAACCTTGCCTTTTTACATGTTTATTATGCATTATATTAGTGTGTATCATAAATGTTTCAGTTGTCCTTTTATATTACACTGCCCTCCCTTTGCTGCTTCTGAGAAGCAGTAAACATCCAACACACATTGCATGCCATAGGTTCATGTGCTCTTACAATGATCAAACCAAGTCAAACACCAATAAAATAAAAATGTAAAAGGGTAAGGTTAAGCTACTACACAATATAAGTCATACCACTAAAAGTGTAACATATTTACAGAGTAAGACGGGGAACTTTTGTTTGTTTTTCTACTAAATTACCCAGAAGCCATGCACTACTCAAAATTACTTGCATACTACGTAAAGTTACTATGTGTATAATTATTTCTTCTTTCCTATAAAGTATCTAAAGTCACAAACTGGCTGAAATGACTAAAAGTTGGTGTAGCAGTATAGCAGCAGTATAGCGCTATAGTTTTAGATAAGATGCATTGAAATTTTATTTTATTCTAGGGGAAATAAGTCATGACCCATAATATAAAGCGCTAACCATGATGATAAAATGACATGTATAAAAAAGAATAAAACAAAATCAAACGCAGACAGCAGACAAGCTTATCACAACATCAAGCTTAACACCACATTACTTTTTCTCTTTTATTTGGCTTTTATTTATTTATTTTATTAGTTCCAATGTACAAAACTTTGCATCAGCTGTGGTTGTTTTAAAGTGCTTTATAAGTAAAGATTACAATGATGATGATATCCAAGACAGATTTTAAGAGCAGGAGCCATTACCTGGGGAAAAAAGTACAATAATTAATTAGTTAGTTAATAACTAATTTAATTACAAGAGAAATCATGTCTCACTGCCAAAAGCCAAGGATAAAAATGGGTTTTAAGACCTGTTTTAAAAGTGGACAGTGAAGGGGATCTCTCTAACATGCAAGGGCAAGTTATTCCATAATTTAGGAGCCATGATAGAAAAGGCCCTGTCCCCTCTGAGCTTCCTCTTGGATCCCTGTACTTTCAGGAGCAGCTGGTCAGCTGACCTAGAGATCAACAGGGTGTGTAGTGATGAAGAAGCTCAGAGATGTAAGGCGGGGCAAGATTGTGAAAGCATTTAAAAACAAAGATAAGAATTTTAAATTGTTATACATAAAGTGACACTCCTAACAATCTTGATTTGATTAGATTTTCATAGACTCAGTATTTTATCACATACAGTGATCACAAGTCATCACCTTTAATGGTGATTTCGATCATTGTCACTGAATACACAATGTATTGTTTAAAACGAATTATGGCTGAATGTCAGTAGCTTATTACACATGTAAATTGAAATATAATATATATTTTTTATCCAAATTCGCCTTACACAAGCATGTTTCGTGCAACTCCCCGCAGGACTGCATGGGACTTCTGCCAACTTTGTCCAAACTTTTTTAATGGAGCTGACTTTACTGAGGTGCTGAGTTGGCACAGAGACATTTTTTCTGAAAACATCACTTTAGCTTCTCTTCTAATATCCATCAAGAGGTGCCAAAGAGTTGGAAACCTGGACACATCATCACACATTCCCCTGGTGCAAACCTAAGCACAATGGGAAACTCTCCTTGTCACTTCACTTTCCTAGAGTGATTTTAGATGGCACGTGCGTTGAATTGGCAGCTACGTGCTCCACATTCTATGTTGAGACCTGATCTGAGGGCTGTGGGTTGCCTACTCGAAAAACACAGGACACAGCCTTAGAAAGTTCCCAGAGGGAAAAAGGTAGAGACACCTTGTCCACCCTGGGACAATAGACAACAAAACTGTGTCACGTCATGGCACATAACAGGCATGAAGTCAGTGGGTTTGTCTGTGACACGTTGCCCTGCTGTACATGACTTTTGCAACTCAGCTTAAACTAACTGGTGTCCCTGCAGTGTACTGGCCCTAACATCTAAAGACCAACCCCTCTGTGTTGACGCGATTAAAGCTGTTGTTGTGAGCACAAGAAAAGAGCAGGAAAATAGTTTTTGCTATTGATAGAACAGAAACAAACCCGTGGGCTGTGGTACATGAAGACAGAAAATGATACCACTGTGAGACTGGGTTACTAAGTGACATGTATGGGAACCCAGTGTCACATGTTTTGTTTTGTTTTAAAAATGTATAGAATAAAAAGAAGCGAAAGTGTTTATTAAAATTATCAATAAAAACTTGAAAGTGTAAAAGGACATATATATATATATATATATATATATATATATATATATATATATATATATATATATATATATATATATATATATATATAAAAAACACCCAGCACGCCCCTGCGGGCGGTTTATCCTTCAAGCTCGGGTCCTCTACCAGAGGCCTGGGAGCTTGAGGGTCCTGCGCAGTATCTTAGCTGTTCCCAGGACTGCGCTGTTCTGGACAGAGATCTCTGATGTTGTTCCCGGGATCTGCTGGAGCCACTCGCCTAGCTTGGGAGTCACCGCACCTAGTGCTCCGATTACCACGGGGACCACCGTTACCTTCACCCTCCACATCCTCTCGAGCTCTTCTCTGAGCCCTTGGTATTTCTCCAGCTTCTCGTGTTCCTTCTTCCTGATATTGCTGTCATTCGGAACCGCTACATCGATCACTACGGCCGTCTTCTTCTGTTTATCTACCACCACTATGTCCGGTTGGTTAGCCACCACCATTTTGTCTGTCTGTATCTGGAAGTCCCACAGGATCTTAGCTCGGTCATTCTCCATCACCCTTGGGGGCATCTGCCATTTTGACCTCGGGACTTCCAGGTTATACTCGGCACAGATGTTCCTGTACACTATGCCGGCCACTTGGTTATGGCGTTCCATGTATGCCTTGCCTGCTAGCATCTTGCACCCTGCTGTTATGTGCTGGATTGTCTCTGGGGCATCTTTACACAGCCTGCACCTGGGGTCTTGCCTGGTGTGATAGACCCCAGCCTCTATGGATCTTGTACTCAGAGCTTGTTCTTGTGCTGCCATGATTAGTGCCTCTGTGCTGTCTTTCAGTCCAGCTTTGTCCAGCCACTGGTAGGATTTCTGGATATCAGCCACCCCCTCTATCTGCCGGTGGTACATACCGTGCAGGGGCCTGTCCTTCCATGATGGTTCCTCGTCTCCCTCCTCTTTCTTGGGTTTCTGCTGCCTGAGGTATTCACTGAGCACTCAGTCAGTTGGGGCCATCTTCCTAATGTATTCTTGGATGTTCGTTGTCTCATCCTGGACTGTGGTGCTGACACTCACCAGTCCCCGGCCCCCTTCCTTCCGCTTAGCGTACAGCCTCAGGGTGCTGGATTTGGGGTGAAACCCTCCATGCATGGTAAGGAGCTTTCTTGTCTTTATGTCAGTGGCTTCTATCTCCTCCTTTGGCCAGCCTATTACCCCAGCAGGGTACCTGATCACGGGCAGGGCGTACGTGTTGATGGCCCGGATCTTGTTCTTACCATTCAGCTGACTCCTCAGGACTTGCCTGACCCTCTGCAGGTACTTGGTGGTTGCAGCCTTTCTAGCGGCCTCTTCGTGGTTCCCATTCGCCTGCGGGATCCCCAGGTACTTGTAACTGTCCTCTATGTCTGCAATGTTGCCTTCTGGTAATTCAATCCCCTCAGTTCTGACTACCTTCCCTCTCTTTGTTACCATTCGACTACACTTCTCCAGTCCGAACGACATTCCAATGTCATTGCTGTATAGCCTGGTAGTGTGGATCAGTGAATCGATGTCTCGTTCACTCTTGGCATACAGCTTGATGTCATCCATGTACAGGAGGTGGCTGACAACTGCTCCGTTCCGTAGTCAGTATCCGTAACCAGTCTTGTTAATGATCTCACTGAGGGGGTTCAGGCCTATGCAGAACAGCAGTGGGGACAGAGCATCCCCTTGGTAGATCCCGCACTTGATGGTGACTTGTGCTTGGGCTTGGAGTTGGCCTCTAGTGTTGTACGCCACATCCCCATTGAGTTCCCGATGAAGGCTCTTAGGGTCCCATTGATCTTGTACAATTCTAGGCATTCCAGTATCCAGCTGTGGGGCATTGAGTCATAGGCCTCCTTGTAATCAATCCAGGCAGTGCACAGGTTGGTCAGTCTGGTCTTGCAGTCTCGGCTGACTGTTCTGTCTACCAGTAGCTGGTGTTTTGCGCCTCTGGTATTCTTGCCAATCCCTTTCTGTGCCCCACTCATGTATTGACCCATGTGCCTGTTCATCTTAGCCGATACAATGCCTGACAGGAGCTTCCATGTAGTACTGAGGCAGGTTATTGGTCGGTAGGTTGGATGGGACCGGTCCCTTCTTGGGGTCCTTGGGGATCAGGACCGTCCGACCTTTGGTTAGCCATTCCAGGTGTCTCTCGTTAACTAGCAGCTGGTTCATTTGTGCTGCCAGACGCTCGTGGAGTGCAGTCAGCTTCTTCAGCCAGTAGGCGTGAACCATGTCGGGCCCTGGTGCTGTCCAACTCTTCATACTGGAGACCCTTTCTTGGATATCTGCCACTGTGATGGTTACTGGACCCTGTTCAGGGAGGTCGCTATGGTCTGCCCTCAGATCCACTAGCCACTGAGCATTGCCGTTATGGGTTGCGTCCTTCTCCCATATGCTCTTCCAGTATTGCTCCGTCTCCAGCCTTGGTGGTGCTGTTCTCTTATTGTTCCCTTGCCACTGAGAGTACACCTTTGCTGGTTCTGTGGAGAACAGCTGGTTTATTCTCCTGCCTTCTGCTTGCTCTCTAGCCTCCTTCTCCATGGAGGGTACTGCCCCTTGTGGCTGTTCAACTTGTAGCCAAGCATCTCACTGATCACTGCTGCAGTATTGTAGATCAGTTTGTTAGTGTCGGTAATCATGGTTGTAGGTATCGTCCGCATTAACATCATCTAGCAGACCTTCTGAGGGTACTTCACGTAATCTTGGTAACCGGCTACGGGGGATCCAGGTTTCAAACTTAGCCTATTTTTCAGGTCAGTTCCTCTCGCACTCAACGATCCTTCTCCTATTGCACTTGGGGCTATGTACCCAATCTCGGGTACAACAGCGGGGAGCACGAGCACGAGCACAGATGTCGGAGGGAAGCACGCACACGGGGTTCGAGGGAGCAACGGGGAGTTATTGTGTTTACAGCTTTTCACTGTAAATAAAGAGCACTGTTTGCATCGCAGAGTCTGCGTTTTGGGTCCTCCTTTCCCCACATCCCCACGGTCTGCCAGCCAGACCGTGACATGTAATTTTTTTTTCATCAACTTAATGTAATAATACCATATCCCCTTCTATTTTTTCTGTCTTTCTACCATGTATAGTTGTTGACTTTCCTTCCCTTAATATTGCTGCTGTAATAATACTAATTTCCCAGCACAACTGTTCTGCTATCTTATCTCAGATTTACCAAGACTGAAACTCTGTTGAGACAAGCTCTTTGATACAAGGTCTGCTTCCCTCAAAAGCCTTTTTTCCAGGCTCCCACAAGCCTGTATGTGTTTCTCACCCCATCATATCTCAAATAGTGGCATTCTTTGCTCTCCATGATTGAAATTCATTGGTCTTTTGAAGTATCCTGTTGTCTGTAGAATTATACAGTGTGTAATCACCGTATGAGCCTGCGGCCAGGCTAGCAGCTCAGAGAGGCTGAAATTATGTTACGTTAGAGAGAGAAAAATTCTAATGTTGTCATACTAACATGCTGGAGTTACCATCTTATGTTACAATAAAACATTATTAATTCATAAACAAAGCCAGGAAGGTGCCAGGAAGATCATTTCATTTGTATAGTAATAGGGAAAGTAAAATTTGGATTTCAGTGGAGATGCCAAGTCGACAGTCAGACAAGCTTATAGCAATTAATTGTAAATCAATTAAGATGTATCCTTTGGGAACAATATACACCTGCACCAAAAGTAGTTCTTATCATATTTATAACTGTTGAAATATTTCAGTCTTGACCAAAACAATGGACCATCCATTTCATATGATCCCCTCAATACAGAGAGCTCCAGTTTATGACACATATTTTTTCCATGCAGTGGAGCGTGTGTTTGTGTATGTGTGCTTTTACAAGACATACTTCCACTCCTCCACCCCAGACATCCTCTGTGTCTGTCTCTCTGTGTACGGTCTCCAACAGAGTATGCCTCTTATTCAGTCTCCTCTGAAGCAGGAAAAGGAAGTTGATTGTTTGATTGTGTGTTGGGACCAAACAGTGATCAGACCTCTCCCCAGATTACCACTCCCCTAATAACAAATTAAGTCACGAGCATAGAAATATGTGACAAATGGCACAACAGTGCTATTCACCTAGGAGCTGTACTTTTCCATCAGGTCATTTTAAAGACTGTCACCAGAGCTATGCTGGACAGCTTTGAAGCCAGGCAGAGAGAGATCATTGATTTATTTTCTCAGCTGAAGACCCCAGGGTGCTAGTCCACACCAAGCAACACTGGCCCACGCCGGGAATAAGGTTGTCTACTCTGTATAGAGAGAGCAAATATAAACAGCCTGCACTCTTAATGGAAAATAACCCCAACTGGGGCTTTTAGCTATGACCTTAAAGCTGCACTTATCAATATTTTCACATGAATACTTCATCAGCTGACCACCTGCACTGATGAATCCACAAAGAATTGAGACTTCCCAGGTCTCCACACTAACATGTTATTCATTTCAAGATTATGTCCACGGAGACATGCATTTTAGCAGAGTTTCAGTAGTAGCGCACCTATTCTCACATATCAAATGACAGTTCATGTACTGTGGGGATGTGTGTCCAGACGTAAACAGAAAGGAAAGAAGAATAAAAGTGCATTACAGCTTGGAGAAAATCCTCTGGATGAGGAGGTAAAGCAATGGCAAAAATACAAACTCAGCATGTACTGAAGAAAAACTACTAACGTCCACATTTTTGACACATACTCTAAATGTAAAGAGGTAGTTGAAAATACCACTTCATTACTGGGTTAGAATAAAATATCGTTTAATGCTTCCAGTGCAATAGCTCATAGTTTAGAGTTCGTTGTGGCTCTTTGTGGCCACTTTCAATCACAAGGTCAACTGGCGGGAGGCAGCCTGTCTCTGAACAATTGCAGTCCAACTCAGACTGATTGGAGAAGGTTTGCAAATAATGGCTGATTGATGACCACTGACAGATTGCCAGAACATTGCAATCATCATCAGCCTGACCTGTGAGTGCATGTGTTTGCAATCACCAATGTAAGAGTTGCCTGGTGGTTGTAATCTGATTATGTTTATATGTAAAAGTAAAGCTGCCTCCTGCCTATGACATTCTGCTGTTAAATCGCCATCGTGCAACAACCATGTCACTATTTCAATAAGAAGAGATCACTTGGAATTGAACATGAATTACTGATATATAAAAATTCATGTATTTAGACTCTGATGAGCCATCATGGCAGAAAGGAATCATAGCGATGATAGGATTTAGGGCAGGACCCCCCAAAGTCCAGAGGCTGGTGGTGGTGAGGATGAAGGCTGAGGCTTGGACGGAGCTCTGACTGAGGTGTCTGTGAGGTGGAGATGGGCTACATGAATAAAAGTCTGAAAAGGAGAATGATGGAGAGCACAGACTTAAACCATGCAAAGCGGAGGGTGATTGGTGTAAAGAAGGTGGCCAAGAAGATGATTGGACAAGAGTACTGATGTCAGTATTGACATTGACAGCGTGGGAAAGTGGTATTGATGTAAAGAACAGGAAGCAGCCTAACACTCAGGAAAGCAGGCAGATGAGTGATTACAGATCTTCTTTATTGAACTTCCACATAAGATTGATTTGTTTACAAATTTCTGAATTATCTTTCAGAACTATGAGGTTATAACTGGAACTGAACGTAAAAAGTTAATGTGAATTTCTGTGTATGCAGACGGAAGAAGATTTGTCATGTTACCACAAACAGATCGCACCAATTCAACCCCATTCAACTGCAAACTGATAGCAGACTGTCTTTTTGGTATCCTCACAAATGAAAGCCCTTTGGAAATGGCAACTGACCTACACGTGTTCGAAACAACCAATTCAAAGTCACTGCAAGCTTACACATGCACATGTTGCAATGATATTGGCCCAACCACTGTTTTGTCCAGTCTAACCACAGCATGTGGAAACTTTTTAAGATTTTGCTTCTAAATTGTCGGACTTTCTTTTTACTTCTCTTTTAACTATTTAAAGCAGGCTTCAGCAACAGTTCTCCAGGTTTGCTGAAGCTATTTCAAAGGCTTTCTTTGGACATTGGCTGTTTTTTCACTCATTCCTTGGACCTGAGCCTTTTCAGAGGGATGTTTTCTATGTTTGTTAAGCCCCTAAACACTGACCTCATGTGAGAGAAAGCACCAAACAAAAAAATTAACCAGTGCTGTGTCTACAATTTATTTTTGTTGTATCTTTAGGCAATATTAGCAGCCAGCTTAAATTAACCTTTAAAGCACACCAAGTAAATGCACTCTAGAAATATGGATTGTTCCATTATTTAATGCAGGGATGTTTTTGTCATTACACCCCCCCCCCCCCCCCCCCCCCCCGCCCCGTAATTTGTTATTATCCGATGGATGTACACCTGTGGAAAAGTACTTTTGAGCAAATTAAACTCTCTTCTGACAAAGCCCTTCAATCTTCTGAGCCCAGTGATTGGCTAACCTTACTAAGAAAAAGATCCAATCCTTGTGTAAATCAAACAGCTGTTTCCTAGTGCGGCAAGGATATCTTGAAGTTCCATTTTTATATACTGCAGTTATTTTTGTTCCACTTCTATTCATCCTGAGACGTGGTAGATTAACTGCTCAGCCTTTTTTGCAGGGCTGACAGCCTTTATACCAACATCGTTTCCATTATGTTTGTTGTCAGTATAAATTATTCCTGAAGCACCTGCTCAATGGACACCCAGCTGCTTTTTGTCATTTAGAAGGGGAAATCCTGAGTGCTGCATTGAAATAAGCACAGATATTTCACCTCGCTGCTCAACATTCGCCTTCCTTTTTGTCATAATACATGCTTCTGTAACGATCACTTACAAGCGAATTGCACATATCACACACCAGCCTCCACCTCCTCAACCAGCCTTTCAGGTTTTAACCTTCAGCGCACATGTACGTCCCTCCTACATCTCTTTATTAAGTAAAAGTGCAGCGTGTATTGATTGTTTTGCCAGCAGCTGTCTTTTTTCTTCTCATACATACAAAGTTAGAATGCATGTGTGTAACATTGGGTCTTTTGGGGTGGATGAGAGGAGCTCATCATCACTGTAACCAATAACGCATGTTCCGCATAAGCAGCCACACATGCATCACTTTTCAGATGGTGTCATTGCAGAGGCTCAGCCTTACAAAGACTCATTTACATCCTCATACATACAAAAGAGAGCATGTGGGAGAAAAACCCCACATCCATCCCCTCCCTTCTAAGGAAACCCCAGCATTCTGGCATGTCTGCGTGATGCTGCAGTGATGTTTTATTAATCTTCCTAAAACATGGATTCTCCTTTTCACTCCGTTTACACAGTTTTATTCAATCAGAGGGAAAAAATGCATCAAGCAGAGAATGTGGGTAGCTGGTATTTTATGTTGTGCAATGCAGGCTGTATCTGCAATTTTCAGGAACATTTTTTTTTTGTTCTTTGTGTATCGGTGAAGCAGGTGAAAGATCACTCAGCGGGGGAAGCCCTTAACTCTCGCTCTCTCTAGCTTATCAGCATGCATCCTTTAATTACTCACACATATTCATTATTTGCCTCCCACAGGCTATGAATTATGCAACACTTATTTCCACATGAGAACAGTGAGAAGACACAAGGATTGCCTGTTTCCTGTCCTTTGTCTGTCTGTCTCTCTCTCCTCTTCCTCCTCTCCCCCTGCCTCTTTAGCTCAGTACCCCTCTCCCATGCGGTGCTGTCATTCTGGCACATTAGGGACAATGAGAAGAAAGATGAAGGTATTCATCGCAGACTACCACATTTGTGAAAAAAGCTATTTTACTCATGATCTGATATGGTTCTTAAGGTTATTTTCAGTGACATGTCTGATAATTTCATTCATTTCTAAATAGGGCACAAAACGGTGTGCACAGTCTCTGCAGTCAGTTGAAAATACAAGAAATACGAGGAGCTGAGACTCTCACATCTCACACTTTATGGTGTTTATTTTTTATTTTTTTTTTTTTTACTGCTTCCATTGGGAACAGGTTTCACCAACCAGCCTCTATGCCATGTGTATATTTATTCTTATTATTCTTATTCACAATAGAGGACATAAATCTTGGGTTCCATTAAAACTACCACACCTGACATATTTCAGTATTTCAACCCTGTGTACAAGCTGAAAGTCTGTTGTAGACAGCTGCAGCAGAAATAACCAGAATGTTACCTCAAACTCAGGAAAAACAGCAGTAACGAAGCGTGGGAGATAGAGCGGATCTCTGCTGAGGTGGTGGTGGATCTGTAGGCTCCCAGTCACAGCTAGGGCTTTGGCAAAATAAAGCCGTGGCACAGAGGGAGTAGGATTTAAGAGATGACTTCCTACTCTGTCATCCGTGCGCCCACACAGCCAATCTGCTACTACTGCTATCTGAGTGAGCCTCCCTGGACCCTCAGGACAGCTACACCCTTATTTGAGCTTCCTCTATCTGCCCAACATTTGTACCTCAAGGGAAAACGGTGCTGCATGGGATCATTTAAAAAAATCAATTAATAGAATAACTGAAAGGTAACTGAACTGTATGTATGTACAGTACTGTGTAAAAGTCTTCTGTCAACACTAATTTCTTTATGTTTTACCAAGAAAATGTTAAAAATTTACAGTGATTTAATGAAATACATGGAAATACAAGGTTTGTACATTTCTAATGAGCTTGGAAGTCAGCGTTTGGCAAGACCAACCTTAAGCCTTCAACACAGCCTGAACTCTCATAGAAAAGCTTTCTTGTAAATAGTATTTTAACTGCTTACAGCTTTGGCAGTGCATTTTGGATCATTGAAAAAGGAAATTGTTGCCAATCAGCCACTTTCCAGATGGCATTGCATGGTGCATCAAAATATGCAGGACTTTTCTGCATTCATAAATCCATTAATTATGACACAATCCTCAACACCAACAACTGACAAGCAGCACAAACCATGACAGAGCCTCCAATGTGGTTTGAATCACAAGTTTCAAATTTGGATTCATCACTCCCTGAGACCTGCTCCCACTGATTTTCAGTCCAGTTCTTGTGCAACTTGGCATACCTCAGCCTTTTGTCCTGATTTTCCTTCCTTAAGCATGGCTTTTTGACAGCCACTGAGACTATTTCCAATGAGGCTTTGGTAAACACTGGATTAACTGAAGGGCCAGATGCAACTCTTAGGTCCTGTGTCAGGTCTTTGCTGGATTTCCCCCCCTCTTTCTCACTGACGTCATGTCTGTAGAGATACTGTTCAACTGCTGTAGTTTTTGGGCCTGCCACTTTTTTTGTCCTCCACGTGTCCAGTCTACAATTTTAAAGGACACATTCACATACCTATTTATGTTTAACTCACTTCATAATCCATTAGTAACTGACATTAGACACACTGTGTCATTAGGCTGCCAGCCAATCAGTTCTTTGAATATTGTTATCAGTACTCTGCTACCTGGAAACTTTATTCTTTCATTGAGTTTTATTGTCCTGGAGCTGGTGCTCAGGTAATGGATCAGGTGGAAGAGCATTGTGCCTACCAACTGGTAGGTCAGTGATTCTCCAGTTCCTCCAGTCCATGTATCAAAATGTTCTCAGGCAAGCTACTGAACCCCAAGATGTATCTGTCAGTGTGTGAGTGTCAATGTTAGATAAAGCATTTAGGCATGGAAAAAAGAGCTCTATGTATGTGTGTGATCAAGTGAATGAGACTTGTACTACAAAGTGCTTTAAGTGCTCAAGTTGAGTAGAATAGCGTTATATCACATTCAAAAAATTCTGCACACTAACGAGGAGTTGATGAAACTATTTCAGGTGCTGGAAACACTACATGCCTGTACTGCCCAGGACAGATGATAGGAAGTGAGGAGGAAAGCACAAACCCCTGTTTCACCCTGTAACACATGCACACTTGGCACAAGTTGTAGAAGAAGCAGAAAGCCAAAGACAACTCTCATACATGTGTTCTTAGTGACATTATTAAGTGAAATTTTTAAAGAAAAGGTTAAAACAACATTTTTAAATCTTCTTATTAATTTTCATTTTATTTATTGTAATGTCGCTCTAAAAATATTAACCAAAGCAACATCTTCCCATCCGTGGTGTTTGGGATTTCTGCCTGAATGATGCCTAACATTTCAGGATGTTTATCAGATGCGTCACCAAGCAGCAAATGTTTTATCCAAGAAGTGCAGAACAATATAGACTATGAAAAGGAACAGGATGCTGACGGCCCTATAGGAAACACACAATTTCATCCACAATGCACTGGAGCCAGTTAATTAGCAGTCTGTTTCTGGTAATGACTGGATTACTATTATTAGACGTTTTAAATAAATGGGACAAACAAATGACTGCAGTACAAGTCCTTCACCACCACAGTAGATCATGCCTTTCTTTTTTTAAAAATGACATCAGGCTCTATTCAGAATATTGTAAATCTTCTAGCAGATAAAAAGATATTAAGATTTATAATCATGTTCTAAAGTTAGTCCATTCCCATCTGAATGAAATGACTGAATGCAAGCAATCACTGAAGAAATTCAGCTGATGTTTAATTTTCTCGCTATCAGAGAATTTCATTTCTGATCATTGACTGTGTCTGCAGAGAAAACAGATGGGTTTTAAACTATCGTAATATCTTTGGGAAGCAGTGGCTGCATTTTAGACACGCTTTGGTGGATGACAGCTGGTTTATGTGGGCACGTCAGAACCAAGGCTGTTACTATTCTCCCCAACATGTCAGTGTTTTTCTTGCGCCACTGATTTAGTGTAACATGGGCCCAGTGAGACTGAGGAAAGTATATCAGCAAAAACTCTGGCTTTGGGGATTCTTGCCCTCCTTTATTCTCTGCTTCTTGCCCTGTATATTTTACATAATGCTTAGTTATCAATAATGCATGAATGAACACTCTTTCAAAAGTGTTTTTACTGCAAACTGCTTTATGTTTTTGCAGACCAACGCATTTATTTATAATATATATATATATATATATACGTAAGAACAAGTTTAACAGCAGGTGAACTATAAAAATGCTATAAATAAATAAGTACATTTACACATCGATAAACATGACGAGCTACAACAGTATTTTAATAGCTTGATTGTCAGGTATGAAAAAGGTAAAGCCTCAAGATGTGTAGCGTCTCTAAATTTCTATTTATGATCACAGCAATAACAGAGAAATCATTAACGACTCAGTTACGTGTGACATGCAAGTGATAATAAAAAATAAATAAAATAAAAAATACTGGAAAGGACGGAGAGGATTTTTGACAACAAACTGGTCATGTGGATTGACATGTTTGCCAGAAGCAAAGCCCTCCATGGTTCATTGCAGTCTGATGTGCCCTTGATCCCAGCCGATTTCTTCTTTTAATAGGTCAAGGTTATGATTTATTTTGTAATCCAAAGCATGCGGGTATTTTAAGTTACATGGTTCTGTGTCATAAAGGCTGCAAGACTATAAAAAAGGAACACACGCCCAGATTTTTTTTGGTTTTTTTTACATCATGTTTGAATGAAACAAATACATGATACAGCAAATCAAGGCAGGTCTTTTCTTTTCCTTTTTTTCTTGAGTTCTGTGGGGCTTTATTTAAGCGAGGTTTTCACTCGTACAGCAAAAAAGAGTTGTAACAGAGCCGGTTGATACCCTAAATCAGACTCTGGAGTCTACTCAATTGTTTTTTTAAAAATATGTACTACTTTGAAAGTGGCAGTCTGAAACAAGAAGTGGGACATGAACTGATTGTCAAATTGCTGCTGAAACTCCAGCCTTTCATTCTAAAACCATCAGGGCCGAAGGAAATGTGCAAGAGTTTCTTTAAGATACTTGGCGGTTTAGTTTCACCTTAATGAATAGGGATTTTGAAAAATGAAATGTTTAGTGTTTGGCAAAACAAAATTTAAGTCGCCACGGTTGCAGTTGTTTCTCTCATATCTTATTGTGATGATAAGCTTTTTCTGCTGCTTCACAAAAATCTTTAATCAAAGGACAGATACGGTGAAGAAGACTTGGGAACCAAAAGACTGATAGCTCCAAAAATAGATCAAAAGTCCTTTTAGTTTTGAAACATCCCAAATGAATCAGTGGGAAAATGGAACAGGGTGGATTTCACACAGAAAATCAACACTGAACTAAACATTAACCTCACATTCATTTTAGGCAGATGGCAGAGTTATGGACTGTTTGGATGAGCTGGTCTCTCTGAGCAGCCCTTTATTATAAATCTGTCTTGTTTATTTCAATGCACAGTAAATTTGACTTTTTTGATGCTGGATAGCAAAACTTTCCAAATCACATAAATCACTGGGTCAAAAGTGGCATAAATCAACAATATAATATTATGAACAGCATAATATAAATTCTGTTAAATATTAATGTAAGACAATGTATTTTCCATCTGCATGAGTCTGTTGAAGTAGTTTATCTGGAAACAAGAAACAATTTGGGGAAAGAAAACAAATCAAATTTTCAACAACCATGACTTGAAACTTTAATAGAAATTTCATTTTGTTCATTAAAATCAATTTTCCACTTATCCAAAACCAGGTCACAGTGGCAGCAGACTAAACACAGTATTCCAGAAATCCTTCTCCCTAGCAACACTTTTCATTTCCTCATGTTGGAACCCAATGCCTTCCCTGGCCACATTATATACAATATATATAATCTTTCCAGTGAGTTCTGGGTCTTTCCTGGGGTGTTCTCCTAGTTGGGCGTGTGGAAAACCTCCAACATAAGATGAGAAAAGTGCAGCCAAGCCAGATGCCACTACAACCACCTCCTGGTTACTTATAACATTGCCTAACAGAAATATCCTCCTAGCTTCCTCGGGATGTACCAGATCCTCACACTGTCTCTAAGGCTAAGCCCAGCCACCCTATAGAGCAAAATCATTTCAGTCACTTCTTTTTAAGACCTTACTCTTTTAGTCGTTGATATGCAGATAAGTGAGGGTAGGAACACAAAATGCACTGGTAAAACAAAATAAAGCATGAAAAGCACAGCCAGTGGGTGCAATGTCATCTTTTATTGTTTTACACATCCGGTTTCATTTCAGCTCCTTGTATGTTAGAACTTCGCTCTCCTTTGCGGCTGGTTCATGTACCAAAAACAACATGAGTAAGAGTGGCCCAGAGACCGGTTGGAGAACATACTGTACATTAGCTCCATCTGACAACAGAGCTCACTGCAGGCAGATGGACAGGCCCTGGTGTGGAGCGAATGCGCTCGCTCGCTCTGTTCGATTATAAATTCAACTTGAGTTTTCTGGCAGAGAACGAAGGCCTCAGACTTGGAGGTGTCATTTCAAACTCTTCTCCCAACTGCTGCAGTACATGCTGAAGGTCATGCTTCAGTGAAGCCAACATAACCACATAATTCAGAAGCAAGAGAGATGTTATTCTGAGCTTTCCCATGAATATCACAAATAGCATTGAAGACAAGGGTAAACCCTGATGTAGTCAAATCTCATCCAAACCTGGCACCTTGTCACTGTCACCTTATCACTACCCCAGCAACATCTGCCAGTGTAGCTGATAAGTCCTCCTCTGTGGCCTCCCCTTTTCCCCAAACCAGGCTTTTTCCCCCTTTAGCCCAACAATGCACACCTGCTGGTTCAGAAGCTAAAACCTGTAATCTTCTTTCTTCAGCAGCACGGCTTCTTCAAAGACCATCTGTAGGTCAGGCTCTGATGAAGTCCATCGATTGACACCATGACAGGTACTGATGACCTTATTAGCACAGCTCCCACCAATGGAGGTTTAAAACATGTCCCATTCAGACTCCATGTCTCCAAACTTGGGACTCAAGAGAAAGTCTTCTGGACATAAGAGTTAAGGAACCCATGACACATTCCCAGTTAAACCCAAAGACCCCAAGAAATATTCTAAACTGCTCTTTGGTGCATAAGCAAAAACAATAGACAGTAATACTGCAACTCCCAATCACATAGTATCATAGTATCAGCTCTTTTTCAGGCATTTGGTTCTAGAACCCTTGCTGTGGAGGCAAGCTGAATCATCTAGTCAGTACGGTTTTACCTCCTGCTCTAGCTCAGGTTATATTATGTGTTGGCTACTTCAGCACGTACCCGGTGATGGAGGGCTTTATGATTCATTTCTACTTAAAGCTGATTTGGAACATCATTTAATGTGGTGAAGCCTCTTGAAAGTATACAGAGACATTACTCAGAGACCAGATTGAAACTGCGCTTCAGAAAGTAACTGAAGTGATGATCTTACTTTGATGCAAAAGTGTCTGGCGCCATCTTGTGTCACTGACTTTGTGATGAAGCTGTGTGATCACTGAAAACCAACAAAAAGGAAAAATGTACTAGTTTTCCTTTATTGTTGTACTTTATCTAAGTATATCTATTTTATACTGCTTTTTTTTTTTTTTTTTACCTCTACTCAACTACAACCTGGATGCAAAAGTTGTACTTTGTACTCCATCCAATTTATGTTAAAGCTTTAGTTACTTAATATTTTGCAGATCTGACTTGTCTAGTGCCAATTCATATGCTGTAGTGTATTTGGAGTAGATTTTAAGCGCTTGAAACAATGTGGTCATGTTTTTTATTCAGCACTGCCCCCTACTGTTCAAAACAATGAACTATGAGGTTGAACGTTCACAAATTATGCTTTATACTGTATTTTCTGCAATCACTCATCATGTCTGCATCGTCAGTGTAGCTTTTGCTCACATTCAAACATTCCTAGCATCCTTCTACATGTTTTCTTTCTGTGATTTTTCAGATAGGTAGTTTGCCAAACTCAGTACCAAGTAAATGCTTCTGCTTACCCAAGTCTGTCATCATAAAGCGCTTTGAGTGCTCAGAAGAGTAGAAAAGCGCTATATAAGAACCAGTCCATTTACCATTTACCATCTCAAAATATTCTGTAAAAAGACACTGCCATGTGACCTATCACAGATGATTTAAGGTGGTGCCACCTTATGTTTCATTGTCTGATGAAAAGCAATTGCAATTACTAAGGAAAATGGGAGTTCTTCCAGTGTGTGAACCTGTAATTCTTCTCTACAACAATTAATGCATTTTCACTGTCAGCAATTTTATCTACCCTTATAATTAAGATTTTCAAGGGATTCATCAGGATTTTGCACAAAGTGGTTTTCATTCAGATGTGACATTTCTTCAGATTTCTGCTTTCTTTCATATAGAGACTTTTCAAGCTTATACAACAACTTTTGTTTGTGATTTATGTTAGCTTCCACATCACAGCTGCCTGGCTGTTCCCTTCAACCCCATTGGAAGTGGAGGTGCTGCAGCAAATCCACATTCACTTCCGATTATCCTTATCAGGGTTGTGGGGGCTGGAGCCTATCCCTGCTACCATGGGCTGCCACGAGGCAGGGTGCACCCACCAAAGCAAACACGGGAAGAATATCCAAACTCCACACTAGCCAGATGGTAGGGTCAAACTCAGGACCATATTGCTGTGAGGAAACAGTGCTAACCACCGTTCCACTGCGCTGCCCATATGTGACAATAATAATACAACTAATAATTATTATTATTATCATTATTACAGTTTATGCCTTAGAATAAATATACTCCCTGCCACCACGCACACACTTCAGCACCCCTAACCCTAAGGTCCTTCCTCTGGTTCAGCCTATACAGTATCTCATAATCTACTAGTGCATGTGCGTAGGCAGTATTGACGATCACTAGAAAATCAGTTTTTCTTGAGCTGTGTTTTGCAGCAGCTGTCATGTCTGGCTATCTGGCACGCAGATGAAGGACCCAAATGTAGGACTCAGAAACAAAGGGAGTGAACTAAAGAAGGCAGCTTTATTTGCTGTAAACTGGTACTCGGAAATGTTAAAAATCTCTAATAAAATCAAACAGAAATAAACTAGAAACTTGCAACTGGGAATTTACGACTAGGAATAAACGAGGGAACATGGAACACAAGGAAATACACAGCAAATGGGGACAACTCGACAACAAATAGAGGAAGACTACATTTAAATACACACACAAGATACTGAGGATGATGGGCAACAGGTGGGAACACAGACAAGACCAAGACAACCAGGACACGAAAGGGAACAGACCAAAGGAACAAGTAACTAAGTGTCATGAACGGTCCTATCCTGCCTGCTTTACACGGCCAGACTCACAGAGGCGAAAATGAACTCAAAAACACAACTTTATTGCTGGACAGCAGAAATACAAAACTAACCAAACTTGGAATAGACATGAAACTAAACAGGCAGGGAGGGAGGCAGAACACACGGTGGGGAATGAGGAAGAATGCAACACTGAACAGAGGGAAACAGAGGGCTTAAATACACAAGGAATGATGAGGAAACTAGAATAACATGGGGAACAGATGAGACAAATTAGACATGACAAGACAGAGAAAGCAAAAACTAAAGACACTGAACAGGATACGCAAGACTTTCATAATAAAACAGGAAACGGTGAAATGAGCTTGACACAGGAGTAGAGGAAAAGCAGACAAGAGAGGGAGTGAGAGAACAAGAGGGAGCACGAGCGGGAAAGACAAGACAGGCTGCGGAACAAGGATAAACATGATAGGCAGGGAGACATGGAACAAAACACAAGGGAGGGAAACCAGACACAAAGACACACACACAACCCACAAAACACAAACACACAGAGAGAGACACAGAAGGACAGAAACACAAGGGGAAATCTAATAATCAAGGAACTAAACACTGAATATAAGAAACTCAAAAAACCATAACTAAGACTACTAATGAACCTGAATATATACCATAATACAAAATATCACGACAACACTAAAACACAAGAAACTCAAAAACGCCCAGTGTTGACCTAAAATGACCCTAACCCTAACCACAGAACCATAACACTAAGAACCAGAAACATAAATGATTAAATTAGGAAGCACACACCAAGGCAAAGAAACAAAGATCGCCCCCATAATAAATAAGTTACAAAAGTCCTGTCCCGTATTCATTAAGTCTGTCCCGTATTCATTAAGTCTGTCCTGTATTCATTAAGTCTGTCCCGTATTCATTAAGTGAAAAAAAAAAAAAAAGTCCAAAAACACAAAAACACTGAGTCATGGCAATCCACCTGGCAGTTAACACCTTACACTATATTACTCTGTTTGTGTGGGGAGACCCAATCCTTGGGCTGGACCTGTCATGTTCCTGGGTCGGTGACCCAGTGTTTTTGAGTTTTGGACACTTAGGTTTTGGTTTCTCTCTCACTGTGTCTAGCCCCTTATCACTTTAGTGTTTGAGTTCTAGCTTTAGGTTTTGTTATGTGGCTTCCCTGTGTTTCCTGTTTTACTTTGAAGGTCCTGTCTCATGCTAGTGTATTCTGTTTTCCTTCCTTGTCTTGTCTAATTAGGTTCAGCTGTGTTCTCCTCTGGTGTGTCATTCCCTCATTACTTTGTGTGTATTTATAGTGTGTGCCTACCTGTGTTCCTTGTTGCGTTGTCTGTGTAACCTGGTGTAATTTCTGCGTCTCTCTGCCCAACATTCTCCGTGGCATTTCTGCTCTTCATCCCATGTTTGTATAGTTTCAGGTTTGTTCTTTAGTTGTTCCCAGTTTAGGGTATGTTTTAGTTTTGCACTCACTTTTGTTGTGTTCACCTTCTGCAACAAAGCTCACTCGCAACACAGCCAGTGCCAGCAGTTTGGGCCTTTCCTTCACTATACCACACGACTGTTGCCGCAGCTGTGACAGGACCGATTGTTGGCGCAGCGTGTTTAGGGGTTAAAAGCCACAGTGACACGCAGCGCCAAAAATTGGTGTTCAAAATTAATGATCAAAAAACGTACCTCACAGCCCAATGTTCGCCAGTGGTGCTATCAGGATGGTGGGTCTTTGACTCAGCACTTTGAGTTTATTTTATATTCATGATTCTTTCTGTTGCTTTATGAGTTTGGTTCTGCTTATTGTTCTGAGTTTATTTGTATTTGTATCATTCCTTGTCTTTGTCCACTTCCCGTGTTTCCTATATGAGAGTCTGTCTTGTCTGTGTATATTTCCCAAAGTCAAGTCTCTGTTTATTTCCTTTCGGTCTCTTTTTTGTTTTCCTATTTGTCTCTCTGTGTATCTCGCTCCCTCACCCTTTGTGTCTTAGTCATCTCCCTTGCCATGTTCCTCTCCTTGTGTTTCATCCTTTGTCTCCCCAAGTCTGTCTTCCATGTATGCTTCCATGTTTGCTTATCCTCATTTCAGCATCAAGCTCATGTGTTCTTGTCGCTTTTCAAAACTTTTGAATCCTGCAAAGGTTTGGCCAGGATTAAGTAAAGTGCCTGTTTTGTGTTTTGTTCCTAAATCCTAACTACAGCTGCTGTCTGCACTACATAACTCCATAACTTCGTAGGTAACTTGTTCTCTATTAGCATACACCTTGGCATGTCAAACTGTGTGGTCTCATGTCTGACCACACTGTGGCTGGAGTGCTTACATTGGTTCCCACAAGCTTACACTCCATCACACTTATCTTTCATAACATACACAAACACTATAATGGAATAGTAATCAGTGAACTATAATCTAACCCCGAATCTGTCAAGTCTATGATTTAACTTATTCTGCTAAGATCTGCGGGTACTGTTCTAAAGGGAGCATGTTTGGTTTTTGTATCAGGCTTCCTGTTCCCAGTCGGAACAAATGTTTCCTCTGTGCAAGCATGTACGCTGTAGTAGCAGATAAAAGTGGGACTGATTACTCAGTCAAAAGAAAGGCTACTACCTTTCAAAAGAAAGCTGAGAAGAGCACAACTAACAGGTCTATAATGGTGTAGCTATCAGCAGCTGTTACAGACAATGAGTCATGGTCAGATCCAAAACTTTATCAATGAACGACGTGTTCTAACGTCTCTCTCACTCTCCATCTCTCTCTCTCTCCCTGTCATTTATTTTGGACACAAATAATAATAAATTGCGCAGTGATAAACAAGTACTCAGATCACATGTGTAATTGTTATTTACTTATATTATTTTATAATTTGACTTTACATACTGCTGGGTGGTTTGTAAAGTTCACAGTAACTTGTATTATCATTATGCTATATTTATGTGTCTATAGATAGATAGATAGATAGATAGATAGATATGAGAGGTATCTGAATCTGTCTAATATCCCCCGAATGGATTGTTAATTTATAAATTCACCATATTCATAAACGTCTTAATGTGGTAACAGAATATAGAATTTATTATTATTTGTGATCAGTGGGTTTGCAGGGTGGGTGCTGGGGGTCTTTAGGCTTTGGCCCCACCCCTGCCACCAGAATATTTTTAAGCAAGTGTTTCTAACTTTAATTTGAATATTCAGTATCCCACCATCTGCCCCCACCCCCCGCACAAACAAAACACACAGTATAATTCACACCCTCATTAAAGTGAATATTACTTATGCCATTTTACACCAACGAACTCAGATAGCTAAGGATGAAGAACCTTTTGTTCTTTAAAGAACCATTTGTAATAGCTAAAGAACCATCTTCAAAATAAAAAGGTTCTTTGATGTATGATGGTTCTTTAAAGAACCATAGAGACATCTGAAGAACCATTTAAGAACCCTAATTTTTCTGAGTGTAGGGTCAAAAAAATCGGATTTGATGCGCTTTCGCCTAAGGGTTTTCATTTAAGCAGCATTTGTCCTTCTCTCCTGGATCACAGGAGCTTTCTTTAGGTGTCTTCCCAGCCTTGACAAATGTCCAGCTGGGCTGACCACATTTACTCAAGCTTTTCTTGACGTGACATTCTTTTACTTCAAAATCGCTGATGAATAGGGGCTGATTGGGACCTGATGAATGTAAAAACAAAGAATTACCATATTTATTTGTATTTTTTTTACCTGATTTTTGTTTCTGGGAGAAATGAGGATATTTGTTTTGAATTTCGATGTAACAGTGGGAGTATAATGTCCTCGTAAGTAGATATCAGGCCCTTGTAGAGCAAAATTTTGTATTTTGGTCTAGACTACCCAAACTGTGATGTCCACATATGTGGACGCCAGGTCCTAGGAGAAAACTTTAACATATTTAAATGATGCCTTCTCTGTGTGGTTAATGAATGGTGAAATTAAAAGTGTCACATAGGCTCTTACAAGTCTACAAGTGCAAAAAAAAGAGGACGGTTGGTCACCCTAGATAAGTAAGATTTGGCATGTCAGGGGACTCATTGTGCAGTTTTCTGTGGCAGACGCAACACAAGGTATTATCTTGCCCTCCTTTGCAAGCTCAGAGCAATAAAATCACATGCTAAATGTCAAATACTGCTACAAAGCTTTGAGATTACAGTTATTTACGGTAACTGACTGTTAATGTTTAAACCCTAAATGTCCCAGGTTTTGCTCAGTTCACCTTAGAACAGCACAAACTACTGGGTCAAAATATCTGTCATTGTAATTTTCCACAATTCCTGGAAAGATGTTCAGTCTACTAGAATGAATCATTTACTTTCTGCTGTTTACTTTCTTCCCTTGTCACAGAGGGTCACCGATTGAACAGTTATCCAAATAGCATATTTTATAGCTCAGAAAATGTAATGAAAGCCTCGAACTTCCAGTGAATGTTATTTGTCGTACTTGCTGAGTAAATCCAAAAATCGTAGATTTCTTTTAACTTATTTTACCTTAATTTTTCACATTTTGGTGAAGCTCACTCATATTTGTTATAAATTAAATAAAGTAATTTTCCTCGTTTTGGTTCGGTTAAAAAAAGACAAAGACAATAAACTTGTTTCACCGTTGTCATAGTTCTGTATTTCTATATTTCCTGAAGTGTCGCCCAACTTCATCGAGTCTCTGTGGCGCAATCGGTTAGCGCGTTCGGCTGTTAACCGAAAGGTTGGTGGTTCGAGCCCACCCAGGGACGTGCTTTTCCATAATTTACTTGTACGGCAAAGGTTCTTTATGTTATATTTAAATTCATTTTCACATTCATATTCCCAGAAAAAGAAAGAATGTGTTTAACACCATATTTCTCTGTGGTGAAAACAAAATGGCCTTAAAATGGTAATGGTAAATAGCCTGCATTTGTATAGCGCTTTACTTAGTCCCTAAGGACCCCAAAGCGCTTTACACTACATTCAGTCATTCACCCAATCACACACACATTCACACACTGGTGATGGCAAGCTACATTGTAGCCACAGCTGCCCTGGGGCGCACTGACAGAGGCGAGGCTGCCGGACACTGGCGGGCGCCACCGGGCCCTCTGACCACCAGTGATGCATAATTTTGGTATTTCGAAGGCGTCTGTTATTCTTCCTGCAACTACAGCCTACGCTTTGCGACTGTAGTAGTGGCTGTTCAGTGTCTCTTTTTTAGTTTTAGTGTTTAAATGACAATCTCCTTATTTTAAAAAAATTCTCTATATGATGATGACAGTGCAGGAAACCATGTTTTGTCTCCTTTCTAGTCACTAAATATAATTTAAATTTAAGAAACGACTGCATTTTTAAAACGATATGACTTTGGCTCCCAACAGATTTTAGTATTGGTTTTACAGTTCTAAACACTTTTTTGATTAGAAGTTCTGTTGAGAATTGTTATTTAAATATTTATTTTTGTGGTACTTAATGTTCTTATTTGCTCTTCTTGTGTGCAGGGCTCTGTGACTGTTTCTGAAAAGCCCTAAATAAATTTTTCAAACAGTTCAAACAGTTCTCAGTGCCTTTAGCTTTGGTTACTGTTGTTCGTCCTGCTTCATGCAAGTTGAGATTACTTTTTTTTTTAGAACTTTCTGTTAGTTTGCGGTGTCCCCGTTTTGTCCAGACTTCACCTGTTTTGAAACATCTGCCCTCTGTAATCTCGGAGCAGAGTCGGAAAATCTCGTCACCGATGTAAAATAACGGCTGCTGTCATGTGACCCCAGAACAGGTGATAAAAACTGTGTTCCTCTCTGAGAGGGCAGTAGAAGAGGGCTTCAGGATGTCTGTACCTGGAAGCTTCTCGGTGCTCCGTGTGTTGTGGCTGCTATCAGTGTTTGGCACGGTGCTCCCGCTGGACGGCGGCATGCTCTTTCCCCAGGAGTCCTCCTTCAGAGAGGTGAAGGAGCTGAACGGGCTGTGGGATTTCAGGGCTGACGGGTCCCCCAACAGGAACGAGGGCTTCGAGAAGGCTTGGTACAAACGTCGGCTGACAGAGGTGAGCGGGATCGGAGGTGATAGGTCAGATGAAACAAATCAGTCTACGTTGTTTTACTTGTTTTACTGTTGACATGGATACAACGGTCGCATACAGTACTCTCGGTAAACAAGAACTTTTAAACATTTTGCAATTATGTAGATTTATACCAAAAAAGAAAATCTAAAAGAAAATTTGAATGCTTTGAATTGAATATTTGAGGAAGTATCCTTGGTTTTGGTGTTTTCAATTTTTTTTTAAATTTTGAAACTGAAACTAAACTGAATTAAAAACAAAAATTCAGATCCCCCCCCCCCCCCCCCCCAAAAAAAGAAAAAAACAAACAAAAACAAAATAACTATGTAAACAACACAGCAGTAAGGCATGCATAAACTTATCAGTTTGGCTCACAGTCGTAACTAAATATTTTTGGCTTATCAGCCCTTTAAATGCCACACAATAGGATATATTCCTGTCAGACTGTGCCTCCTTTTGAGTTCTGTAGGGACATTTAGAGCTGAAGATGTTCACAATTTTAGAAAAAGAAAAAACTAGAAAGAAACATTTTTAAAATGAGAACAAAGGTTGAAATTTTATATTAATAAGTCTCATCTTGTTAGGGCCAGACTCCCAGGAAGGGAGCTTACCATGACCTCAGAGAATCAAAATGACCTCAATTAGATGAATATGTATATTGTCTACTTTAAAATTAATAATAAATAATATAATATAATAAACATGGCTACCATGGGTATCCCTGTAAAGTCCTGTCTTCTTATTGTTGTTTTGTATTCTTTAGACGGGCCCAGTGATTGAAATGCCAGTTCCTGCCAGCTACAATGACATCACACAGGACCCCACACTGAGAGATTTCATTGGCTGGGTGTGGTATGAGCGAGAGGTGTTCGTGCCGGCCCGCTGGATCTCCGATGAGGGAACAAGAGTGGTTCTTAGAGTGGGAAGTGCTCACTATTACTCAATAGTGGTGAGTATCACCTGCATCTTTTATGAGCCATTCACTCAAAGTTTGAATAAATTCAAATATAAAAAGTTATCATCCGCCACAAAAATCATTTTAAAAATCATGTTGTTTATTTGAAAATATTACAGAAAAACACATCATGTAACGAAACACATGTTTTCTTGAAAAAATATGATTACTTTACAAAAAATCTGGTACAGCAGCAGATGAATTTCTTGATATAAGATCTCACCGACTTAAGAGTTTGCTTAATATTTTGTGTTTTCAGTGGGTAAAAAAGTCTGGACTGTTTAGAACCTAAACTCATTAAACCTGTGGATTAATGCTGTTGTAATACATGCATTTTGCTAAAATAAGGAAGAAATGTATTGTTTCAAAATACATCCTTGCTTCATTTTAAATTAGATTGTGTATCATTAAATTTCAGCTCATGTAAAACGGTGATCATTCTCTGTTGCAGTGGGTGAATGGAGAGAAAGTGACAGAGCATGAAGGTGGCCACCTTCCTTTTGAGGCAGAGATTAGTAGTTTAATCCGCAAGGAACCAACAAAGCCATGCAGAATCACCATCGCGGTAAACAACACCCTAACTTTGGAGACTCTTCCTCCAGGCACCATCCAGTACATGAATGACAGCAGCAGGTAGGCTCTTTCTTTGGTTCATGTGTTTGTCCAACCTAATATTATGGCAAAGCAAGTAATAGGCACGCTGGTCCATTTCACACTTTGCCTCTACAAAACATGAAATGTACACGCAAACAGAAGTTGCAGTAAGTTGCAGTAAAGGACCTGGAATGTACGTCATATTTTTTTTGCTTGCCTTTACATATATTATCTTCCCCTGCTAGTAATGCAACTTCTGCACGTGTGTCCTGCAAAGCGTGACATGGACACAGTGGACCAGAGTGTCTATTACACATTTTGTGTGATACTGGGTTCTTTTTGACTTCCTTGCCACACTTCAAAACTTTAAGCTGATGCATCAGTGAGAATGTAAATGACGAGAAGACTGTGTTTGGTCTGCAGGTATCCTGATGGGTTTTTTGTGCAAAACATTGACTTTGATTTCTTCAACTATGCTGGGATTCATCGTTCTGTACTGTTGTATACTACTCCTAAAGTGCATGTGGATGACATCTCAGTGGAGACCAACTTCATGGATAACACTGGTAAATTAAATTAATTAATACAGTGATGCACAGTGATTTAAAATCCTTACTAGCACAAAAGAATTTGTAAGCAGGTAAACTGATGTACAAAAGCGGGAGGTGAAACGCTGCCTGAGGGAAGCAAAGGACACCTACAGGAGGAAGGTGGAGCAGAAGTTGGAGAGGAACAATATGAGGGAGGTCTGGAATGGTGTGAAAACCATCACAGGCCACAACACCAAGAAAAGCACAGTGGGGGGGACTGTGGAGAAGGCAAACAAACTCAACAACTTCTTCAACAGGTTTGACCAGCCCACAACCCCCCCACCCTCACCCTCACCTTCACTACAGAGTCCTCTCCCCACTCTCCTGCCTCCCTCGCTTCCCCCCCTTCCTGACACCATGACACCCCCCTCCTCCAATCCCTCTCTCAGCAGCAAGACATCTCCCCCCCTCCCCTCCTCCCAAACATCTCCCAGTGTCACAGTGGATCAGGTCAGGAGGCAACTGAGGAAGCTTCGCCCCAGAAAGGCAGCAGGCCCAGACAAGGTGTGTCCTAGGATGCTTAAGGCGTGTGCTGCTGAACTTGGGGAGCCGCTACAACGAGTCTTCAACCTCAGTCTGCGACTGGGGAGAGTGCCCACCCTATGGAAGACATCCTGCATCGTCCCGGTCCCCAAAAAGAACCGGCCCAATGAGCTGAATGACTTCCGACCGGTGGCACTGACGTCACATCTTATGAAGACTCTAGAGCGGCTCTTCCTCAACTTCCTCCGACCACAGGTACAACATGCCCAGGACCCACTACAGTTTGCATACAAGGCGGGTGTCGGAGTGGAGGATGCCATCCTGTACCTCCTACACAGAGCCCACTCACACCTGGATGGGGGAAAAGGCACGGTCAGGATACTGTTTCTTGACTTTTCCAGTGCCTTTAATACCATCCGGCCCTGTATGCTTCAGGAAAAACTGAACAGGATGGAGGTGGACCCCTGCCTGGTGGCTTGGATCTCCGACTACCTCACCGACAGACCACAGTACGTCAGGCTGAAGGACATCACGTCTGACACAGTGGTCAGCAGCACAGGAGCACCACAGGGAACTGTGCTGTCCCCTCTTCTCTTCACCCTGTACACCTCTGACTTCTGCTACAACTCTGAATTATGCCATATTCAGAAGTTTGCAGATGACACGGCCATCATGGGGTGTATCTGGGATGATCAGGAAGAGGAGTACAGAAGTCTGGTGAGGAACTTTGTCGCATGGAGTCACACAAACCACCTGCAACTCAACACCTCAAAGACTAAGGAACTGGTTGTGGACTTCGGGAGGTCCAGAGAAGGTCCACTGCCGGTTCAGATAGAGGGGGAGGAGGTGGAGGTGGTCAACAAGTACAAGTACCTCGGGCTGTGGGTGGACAATAAACTGGACTGGTCATGCAACACAGAGCACCTGTATAAAAAAGCCCAAAGCCGACTGTACTTCCTCAGGAGGCTGAGGTCTTTTAACATCTGCAGGAAGCTCCTGAGGATATTTTACCAGTCGGTGGTTGCTGGAGTACTTTTCTATGCTGTGGTGTGCTGGGGGAGCAGCACAGCAAAGAAGGACTCATCCAGGCTGGAGAAACTGATCAGGAAGGCTGGCTCTGTGGTCGGCATGAAGCTGGACACTCTGGTGACAGTGGCAGAGAAAAGGACATTAAAGAAACTGCTGGACATTATGAACAATGCTGGGCATCCTCTGCACACGGCCATAAACAATCAGAAGAGTCTGTTCAGTGACAGGTTGCTTCTCCCCAAGACAAGAACTAACAGACTTAAAAACTCCTTTGTCCCACACGCCATCAGACTGTTTAACTCCTCTCTGGAGGGGAGAGGGAGGGGAAACAGGAAACAGGAGGACAAAGGAGGGGGGAACAACTAAGCTGTAGTGCCTCCTCACCTCATTGTACAATACCTTGTGCAATACTTTTGTAAATAGTCAACAGTGCAATAGACTCAATACTTGAAATGTGCAATTCACTTGTATTTTTATTTTTTATTCCTATTTATTCTATTTATCCCCTTTGTATATTTTATTTATATTTGTCTCTGTATTTATATATGTGTGTGTGTGTGTGTGTGTGTGTGTGTGTGTGTGTGTGTGTGTGTGTGTGTGTGTGTGTGTATATATATATATATATATATATATATATATATATATATATATATATATATATATATATATATACACTCAACAAAAATATAAACGCAACACCTTTGTTACGGCTCCCATTCCCCATGGGATGGACGTAGAGACCTAAAATTCATTCCAGATACACAATATAACCATCCCTCCCAAACAGTGGTCACAAATCAGTCCAAATGTGTGGTAGTGGGCACATCTGCCATATTGAGATAATCCATCCCACCTCACAGGTGTGCCACATCAGGATGCTGATCTGACATCATGAGTAGTGCACAGGTGTACCTCAGACTGCCCACAACAAAAGGCCACCCTGGAATGTGCAGTTTTGTCTCACAGCAAAATGCCACAGATGCCACAAGCAATGAGGGAGCGTGCAACTGGCATGCTGACAGCAGGAATGTCAACCAGATCTGTCGCCCGTGCATTGAATGTTCATTTCTCAACCATAAGCCGTCTCCACAGGCGTTTCAGAGAATATGGCAGCACATCCAACCGGCCTCACAACCGCAGACCTCGTGTAACCACACCAGCCCAGGACCTCCACATCCAGCAGGTTCACCTCCAAGTTCGTCTGAGACCAGCCACCCAGACAGCTGCTGGAACAATTGGTTTGCACAACCAAACAATTTCTGCACAAACTGTCAGAAACCGTCTCAGGGACGCTCAACTGCATGCCCGTCGTCCTCATCGGGGTCTTGACCTGACTCCAGCTCGTCGCCGTAACAGACTTGTGTGGGCAAATGCTCACATTCGATGGCGTCTGGCACGTTGGAGAGGTGTGCGCTTCACGGATGAATCATGGCTCACATTGTTCAGGGCAGATGGCAGCTGAGAATGTCCCAGTTCTTGCATGGCCAGCATACTCACCGGACATGTCACCCATTGAGCATGTTCGGGATGTGCTTGACCGGCGTATACGACAGCGTGTACCAGTTCCCACGAATATCCAACAACCTCGCACAGCCATTGAAGTGGAGTGGACCAACATTCCACAGGCCACAATTGACAATCTGATAGACTCCATGCGACGATGTGTTGCACTGCATGAGGCAAATGGTGGTCACACCAGATACTGACCGGTTCTGGGTCCCCAGACCCCCAATAGAGCAAAAAACTGCACATTCCAGGGTGGCCTTTTGTTGTGGGCAGTCTGAGGTACACCTGTGCACTACTCATGATGTCAGATCAGCATCCTGATGTGGCACACCTGTGAGGTGGGATGGATTATTTCAATATGGCAGATGTGCCCACTACCACACATTTGGACTGATTTGTGACCACTGTTTGGGAGGGATGGTTATATTGTGTATCTGGAATGAATTTTAGGTCTCTACGTCCATCCCATGGGGAATGGGAGCAGTAACAAAGGTGTTGCGTTTATATTTTTGTTGAGTGTATATATATATATATATATATATAACAATTCTGTAACTGTAACTTCGGTCGTTGCTGTGCTTTTTTTTGGAAGTCGAATTTCCCAGAGGAACCCACCCGAGGGATTAATAAAGTTCTATCTTATCTTATCTTATCTTAAAAGCTTAGAGAGATTAGCATCCGCATCATATACATCAGACTTTAAATGTGTAGTTTCTGTCTATTCATTAGATGTTGCTGTTTCCTCTGCATTGTAGGTCTTGTCAGATACAAAGTATCTGTTCAAGGTGGCTTCAACAACACTCTGAACATTACTCTAATGGACAAAGATGGCCACTTTGTGGCCTCCTCCAATGGGTCATCTGGAGGGCTTAAAGTGGTAGATGTGAAGCTGTGGTGGCCGTACTTGATGCACGAGAATCCAGGTTACCTTTATTCTATGAAGGTAAGGCAACATGCTCACAGGCATGTAGGTGTGTTTCTGCAGTGTGATGTGGTTTGACTGAGCATTGCCACTCGATTTGTCAGGTTGTGTTGTTTCGATTATTCTAACATTTTCTCTTCAACATTGAGGTCCACCTAATTGCAGTCAGTGAGACATCAACATATGAGGATGAGTATACTCTGCCAGTTGGTATCCGCACAATAAACGTTACCAACACCCAGTTCCTCATTAACAACAAGCCATTTTATTTCCATGGGGTCAATAAGCATGAGGACTCTGACGTAAGTACCCCTAGAAGGATGAAACTCCTTTAAATTTTGCAGAAAATAGGCTCCAATGACCATATGTTTACTTTTCTGGTTTTAATGTGTTGTAGATTCGTGGTAGAGGCTTTGACTGGCCCCTAATTGTAAAGGACTTTAATTTAATGAAGTGGTTAGGGGTCAACTCATTCCGTACCAGCCACTATCCCTATGCTGAGGAGATCCTGCAGATGTGTGACCGTCATGGGATTGTGGTGATAGATGAGTGCCCAGGTGTTGGCATCAAAGACATGTAAGTGTTACCACACATATCTGTGTGACCTTTGGATATGTTTGAGGGTTCAGTAAGGTCAAAAGTGAAAGATTCTGTTTGCCACAGCATATGAAGACATAGAGAAAACTGCACATGCTGTCCAATACCACCCCTGCTGAAACTCTTTATGAACTTCATGCTGCCCAAGTTAGAATTGCCAAAAAATGTTACACACTATTGTGACCAATAGGAATACTGCATGAAATGACATGTGATTGTCATAGGCTATAAGCATTCAGTCTGCATATCAAACTTGACTTCATTCCTAAGTTAATTACAGCTATGTCACACAGTGTATCTGTCACGGTCTGGCTGGCAGACCGTGGGGATATGGGGAATGAGGACCCAGGCGCGGTGCTCTGTGTATAGACAGTGCGTTTATTTACAGTGATGGAAAAACATGACAATAAATCCCGTGCTCTCCCGACTCCCGTGACGTGTCCTCTTCCCAGTGTTAGTGCTCCTGTCTCCGCTTCTCCATGATGAGCACCCCGTGCTCGCTGCCCTCTCGTCTCCCGCTACTCCTGGGGACATAAGAGAGAGGCAGCTGTCAGACACACAATAATGCAGGAGACTCAAACTAAGAACTGGTCGAGAGACTAACGTGAAGCCACGTAATGATCCAGCATCGGAGAGAGCTCCACCACACTCTCAAGTAGCTCCTCCGACAGGCCTGATCAACTGCAGGTGTGTCAAGGTCTTCAGGTGTGGCCAATCACCTGCCAGGGCCACACACACACACCTACATGCACATATGTCTACAAGCAGGGAGAACGAGGGACAGCAATACAAAATACATACATTATAATATTAGTCCATAATTGCTCAGAGGACCCTGACAGTATTAGACAATAAGATGACTGTCTGCCATACACATGTTTACAGTTTTTTCTGATTGCTTAAGCACATTTTTTGTAACTATTGGCTAATTTTGCAAAACTCTTCACACAAATAAGAAAACCTGTCACCCAATCATCAAAACATTGTAGTTCTCTTGCAAAAGCAAACACAGCTAGATTAACTCTTCACACCTTCGTAAAAATGGTGTTTCCGTATCAAACAGTACACACAAGCCATCATCTACTAAGCACACAATGCGCCAACTGCACACTGATGGTATGAATACAAAACACATCTGGCCTTTGCTTTCTCTGCGCACAAGGTAGGCTATGTCAGTTTGAGCTCATACTTCTGTCATAGATCCATAAGCATAGAGGGATCCAAACTTCAAGTACTGCTGTTTATTCAAACACATCAAAACAAACACAAGTGTTTATTTCCAAGTATAGGATTATTTGCAGTCGCCATAATGACTATATGGGTTACTTGGTCTGCAGTGAACATGCTTCCTCTGCCCCCAGCATCTGGTCATCTAGCAATTCTGTAAAGTAACAATTTCAGTATTTTTACATCAATGGTATTGGTGTGTTTCTCATTGGCATATGGCAGTGCTACAAATCTTTGTGCGAAGTGACTGTACTAACCGATTCTCATTTCAAGATGTCCTTATGGTACTTGCTACAGTGTAGCGGCTCGAGTTAGGCTGGACCCGTTGGCCAGCTACCCTCAGGGTCATTCCACGGTTGATTACATGGTCCACTATTGTAGCTCTGATGTCATCAGCAATTCTATTTCTTACTCTTCCTACCCTTCCTCTCCCCCCTCCTCATCTTCCTCTCCCCCCTCCTCGTCTTCCTCTTGCTCCTCCTTGTCCTTGTCGTCCTCTTCATCCTACTTCTTCACCTCCACGTCCTCTTCCTCGGCCTCCTCTACTTCTCACTCTTTCTGCTCCCTCCATTGTACTCCGCACACACAGCTTACCTGTATTATAGTGCTTAGGCTGATTGCAAAGTGAACTAATTATCTAAAAAAGTTTTCACATGTGAAAGTGTGCCAGACAGTTGGCAAATTAGTGTTAATGATAGCCATACATGTGTATACTTTTGCTAGGAGTGTGTTGGAAATTTGGTAATTGAGTGTTGTACAGTGAATTGTGCCTACAGCTTTGCAAAGTGTGTGTTACAAAATTGCAAACTGAGTGCAAAGCAGTTTTTGTGCTTTTAGTTTTGCAAACTCAGTGAGTGGTTTTGCTATAAGTCTGAATAGTTTTAGAGATTGTGCTACAGGAATCACAGTTAGGGTTTAAGCATTCAGAAAAAACTGTAACTCTTCACACCTTCGTAAAAATGGTGTTTCCGTATCAAACAGTACACACAAGCCATCATCTACTAAGCACACAATGCGCCAACTGCACACTGATGGTATGAATACAAAACACATCTGGCTTTTGCTTTCTCTGTGCACAAGGTAGGCTATGTCAGTTTGAGCTCATACTGCTGTCATAGATCCATAAGCATAGAGGGATCCAAACTTCAAGTACTGGTGTTTATTCAAACACATCAAAACAAACACAAGTGGTTATTTCCAAGTATAGGATTATTTGCAATCGCCATAATGACTATATGGGTTACTTGGTCTGCAGTGAACATGCTTCCTCTGCCCCAGCATCTGGTCATCTAGCAATCTGGTCATCTAGCAAAAAAATAATTTCCCCCAGGGATCAATAAAGTATTCTGATTCTGATTCTGATACTGTAAAGTAACAATTTCAGTATTTTTACATCAATGGTATTGGTGTGTTTCTCATTGGCATATGGCAGTGCTACAAATCTTTGTGCGAAGTGACTGTACTAACCGATTCTCATTTCAAGATGTCCTTATGGTACTTGCTACAGTGTAGCGGCTCGAGTTAGGCTGGACCCGTTGGCCAGCTACCCTCAGGGTCATTCCACGGTTGATTACATGGTCCACTATTGTAGCTCTGATGTCATCAGCAATTCTATTTCTTACTCTTCCTACCCTTCCTCTCCCCCCTCCTCATCTTCCTCTCCCCCCTCCTCGTCTTCCTCTTGCTCCTCCTTGTCCTTGTCGTCCTCTTCATCCTACTTCTTCACCTCCACGTCCTCTTCCTCGGCCTCCTCTACTTCTCACTCTTTCTGCTCCCTCCATTGTACTCCGCACACACAGCTTACCTGTATTATAGTGCTTAGGCTGATTGCAAAGTGAACTGATTATCTAAAAAAGTTTTCACATGTGAAAGTGTGCCAGACAGTTGGCAAATTAGTGTTAATGATAGCCATACATGTGTATACTTTTGCTAGGAGTGTGTTGGAAATTTGGTAATTGAGTGTTGTGTAGTTAATTGTGCCTACAGTTTTGCAAAGTGTGTGTTACAAAATTGCAAACTGAGTGCAAAGCAGTTTTTGTGCTTTTAGTTTTGCAAACTCAGTGAGTGGTTTTGCTATAAGTCTGAATAGTTTTAGAGATTGTGCTACAGGAATCACAGTTAGGGTTTAAGCATTCAGAAAAAACTGTAAATTGGAGTGGGACTATCTGGGACTCTCCACATGCTTCCTCTGCCCCCAGCATCTGGTCATCTAGCAAAAAAATAATTTCCCCCAGGGATCAATAAAGTATTCTGATTCTGATTCTGATACTGTAAAGTAACAATTTCAGTATTTTTACATCTCCACCATTTGACCTTAGAACTGAAGAAGCTTCTCGGATGAGAGGTGAAACGTCTTCAAGCAACTTAAAGAAGTCCAGATGCTTTTCTTTGCAAGCTCCTTTGACAAATTGGAGGGGGTTTTTTTTCATATTTTTTTAACTGACTTTTGTCCACATGTTTCTAAACCTGAATGTGTACAGTACTCATAATATTACATTTTATAATAAAAGACTAACTCACAATAGCTGAACTTTACTGGAAAGCAGAACAGTTGTGAGTTAGGTCTTCACATCTTGCAGTGTGGATGGATCTGAGTCGTTAGTCTTTCAGCTCAGGCTGAGTTGTGTTCTTTTGTGCCTTGCTGATAGTCGCAGTTTTCGAAACGCCTCTCTGTCTCACCACTTGGTTGTCATGGACGAGCTTGTGCGCCGGGACAAGAACCATCCCTCTGTGGTCATGTGGTCGGTAGCCAATGAGCCCGCCTCAGAGATGCCTCCTGCTGAATTTTATTTCAAGTGAGTACAGGTTATTTTTCTTTTGAGGTGTAAAGCTCCAATTATTGCCACCCTTCAAATAGTCATCACTGCACAGATAAGCAACATGATGTTGGATTATTCCGTTTGTTTGAAAATGTGAATTCTGATGTTTATTCTACTTCTCAAATATGTGCTTTATCACACTGAAGGTGTAACAGTAATAACTCTTAAAATCCTGGTAGAAAAGATCAGTTTGTCTGTAGCATCTGATATCCATCTGATAGCTGGTATGAGGGACAAAGCTAGTTAGGCATGAGTAACATAATGTAGTTTTTTAAAAAGTGGATTTTGTTTTACAAAAAAAAGCAAAAAACCCAAAAGGTGATCATGGAGCCCTAAGAAATTAAGTGAACAGAACTAATTCGAGCTGAAGTGATGAATTTATTTTTTTTAAAAAGTAGAGTGTTGATTTTGCATAGTTCAGCCATTAGAAGGTGCAACTCTGCAACGTCCCTGTTGTTTGGAACCCCACAAACACAAAAACCAGCTGATCCAAGCAGAGTGTAGTATAAACAAGTCATGTTTGAGAGAGGAAAAAATGATCAAATAAATAAAAATTGGCTGATATTTTGGAATATCGGCTTTTTAATTTACTAAATATCATGTTGAGCTTAAATATTCTGTATCCTACTGGCCCTAATTGTAATGGCAACAAAATATAACAAACTAACATTTAAAACCAAACTAAATTGAGCATAAAACAACAAACAATTGAGCTAAAAAAAATAAAAAAAAAACAAGCAAAGAAGAACTTAGAGACAAACACTAATGTAATTATTAAGAAACAAACATTTATTTTAACCAAACAGAAATAAGACAACTAAATGTCCAACTAAGGAAGGAAATTTAACATTTAAAGTCAATAATTCCAGCCAATTCCCCATAATGTAGCAACACTTGGTATGTCCCAGACGGCATTTCCTGTATTTAGTACAACTGCATTTCAAGACACATCTTTTGCTGATTTGAGCCCAACATCAAATCACTTCCTTTTTTTCTACCCCCTTACAGGACTTTGATTGAGCACACCAAAGCTCTGGACCAAACCCGACCTGTCACTTACGTCACAATCGCTGCAGCTGACATGGACAAAGGGGTGAGTTTCTTCATCCATCACACTAATTAAAAGGGAACGGGGATATAATTTGAGGGGGGAATTCAATTTTAAAACATCCTCGTATCCGTACAACATTAAAAAGTTTTTGCATCTCTGTGTGTGGAGTGAAGCTGTGGAACAGACTAAGTAAAGATATGAAGCAATGTCCGAGCATGGCGCAGTTTAAAAAGCGGTTTAAGGATATGGTTTTTACAGGGTACAGGGAAAAGGTAGAGATTTGATAGGGTGTTGTCTAATATTTTCATGTGTGTGCGGGTGCACGGGTATGTTGGTATGGGTGTATATATATATATTTGTAGGTTGTGTATCCTAGAGGTGTTAATGGGGTTATTGAAAATGTGTATATGTGCGTATGTGTATATACGTATGTATGGATAGATAGAAACATATATGTATATATATTTAAAAAAATAAATACACATGACATATAATGTAATTGCAAGGAGGTATTTCTGTAGTCTATTGATACTAGATAGTGGAAAAGGGGTGGGATTAAATAAGCTTATGCTTCTTCCTGCTCCTTTTTGAACATGAAAGTTATTTGGAGTTGTGGTTGCTCGTTTTCCTTTTGTTTGCTTTGTTCATTTGTCTCTTTTAATTCTATTTTGTTGTACTTTTTCAACATGTTCAAAATAAAGATTCAATCAATCAATGTCAACATCACATATTAAACAAAGTCTGCACATCCCTTTCTTTTTTCAGTTTCCAGACTTTTTATTTGACACATCGTTGATGATAATAGTGTAACAGAATTTGCTAAGTAGCACCTCTGTTATAATCATGTTAAAAGGTGAAGTTTATACTAAGTGAAATGAATCACATTGAGTGCTTCAGGTCTGTGCCCTGCTCAAGATAGCAATTTAACTAAGTTAGTTAATTAACACCAGATGAGCAGCTCACAAAACCCATGTTGATTTTTCTTTTTAAGTCCTAATAAGTCATAGTAAGTAAATTTAGTCAACTGAGTATAGAATAATAATCCTTTATTTGTCCCACAAGGGGAAATGTGGGTGTAACAGCAGCAAGAAAGACACATATACAAACAAACAGTACACAAGACACAGAACAGAAACATACACAATTTTTATATATTTACATCAAGGACAAGGACATATGAACAAGGAGTATGTTTCACCCTCTTTGGAATATTATTGTTTACATCCATTTCCTCAGTTTTGTCTGTATTGATCTTATACGCTGGGTAAAGACGAAATTCAGAGATAAAATTCTTCAATGGAGATAATGACGAGTGTGGTTCTGTTAGTATAGTAAAACATCATCTGCATACAATAAGATTATATGTGCTCCGTCTTGACTCCTATGATGCGGTTGTTATCCTAAACTGAGAGTGGAGTTCTGATACCACGATTCACCTAGGCAATGAAGAGATGAAGAGCAGAGCCTCCAGTTTAATGCAGTGGACCGAGGAACATTAATGCATGTCAGTGTGGGGCATGGTGTTTATTTTAAAACAGAAGCGCCATGCACTCATTTACCCAACTTGAAACTGGTTGATAAAAAGCACCTTACAGATTTTATTATTTAAAGGGTGACTGCAAGAAAATTGTGTCATAAATATTTAATAAATAATTGTAAATCATAACCATGTTGAAGAATACTTCTGAATCCTTTTCTGGGTTATTTTTTTTCTCTAGGGTCCCTATGTAGATGTAGTGTGTGCAAACAGTTACTTTGCCTGGTATTTTGATCAAGGCCGGTTGGATATCATTCCTCTTCAGCTGAGCACTCATTTTGAAAACTGGTACAGAAAGTACCAGAGACCCATCATCCAGAGTGAATATGGAGCAGATGCAGTTCCAGGGCTTCACATGGTAAGAATACACTCACTCACTAACTCACTCCACTCACTCACAAGTCAGTTCTGCACCTTTAACAAGTCTTACTGTCACTCTTTAGGATCCACCCATGATGTTCACTGAGGAGTACCAGAATGCTCTCCTGCAGAGCTACCATGATGTGTTCGACCAGAAGAGGAATCAGTATTTCGTTGGTGAACTCATCTGGAACTTTGCAGACTTCATGACATCACAAGGTACTGCAGCTTCAAAATAAAGCAACCTGTAGAGCCAGAACTGCAGTTAAATACAACAATAGCTGAAGCTCTAGGGAAGCAGCCATTAGGTTAAAAACCAGAGCTTTATTTATTCAGCTTATTATATTCTGCACTGTGACAGTGTTCTTGTCAAACTGTGTTGTGTCTTCAGGAATCTATCGTGTGGTGGGGAACAAGAAGGGTATTTTCACCCGGCAAAGGCAGCCCAAGGCAGCAGCGTTCCTCTTGAGGAAGAGGTACTGGAGGCTGGCTAATGAGACGGGCAGACTGCTTCCTGACTGACTAAATAACTCTGATCACTCTGAAACTCTGATGGTAGCCAGTCTGGGAAATAGTCAACACTGTGTAAGCAGTATGCTGAACCAATACTGTGATATTGTGTCTGAACAACATCTGTGTGTGTGTTTGTGTGTGTGTATACATATTGATCTTAACTAATGAACTTTATAATACTTTATTCCAGCTGTAGGGAACATTTTATAGGTCTACAGTGATTGAAAATAGACTCTTGTGCCTTATCTATTGTGAAGTACACCTTTTCTAATTAAAGCCTCAATTTAAAAAAGTCTGACGCAAATTATAAAATATAATATCATAAAACAGATTTTTTTAAACTGCAATAATTTGCAAATCTCATAAGCCTGCATTTTATTCATAATAGAACAAAGAAAACATATTTACTGTTTAAAGTGAAACATACAGAATTGAATGGCAGTAGCACATCTTGTAAAGAACCAATTGAATGCACCAACAAACAAACTACCTGAACAACCAGTGACTTAGCTCTCTCTCCCCCAAAGATACCAATGAATCTCTCTAAATAAATTACACTGTCAGATACGTCCCCTTCGAGCCCCCTACCAGGAAAGTTCAAACGAAATTAATGCCACTGGAAAGCAGGCTAAAACCCACTAAACCAGTCTGTTTTTAAAGAGGACAAGACCTCATTTTGTCATGAGCCAACCCAAAATTCAGACAAAAGGAGAGACCAAAAAGACCACAGAGTTTATAGGACCAAAATATATTTAATTAAACTGACTGAAAATTTTAGAACAAGTGTAGTGTAGTGGGTGCATGGATGCTTGTAAATTATAGCATATATGCAAGAAAATTGCTCAACCGAATGGGAAGAAGAGAGAGCAAAACTCTTTTACTTAGCAGGCTTCAGTTCTTTGTCAGTGTCCTGGGGAAAGACATGGGATGATTATCACCTATTGCCAATAGGAGGTGCCATAAGGGTGACCTGATACTGGCACATAGATGTCTCCAGACATGGACTCTAATCAATCATGTGAAGTGTGGGTAAGATGGGACAAAAGTTACTTACAGTTTTTTCTGAATGCTTAAACCCTAACTGTGATTCCTGTAGCACAATTTCTAAAACTATTCAGACTTATAGCAAAACCACTCACTGAGTTTGCAAAACTAAAAGCACAAAAACTGCTTTGCACTCAGTTTGCAATTTTGTAACACACACTTTGCAAAACTGTAGGCACAATTCACTGCACAACACTCAATTACCAAATTTCCAACACACTCCTAGCAAAAGTATACACATGTATGGCTATCATTAACACTAATTTGCCAACTGTCTGGCACACTTTCACATGTGAAAACTTTTTTAGATAATTAGTTCACTTTGCAATCAGGCTAAGCACTATAATACAGGTAAGCTGTGTGTGCGGAGTACAATGGAGGGAGCAGGAAGAGTGAGAAGTAGAGGAGGCCGACGAAGAGGATGTGGAGGTGAAGAAGTAGGATGAAGAGGACGACAAGGACAAGGAGCAAGAGGAAGACGAGGAGGGGGGAGAGGAAGGGTAGGAAGAGTAAGAAATAGAATTGCTGATGACATCAGAGCTACAATAGTGGACCATGTAATCAACCGTGGAATGACCCTGAGGGTAGCTGGCCAACGGGTCCAGCCTAACTCGAGTCGCTACACTGTAGCAAGCATCATAAGGACATCTTGAAATGAGAATTGGTTAGTACAGTCACTTTGCACAAAGATTTGTAGCACTGCCATATGCCAATGAGAAACACACCAATACCATTGATGTAAAAATACTGAAATTGTTACTTTACAGAATTGCTAGATGACCAGATGCTGGGGCAGAGGAAGCATGTTCACTGCAGACCAAGTAACCCATATGGTCATTATGGCGATTGCAAATAATCCTATACTTGGAAATAAAAACTTGTGTTTGTTTTGATGTGTTTGAATAAACACCAGTACTTGAAGTTTGGATCCCTCTATGCTTATGGATCTATGACAGAAGTATGAGCTCAAACTGACATAGCCTACCTTGTGCACAGAGAAAGCAAAAGCCAGATGTGTTTTGTATTCATACCATCAGTGTGCAGTTGGCGCATTGTGTGCTTAGTAGATGATGGCTTGTGTGTACTGTTTGATACGGAAACACCATTTTTACGAAGGTGTGAAGAGTTAATCTAGCTGTGTTTGCTTTTGCAAGAGAACTACAATGTTTTGATGATTGGATGACAGGTTTTCTTATTTGTGTGAAGAGTTTTGCAAAATTAGCCAATAGTTACAAAAAATGTGCTTAAGCAATCAGAAAAAACTGTAAGATTTAGTTGAGATTTCATGTCCAGTGGGGAATGATCAAAATTCTGGCACACAGCTAGCTACAAAAAAGCCCTTTCACAAAAACTCAAAAGCTTCAGAGTTTAACATCGCCAAGGCTTAGATTCAACTCACCAAAGGTAGTGTTGATCCAATCCAGGAGGAATTAAAGTACAAAGCCTGAAAATTGTGAAAATGCCAGAATTACACCTGACATTTAAAGTGGCTGACTTCCTGTTGGGTTTAAGATATGGCTCCAAGAGGCTTTTTTGAAGTTGTCAGGACATTCCACAAGGCTGCTAAATTTCAGACACATGGATGAAATGTTACAGTATAAACACTTGTAACATTTAACTACACATAACACTACATTTTAAAAATAATAATAATCATTTTGTAGGTGGAACTATGACCCATAAAACATGAAAGCCTTTATCAGTTTGGAGGCGTGTACCAGTTTTCATGACTTCTTAGGTTTTTCAAGCCCCTCAACAGCATCTTGTTTCTTTATGCTGAATTCCCACTGTTGAATGAGAAATCACACTGTTCATGATAAAGCACCATGAAGGTCTGAAGTTTATTCAGACTGCTTTTGAATTGGATGTGGTCAGCCTGAGTGTAGCAGTACATCAGAGTATAAAACATCATTTTGTGTTGCCACTAGGTGGTGCTCTCACTATTGCTTGCTATTGATGTGTTCAGGTCAGGACTGGACAATCTGTCTGAGTTAAAGCAAGGTTGTGTTTCATTCGAAATATCAAAATTTGCACCAGGGTCACACCCTTTGTTAGAAACTGACTGTTTTCAAAATAAAGCAATACCAACTCCTTGAGGCTTTTCTGACCAAATTTTAGATAGCTCAGGTCAACCACCCAGTCCTCCGAAGTGTAAAACATGACAGTTTCTGTTGCCACTAGGTGGCGCTATGATTGTGATTTAATGTTTGCATATGGATCTGTTATTAATTTTAATATGCATAACTCAATCTCTGTGTTACAAAATGTTAAGAATTTGAGCATGTTTAGGTGCTCAAAAGGGTGATTTATTTGATGAAATAGTGTGTGTAAATGAAAATAAACACTTGACACTTTTGTAATGAATTTATTAAAGACAATCTACTCAACATGCAAACAGTATCTGATTTAATTATTTGCATCATATGCAGTGCAGTTCAGGAGTGGACGGTGCCGCCGTCATTTTTTCAAAAAAGACCACAGACACCTAAAAGGTTAAATGACGTATCGATCATGGATGGTGGCGTGACAGCAATCAGACAGTTCACTATCAGTGACTCAGGCTGTACCATCATCACGTGGTTGACCTTTGAGTTCCAGCAGGACATTAAACATTTAAACTCGTTACACTAGCCTACCTGTCAGAGTTATTGCTGCAGACATTTTCCATTAAAATGTACTTTTCATAAAACAGAACTGTTTTGATTGCTTTTCACTTATTTCAGGCCCGTTTTTCCAAACATTTAAGGCTTTTTTTTCAATTGGTCCAACTATGAGAGATGTTTACTTATCAGGTTAGATACATGTCATTAAACACTAATCTGCATCCGCGATTACACTGCTATTAAATTAATGAAATTCAGCTGGCGTGACTGAGACACATTGGAGATACTCTATGCTCACACACTGTTACTAATGCTGTTATGTTCTGTGCTGGTTTATTTCATCTGCATTAATGATTCACTATTCACTAACCACACAAGAAAAAAATAGTAGTGGTCAGGCACGTAGTAATTTACAAAGAAATATCTGTGTTTTATAAGCTGTCACTTTTAGATCATGTACATCCTAGCCTTACATGTTACTGCATCTTGCTACAGTGTATTTTTACTCCTCTAACTCCCTTATTACCATTTGCATATCCTGGAGCTAACGGCAGCGTTTGTCCTAGATGTCGTTCTAGAGGCAGAACTAGTTCATCATCCAGGAGCTGTTGTGTGACCCTTTGTGTTCTATAAAGGCTACTGAAGACACAAAGTTTAAAGTTTACTCATAAACTTTCCTCTGTGGTTCTCTACATAAAATCTCAGTATTGGAAATCTTGTTTATCTAAAGTAATCAGTCATTTTCCATAAACCTGCTATTTTTTCAGTCATGGTGATCATCAAAAGGATATTCTAAATTAAAAATATATTAAAAGTTGAATGTGTCTCTTGTGTTTAATTCTGAAGGGTAAGTTTAGAATAAGGAATTCCTGACTGTGACATTAGACTAATGTCCAGTCTCCACCAACCACCCTCCTTTGCCACTTACAGATATTGAACAACCTCAACCAAACATGAAAATTCTGAGCTAGAGACTGTATAAATCTCTCAATACAACTTTGACAAAACATGAACAAAATGTTGCTTAAATCCATTGATAATATCAGATCCACAATGTATCACAATAACACTTATTTCACAAAGATAAACAAAACACAATACTTCTGTACTTCATTTTTAACTACATTTACAAACATCATAAAATTAACTCATTTTTAAACATTTTAATTCTTGTTCAGCACTAAATTATTTATGTGAAATGTATTTCCACTGTACTGACAATGTAACTTCTGTTTTTTTAAATATAGCTGTAATGTCCTCTGCCTCTAACGCCTTGCTAGAGTCGACATTCAGACTAAACTCCTCTTCAAAATGACCACGCAGACAAGAGGGTTTGACTTCACTCCCTTTACTTAGGCCAGTTGAAGTAGGGTAAAACTGAGAAACAACATGAAATGCTCTTAGAAATCATAGATGAGGACAAATACACAATAACAGTACAAATTACTTGTTTAGCCAAAAGGGTTAGCGAATCCTCTCTTTACAAAGCTAGACCACAAAGAAAGACTTATACAGCCCTAATTGAAGGTCACCCCTCCCTGCAGCTCAGCCAAGACATCCTTGTCGCCAGAGTTCTTGCTGATGTAAAGAAAGGATGTGCCCTGGTAAGAGTGATGAACCTCTCCCAGCATGCTATCACTATCAAGCCTCACACGCATCTGGCCAAGGCATCTCTGGTGGAAAGTATTGTGGACTTTTCAGACAGGGTGTGGGGCAGTCATCACATTAGCGGAGGCAGAGAAGTATGCCTGGGTATGGACCACGTTGTGGCAAGCCAGGAAGTGGATTTAAGTGGAGCAGACGTCAAAAATGAGCACCAGCGTTCCCTTCTTAAAGAGCTTGTGGAAAGGAACATAGGTGTGTTCTCACAGCACCCCATGGATTATGGCCATACAAAGACTGTGCAACATGAAATCCCTCTGGTCGACTCTAAGCCATTTCGACTGCCTTACCGTAAGATCCCCCCATCACAGTGGCAGGATGTGAGAAGGTTGCTGACAGAAATGGAGGCAGCGGGAGTTATGACCAATATGAATTGGGCGTCCGTGGCTCAGGGGGTTGGGAATCGCATCTGTAACCGGAAGGTCGCCGGTTCAATCCCTGGGCTCTCTGTCCTGGTTGTTGTGTCCTTGGGCAAGACACTTTACCCTACTTGCCTACTGGTGTTGGCCAGAAGGGCCATATGGCAGCCTCGGTTCTGTCAGGCAGCTGTGGCTACAACTGTAGCTTGCCTCCACCAGTGTGTGAGAGTGAAGGAATAGTGGTGTTTCTGAGTAGCTTATTTGCGCAACAATTTAATTAACAACTTTTAAATACATTCTTTTTCATAGTATAATCTTCACTTGCTTCATCCGAAGCACACTTTCTGTGTACTCACTACCTAATTTATAGCCAAAGTATTCACTCACTGTCTCTGTACTGTTTCGCTAGCTCAGCTTAGCTTAGCTCGTAGCCGACTCGTTAGCACCATGGCTACTTCACCTGTCCCTCCTGCACTTTCTTGCTCATTGTGTCAGATGTTTAGTTACTCCTCGGCCTCCTTTAGCAGTAATGATATCTGTAACAAATGTAGCATATTTGCAGCTCTGGAGGCCAGGATTACTGAATTGGAGACTCGGCTTCGCACCCTTCATTCACTCATAGCTAGCCAGGCCCCTGTAGCTGGTGCAGCCGAAGATAGCGTAGGCCCCGCTAGCTGTTCCCAGCAGACCCCAAGCAGCTGGGGAAAGAGGGCGGCTGGGTCACGGTGAGGAGGAAGCATAGTCCTAAACAGAAGCCCCAGGTACACCACCAACCCGTTCATGTGTCTAACCGTTTTTCCCCACTCGGCGACACACCCGCCGGGGGTCAAACTCTGGTAATTGGTGATTCTGTTCTCAGACATGTGAAGCTAGAGACACCGGCAACCATAGTCAATTGTCTTCCAGGGGCCAGAGCAGGCGACATTGAAGGAAATTTAAAACTGTTGGCTAAGGGTAAACGTAAATTCAGTAAGATCATAATTCACGTCGGCAGTAATGACACCCGGTTACGCCAATCGGAGGTCACTAAAATCAATATTGAATCGGTGTGCAACTTTGCCAAAACAATGTCAGACTGAGTAGTTTTCTCTGGTCCCCTCCCCAATCAGACCAGGAGTGACATGTTTAGCCGCATGTTCTCCTTAAATTGCTGGCTGTCTGAGTGGTGTCCCAGAAACGATGTGGGCTTCATAGATAATTGGCAAACCTTCTGGAGGAAACCTGGTCTTGTTAGGAGAGACGGCATCCATCCCACTTTGGATGGAGCAGCTCTCATTTCTAGAAATATGGACAAATTTATTAAACCCCCCAAAATATGACTATCCAGAGTTGGGACCAGGAAGCAGAGTTGCAGTCTTACACGCCTCTCTGCAGCTTCTCTCCTCCTGCTACCCCCCCAAAAACCCATCTCCATAGAGACTGTGTCAGCTCCCGAACAGACAAAAAACAAACTAAAAACCAGCAACAAACAACTTAAACATAAACAATTACAAAGAAAGAACAATAAAGTATCCACATCTGAACCAAAGAGTAAAACAGTGAAATGTGGATTATTAAATATTAGGTCTCTCTTCTCCAAGTCTCTGTTAGTACATGACTTAATAATTGATCAACAAATTGATTTACTCTGCCTTACAGAAACCTGGTTGCAGCAGGATTATTATGTTAGTTTAAATGAATCAACACCCCCGAGTCATTCTAACTACCAGAAACCTCGAAGCACAGGCCGAGGGGGAGGTGTGGCAGCAATTTTTCACACCAGCCTATTAATTAATGAAAGACCAAGACAGACTTTTAATTCATTTGAAAGCCTGATGCTTAACCTCGTCCACCCCAGCTGTAAAACTCAGAAACCAGTCTTACTTGTTATCATCTATCATCCACCTGGGCCTTACACAGAGTTTCTGTCTGATTTCTCAGACTTTAATCTAATTTAGTTCTGAGCTCAGATAAAATAATTATTGTGGGTGATTTTAACATCCATGTAGATGCTAAAAATGACAGCCTCAACGTGGCATTTAGTCTGTTATTAGACTCAATTGGTTTCTCTCAAAATGTAAAAGAACCCACCCACCACTTTTATCACACTCTAGATCTTGTTTTAACATATGGCATAGAAACTGAACATTTAACAGTGTTTCCTGAAAACCCTCTCCTGTCTGATCATTTCCTGATAACATTTACATTTACAATAATTGATTACACAGCGGTGGAGAGTAGACTTTATCAAAGTAGATGTCTTTCTGAAAGCGCTGTAACTAAGTTTAAGAATATAATCCAGCCACTGTTATCATCTTCAATGCCCTGTACCAACATAGAGCAGAGCAGCTATCTGAACGCTACTCCAACAGAGGTCGATCATCTTGTTAATAATTTCACCTCCTCACTACGTACGACTCTGGATACTGTAGCTCCATTGAAAACTAAGGTCTCTAATCAGAAGTACCTGACTCCGTGGTATAATTCTCAAACACGTAGCCTAAAGCAGATGACTCGTAATCTGGAGAGGAAATGGCGTGTCACAAATTTAGAGGATCATCATTTAGCCTGGAGAAATAGTTTGCTGCTTTATAAGAAAGCCCTCCGCAAAGCCAGAACATCTTACTATTCATCACTGATTGAAGAAAATAAGAACAACCCCAGGTTTCTCTTCAGCACTGTAGCCAGGCTGACAAAAAGTCAAAAAGTCAGAGCTCTTTTGAGCCAACCATCCCTTTAACGTTAACTAGTAATGACTTCATGAACTTCTTCACAAATAAAATTTTTATCATTAGAGAAAAAATTACCAATAATCATCCCACAGATGTAATATTATCTACAGCTACTCTTATTACCATTGATGTTAAGTTAGACTCTTTTTCTCCAATTGATCTTTCTGAGTTAACTTCAATAATTACTTCCTCCAAACCATCAACGTGTCTTTTAGACCCCATTCCTACAAAACTGCTCAAAGAAGTCCTGCCATTAATTAATTCTTCGATCTTAAATATGATCAACCTATCTCTAATAATCGGCTATGTACCACAGGCCTTCAAGCTGGTTGTAGTTAAACCTTTACTCAAAAAGCCATCTCTAGACCCAGCAGTCTTAGCTAATTATAGGCCAATCTCCAACCTTCCTTTCATATCAAAAATCCTTGAAAGAGTAGTTGTCAAACAGCTAACAGATCATCTGCAGAGGAATGGTTTATTTGAAGAGTTTCAGTCAGGTTTCAGAGCTCATCACAGCACAGAAACAGCTTTAGTGAAGGTTACAAATGATCTTCTTATGGCCTCTGACATGGACTCATCTCTGTGCTTGTCCTGCTAGACCTTAGTGCAGCATTCGATACTGTTGACCATAATATCCTATTAGAGCGATTAGAACATGCTGTAGGTATTACAGGTACTGCACTGCAGTGGTTTGTATCATATCTATCTAATAGACTTCTGTAACCGGAAGGTCGCCGGTTCGATCCCTGGGCTCTCTGTCCTGGTCGTTGTGTCCTTGGGCAAGACACTTTATCCTACTGGTGTTGGCCAGAGGGGCCGATGGCGCGATATGGCCGCCTCGGTTCTGTCAGTCTGCCCCAGGGCAGCTGTAGCTACAACCGTAGCTTGCCTCCACCAGTATGTGAGAGTGAATGAATAATGGCATTGTAAAGCGCTTTGGGTGCCTTGAAAAGCGCTATATAAATCCAATCCATTATTGTTATTACTCCAATTTATACATGTAAATGGAGAGTCCTCTTCACACACTGAGGTTAATTATGGAGTTCCACAGGGTTCAGTGCTAGGACCAATTCTGTTTACATTATACATGCTTCCCTTAGGCAGTATCATTAGAAGACATAGCATACATTTTCACTGCTATGCATATGACACCCAGCTCTATCTGTCCATGAAGCCAGATAACACACACCAATTAGTTAAACTGCAGGAATGCCTTAAAGACATAAAGACCTGGATGGCCGCTAACTTTCTGCTTCTTAATTCAGATAAAACTGAGGTTATTGTACTTGGCCCTGAAAAGCTTAGAAATATGGTATCTAACCAGATTCTTACTCTGGATGGCATTACCTTGGCCTCCAGTAACGCTGTGAGGAACCTTGGAGTCATTTTTGACCAAGACATGTCCTTCAACGCACATATTAAACAAATATGTAAGACTGCTTTCTCCGATTTGCGCAACATCTCTAAAATTAGAAATATCCTGTCTCAGAGTGACGCTGAAAAACTAGTTCATGCATTTATTACTTCCAGGCTGGACTACTGTAATTCATTATTATCAGGATGTCCAAAAAACTCACTGAAAAGCCTTCAGCTAATCCAAAATGCTGCAGCAAGAGTACTGACAGGGACTAGGAAGAGAGCGCATATTTCTCCTGTTTTGGTTTCCCTTCATTGGCTTCCTGTTAAATCCAGAATTGAATTCAAAATCCTGCTCCTCACATACAAGGTCTTAAATAATCAGGCCCCATCTTATCTTAATGACCTTGTAGTACCATATCACCCTATTAGAGCACTTCACTCTCGCTCTGCAGGTCTACTTGTAGTTCCTAAAGTATTTAAAAGTAGAATGGGAGGGAGAGCCTTCTGTTTTCAGGCCCCTCTTCTGTGGAACCAGTTTCCAGTTTGGATTCGGGAGACAGACACTATCTCTACTTTTAAGATTAGGCTTAAAACTTTCCTTTTTGCTAAAGCATATAGTTAGGGCTGGACTAGGTGACCCTGAATCCTCCCTTAGTTATGATGCAATAGACGTAGGCTGCCGGGGGATTCCCATGATGCATTGAGTTTTTCCTTTCCAGTCACCTTTCTCACTCACTATGTATTAACAGACCTCTCTGCATTGAATCATATCTGTTATTAACCTCTGTCTCTCTTCCACAGCATGTCTTTTATCCTGTCTTCCTTCTCTCACCCCAACCAGTCGCAGCAGACGGCCGCCCCTCCCTGAGCCTGGTTCTGCCGGAGGTTTCTTCCTGTTAAAAGGGAGTTTTTCCTTCCCACTGTCGTCAAAGTGCTTGCTCATAGGGGGTCATATGATTGTTGGGTTTTTCTCTGTATCTATGAAGCGCCTTGAGGCGACTTTTGTTGTGATTTGGCGCTATATAAATAAAATTGAATTGAACTATAAATCCAGCTTGAGGTGTTTATGTAAACACTGAAACAGGTTTGCTTGCTGCAAACATTCACACTGGATCCTACATTAAAGAACTCTGGTACTCCGGCTTCCTCCCACAGTCCAAAGACATGCAGTAAGTGGGGTTGGGTTAATTGGTGACTCCAAATTGCCCATAGGTGTGAATGTGAGTGCGAATAGTTGTCTGTCTCTATGTGTTAGCTCTGCAATAGACTGGCAACCTGTCCAGGGTGTACCCTGCCTCTACCCTGGTAGCTGGGATAGGCTCCAGCCCCCCTGCGACCCTGACAAGGAGAGAATGGATGGATGAGTGGAAGAAAGAAATGATGGGTGACAAAAATCTTTTTTTTTTTTTTTTAGATCCAGGAAGATACAGAACGGATAATATTTTATAAAGTACGTCAGTTATCTTTAAAAGGGAACACAATGATGCTTTTGGTAACTTACCACCATCTGCTGAGCTGTGATACAACTTCATACGCTCTCATTTATCTTTCAGATAAAATCCCCTGAATATTGTTGAAAGACTCAAAAAGGTTGTCAAAGTAACAAGATTGCGTTTTAGGTTTTATTAGTCCAAATATTCTAAAGATTTAAGCTAATAAAACCTAAAAGACTTAAAAGCAAGTCTTTTTGTGTATTAAACACATTATTTCATTCAAATAACTTAAACTAACAGCTTCAGAGGGAATGTTTTAATGGTAGATCATTTCCACATGACAATGACACAATTAAAAATGTTCTCACGTCAACCTTTTTCCACAGTTTTCCCTTAAGGTAAGCTGGATTTAAACAGGTTATTTTTTGCACCTTCCTACCATTCATGTAACACTTTTCCATGTAAGAAAATACAGCATTTTAAAACATATTTGGCAATACAGAAGCAAACCCAGTAAGATTTCCTCCACAAAGAAATTTAATAAACCTTTTATGCTGACACGTGGATATCCTAGCCCTCCAACCCCCCAACATTTTTTTTTTTACTAAAACAACCCAGAATGTTAACAGTCTATACAGCTAAAGGGCATAATTAATTCTGAAAAAACATTACAATCTTATCATTGGAACAGTGTGTTTTCTGCTAACAAACATCTCCTAACTAAGCAAGATAAAGATAATTACATAGTGGAGTAAGGAAAAAAGGAACGGCCATTTCTGAATAGAGTTTCGTACTGATACCAGGTATCAAATCTTTAGGAATTACCAATTAAGCAAATTTCATCCTAAGGAAGGCAAGCACAAGTGCCTGTTGCAGTTCTTCGTTTTACAAGGCTATTTACTGTTGCTTGTCTTTGGCTCAAGGCCTAGTGATCAAACAGAAGGCACTTTCGTTGGCATTGGTGATGCAACTAACATGGCAGTTTTACCTCAGGGCCTAAATGAAGATTTGTGAGAATGTAGCAAAGATTATGCCTTGACCTTGATTTTAGAGTTACATCATCAAGGAAATGGTGATCCTTTTACCTGGCAAAGATTTCCCAAACTTTTGAATAAACATCCATCAAATTTCTTTCTTGTAGTTTTAAAGTAACTTTACACAAATGGTGTAATGGGCTTTCATGACTGGAATCTTAGATATTGTACGCTTCTCAGTTCTATATCAGTATTCACAGGAACCATACTTTTTAACTAGCAATCTGTCAGTTATTTAAATTAAAAAAAAAAAAAAAAAAAAGACTTCTATGGATTCACTTGCACAAAACTTGTGAGCGTGCAGAAAAAGGATAAAAGAGTGTGGTTGGTAACCTCGTCCAGTGCTGAGATGAAAAACAACCTGGCATAAGCCAGGAAATACTGTAGATAGGGAAGTTCTTACCGAAGATGTACTATGAGACACTAACATTTAAAGGACTTGAATGGTATTCGCTTCTTTTTTTTGCTACTTTACCACCAATCACATTTACAGAACTGGCAACCATTTTTCAAAGCAAACCAATATTTGAATGAGGTCTCCTATTCCAGGCAGCCACTCATCTCCATTCTGTTTTATGCAGCATGGAAATTCAATTTTCACCAGTTTTCATACTGGCATAAGGGAAACCTAAAATTCCATTATTAGCATGACCCAAGTGGCTAGAGGTGATTGGGTTCTGGGTAATTGATCCATTTTGAATCTTGCTTTAAAAACTTTAAGAGCATCATCAGATACCATCAAAATCAAAGTGAAGTCTATATTAAAGTGGCCCCATATGCTCTTCTCTTGGACTCCATTAGAGTAGCTTTGTGTGACTTATAGTTCAAAATGATCCTCATTTATCTTAGCCCCTTAGTTCATCCATATGTTCAGGATCCCTCTGCCCTCATGAACAGAAGGGTTGAACCAAGTGTGTGGATCTTCTGCGCTCATCGTCCGGACCATCAGACTGAGACGGCCACATTAGAGAATGCCACTCTCATTCATACCATAAAGAGTCAAGAGTGGGAAAATGACCCGACACCGGCTCTTTAGAGCAGTCTGAAACCTGAGCTTTTGTCTCACAGAGATTACTTGTACATTGACCTCATTATTTAAAACTTTGGCCACGTTTAATACAAGCATCCACCACTGTAACAGTGTTAGCATCACAGGTCCATTTTAAGCTAGTAGGCCCACACTGGACATGCCCAAAAAACAAATCTCAACATGACTGTAAAGGATTAAATAATCATCATTTCACAAAGAAACAAATGTCTGCCTGGAATGCAGGAAAAACTATAAGAAATTATTATAAAGTGTACCTTGGAAAACAGAGGCGTAGTAAATGAGTCCCAACATACAAGAACAGAAATTATTTCACCAAAAAAAAGAAAAAGGGATCACCTGAATTTCCATTTTCATACACAACCAATGACTTTGTGATTTATCACATCACCAGTAGTAAATCACTAAAATGACTTGTGACTATGACAGTTGCTATCAACACTTGAAAACCCTCAGAACGATGGAACAGCTTTGTACGAGACCCTGAATTATACTACAGAGGAATGGAGAGGATCAGGGATGAAACTATCAACAGGCTGCTTTAAGACCACAGATGAATCACATTATTACACTTTTTATGACTCTTACTGATCTTTGACAGTGGGTGCAAGATTGTCCGATGGCCAACATATGCTAAAAGCCAGGAGATGGTGTACCGTGCACGTGACAAACAGGATACTTAACAGTGGACAGCAGTCTGGATGGAAGGGAGATGATGGTTCTACTCCCTCGTTTCACTACATGCTGCGCTCGCCTTCTCCATGTCTGCTTAGACCTTCCAATGGTGGATTAGAACAAACAACAGTGATCAGGTTATCTTTTTCTACTGGAACAAAACCCAAGTAACCACCCGTGTGGTTAACACGCTGCTTGGCTTTCTTACAGATCTCCCACCAATCACAAAGTAGTGCATTTTCCAAGTTTTGTTCACATCCTGCAAATGAACTGTAACTCAGCTTGGCAAGATCACTGTTACTGTTCAAGTGATAATCACATGTATACAAAAGCCCAATGAACATTAATGAAGTGGGAACAGAAAAATAAAGAGTTGCTTCTGCCACTAGGCCGCTCCTGCCCTTGAACAATCACAGTGTAGCAGGCTTTGCTACCTTTATGAGCCTATTAGGGAGAGAGAAACACTTTACTGGTATCTTAATTTACAAAATTGTGATCATAAAAATAAAGCCTTGGACCTGTGACAATAAAACAATGAGGAAAAAAACATCTGATGCAATAATATGACATCCCCCCCCCCCAAAAAAAAAAGGAAAGGTAATTTACCGTAACACTCCTTTAGGCACATAATTCTTTATGGGTTTCCACTCGTGTGGTGGTCAGGAATGCTTTATCCACAAGAACAACAACAACACAAAAAAAAGTGAGGGTGCCTTTACTCAAACCTGGCAAAAAGAACCCACAGTTCCATTTTGAAAGACTTGTTTCTGTGGCTTCAGATGAAACAACCACGTACAACAAAGAAATTCACACACGGCTGAACTGCACACCCGACCAGGACGACAGGACAGAAGACATCCCGAACACATCTGAAGTCTGACCCACCAAACTAAGACCCTGATCACTTATTTGTAATTTTTTAAAATCCAGATTTTCTGTTGCTTTGTTGGTAGTTTTTTCCTTTTTCCTTAAAGGTTTGTGTCGACACTAAATCACAATCTAGTCTGGAATATTGCTCAGCAGCTATGTACAGAATTGCAAAACAAACGTTCTGACTGATCTACACACACACACACACACACAATACATCTCACACTGTGCCGTGTTTTATTTTAGTGGTCCTCTTCAAAAAGAAATATACTAAAAAGTGTAAACATAAAAAAATAATAACACAAACTGTTGCCCCCTTCTCATAGAACCTGATTTGCAACTAAACGATAACCTAGTGAGTGTTTCTTCTAATTTTGGAACCCAATATTCGGCTCCGAGTTTTAGTGCAGATGAGCTGTGCAGCAATAGGAGCTTTCCAACCATTTCAAATCAAGCACCCTAAAAAAGGTCCTGTGTTTTTCTTCCACTTTCCAATTGTTGTTCAAATGAGAGCTGTCCTCTGCCTCTGGTTGTTTGCGTTGTTGTTGTTGTGTTCTCACCTCCCCCAAATCCGAGCATGCACGCATACACATGTACGCGCACTTTCACTCTCACACACACACACACACACACACACACACACACACACACACACACACACACACCCACCCTTCCTTAAGCGAGTTTAAAATGTTAAAACAAGGAAAAAGAAATTAAAGGAGAAAAAAGAAAAGAAAAATCATCTTTCACTTACAAATCCTTCCGTGTTTGCAATCAACAATGAGTTGTCAGGCCCAACATTTAAGTTAAATTTCTTCATTTTTTTTTTCTTTTTTTGAACACACAGCAGAATAAACATTGTTTGGAAGCAAGGTCTCCTGGTGGCAAGTCAAATGTTCAGAGGTCACATTTCTTTTTTTTCTCTGTTTGTTTGTTTCTCGGGTTTTTCTTGCCGTTCTTGGCAGCTCAGTCCTGCTTGGCCTGTAGCTGCTGCTTCCAGGCCTCATTCAAGTAAACCAATCGCTTGTAGTTGAGAATAAAGAGAATGAAGTTCAGCGCGTATGTGGTGATGCAGATGATGCAGAAGTCCTTTAGGACAAAGTAGAGGATGTAACCCAGGTAGAGGGACCCAACCACCGACAAGATGGATGTCGTCATGAGAATGAGGGCGGCCATTGCACTGACAGTCATTCCTAAGGCAAGAAACACAAATTGAGGCTTAAACAGGTAACCATTAAAAAAATTAATAAAAAAATACACCTTCACACAATCTCCTGAGAGAGCTCTTGTCACAGAGCTTTCAGCCTCAGGCACTTCTGCATTTATATTGTGAGTCCTCGTGACGACATTCAGCCCGCACACTGAGCCAGCCGGCTGCTTATGTCATCGTGCTGTCACATGATGACACGTCCTTATTTTGTCAGTGTCTGCACTTCTTTTACACCAGGTTTGTACTCATAGGAGTCACTACTAAACACACAGGTATTCTCTTTTGCTACCGTTATTGTTTTAGACATTTATCATCATGATTTAGATCAAACGATGGGATGCAGCTTTGGTTCAACAATCACTAACAACTGGGAACAACATGTTAAAAAAAGCTGTATTCGATTCCACCAGCCTGCGGTGATAAAAACAAGGATTTTTACAGATGTACTGGTAAAGTTACTGCGTTTGTCAAAAGAGTGTAAGGACTGAATGATGGGAGGAAAGGCAGCAAAGATTTTCTAAGCACGCTCTTTCAAGCAGCTATAATGTGTGTTGCTCCTTGCTGTATCCACAGACACACACAGAAGTAGATTGTGTGTACTTTTGGGTGTCCCCATTGCCATCTATTGTAACTACAACACTGACTATGGATGTGAACTAGGGCTGGGCTATATCATACCGTTCACGGTAATACCGGTGTAATGTTGGGCAACGATAGGAAAATGAAATATCGCGATAGAATATGGGTAAAACGCAGATGCGCAGAGCCTTTGTTTACATAAGCACAAGGCGGCGATGCAGAATAAGAAGAGCGAAAGGGGATTGTTAAATGAAACGGATGAACCAGAATTGGTTTGTAAAAATCCTGCAACTTCAGTGGTGTGTAACTGGTTTGGCTTTCATCTGTCAGATGCACAACAAAGCACCATTTTTGGTAGCGCATGCTAGCGGGCTGTCGTTATTACCGTGTTTTTTGGAAAATACGGCACATTTTTCTGAAAATCGACAATAGTTGGGTTGCGGTCACGTGGTTCTGATGACGTGCGGAGGCAGCGTGATTTTTGAGTGGAGGGCGGAAGTAAACATGGACACTGTGGAGAGTCAGGAGAGCAGCTATTGTGCAATTTTTTTGTCAGCGGGTGGGTCCACAACCTTGGAACAAAACGTCTCCGTGATGGATACAGTTTGGTGTTTGCAAGGGTGAGTGTTTGTTCTTATATTGCTTTATCTTAAACACGCTAACAGTTAGCGGTAGCGGCTTTAACGTCAACAAACATGCCACATCCTTAGGACTTCGTTAGAGTGACAGTTGTTTGTTTCAAGGTAAACCATTCTCAGCGGTCTAACGAGACACCTCTGAAGACTTGGGTAATTGCAAAGGAGGATGGAGAAGTGATTGCAGCTCATTGCAATTGTATGGCAGGGTTAGTAGCCTGTTCTCCACTGTCACTAGGCTCAAATCCGGGCTCTCAGCCGTCTGTTGCATATCCAAAATCGCCTCTGCACATCGATGCTGTTCTGCCTTAAGCTTCATTCTTTTCTCTCGTTTGAGAACTGATTCCGATCTGGGTTTTCGTTCGTAGCCGAGATTGACCGTCGGAGCCCAGTCCTCCGACTCTTCGTCATCCAAAGCACTTGGGCAGCCTATAGTCCCAATTAAGTCAATATTAGACTACTAACTTAAAAGCACTAAGTAAACGAGAATTTAACGACAACCTAATGCTAATAAGTTCGTTTGCAAACATAACATTACCTCCCGACTGTAAACGTAAATTTAAAATCCATTTTTTCCTACGTTTTTCGGTTAGAATTTTCCATTTTTCTCCTCTTCGTTGGGCTATTTTTGGTACCCTAAAATACCGTTTATCAGTTTCTCTGGTCGACCTACTGGAGCATCCGTAAACACAACAGGACATAGGCATTTTGCGTACTGTCTGTCTGTGATTTTGCGCTTATCTTTTTCACTTCCGACCGCCAGTCAAATTTCGCGCTTTACGTCGACGTCACGTCTACGTCAAATGAAACCTAGCTATTCCCCTTATGTATGAATTCTGGTTGTGTTTACTGACCTCGAAACGATTTTATGTGGTACACGGCGCTCGGAAATCTGTCAAATTTTTCAGTACGACTTTGCACCGCTTGATGGATTGTCGGAGCATTACGCCTATCGTAGACAGGAGCCTCGCGGAGTGATACGTACTGTGGTTCAACATAATATTACCGTATTGTGTGTATAACCTATTAGGTTTTGTGGATATTATACATGGTTATGCTCAGGATATGTCGGCCAATTTCCACTGGAAATGCCTTTTGGTTAAACTGTCAGCAAGGAATTTGCATTTGCACTGTAAAAGTTTTATATAACTTTAATGATTAAGTGTTTAAGTGAAAATACATTGATGGGGTTTTTTTTGCACTAATAAAGTTGTGGAGTTGTAAAGTATTTTGTCTAGTGTCAATTATATCATCAGTTTTATTGTTATCGCAAATTTTCAAATGTATATCGTGATAAATATTTTTGGTCATATCGCCCTGCTCTAATGTGAACTTCATGCTTCAAAGACACTAAACCCTCACTGACTGAGTGAAAACAGATGAACCAGTGAAAGTTAACTGTGATACATCTGCACACATATAGGTGCCTCCATGTGTGAATAGCCTGCATCTGAGGACTGTGATGATCAGCACGCAGTAAGAATCTCAGATGGGTGTTAACAGATGTGCTTGATTTAGTAAGTGTTCACTTATAGAGCTGAAATGGATAAAAGTTCATCAGAATCTCAAACTTTGCTTGATTACCTCGACACAAATATTACTGTATATTTACTTCGTCCTCGCAACACGTAACTAATCTCTAGTTTCTTCATTACAGTTAAGGAATAAAGAAGCTAAAGATCCTCTGCAGGGACATCGCCAAATGTCACAACTATAGCAATAATTCAGTGTTTTGCAACGGCTGTTCTAACCTGCTCACTGGCATTGACCAGAGATTATGGCCCTGGTTATGCTGATTTTGGAGCAATGCTTACGTGCAAATATTTTCCAATCCAAGGCCATGCAACCAGTCTTTAATATGGAAATCTTTACCCACTGCAGCAGTTTGGATAAACTGGGATACTATTGTCCTAGTCAAATGAGTGTTAAATGCAGCAGCTAAAAGGACCTCTTGTTCAGTGCTAGGGCCAGGTGGCCGGGCAAGCCTACAGGCCTCCGGCAGGCTAACATGTCGAACCAGCATGACTGAGTCACATACGCCAGAGGGAGGAAAAACAATGTTCAAGTTAAAACAAGTCACACACAGAGAGAGAAATATTCACAATCACAGTTATCTGTCGGTGTCAAGATTAGAGTGTGGCAAACAAAACGATATCAGGCATCAAACCAAACAGAAGAAGGATAAGAAGTTTTCTAAAAACTCATCTCTGCAGTCCTATGGGAGGTCCAAAAACATTTCAATACAGGTCAGCAGGAAATGCTTCCTACAACACAAACTTCGCATTTAACTGCATTATTATCATTTATAAACTCCGTGTGATGTCAGTGTCATGTGAGTCAGGTTGAGGCAAAAATAGCTGTGTTACAGGAAAGCAACAAGTTGAGTCAGCACTTGCCTCTAGAGCAAAGGCAAAGAGAGATTTGTCATATATAATCCAAAACGTAATGACAAAGTAACCCACAACTGGGAACAGAGTATAGGCTTACCTAGAAGCAGCTGAAAGGCATAAAAGACAATCCCATAGACACTGTTGGGTTGGTTCAGTGCACTGTCATTTCCAAAAATTGAGCCCAGGAGTCCGAATCCTCGACCCCACCTAAACCACAATAGAATAAAATAGAGTTTATTCATGGAAATCAACATGCACAACATGCAACAAGGCAGACTGAAGTCAAAAGATATTACAAAAAAACAAAAAAAAAAACAAAAAAACACTTCCTAGTGTTTGCTTCCTAAAATGCTGCAGTGAGGTGTTCATTTGAGTAAAATAACAGCAAATTATTACTCTCAGAAGAGCATTTTACTATTTAATAAACTGAACCTTTAAAAAAAAAAAAAGGGGGGGGGGGAATCTGTTTCAGTAACAAAAAACATTTATTGTTGGCCTGAAATTCAATAAACCAATTCCAAAATATGTAGAAAGGCAGCATGTCACAAAGACAAATCACTACATCTTGACTTATGTGTTGCCTGACATGAAGCAGTGCCATCTTTTCTTTGTATATGAAATCATTGTTTGTATTTTCTGGATGCCAAAGTATGCAGGATGCAGAATAAATAAATAAATGATTAAATAAATATGTGTGTACAGAGAGAGAGAGAGAGAGAGAGAGAGAGAGAGAGAGAGAGAGAGATGATGGGTAAGGTCCCGAATCGATTCGATCCACGATTCGATTTAATTCGATTTAATTCGATTCGATTTAAATCTGGGATATTTTGACAGTCAGAAATATTATAATTCAGATCAGTACATTTACATATTTTTGTATCAATAAAAAGGAAGCTGACACACGCAAGACTTTATCAAAGGTGTGAGCGTCACAGCAGATACCTTTGTGTCAAAGTAGCTGAAGATAAAACACAGAAAGACATGAAGGTGATTTTCCTGGCCTGGGATTTTATAAAAATATTCTGCAGTACATCAAAAACAAAAGAAAACCATTAATCAACATATGAACATTACCTCTGAAGTTACAGCGGTTTTATTAGAGACATGGTTAAGCGTTTTGCATTTTGAATAATTTTAAAAAGTTTAAATTTGTTCAGTATTGAACAGCAGAAATGAGGTTTTCTTTTCGGAAGAATGTAAAAGGGAAAAAAACAGCGGCTGACAGCGCTGTAAACAACAGTAGACTTGTGCGTAACAAGCAAGCGAATAATGAAGAAAGGGAAACTGTTCTTGAAGTACAGAGATAGAGAGAGAGAGAGAGAGAGAGAGAGAGAGAGAGAGAGAGCTGTGCATCGCGGTGGAAGCAAAACAGTAAAAGTCAGAGTGAATACATGACGATGTTTATGTGAATCTTCTTTTGCTGCTGGTTCGGTCAATATTGTTTGGAGAGAGATCAAACTAACAGCTTTAGAATCGGCGCATAAAGGGCGTGAACACAAAGCTTGGACCCGCCGACACATCAGAATCAGCAAGCTGTCGGCTTTCAGCCCCGACCGTGTCCTTGCCGTCGGGTGAGAAAGGCGACATCTCACTGATTCTGATCCGCGGGTCGCGCTGTGTGTTTAAGTCTATGTGCAGAATCCGTGTTCCTGCTCTCATTTACTGTCTTAACTGTTTGGTGGTTCTTGAAATTTTGTGAGATGTCACCAGAGATTCTGGCATTTCGGGCAAAATAAATTTATATTAAAAAAATCGATTCAGGATTTTAATGAATCGATTCAGGATTTTAATGAATCGATTTTACGTTATCCAAGCCGGAATCGATTTTAATCGATGAATCGATTATAAAAACCCACCCCTAGTAAGATCCAGTCCTGAAGAACTTCATTTTTTAAAGCCCCAATCCACATTGATCTATGCACTTGCTTATTTATCATTGTAAAACATAATTTGATAGAAGCATGTGTAAATGTCATTTCAATAACTCTGATCCATGTTTGACATTGTCCGACGTAACAACGCAATCCACCATGTCTCACAGTAAGAGTACTAGGAACACACAAAGGTTATGTCCTAGTGTGGACTTGCTTTTTGCAATCGCATTTCACTTTGTGAAAGCTTATTCTCCTTTTGTATAATGTATATTGTGTGTGCACCCTGTATATAATAAATTGTATTTTCCACATTACATGTCCTTCTTTCCATTCATTTCACTAGAGCACCATTGTGCCTAGTTCTTTAACTGATAAGCTGAGAAAAACAGACCCTTCAGCTCACAAAAATACAGGATGACATAAAGATTACACTGCTGGAAACCATAACTGATCAGACCAATGTAAGCAGCTCGATTTCTTCTTTAAAAGAAATGTTACACTTGGGCAGGCTTACATCAGTTGAGACAGACTCTCAAACGGAAAAGTCACCGACTCATTCAACAAATATGCAGTAAGTCCTAGACAGGTTGCATTCCAGGTGTAATCAGGGCCAGCAGTGCTTCTCATTCAAACAGGCCCAGTAGATGGTGTTATTGTACTTTATTAGAACTGAATGGCCACCAAAAGCTGTTAAGCACCTTAACAGTATGCATACAAAAAGTGTATAATAATCATGAGAAAAAAAATCTAAGTAATAATCTCTGGAGATGCACCTGTCTGGCAAGGATGCGTGATGCTACAGTCCCCTCCACTGACCTCTGGACTAGCTCTGTGTTCCTTTAGGTAACCAGGCTGTAGGGTTTTAGCTCTTTGGAATTATAATTGGTGACGTTAGCACAAGAGCTAACGACAGCTGTGTGACAGCCAAAGTAGGAGGTTAGTCATTTAAGTTATTTGACTAAATTCACCAACATCAACCCAGCAAACAAATGTCCCAGTTCTGGTCATCGGAGTAACTGACTTCACGTAGCAGCATCACTCATACATTCACAATAGCCTCGCTGCGCACAAGCTATCGGGAACTTTAATGCTATATAGTTGGTTTTAACATATGTTTTAGCTTTAAGACGTGCAAAGGACAGTCGGTCTGAACAGGATCCCATTAAAACTGACAGCGTTTATGACTCTGCTGTCAGTTGGTTCAGAAGTGAAACTGGCTTAAATGTTAACCAACGGGTTTCGTTAGCTAATGGTTAGCAAAATTAGCTTCTTGGTGCTACAAAGCTAATGTGGCGCTTTAGAACCAACACCTACAATGGTAAAGTTACTTTTTCTAACTAATGCATGCATAACAGAGAGCTACCAGCCATGGCTTGTGATTAGCTTTTACGGTTGGGGTTAGCAGTCAAATGTTAGCAGAGTGCATTTGACAGTTTAAACCGCGCAGCCCTTCCCAGATTGTCACAATAGCAGGCAGCTTCATTGAGCGCCACTGTCGGCGCTCTTTGCTGAATTCAAATTACCTTGAGCTGAACACTTTTGAACAGCTGATGGAGCTGCTGACGTCGCACAGAGCTTTATAACTCGCATCCCGCGCCTTTTCCCTCTCGACGTGAAAAGCATATAAAGACAACAGTATGCCTAGCAGGCAAACAAGAAGCCTGGCTATTCTTTCCCACCGAGGGGTGGACACTCTCAGGACGGGCGCCGCCATCACTCTCTGGCCTAGCTGGAGACACGCATACACACGCAGCCAGCTCGCCTGTGAGACTCTACTGCGACGTGGAAAAGCGTCACTACGTGTGCCACACCGTCAGGGCGGGACGCTGGGCCGAGGAGGAAAACATCCCAGAAAATGCTGAGCGCAGATTTCTGGGAGAGAAGAAGCAGGCAAATAAACGATATTCAGGCCACGTGCCGCGTTTTATTTTAACATGAATGCATGTAAGAGTACTGGGGAGACCGGTATTTGTTGTATTTTGTGCAGATTTGTTTTAGAAATACATACAGCGCATTGCCCGTAAAACAGGAATCCACATGCTCTACTTAGGCTCCCTTATTTCAAAATGGTGCCCTATTTAGGGTACCTTATTGTATAAGAATGTCCCGCTTAAGCTGCCTTTTAATGTCGGCGCGTTAATAAAAATACATACTTTTCTTTTTATCGTAAAATCAAGTTGATTTGAAAGTTTTCATATATAGTCCTCGGACAGTCACGTGAGAGCGGAACATACAAATTGAAACAGAAACAAAAAATCATAATACAAGGCAGACACGAGTCGTTCGTACGCAGAGCTCATCTTTAGACAGAGCCATTCCACTTCCTATCAATGAAATTGTCCACTTGTTTCTTGAACCCAGGAGCGCAGCAGAGGGCGCTAGCGAGAGAGTATTTGGTGAAATTGTCAGGTCAGGTGAGCTAAACTGATAAAATAATTGTTTACACATGCTTTTAGCCAAAAGATACAGCGTTCCTCTTTATTTTAGCGAAGGTAGTTTTAACCATAAAACGACATTTATGTACTTATAGTTTTCCCACAGAGAAACAGTTTTGCTAGCGCCTGTTGACTGGTCCGTCGAGGAGTTACGACAGCGCATACTCCTTTTGAGGCATCTGTGTACAAACGATAACTAGATGTTTGAAGCGTGGTTAACAGAAACTTTATCCGCGTATAAGAAGCAGCTGGTTATGGTGGTTGAAGATGATGCCATCAGGAGACTGGTGCTACAATGCTCTCTGTTGCTGCTGGCTTCATGCCTGAAATCAAAATGGCATGTGCCGTAAAATGGCTCATGGTGCTGCGATGTCGCTAAATTTCACAGAAATGTGTTTAATACAATTGAACTCCGGAAATATCTATATAAAGCGTATTTAAATTATCGCAAAGGTGTCTAGCAAAAATGTTTGCGGAATGTAAATGTCGCGGGCTAAACGTTGATCATCCTGAACTAGCTCGCGAGCGCCCCCTTTGAAAACAAAAGTCCAGAAAGGGGGTGTTTACTCTAAATTTACAAACTCTCTGGTATGTCCGTGTGCTCGCCTCAAAAACAAAAGGAAGTGGAACAGCCGTGATCACATGACTGCATGTATTAAAACACGGCGTGACATCATATGTTTACTCGCTGCAAGAAACTGTCTGCGAACAAGTGCTGCTCTCCGTGTCCAAATGGCGACAGATATTGAAAGACTGGTCTCTTTCGAGGAGGCCTACTACGATCAGTACGACTACTACAATCTGCTAGAGTACTCGGGCCACGCTGGCGGTAAAGGAAGATCCAAGAGGGAAATCGAGCTGAACACAAACCGCCATTGCCCTGCAGGGCACGAGAGGAAGATTGCAGAAAAATATCACAATAGCCAAATGAAACGCAGGAGAACCAAGAGCTCGTCATCCTGATGGCTTTTTTTCTGCGATGTTTACAGGTAGCTATGGATTGGTGTCGTCTGAACGTTGTGTTTATGTTGAACGGTTGTGATAGAAAAACAATCCTGCCTGGAATTTGTACAGCCCAGCCAACGACGCCATGCCAAAACAGTTCGCACCCATAGAGGAGCAACAACACCTGCCTTTGTAACAGCAGTCAGGAGATCGCGATCCGTCCTTGACGGAGTAAGTGATATTGTGCATTGTGGCCTTCAGAATGGACCGAGCGTCCCCACAGCTCAGGCTAGCATTGGAGGAAAATAAACAGGTTATCATTTGTCAGTAACTGGATCAGTTAATTTCTCTTTAGCGTTATTTTTGGCTGCTTTGAGCTTTCGGGCTGTTTGTCTGTCAAAACAAAAATTAAAATATGCGGGGCTTTTTGATATGTCAAAGAACAAACTGCTCATGTATAAATAAAAAATACCTGTAGCGCCAGCCTGCCTTCTTTAAAAAAAACAAAAAAAACGTATATGTCAGCAAACCTAAATTTAAAAGGGAAACATTGAGTTTGTTTTACTAAACAATGTATTTATGTTTCTTTTTTTTTTTATATGATTCTCCACACAGATTTCGGATTTCTGATGTTGACCATGGCCAAGTGTCTCTGCCTTCTTGACCCAGTGAGTGGAGTGCTGTGACACCAGGAACGTGCCCATTAGTCATAAGGCAGCCCTCCATTCCATAGGTTTCCCTGTAACAAGACACCCCCCCCCCCCCCCTCCCTTCCTTCAAGTTACAGCTGTGCAAGAATAGTTAGTGTTAAGCTATGTAAGTCAGTGGATTGTGTGCTTGAAAGCTAAATGTATAGATATATACATCCACTGTGGGTGCAGGAGATATGCTGATTTTAAATCAAATAAAAAGTTGATGGTAATTGAACCAGTGTCATGTTTTCATTTGAAATGGGGTTCGATTCCATGCGGCAGTGCTTATTTGTATCTCAGAACCCCTAAAGGACATGGTATATGGGCATATCATATCATAGAGGGGGGAGTATAATTTGCAGAGCAAAGACATTTGGCTGGTGCTTCTCTATTTATGGTTTTTCTTAAATGTTTTTTTGCTTTATAACATAATAACAATGGATCCATAAAAGCAAATAATAATTTAACAGATTAGGGATTAAGGAAAATACACAACACTCTGCTGTTTTTCGGATAAAATCTCTTATTAATAGAAGTAAAACTTTTAATCTAAATAAATGTATCAATATAAATAAATAAAAATATCTGTATACAATTCACATGCCACATTCGAAGTTCTTTCTCAAATAAGGATGTTGAAACAGGTGGTTGGTTACTATGGAGACATCTTACCCCAAAATATACCCAAAATTAGTTTACATACGTTGGTTTCCTGTGGCGGCATGTCATCCTTTTATATCGCAACTGTGTGTAGCCCAGAGTGTATATTACATGTATATCATTAATGTTTTTAATGCATTTTTATGATTTGGGGATTTTACTCAGCAGACACACATCTGGCCCCATCTTTGCCTGGCTTATAAAGCACTATCTACCTGGGCCCATCAATAGCCATTACTGTAATTCAGTTCGTAGACACCAATTGCTGTTCGGATTGCGGATAAACATTTTAGTATAATGATCCAATAGTATTTGCGTGCGTGTGTGCGCGCGCAATCAAATCAGGATGTGTATCCGCAGCGGAATTTTGTTTGAGTTGGGTCTAAATATGAAACGAAGACAGATTTAAAATGGACATGAAGACGCCCGATATTTCCCGGTGTTTGGATTTTATTTTGTACTTTGTTTCTACCGGAAAGTCAAATTAATCTGTGATGCCTTTATTTTGAAGGAACAGCTAAACAACCGGAAAGCGTCATTTTTTGGTGCCTACGACTCATATACCGCACGCTAACAGACTGTTTTCCCTCATAAGTAATTCCTCTCCCTCAAAAGAAAATGCAGTTATGCAGTGTGTGCAGCGAACGGACTCCAAAATACCGATGTCCAGCCTGCAAAATAAGATAGTAAGTAAACTTTAACTGAATGTTTGTTTGCGGGCTAACCTATAGTTAGCATTTGTTTTGCTTAGCTACGAATACCACAGATAAACCTTTGGGAACAAATACTACAGTAGTCAGTTCTTTAATCTGATTTTTTGTAAATTAGAAAGAAAAAAAAGTTAATATAAGCAGCTTGTCTACCGAGAGAATGAAGAGGTACATTACTTTTGTGACGTCGGACTTCACTGAATATACTCGATACTTGTTACTCCGCTTAATAAAAATCAAAGATTTTGTATTCACAGATTGTCATTTAACAAAATGTGTGTGCAGTTAGCTTAGCAGTAAGAAAAACATTGTTTTTATTACTGTGTACACCACATGGGACGGTAACCCACATAGGTCAAATCGTGCTAGTGCAGTTTTTCTTCTTTGTGCTGTACCGCCAGTAGACAAGCTGACGACAGTGCTGCCACCTGCTGGCATGATGTTTGTCACAATCTGTGATTGGCATCGACATTACCCGCTCAGAGTTGTCATGTTCCCGTTGATGGACTCTAGAGTGTGTTTTAAGTTTGTAATAAATGAAGATGCCTGTTTAGAATAATCACATGTGAAATGTGTTAAACACTGTTGAGTACTTTGATGTGCTTGATCCTTATGAGTGTTTTGGCTCTTACAGTTGTTCACTTGGCTGTTACAAAAAGCATAAAGGTAAATTAGCTTGTTCTAAAATTTTCATTCACATTTTTACATGAGCTGTGGCTTTACTCCAAAGAGATGTTTCTTATCATATCAATAAGTGGTTTTGTTTTTTTTTCCTGTTCGCAGATACCTGCCTTCCTGTTGACAAGCCTGCCCCTTCAAATCCTGAAACAAAGACTGCTGTGAGCACAGGTACAGTTACATTCCTCTCATCAGCACTGGGATTATATGGTCTATTTACTAAATAAGTAATATTACAGCTGCATTTAAAAGAAACATATTTAGAATATTACATGATTATGCCCTCATCTAAAGGGTGATATGCTTTTTCTTGAGCACTGTTTTAGATTTCAGTCTTGTTCATTTAGTCAGAGTTGTGAACTAATACTGTATTTAGAGGTGATGATCTGAATTTTAAAAATATTTACATTACAGTGACCACAGCACAGACACAGGTATATAATCATTTGGGGAAGATGAATTTTATACATTTGTCATAAATATTTGGCCTAAAGTTTCCAAATAGTTTCGTTTAAGCATAGCTTCAGTAAATGAAATCATGCTACGGTCTGTGACAGTACTCCTGTCTGGCATTACGAGTAAACCTAACACCTAAAAAGAATTTCCCTTCTTTGATGTCTTTGCAGAGTCTTGGAGTGTTGATGATCTTCTGCATGAAGATGACATCACTGACAAAGTTCCTCTGCAGAGGCTCCAGATGTTAGGTATTTCTCCAGCACCCCTTCTTCATCTTTTGCACTTGAAATTAAAAGCTTCGTGCAACAGCAATGGCACGTTAACACAAAGTAGTGTGAGAGTAACTGCTGTTTTCTTTATCTCCAGGCCAGTCAAAAGAGCTAAAGGACCTGCTCTGTAATCCTCATCTGAGGCAGTTATTGTGCTCTATAGATGGTGCAGAGCATAAAGAGGATGCAATGAAATCCGCCATGCAGGAGCCGCTGTTTATGGAATTTTCTGATCAGTGCTTGAAAATTGTAGAAAATGATGCAAAATCAAGTGAAGATGCCAACTTGTAAAATCCAGCTTTCATTTTTTAAAATATATTTTTGTAGTGTTGTTGCTGCAGTTTGTGTTGGGACTTCAAACTACATTATGTATATAATGTTCAAATAAAAGCCCCAACTTTTTCAAACTGTAAAAATTCCCAGAGTTACCATTAACAAGACTTCACATGTAAAGACTTCAAGGGGAAAGTGATGATTGGAAATCCAAACATTTTAAAACTGACATTTCAACAAAAACATTTAAACATACAAGTCAATGGATACCGTGGTACTACTGACAGAAACGGAAGAAAATAAGAACAAAACAGTTAAAATACACAAATTCCATATTATAACTTCTGATAATAACCTGGACACGTTTGCATATCTAAGTCATTAAATTTGTGTGGATAAAATGAAAAAAGGAAATCTCTTGAAATTAAAAGTGTGGAGTGAGAGGCTCCAATGATTTCTATGATTGTTGCTAATGTGTTTGTTCAAAGTTTAAATATCAAAGCTGATCGTGATAAGAAAAATCAAGTTTATCATACACAAATACTGTAGTGTAAAAAGACTTTGGTATATGTTACAGTACTGCATTGCTTTGGATGAAATTCACACAGTGGTTCAGACATATTTTGTTGACGTGCATAAGACAAAGAGCAGCGATGTAAATAAACCTGGGTTCATCCTTTTTCACATCAGTGAAGTTTCTGTTATGCAGGGTGTCTACGGCTCCTTGAAAGTTCTTCAATACTCATCAATATAAACCCTTAACGTATTAGTGTGGATGTGTCTGATGTGCTTTTACTCAAGTTATTGAGAATTTCTGGCACACTATTCCACTGTTTTTGCTTCCTCAACACATTTAGATCATATGACTTTAGTATTTGTACAATAATACCCTTGTTTGCCTGTTTTCATTAAAATACTGTCGACCACCAATGGTTCCTCTCAGTTCTATGGTAGACACACCTACAGTGTCGATTTCAAAATCCTGTGTCATGTTTGTCGCGTTGACGAGGTTTTCAGACAACTTGCCCTTGAGGTCGAGGTCACTGACATACAAACTTGTCCAACATTTTTAGTAAACACACCTATGGTATCACCTTGTTCTCCAGTTATTGCATTCACAAACTTAAATGTCCGCGCTGCCTGCCTGGTGGGGTGATGACAGTACACAATCAGCCTTTTGCTGCTCAGGGGTAATAAGAAAAAGGCTAATGATTAACTAATTTTAATGGTGCTTAAAAACAACTGCCTCAAAAATATAAAAATCCCCGAAGCCTCAGGCCAGCAAAGTGTAAATATGCACGACCAAGCTGTCGATTACACTGGTGGACACCCTGAAAATATCAGAGCCTGCTCATCAGTCAAGATAAAGATTCTGGGCTATTAAAATGGTGTAAGAATGAAAATTAATAAAATACATTTTACCTGCTCATGCCTGTAGACACCCTGTCGTGTAATCTTGTTGATTACATAAGAATGTGCATGCTTTTGAAGTGCAATATTCGCTTAACGTGCAATATTTGCTCGATTACCATTTTCCTCCTAGCAGCAACCACAAAACTACACAAGAATCAGAAACAGAAGACTGGAAAAATTAAGTCACAGATAAATAATCAGCCCAATAAATACATGTACAGCTCATATGTGGTTTGATCGTGGATTCTAAGAAAGGCACTTGTCTCGAGGCCTAATACTCTGATCATCTATCAGGAGACAAAAGCCTGCAGCCCTGGTATTTTTTTTTTCTTTTAAAAAAGTGCCAAGATTATGCCTTAAATTTTGAGCTTTACAAAGATTTCTTTTAAAAAGAGTTAGTGTTTATCCTGCATCACCATAATCCCATCTACACCATGTGCTGTTTTCTACATGTGACAAACATGGCAAGTTCTGTAAAAGAATCCTCTAAAGTTGATTCTGTTCATCTGGACGTAGCGTTTTCAGTGGGAGAAACATTTCATCACTCATCCAAGTGACTTCTTCAGTCTCAGCTGACTGCAGGTTTCCCCAATCTTATAAACAGTACATTTGCATAATGACTGAAACCAGCCCACTGAAGGAACAATGGGGTTGGGAGGTCAGTTCCTTCATCATAATTATGCACATTTTCATGACCATTGATCAACAACCACTGATCAAAGCCCACTGATCAATGGCCATGAGTACCATTCACAGAGAAATGTGAATGGTACTTCATTTCTTTCTGTAAAAGAAATGAAAAGAAGGGGTTACGTTATCTTAAATGCAGCTGAGGATTGTATCCACTCTCCTCACTCAGATTTGGAATTTTAGGTGATATATTTATATATATATATTTTGTCATCTCTGGGGCCGTAAGGCAACTGGAGGTGATTTTTAGCACTGCACCAGCTTACATAAACGCTTCTGATAAATAATAATTATGCAAGGATGCAGGTTTTATAATTCCCTTCATCCCTGTAAGACAGGGTAAGATCAGTTTCGACCTTCGTTTAAAAAAAGAAAACAAAAAACAAACAAACGTGGCAATTAGTGTTTTAACCTACATATACAGTGGCAGCATGAAATAATACCATGTTTCATGTCAGATTATGGAGAAGCAGCTGCTTCACTGCAAGAAGCGTTTTGCACTGAGGCAGGGGTTACAGAGTTTTCTCTAGCAGGATCTCATTGAACCCCGTCACGTCGCTCTTCAGGTCCGGCTGCCTGTCAGCGTAGAGAAGCGGAGATCGCTGACAGTGCAGCTTTACGGATCCCTGTGCAGGAAACGAGAAAGAGAAGACCATCAGATGAACAAAATGAAAACGTTTCTGGAAGGTGTTTGTGTCCTCACCTTGGGCTGAGCCCTTATGGAGGCGAGTTCCTCCGTGTACTGGTTGGTCTTCACCTGGTACTCTCCCCTCCTGGATGGCAAGTTGAGGGAGGCGATGACAGACATCATCTTCTGGAAGCCTGTGGCTGTCAAAGACACAGTCATGGACGGTGCAGAGGCTAGAGCCAGGCCCATGGGCCACCCTTGCACCGTGACGGGCTCCGGGATGGTGGAGAGCTGTACTGAGCCCCGTTCCCTGATGACAGGAGTCAGTGCGGGTGTATCCTCCTCCACCAGGTCCTTTGCGTCATCAAGTTCTGCTTCAGCCAAGGATTTCAAGAGTAACTGCAAGAAGATGTAAAAAATAATAATAAAAGCAAAGTTATTTACAGATTAACACAATGAAAAAAAGCAGTAAAACTTAACACATGAGGATAAGCGTTCAAATATAATCTCACCCTCCACTTCCTCCAGGTGCTCTGGATGACTCCAGCTGCTCTGTTCCATCTCCGGACACGATTCCTGACTAGCCAAGACCGCACCGCTGCAGGCAGTTTAAAACAAGTTACTTATTCTAAAGGTTTGTTTCTCTTGTAGAACAAGAACCATAAATAAATAAATAAAGCACCAGTAATAATAGAACATGTGTATTGAACAGCTGAAGTAGTTATTTGTGATAGGCTCTGTCGTTAAAGGGATAAACAGCCTGAATACAGAGTGTGCAGACACCGGCAGCTGGTCACCGTGGGCCTGGCCGTCAGGTCAAAGCCTGCAGAGAACCTGCGGGAACAGGGCCACACTTTGCATTACTTCACAGGCGCATTATGAGTTCACCTGCTTGGATCAAAGTAGCAGACTGGCGGTGGGTGTGTCGTCTGCCCCGCTGGTACCGTAGCCAACAGCACTGAATGGTAAAGGCGCAGTGAGACAGGATCTTCTTCCTCTGATCTTCCAGTAAATCTAACTGTGAGACGAGTCAGACAGGTCAGTGTGCTCAAAAAGAAAAAGAAAACTGGAACATTTATACCACTAACTAGACTGCATAGCAAACAAACAAAATGCAACAAAAAAAAAAAAAGAAGAAGCTGAAGGAATTCTAAAAATAAATAAGCTTGTTTGTTTGTAATGAAACACACAGATTTTAAATGACTGACCATCACTTGTGTGAGAAAAACTTTAGTCCTCCCACAATGCACCAATGTACTGTGCTCTTCACTCGGACAGCGGTGTTTCAACGCCACACTGAGGATCTTCTCCACATGTCGCTGAGGACAAGTGTCAGCTTCCAAATCTAACACTGAAGGCAAGCACAAGTTAGATTAAGTGATCCACTAAAGATATAGTAATGTTCACAGTTGTGCAGCACTCAGACTGTGAGACTGAGGTTTATCACACAGTAACAGCGTGTGAGGTTAAAAAGTGTAACGGGTGAAGAACAGCAAGGGAGCAAACACATCTGAATCAACAGCACAGCTTCCATAGCCGCTGTGCTGTGAATTCAACACCAATTTTTTAATCTTTTAACATGCACACGGAGAGGAACACAGAGGAGATATGAACTTTTATAATAATACACAGCATGTTGCAGCATTCAGGTTGTGCATGCACGTGCTAAGAAGTTACAGACTTGACAGCAGCTCTGTAAGTCTGTTTAGGCATTTGTCCAACTGATGAATCACTAAGGCGAGCCTGCTTGCTTACTGGAAGCACATTGCTCAGTGGTTAGTACTGCTGCCTCACAGCAGGAGGCTCCTGGGTTCGAAAGCATTTCTTTAAACACTCTGATCCACCTTCGGATCAGTCTGTCAAAATCCAGCTATTAACGCGACCCAGTAAGATCTAAGGAACATTAATGTCTAGATCAGGTGTTATGTCATCCACAGGTGGTTCTTTTGACCTTAATAAATCCTTGCAGTCTCACACAGCATGCAGAAATAAAAAGAAAGCACTGTGCACATTTACATAATTACACACTTTACATTTTATCACAATATTTATGATGTGGGCTGTAAAAGAATGTCACTAAAACAAGTACAATTAATATTCAAGATCACTAAAATCCATCTAACGTCAACTCCATGTTCACACTGGACAAAAAGTTGGGAGATTTCCCAAACCATTTTTGACCATCATCCTTATACTTTACTAACTACAAAAAAAAAAACAAAAAAAAAAAGACAGCTGAACACAGCAGTGAAGCTAAGTGTCAGTTGATACATAATAACTGAGAAAAAAAATGCAGGAACATGCAAGGCAAGCTCCAACAGTCATGCATGCATTTACCTGGAAAGGTTGCAAATTTTGTTTGTTATTTTGTTTTTAATGCACCAAGTTAAAAAAGTTCCCAAGGAGAGTAGAGTACTGAGGATCATGAGAGGGTAAGAGGGCTACTGAAGGAAAAGCAGAATAAACCAGCAGACCTAAAGAGAGGAGATAAAATCACTATTTTCCCCAAACACGAAACATGCGAAACTGACCAGAAATGGATTCAACCACAAGCTGTACTCACCAACACTGTGACCCCCCAACTTTATGTGTTTAGCGATCAGTGCGTAACGTTGCAGGAAGCTTTGGAAAGGAATCCTGTGCACCAAAAGTCAAGACGTCAACCAAAATCCAGCAGAAATTAAATGGTACATTAGGCTGATATTCCAATAAAGTTTCACCTTATTGGAAATCCAGCAGCACTAATATGGATGGTCTCCACAATCCCGCAGGCCTCTAGCTGAATGATAACCTGAAAACAAACAGCAAGGATCAAGTGAAACCTTTGCCTTTTGTTCAAACATGTCAGTGTTGTCTTTGTGGTGTTAAAACACAGATTATTAAACATGGGAGTAGACTGTCTACCTCCTCCTTTTTGAAAGTCAGTGGCTTGCACTCAGGGTTTGGCTTGATGCAGCGAGTGTAGTGAGGAGTTGTGAAGTGGAGGATTTTCATCAGGGTCTCCAGTGAGTTCTACAATGAGATATTAGCAATTACCAGTGCCAGCACTAAAGCCTCCAAACTATAAAAGAGGTTGTGACTAGCTTATATTGCCCTGATTATGAAGGCTAGAGCTGGATCCTACCTTGAACTTGGAGACCACAGTGGTTTTACCAGGCCCCTTTTTAATCTGACTCTCAGTTTCATTGTCTTTGAAGATCTGGTGAAGAAGCTGGTTGTTGGACTTTTGAAGCAGGCTAATTAGCTCTGGTGGCACTGGGTCCTTAAAATAAATACATAAATAAATGAAAATCAGTATCTAAGCAGAAGTGCAGTAAAGGAATACATATTCAGCTTATTTCTGACACAGCTGAAAGCTTTTCTCACCTTGTTTTTCTCCGCCATGCCTTCTATCTGATAGCCAACTTTGCCGGCGTAGTGGGCCACAGTGAAGTGCGGCACCTTGCTGAACTTGTCCCAGCTGATGTTAGCATTGTCACACAGCTCCTTCTCCAGACGAACTCGGAACGTTTTTGCATCCGAGGCTCGATTTAGACGACTCTCCTACAATATGTAAAAACACAAAACAAAACATGGTAAGATAAATTTGCACATGTTAACACTTCCTTACACAACTATGCAGACTGATTTCTTGTGTTTTTAGGATTCAGAAAAACTGTTTTCAGGAGTTTAGGTGATTATCAAAACGAGTCGCACTTCTTTTGATTTTACCCCCATACTGCCTTTCAGTGAAGACCAACCGAAAGGTTATTTAGAATGCAAAATCAAGCTAATGATTGAAGGTCTGATTTTGGTGGCTTTTTACATTCTCCTTTTTAAAAATTTTTTTTTTTTAATTTATTTGTTTATTTATTTTGGAAATTCCATTTGTGTTTTGTGGTGTCTGTCAGAGAAATAAAACCACAACAAAGGCCTCACATTTACAGACATCAAAGACATTAACAAGAAAGTGCCCCAGTAACATCGCCAAAAATCAGACAGCTATGTGCAAGTGACACATCTATCATACATATCACCTGGAATTATTCAGGTAAGCTACAAGGTATAAAAGACCTCTGGTCATGAAATGTCCACAAAGGTGGTATTCTGATGGTAGTAAATTGTATTCACTTTGCTTATCTGGCACATTTACTACTAGGACATTTAAGAATAAAAGTAGACAAGAGAAGAAATGGTGTAAAATTAAACCCAGCTTGGTAAAATGTTGGAATTTTGTTTTTTTCTGCTTTTTTTTTTTGAGTCTGCACGATATTTCCTTCTGTTTGTTTCTTAATGGCCAGCATACCTCATTAAGAAGAGAGAACACACTGATGGGGCTTCCCTCTAAAAGATCGAGGCAACTTTGATTGTCTTGGTATTTGACAAAGGACCACTGCAAACCCTCTGACACATACTCCTCCTGGAAAAAGTAGTGATTAAAAAAAAGAAAGAAAATTCACATACAAGACATTTTAATCTTTTTTCAATCGCTAGAGCTTTTGTGAAAAGTGAAGAACCCCCTGAAAGCCCAAGGTCAGAGGAGTACACTGCAAAAGAAGTTCAACATAGCCAGGCTTTCTTTGCATTAGCTGGTTTGACCCTTAGCAAATGCTCCCTATGAGTGCCACCTACTGTAGTGAAAGGCATTATCAGATGATGGTGATAAAAATCTATGTAGAACATACAAATTTAATAGTAAAATGAAATACTGACATTAATGCTGCAGGAAAAACAATCTGATGATCTAGCTGCTGTTCATGTCTAATATAGCAGTTCTGAAACTTTTCTCGAGATGCATTTAAACATCTTATTATCCCATAGCCTAATAAAGGAGATGTTGAAATCGCTTTAGTTTGTTGACAGATTAAATCTGAAATCTGCTTGAGCACTCAAAATAGCAGCCCACTGAGAAATCTGAACAGATTACCTTCAGAGAAACAAAACTACCTGCTGAGCTCTGAGATAATGAGCCACAAAGTGCTGCTGGAGTTTCTCATTGGCGTAGTTGATGCACAGCTGCTCCAGGTTATTGGTCTGAAAACATTCAAAGCCGTACACATCTAGGACTCCTGAAGATTACAGAGGAGTTCTGTGAGCTTGGCTATAGAGCTGGAAATTCATGTTCAGCACTATCTGAGAAAGTAATGCTTTTACCTATGAAGTTGCACCACGTTGATTTATCAGCACATATGCTGTTGTTGATGAATGTAACCAGCCATTCAAATAACCTGGTGGGAAAAGTCACACACTTATTTTCAAGCATGGAGATGCTATAATGATTGTAAACAGACAATATTCATGTTTACTGTAAACAGAAAACGGCATGACGGTTTAACATTTAAGTCTTTGACGACAGCAGAGTTTCCACAAACATGTTCCCACATCATCATCCATTCTAGCAACAGTTTTTTTGCACTCTGAGAAGTTGTTGATGGTCAAATGGAGATTCTTACTGGGCGTAAATGACTTTGGCTAGACAGTCTCTCCTCACACTGCACTCTGCCTGAGAGCACGGCTTGAGCACGCTTTGCTTCCCCGCCTTCAGAGTTCTTACTCTTAAACATGTTTGAAGCTCCTCAGCAGGAACACACAGCAGCTCAGCAGCCCTCTGCAAGAAGTCTAAAGGCAGGAGACAGGTGTGGGGATGTCATAGAACTTATTACTCAATCCAACAAAAAACATGGAAATGTAACTACCATATATACCTAATCATTCATTATCTGGAAATGTTTTATAACAAATGTCAAAAGCAAAACAATATCCAGTACCTTTAGATTTTGCATCAAGGTGACAAGGTTGTGATTCATCTGCTGAAGAGGAGAAGCTGACATTTCCCAACTGGAGAATTCCTGCTAATATCTGTAACGTGTTACAACAACAGAGAGAGGGAAGAAAAGAAAAAACACTGCACATAAACCACTGAAAGTTAAAGAGCTGAGATAACATGCTATCCCCACTCACCACCCACGAGACCCCACGCCCAATGTCCTACAGCAGATTTAGCCAGACTGACTCAGTGGACTGGCTTAAAAACTTTCTAATGGTCCAAAGGTTAACCTGATAGGAAGTATCAGAAACTCAGATTTTGCTTTAGAATCTCCATCTGTAGACAAGCACTTCTTAATTATAGTACAGCAAGATTATATGACTGACGTGGCTAAGGGGTGCAAACCCCTGACCACCCTCTGAGAAGCACTTATACTTACATTATAGTGGGCTCTAAGTAAGGAAGTGTTTATTAAAAATGCATCACATAATACTTGTCAACAACTTTTACTCTGAGGTAGAAGATCTAACAGCACTTGTTACTTGAATAATGCATTTTGGTCTGTGGCCTTCATTGAGAGCTACATTACAAACTGCACTTTAAATAACATTTTAAAATGTCCAGTACATCTACCCACCAATCCAATCAACAGTGTGAATGCAAAGAATGCAGAGTAGAGGATATCCTTTCTTACCCTAAATATTTCTCCTTGCCTTTCTGCATTGATGCCCAGATGAACCATTGCTTCCACTGTCTCATGGAAACAATCCTCTATAAAAATTTAAAAAAAAATTTTTTTTATATTATATAGCTGTTACCAAAAAAAAACAAAAATGACCTGGGTCTAAAAATGAAATTAAATGTAAAAATGAGTGTAGACATGTTGCTTAATACACATAAAAAAAGGACACCAACCTTCAATTGTTTTCTCGGAATTTGGCAGCCAAACAAAACTTTGGTCATGTGACATCTTCCACTCTTTCCGCTGCTCATCTGTGGCCCCTTTCATCATCTGAAACATTAAATCGCTCGCTGTTCATGTATGTTAATACTGAAAAGAATTACTACATATCTGGAGTAAAACATCTCTGAGCTGTAGCGCAGCTCTGTTCGCTCGCCTGGTAGAAGATGTGGAAGTTTCTTTCATTAGCTGGTTGGCAGGCCACCCTGGTCTTCTCCAGTAAATATGTCTGTACAGACGCCCCAACTAAAAGTTGACACCTTTAAATAAAAACAACACATTGACCGCAAATCTGGGAAAGTAAGAGAGAACACTATTCAGACGATGCCACCTCAAGTAATGTTTGTAAATACCTGTCCAGCTGTAGCTGAATGTATTTTCCGAAACGACTGCTGTTGTTGTTCCGGAGCGTGCAGGCATTGCCTAAACGAAACATATGCTAATGATGATGAGCGACCGTTTATGGGATTCAGTTTTCACATTAACAGAAACACCTCTGTTTCTCTTACCAAAAGCTTCCATTACAGGGTTGGAGTCCAGCACTCTCCTCTCGATCCTCTCCACTGTGTCCTGACTCTTCACCACCGAGACGGACGCCACTGTGGCATAGTACTTCATCAAGCAGCGAGATGTCCACGTCTACAAAGAAACAAATCATTAAGAGACAAGCAGAGTTTTTTTAAGCATATATTAAAATGTGACAAAAAAGCAACTTTGGGCATGGTGGAAAGAGAATCTAAAAATAATTTTAAAACAATAGTAATAAAAATCTGTGATAGGAAAGAATGCATGAGATGTTTATGCCAGTCAAACTACTGCAGATACCGGCATACAACTTTCTGTGGGATGGTGAATTTGGGTTGTCTAGACTATAGCATGTATGATGAACTGCAGTAAACAAGGAGCAATATTTTGGGGGCATTAATAAAAACAGACAGATGTCAGATTACTAAGAGCCAGATCTAATAAACAGGGTAAAAACTGTGTCATGTTGCAGTAGCAAAAAATGTGCTGATGGGAGTGAAAAGTTCTGTGGGTGACCTAACAATATGCTAAGCTGCCACTCGGTTATTGATGATGTTACTTTGACACAATTTTTCTATTCTCCAGGCTGTGTGAGGCTGTGGGTGGGGAATTCCAGGCCTAAAGGGCTGGTGTCCTTCAGGTTTTAGATATCACCCTGGGTCAACAAACTTGAATCAAATGATTAGTTGCCAGGCCTCTGGAAAACTTCCAAGACATGTTGAGGAGGTAATTTAGCCATTTAAATCAGCTATGTTGGATCAAGGACACATCTAAAACCTGCAGGACACCGGCCCCTGAGACCTGGAGTTCCCCCACCCCTGCTCTAAAGTAAGTTCAGTTCACTAAAACTCCACTCTGCCACATTAAAATATCTGGATTACTCTATAGCAGAAATATGTGTTACACAGTTATAGGACAGACTTCTACCAGTCTGTGGTAGCAAGTGCCATTGTCTGCTAGCAGGATAGGATCAGTCACAGAGAGGCCAACAGGATCAACAAACTGATTCACAAGGCTGGAAGCATTGTTGGGCAGAATCTGAAGGTGTTTGAGTCAGTGAGGGATAAGAGAACAAACTAATCTGCATCACGGACAATTAATCACACACTACTGAGGCAGCAGAGTTCCTTTTCCCTCAGACCAATTCAGCCTCGCTGCCATACAGAATGCTTCAGCATGTCATTTCTGCCGTTTCCTGTGAAACTGTGCCATAACTCTTCTTTCTTTTCCTTCCATGACAGGTGAACACATCGGTCAGGCATGAGACTACACACACATCTTTCTGCATCACACATTGTTGCAGCAGTTTCTTAGATTTAAAGTGTACATATTTATGAATGCTATTTGCACTACTCTATTGAACAATTTCAGTCTCACTTTTTATTCTTCTCCAACTTAATCACATTTTTATTTTGTTTTTGTTGTTGTGTATATAAAAATGATTTGCCCTCCCACAGTATGCGCCTGTGGCTCTTTCACCTTTACTATGTTGTTTATTTATTGTAGACTGTACCGTTTTTCTTCTTTATCCTGCCACTGTAACACAATGATTTCCCTTGTGGGATCTATAAAGGATTTTTTTATTTTGTCTTAATGACAAACTCTTTCCAATAATCTTTGTCCCCTCATTCCAAAAACCACATATATGTGATTCATTGAAATATTCTCCTCCCAGAATTTTGTGCTCTGAAAACGAAACTCTTACACTCATTTGGAATAAGGCCAGCTGCAAAGGTTCTTGTGTCTACATCTTTCAGCGTCAAAACTAACACTGCACCTCTTTAGTAAATCCCGACAGCAGCTTTTAAAACATCAAAAGAGGGTTTTGCCACTAAATCTGGCTCTTAGTGTCTAATCAGGTTAGTCCATATACAGTAAACTGGCTCATACTCCCACTTGAGCAGCCAACTTTTTATGATACTGTTTAACCCAGTTTTCAAAAAACTTGCTAAGCTAAGTAAAATATAAATAAAAACAAATGTCTCTTTCCAGTAAGATTTGACTGGACAGTTTTCCATTTCACCTCAGTCCTTCTTAAACAAGCTGGTGTCATTGCTCAATATTATTTACATAACATTACAGGTTTTTTCACTGTACAATCTTAATTGGTATTTGTGGAAGCAACAATGAACAGTGCTCACTTTTAGAAGTGTATGCAGTGATTTTCACCACACAACCGTGTCTGTTTTTAATTCAGGTTTTAATACCCGAGGGCCTGAATAGGATGGCTTTGACACTGATTTTTATAGTTGCCCCTTGCATTGTGATTTCACTCAATTTTATGATGAGAAACATCATTCTGAACTCAAAGTTTTCTTCAGAAAGACTTAGCCTCTTTGGGGTGCTTTCAATATTTTAAAATACCAGTTATGTTAATAATCGGTTACCAGCTGATCTAATTTAACATTCAATATTTTTTGGCATCACACCACATTTACAGATGGTCATTGCCCTTGTCCCAACATGCTGCAGATATCAAATTCAAATGAGCATATCATTTGCACAAAACAATAACATTTGCCATTTTTAACATATGACAGCTTGTCATCGTACTATTTTCAGTTAACTATCGTCTATTAATGATTTGCAATTCAAATCATGCAAAGTGCTTCTGTTTTGGACAAACCGTTGCAAAAAGTAACAAGTAAGCTGACATTCTGGTTCATTATTCAGTTAGCTTGCACTTTAAGCTTAATGCTGCATGTGTCTGGTTTACCTTTCCAGCACCACTCTCACCACTGACCACCAAGGACTGGTTCACCGGCTCCAGCTGGCCCCGAACATTCCTGTAGGCTTCTTCTGCCACAATAAAGATATGCGGCTTGAACTCCTGCAGGCAAAAATGTCCAGATTTATTAAATGGATGGTCATACTTACTGCATGCAGAGCACCCAATAGCTTAAAGACCTCCCAGATGTTAATAAAAGCAGTACTTTTGAGTTTCACTGAGTAGGTCTGCATCATTGGATGGTTTGAAACACTCACTGATGGCACCACTATTCATCTTCTCCCATTATAGCACAAATCTACAGAAATATACATCTACATATGATAGCCAAATAAAATAAAAAACAAATGGGAGCTGCTTGAAATACCTGGGGCTGATGAGCATAATGATACTCCTTCATCACATCCAGAGAGTAGAGGTCTGGAATGGGCTGGAAGGGGTTAAGAGCCACCAAGGTGCAGCCAGCATGGGTGTAAAACACCTTCATGCTGTACCTGACCTGCAGGCATTTCAGCACTGTCAGGGAAAGAACAAATATTATCAGACATTAAGTGGGAAAATTTGCATTGTTACAAATGTTTACAGATGCACCTACACAATGTTTTAAAAATAATAATCTGTACTGTAATGTAGTTTCCTCAAGGTTTTTTTGACATATGATCTACAAAATAGATCAGTATGACTACACTTATATATCAAAACTTAGATAAAAAGAATGAAAACGTAAGTAAAGGTGTAATGAAAAGGCTAAAGGTATAACACTGCATCAGCAGTCATTCACACATTAACATTTTATCAACCATGCAGATTTTATCTTGATGTGGACAAATAATACACTGCCAGCACTGCAGATCAAGATTAAGTTGCCATACAGTGGAAAACACTGCCTAAACTCAAGCTTAGTTAAATCATTTAAATAGGTCAACCAGCAGGCACAAGCATGCCCTATTACGTCATTGTATTTACATTATCAAGTGATTTAAAAGATAGAGACATTAGAGATGGATACCTGTCGCTGGGGTCACTGGGTTGACTTTGGTGAGGTCATCGTAAGTGTAAAGTTGGTCTTCATCAATGAGGAAGGCCTGAATTTCTCCCTCCAGTGAATCATTAAGGGACCGCTGAGGAGGATGGACTTTCTGAATTAATGCCTTCACCTATTACTTAACATCTCAAGTTAAGTAAATGCCAAAGGTATGTAAAATGGTTAGTCATTACCACATACGGAGTAAAGTGAAAGATAATAAACAAAATAAGGGAAAACACTTATTTTATCTATGAATATGGTTCAATTTTAAAGAACTAAAGGAAGCTAGTGATATTAAATATATTATTATTCAATTAAATCATACAATCACATCCCCTAGACAACTAGGTCTCCACTTTATCTTGCCATTAACTCAAGGCATGGGCCTGCAGGCTGTCTGACTGCTGTCAACAGTCTGAGGTGTGTACAGACAGCTTTAATCCAACAGCAGGTAGCCTACATACCATCATTCTGCAAGGCTACTTTTAAACCACGTAAATAATTGCATTAATTTAATGCCCATTACTAGACGACTAATTCCCTGGACACATTGACTCATAGCAGGTAGCCTACATGAAATCGCTGTTAGAGCAATGTTTGTCTTATTAAGCTAGTTAACCTATAAATATAATTACAAACATAACATATAGGAAGACAAAGTGATTTTTCTAGTTTTCCATTACCTGTGAGAACCTCCAGACCTTGGCTGTCGCGCTCATGCCAAACGCCATTCAATAATTTGCCAGTTTAGCGAATGATGTTTATATACATTACATACTTGCAACCTAGCAACTACCTCCATGTAAAGCATAGTGTACAAACAACGAGCCACTGACCGGCCCAGGGCATCGCACTCTGAAATATACTTAAACACGTTCAAAAATGGCCCAAAACACGTCTATTTGACCATCTCGAGTCACGTTCCCTGGTGCTACCATACTTTTGCGTTATTAATGTCAACAACAAAAATGCGCAGCTATTCTTCTATAAGTGTAGCTTCGTTTATTTCTTACACTGCATGCACTATTTTCATCTTCATCATCATCATCATCATAAACGCTGCATAACGGAAATGTTATTGAGTCTCAGGTATTTGTGTATTAATAAAATACTCCAAAGAGAGTCCAAATTAGATCCAACCAATCAAAAATTGAGGACAGGTACAGCCTCGTTAATGTTCTCCCAGTCAAGTTACCTTTAATCATATTATTTATTTATTTATTTATTTTATTTAATTTACAAACCAAAAAGGCAAATGTCGTAAACAGAAAAACTGTGGACAGGTCATACTCATGCTCCAACTCACCGTTGCTCCTCCATTTCTATATCCTTCTCTAACGTCCCGTCGGTCGTCCACAGAGCTCATTGATTGACCGCTGCCCTCGTGTCTCTCTTAAAAGTAAGCCGAAACACTACTTTGACAAAAAGCGTTGCTTTGTACTGATTAAGTTGGTCTTTTATTCTAATTCTCAGACCTAAAACTTATTTCCATTACTGTAAAAAAAAATTCCTTAAGGACAACCTTCGGCGAGCCTGCTGTCCCGCTTGTCTGTCTGACCGCCTTGCCCCCGAACTCCCAAACCACGCATTTATTCCCGCCCTCTTCCTGTTGATTCACGGACCCAGATGTACCTGTGATCCAGCACCGGCTGGGATTTCTATGAGGGACATGTTTCCCTAAAACTGGGACATTTATGACCTAGCAAGATTAACTTTTTAATGACCAGCTAATTCGATGTTATAATTGTTATAATAGTTTTCTTGTTACGTCCTCCAATATGCTTCCACATTAAGGGCCCAATAAATTACTTATTTGATTTCGATGATGCTAAGCCTCTTTGGTGGTGAAATCTAAAATCTTACAAATAGTAAGTAAATACCTTTTTTCAGTCGTTTAATTCAACATGCACAAAAAATATTTGCGCCGTTATCATTGGAAGTTGACAGAAATCCGAGTTCCCCTGAATGCGTCAAGAGAACCAATACGGAAATGAGCGAAGGCATTCTCTGTAGGTGCAGACATCATGGTTGGGTTAGTCTCCTGGCTTTCAGCAGTTGTAATTAGAAATGCTGTAAAACCGGTATATCTGTAAGCTATTTCCAGTCCGCAACAGACAAACCTTGGGTAAGTTCTTATAAACTGTAAATAATCTTTGTAGCGTGTAAAGGACGTAGAGCAGGCGAGAGAAATGAATTCCTATCCTGCACTGAGTAAGCACTGGTGAAATTATGTTTGCAAGTTCAAATTGAAATTCATATCCAGCTGATGATCTAGGTACGTTGTTTTTCCCAGTACTTCGTTAAAAGTCAGTGTCTACTAATAAAGGCTGCTTCGCCTGTATGTCGCCTGTATTTTCGCCTGTAAAGCTTTTATTCAGAAAGTCTATCCTTGTCCCAGCAAAATCAACACATGATGGTTTAATCTTCCACTGTCTGTGTTGCGTATTCAATGATTTTACCAGTAATTTTCTTTCAGCGTCTAAAATAATGAATTTAAATGTGTGCAGGCCATGGCTCAGAGGGAACTGAAGGAGGCATTTGTCAGCAATCTCAATGGGACCAGCCTGGAGGAGGTGGCCCTGGGCTCGTTCCTCTCCCCAGTGTGTGTTGTCAACAGAGGGCTCTTTTTGATACTTTACTATCAAGCCAAAGGGAACCTGCCACTACCACACCCTCTGTTTTCTCACCTGCTTCTAGACTTCTGTGCTCTCATTGTACCCCTCGTCCTGTCGTGCACTGTTCTGAGCAGCGTTCTCCACCAGGTCGCCGTGAGCCTGACCTTTTTTTCTGCTTGTGTGTTCTGCTACATCTGCTGTGGGTGCCCGAAGAACACTGTCAGCGCCTTTCTGCAGAGTCACGTTGAATTCAATCAGGTTCCCTTTGTGACTCTCTTCAGGGTGTTTGTAAATGTGAAAACAGCCATCAGCATTCTGGCCGTAGACTTCAGTGTCTTCCCAAGACGATATGCTAAAACGGAGACCTATGGCACAGGGGTTATGGACTTTGGAGTTGGAGCGTTTATCTTCGCAAATGCCCTGGTGTGCCCTGAAGCACGGAGGAGGAACATCTCAGGGTCCAAAATGAGTCATGTTGCAAAGCAGCTCCTGTCTGTCTGGCCCCTGGTTGCTCTTGGCATGGGGAGGCTAGTGAGTGTCAAAATGACCAGCTACCACGAGCACGTGACAGAATACGGCGTCCACTGGAATTTCTTCTTCACACTAGCCATCGTCAGAGTTATGGCCTCTGTGCTTTTAGTTGTTTTACCAACCAGTCTGCTGTGGATCTTTGCCCTTCTGATCAGCGGATTTTATCAGTTCACTCTGGAGACTTCAGGGCTCAAAGCTTTTATCATCCACAATACTGACAGAGAAAAGGACTTTCTGCACGCTAACAAAGAGGGCCTGTTCTCTATATTTGGCTATGTGGCCATCTACCTTTCAGGAGTTCAAATTGGACTTTATGTGATGCAGCCACGAGCCAATGTTAGAGTGTGGCTCAGAACACTTGTTAGCCTCTTGTTGGGAAGTTTCGCCCTGTATGCTGCTTTGCACACATGTCAGACGCTTGTGGAACCAGTCTCTCGCCGCTTGGCCAATTTCCCTTTCTACCTCTGGAGTGTCGCACAGTCCTTGTTTTTCCTGTCCTGCCTCGGTTTAGTTGATATCATTCTGTTGTTCTCTAAAAGAGCATCCGGCTGTCACTTTGTACCTTCGTCATGGAATTTGTACAAAAAGCACTACGATGGTGACAAAAAGAGCGGTGAAATAGGGAGACTGTGCCTCATTCAAGCTGTCAGCAGGAATCAGCTTCTGTTTTTCTTGCTTGCCAATGTCATGACAGGATTGACCAACTCAGTTGTGGACACGATTAATTGTAGCACTTTTTTTTCACTGTGTATTTTGCTGCTGTACATGTTCATAAATTGTTTTGTGATATATGTATTACATTTCTATGGAATTACAGTCAAATTCTGGTAATTCTGTGCACTGAAAAGGATTTGTGTTATTTTAAAGGTTGTTTAAATGTCTGTTACTGCTCGAGTGACAGACGTTGAAAGTCCAGACAACTGACATTTAAAAGATTACATGCTGAAAATAATCTTGTGCAGAATATTTTATGCAAATATCTTTTTATATGTATATGGGTGAATAAATGAGGACATGAACTACGATATTCAATGAGGCTCAGTTATTTTGCATTTGTATGCATTTTTCTAAAATGTAATCTGTTGCTGCTAGTTTCTGCATTTTACTGCACTCACAGTGAGTGACATTAAACTGAAGATGAAGAAGGACTTTGTTACAGTTATGCGCATACATATTATGCATTCAGGTTAAAAAAATTATTTTAGTTGAATACCACAGTAAAATAATGATTTAAACACTCGCTTAACAAGTAAAAAATTTCCAGTTCAGTCCTGGGATTGGACAAAAAAAATCCTTTGAGGGTTGTTTCAGGAAGGGCCTCTGGCATAAAAATATGTCAACCCAAATATGCGGAGCTACCTGCTGTTATCACCCCTACATCTTGGAAATACAGGAGCAGCTAAAAGTAGTACCACAGCATGACTTCAGGTGCAGACTTTCTTCTTTAAGTTCAAGGAACAGGATATCAGCAGCAGACAAAATGGTGAATGATCGCAGTATCATTTCCATGAAAAAGATGAAACCCTGTACAACATGAAACCACTCATCATCATTATCCAAGTCTATCATAAAGAAAATACTTAATGAGAGAAAATGGACTTCAACACAAGATGCAAACTATTGATCAGGCACAAAATAGAAGGGTTAAATAGAAAATAATGGACAATTAAATGAAGAAATTGCATTGTTTAGACACATAAAACTAAGATCAAAATGTAGTAGAATGATGGGAAGAAAAAAAGTGTCATGAAGGCTTGGAATATGACATTGATCACAATCTGTAAAATAAAGATGCACATGCAGACAGTAAGGCCATGGCAAACATCTTTGAATTATGTCCATAATTTGCAACTTCCAAAGGACTCCTGATAAATTATTAAACTAATAATTTGTCACTATATTGATTTGACCAGTTATTTTCTCAGACCCTACAAGAAGGGGATTGTGAAGAAAAAATGCTTGCATTTCCCAATTGTTTCATTAAATATTTTTATTTGGCCCCTTGAATAAAGCTCAACTCCATCACAATTGTTTCACTGTCAAATCTGACTGTTAAAATGAGCTAAAATTATAGCCTAACCCTCAATGTAACATGCAGCTATTAAGCACCTGTTTCTTTTTCTCACAGTAATGTTCTACTCAAATCTCAGTGGTTATTCTAGTTTATACAACGAAATATGACAATAAAATCTACGCTTTGTTTAATCATTTTAAAATTATGCACTTTGTGCATTATCACCAGTCTATTCCCACCACCATCCTCACAAACGTATGAGCATTATCATCGGCTCTAGAAACATGAAACAGTTTATTCTAAAGAATCCAGTAAATTACAATGAATGAATTTATTTAAGTTTAGTTTTATGTCTGAATTGCCACGAACTATAATATGATATACTATACTCTATGATACACTAAGATTATGATTTGTTTCAATCTACACTTACAATGTGAACGTGAATCGGCTTTTTCCTGCCAACATAGCGCCCTCTGTAGGCCGCACGCTTTAAGACGTCAGCGCCTACGTGAGCAGGGCAAAGGTGAAATCAGTAATGAAGATTCCGCCACCGTAGCAGCTTCTCTCACTGTCGCAGTTGTTTATTTCTTTAAGGAGTCTTTCAGGAGAGGGTAAGTAAAATCAATAGTTAGTTGTAGTCGTGCGCCTTTATCTGCCAAGATAATAAAAATCAATCGTGTAAGTGTTGGTAAAAAAAAAACAACGGACGAAAGTGTCGGACGCTAAGTAGCCAGTCACCCAGCTGAACTTTATATTAGCCGTATTCAAGCTTGCTAATGTTAGCTTTGTAGAATTCGCGACGCTGACGATCAGCAAACGGATAAGTTAACCAAGTTTACTCGCATCGACAGGGCGTAGGGAAACTAAAGCAACACTGTAACATATAAAGTATGTGTTAAGCTGTCATACACTCCGTTATGAGGAGAACATCGCGTCCTGAATACGCCGACTGGCTTCCTCACTTTCTAAAAGCGCTTTGGGAAATGAAATTAGCCAACATGCTAATGATAACTTGCTACTCGCCGGTTACTGGTTTATCCTGCTCAGCGATAAAAATGCCAGCGCTAATAAACACGTCTTAATGACTGGAATTATTTTGGTCCAAACTTGTGCAAATGAATATAACGACATTAAACGCAATTCAGCTCTCGTCATCTGTTGAAGCTCTCGTTTACCAGGTTGTTTTGCTAACTTAGCAGGATAAATCTAGGGTCGGTACAAATCTGTATCCAAGTTTCTATATCTGCATTTGCACCATTACACATGTAGTTAAATTCAGCAAATGGCTGATAATTAGCACCCTTTGCACCTGGTGATTTGTCAGATCGCTTGATCGTGTTGTTGGCCGGTAGTAACCTGCACCAGATTAGCATTAGCTCGTTGTAGCCTGTGTTCAAATTGATCAGGGGGTTTGCTGTGTGTAATTGCAGGTAGAACTGGAAGTCATGGCACGCCTAGTAGCAATCTGCAGGGAGGGGGAAGAGGAATACCCATTTCTGGCAAGACAGATCCCCCTGTATATCGATGAAACACTCACGGTGAGAAAGCTGTTTGTTTTGTCTTTTGGTATAGCCACAGTAAAAAAAAAAAAAAAATGTTAATGAAGCTAGCATGTGACTGCTGTACCGTTAAAGTGTCAAAGCAAAGAGACAGTTTTGCCTGTGATTATGCTCATTTGATATACATTAAAATGTAACACAGGAATACAGTTAAGCCTTACAGTTACCTCGTGTCTCTCATCAGATGGTAATGGAGTTTTCTGACAGTGTAATGGATGTTGATAGTCACGAAATAAACACTTCACACTTGAAACAGTTTTCTGAGGTGAGTTTTGTTCTACTCCTTTCTTCTAAAATTAAAAAAAAAAAATCCTATTACCTACACAAGCTTAGCTTAAAAGAGGTAGCTTGCCCTCTGTTATTTGCTAACAGTGGTGATTCTTTGGCTCACAGTATCACTCCAAGTTGAACCAGCAGGACTTGAATATTGCTCTGATGGTGGCATCAAGAGAGGTGTACAGTGCACTAGCTCAGCTGGTTCCATGCGTGGGCTGCAGACGAAGTGTGGAGCGTCTCTTCTCACATCTAGTGGAATCGGGGAACCCAGCCCTGGAGCCCCTCACTGTGAAACCCACAGGCATGCTCTCTGTCACCAAGACATGTTTGGCAGATGTGAAGAAACTCTACACGCTCTTCTATGTCCATGGGTAAGCTGGAGAGAAAAATACAGTGCTTTATTACAGGTCAGAGTGCTAATCAATATAAATTTTTAACTCTTATATGTACACGCAAGGCTTTCAGGTTTCTAACAAGCAGTGACAGTAGCTACTGCCACTCTACCAGTTTAGTGTCAGAGATGATAGTAGTGTACTTAAACTGTTTTATTTAAAGTCGTTATAATTTTTACATTTTTTATTTTATTCAAATTTTTTTTAACAGGGCAAAATTGAATGACGTGATTGACGCTATTCCGAAAAGTAAAAAGAACAAACGCTGCCAGTTACACTCCTTAGACACACACAAGCCGAAACCTCTGGGGTGAGTAATGCTCCTACTTTTATCTTGTGCTCATTAACATGTTCTTTCAGATGTTGTTTTTCACAAAATGAAAGAATTAAGAGAATTGTGACAGAAGACAAAACACGGTTTTCATCTGTGTTTACATGATCAGGTATTCAGGTAAACTTGTTGAAAATGGCCTGTGTACACATTAGGAATGGGATTTGATAAGAATTTAGCAATTCCAATTCAATTATCGATATCCGTTATTGATTTCTTTCTTATCAATTCTCCTATTGATTCTCATTGGGTTCTCTTTGGCTCCGTTTTGAGAGTAACCACCAAGCAGCAACACTCATGCGAATTAATTGAATGCTGTGGGTCAAATGTTTGTACATGTTTGTTGAGGTCTTCACGCTGTTTATTGTGATCAGTGTTGGAGTTGCACAGTGCAAGAGGTAAAATGAGAGGGTTCTGTAGCAATGAGATGAGGCGCGAAAGTACACAATTTTGTTTTGCTTTTTATATGCTGTATGAAAAATCTTCAGCACTGTTTACCCACTAGCATGATGCACATTTTCACATGTTTGCCTCTGCAGGCCTCTGCAGACTCAAGCCACCATTCCACATATTACACACAACACTTTTCTTGAAAATAATGCAGTTACTAGCTTAGCTTTAGCATGCAGTCTGTGCAGATGCTTGCAAAAGAACCGAAGTTTTGTTAGCAACAAAATGTGGTTGTTTCTGTCCTGGATGCAGTTTTCCACTTTACCATTTATCTCGTTCTTTTGTGCAAATGAAAAAAATGTCCATATTCACACTCTAAACTACGTTGCTGTTTTCCTCCTCTGACACACTAACTGAAATCGGCTGATTGTAGTGCTTCAGGTTTCATTAGTAACCCTAAACCTTTGCGTGACAGTAAGGCTGCTCAATTAATCGAATTTTAATCACGATTACGATCTGGGCTTTCAACGATCATTAAAAATGACTGAGCCGATTATTAGCCCCCCCCTCGTGCTTTACCCTCGCGCTGCTCCGTGTGGCAAATCGAGCGCACCTCTCTGCATTTCGAACAGCATCACAACAATTAAGAGGACCCGAGGAAAGCTCGGAAAGCTAAGCCGAAGTTATTTGGAGAGGAGAGTGACTGCCGTTGGTTGAAAAGAGAGGTAAAAAAAAAAAAAAACCTTCAGTGGTGTGGAAACATTATGGGTTCGCGGAGTCAGACGTGGATCAAGTAGACATAGTGTGTAAACTTTGCTACGGTGTCGTAGCTGCACCACAGAGCAACACTGCAAAGTTCACTAAACATAATGTTTACATTTTTCATTAATTTTTTATATTGCAAACATTTGCACTGTTATCAGTATTTGCACACTATTTTATATTATTTTTTTAAAGTCATTATTCAATACATTGTTATTGTTAACCCTTTAAATCCCTGTAGAACCGGAACCGCGTAAGCTAGCGCAATAATTTGTTTTGCATATGAAACCGGAGGAGTTGTACTTACATCTGATGCCATCAGCTTGTCCTCGGCCACGGTTTCCTTCCACATATAGCTTTGCAAAAATTGCATAAAAAGCGTTTGCAGGAACAAAAACATAATATTCCAGAAACACACTTTGCCGATCCGATCAGCTGTTCATAACACTTCCCACATTGAAAAAGATGTCAACACTGTCCGCCATTTCCTGACAGACACCGGAAGTGACGTCATTTTCGCGGAAAATGTAGTTTTTTACTTGTAGGCCTTAAAAGCCTATACTGGTGTTTTTTATAAGTCATGTTTGACTTTTCTGAATAGTTTCTGGGATGCTTAGAACTCGAATTGCACAGCTGGAAATAGTTTATTTTGATGCACCTGCTGTTTTCTTTGCAAATTTGCATCATAGGATTGTTTTTTGTTTTTCCTGCAGTATATAAAAATTGCTGTATCTCCAAAATAAAACTATGAAGACACTCAAAATAAATTTCCTGTTGTTGTAAACTATTTTTTGCAACTTTTTTGTATTTAAAGTTTTGAGGAATAAGCCTCTTAAATTTCCCCAAGTAGAAATATATGTGTAAAAAAAAAAAAAAAAAAAAAAAAAAAAAAACGATTTTCAATTTTTTTGTAGTTTATTGCACTTTTTTGCAATTAATGTAATTACTAATGTAATTAATTACTAATTACTGACTTAATGCATACATATTATTAAAATATGGGCTATAACAGTTGTATTGATGTATAGCAACTTGAAATGCTCCCAAAAATGGCACTACAGCATGTAAAAATATAATATAAGCTCTGGCGGACTTGGTTCTATGGTAGGTCTTAAAGGGTTAAATAAATATCGTCAAATAATCGAGATCTCAATTTCAGTGAAAATAATCGTGATTATCATTTTTGCCATAATCGAGCAGCCCTACGTGACAGTATAAGTGTATATACATTGCATATACCATTGCATATGTTGTGGCTCTGCTGAAAAAGGAAACTGATGAGTTCAGTGTTCTTTACCAGCAAACTAGTTAGCAACACTTCATGTTACTGTGCTACTTGTGCTGCAAGTAGTGAAACAGAGTCAGAGCTGCTATTCTGGACATGCTGCATGACGCTTTTTCTAAATAAAACTAACATGTTCTTTCGAAGAAGAAAAAGTATATAAACAAACGAGTGGCATTATTGATATATTTGTGGTAGACAAATATTCAGTGTTGTGTCAGTTGTGCTCTGCTAGGAAAAAAATATGCCTGTAAGCCATGCTCTACCACAGTCATGCATTTAAGACATTTACACCCAGTCTTGTTGATCAAAGTGTTTGAAACTCCTGGTTACACCCATATCTTTCATTCAGTTGTGTTGTGTTGGCATTGAAGAGCTTGAAGGTGGTCGTTGCGTTTGGTCAGTAAGTTGTTGAAAGCAAAACAGGCTAACTTATGCCAATCCCTCTAAAGCTGATAATAATGCTGTTGTGTGAATCAAGGTATTAGCATGTCAGTCTGTAAGCCCCTCTGCTTGATATTCACAGCAGTATAGCATTTTTCATAATATGTATACTGGCAATAGAAATCAACATAGAAGAGCATTTAGAAGCTAAAGAGCTAGAGATTTCCCTTTTACAAAGCTCACTAAAGAGAGGTAAAATAACTGGCCTCAGATGACTCCTAATGATGATAATGATAACACGTCTGTGTCTGCTGTCTGTGTAAATATCCAAAGTGTTATAACGTGTTATTTAAAATGACATGTCAGTATTGGATAGACTTTATCTCCACTGTTTCCAAAAAATCAGTTTCTGCAGGTTTAGAAGCTGATAACTGTTCACTGGAATGACATTGGTGTAATAATTGTATGTTACAGGGGAAGCTGGATGGATGTGTGGGAGCTGATGTCTCAGGAGTGCAGAGATGAGGTGGTACTGATTGACAGTGCCTGTCTTCTTGAGACGCTGGAGACATACTTGCATAAACACAGGTAATCTTTACCTATCTTAACTTTTATTTGTAAAATGTTCTTTTTTTAGTTGTTAAAAGGAAACTAATGGTGTGTTCCTTTTTTTTTTTTTTTGTCCTCAGGTTTTGCACAGACTGTAAAAATAAAGTGCTGAGGGCATATAACATCTTGGTTGGGGAGGTGGACTGCAATAAAGAGAAGGGGTACTGTGCTGCGCTGTATGAGGGACTGTGCTGTTGCCCCCATGAACGGCACATCCACGTCTGCTGTGAAACCGACTTTATCGCTCATCTCCTTGGCAGGGCAGAGCCCGAGTTCTCAGGAGGATACGAGTAAGTCGGGCTCAAATTTTCATTTTGAGTAATTTTCTACCTTTTGATAATTTCTGATTTCAGTTGATTGTTATTTATTAACTTTTTCCTTAAGACGCAGAGAGAGACATGCAAAAACCATTGACATTGCACAAGAGGAAGTCCTGACCTGTCTGGGTATTCATCTCTATGAGCGGCTCCACAGGATCTGGCAGAAACTCCGAGCCGAGGAGCAGACCTGGCAGATATTGTTCCATTTGGGAATTGATGCACTACGTAAAGGTTTTGAGGTACATATGGCTACGTGTTTATCAGATGATAAATGCACTGTGGCTGTTGCAACTCCAAGGTAATGTCCCTTTCACTACATGCATAGATGGCAGTGGAGAAGATGCAGGGCATCAGCCGTTTGGAGCAGTTTGTCGAGGAGCTGTCTGAGGAGGAGAGAGCCAAAGAGCTGAAGCAGGAGAAAAAGAGGCAAAAGCGAAAAAATCGACGCAAAAACAAGTGCGGATTTGATACATCTGAACAGGAGGGAGAGGACAAGGAGAAGAATCTTGATGAGGTAATCATGATCTAATAATCTGGCTTTCCTTTTTTATTTATCTTTGTTGTTCTGCAACTACATCTCTCTTTGCCTCACTCCCAGGGTTCTCTTGAGTCTGTGGAGAGCAGTTGCAAGGTCTGTGGTAGCCACGATGAGGAGGATGAAGCCGGCTGTGATGAGACCGTCGCCACCAATAGGAGCACTTCCTGTCGTTGCCCAGACAACACCAAACAAGGTAAAACAAATGTACACAGACATCAGTCCTGTATTTTTAAGGAGGGTTTTGGATAAGTAACACGGGTCTTAGCTTAAAGCTGGAAAACAAATGTTCTCATCCATTTTTCCAGATTTGTCAGCACACAGCAATGGAAGTGACTGCGGCTACTCCTCAAGTATGGAAGGCAGCGAAACGGGATCGCGAGAAGGCTCTGACATCGCCTGCTCCGAGGGAATCTGCAACCACGATGAAGCAGGTCTGTTTTGAGAAGAACAAAGATTCAATTTAGGATATTGTTCATATTTTTGCCTCACGGTTCTTTATCTTCTGAAGGAGATGACCCAAACCTTCATCACTGTGCTGAAGACAAGGAGGATGGAATGGACAGCTGTGTTGATTGCTGGCCACACTCTGAGGAAAATGCACAGTGCAAGAGTAAAAAGAAAAAAAGGAAGGGCAAGGGGTTCTGTAGCAATGAGGTAAGGCGAGAAAGTACACAGTTTTGTTTTTATTGTTTTTATATGCTGTATGCAAAATCTTTAGCACTGTTTACCCACTAACATGATGCACATTTTCACAGGCTCATAAGGGTGAAGGTTTCATGCCAGATGGGAACACAACAGGCCACAGTCCGCCTTCAACGCACACATGTCGAACCAAAGAAATCTTTTCCACCTTATGTGGCGATACATTTGCCAGTATTGCTCTACGGTTACCGTGGACTGTACATCAGAAAAACCTCAGCCTTCACATGAGGCCTGCAATGGCAAATATAAGTCTTGTAGAACTTCTGGTAAGTGAGAAATATGTTAACTGTAGAGATGTAGTAACTACTACCCAGGAATGTCCCCAATACCTTTTTGAGCTTTGGAGACTGGATGGTAAAAACGTACAGTCAGATAGTATGGTGTGAATAAATTATACACAACTGCTATGCTACAGTTGCTCAGAGCAGCACAATCTCTCTCACCCAGTTCACAAACTCTGACTGCTGCTGCTCTACTCACTCCAATCTACATAGAGCCTCTGATGAATGATCTCCTAGGTGCAGATGCAAAGTTTGCAACACTAACATGAACTGCAGCTTTATTATGAGTGTTGTGAGTGAGGAGACTGTCAAGAAGATGAGCCTAGACACTTTATATTCCTACAAAGATTATAGGCAGCCTGTATTTCAGATGAGCTTCAGCCAGCAAGCTTGTATCTGGATTTATTGCTGCCTGACAAAATCGTCACACATGATTGATGTGATTTCACACTGATTTCAGGTATATTTGCATAAGTTTAAAACGGAATACTGGCACAATAAATGATTATCAGTATGAATATAAAGGATTCAAGCATGGCCCAGTTAAACCTCAGCACACCTACCTTAAAAACTGGCTGGGAAGCTGGCTTGTTTTCTGCATTAAGCTACATATCAGGTTTTTAAAATTAGAATTAATACAATATTTCTGGACACAGTCCTTCTTGAAGCACATCTTACCACTTGGCCACTATGTCTGCAGCAGCCCCACATAGTTATTCAGGCATTTATTTTTAAGCTCCTGCAAGAGATGCATAACTTTAATTTCCACAAGTCACCAGGATGTAAAAGTTGCATCTACAGAACATACTTTTTCCTCAAAATAGTGGCTTATACTTGTATATCAAACACTTGCAGTACCACTCATGTAATTATAGCATTCACAGCATTACAGCTTTGTATGTGGCTCACTATCAATGTCTTGCAAATTTATCTGATGGATATGATTAACTAAGAAAAATAAGTTCACTTACTTACATCTTAAATGACGGTGAGATGCATCTTCAAGCACCCAGTTAAAATGCTTTGTACGTTTCTCAGCTCTTGATTAGCTCTTTTGGTTACAAAAAACATCTTTACTTGTAGTCTGCCTACAGAAATTCAGAAGGTTACGTCTCTGTTCTGGCTCTCACGTTCTCTATTCTGCTCGTGTTCTTAAAACAGGAGGACTCAGAAGTGACTTCCGACGAAGAGAATTGTCTCACGCAGGATGAAATTCAGGCGTTTCTAGAAAGAAACCAGTCTTTCTACAACAACCGCCACCAGTACCGACAGCTCCTGAAAGAGAAATTCACAAACTACTGCCGTGCCACTGAGCGGAGTAAGCCGGTCTGTGGAAAGTGGTTTGCCACAACTAGTGTCAACTAACTGCACTAATAAATCTCCCTACTGGGGGAGGGGAAAAAAACACTCACGACCACTGCTGCAACATTGTTAGAAAGATTTCTTGGAGTACCTTTTGTGTCTTGTTCAGTCACTTCTCCTTTATAGTAAATGTGATTCTTATCTTCTCTTTGTCATCTCTTTTTCTCTCTTTTGCACACCAACACACGTCTCATTTCTTGGACACTTCTTACCTGTAGCTCTCTTTGACCAAGCCTAGCTATTTGTTGGTCTTCTCTGGGGGAAATCGGGGTAAGCACAGTGGAATCAATAATCAAGCTTTGCAAGCTGTGATGGTAGGGATAAAGTTTAGGAATCTTGTTTTATGTTTGGGTTTTGTTGGGGGTTATTCTTTCTTTTTTTCTACTTTGTTTCTCTTTGGTGACACTTTAGTGTAGTGATAAAAGTTGTACCTTTAAATGTGTACAGAAATTCTAAATATGAAATTTTACAGAGAATAAACATCCATTTTTAAAAATGATTTGGGTGTGACATCAAAGCGCAATGTGCAGACTTTACTAAATAAAGATTATTTATTAATATGCAGTATACATTTTGTATGGTGTGATTTTTTTTTTTTTTTTTTTTTTTTTTTTTTTAATTTATTTATTTATTTTTTTTAGTTTTTTTTTTTAGTTTTTTCTCGCATGGTTACCCAAACCGCGTGAGAGTTCAAAAATTAAAGTAAAAACTTTGATTTGCAGGAAATACATGAAAGCAACATACCTTTGTTGTTGTTCTCGTAATGCCCGGCGGAGGGCGGCATTTAACCACAAGGGGGGAAAAAAAAAAGTAAAGGCCCCAGGGCTGAAAAAGAAAGTGGGAGGTGATGTGAACCAAACATTTACTCACGCCTGGACTTTTCATATTTCGGCCAGAGGAGCGCGTGGATTCGGGTTTACGCGCAGTGGTTACTGCTGTCCTGGATGCTTCAGACTGATACAAGAGCCCGAACCTACTACAGCCTTAATTTTGAACCTATCGCACATAATAGCTGCAGTCCCAGCTGTAGGAGCTTGAACTAAGCAGGTAGAGGTGCAGCATAGGGGCGGCTGTTTTGTGTAGCTACAGTGCCGGTGGAGAGATGGAGCGGTGGAAAGGCAGAGTGGCCCTGGTGACCGGCGCCTCGGTGGGAATCGGAGCCGCTGTAGCCCGGGCACTGGTCCAGCAAGGCATGAGGGTTGTTGGTTGTGCCAGGAATGTCGACAAAATAGAGGTGGGTGATTTTAATGAAAAATATCAATTAATGTTGTGAAACAAGTCTGTTCGACTCAAAGGAGAAGCTAGCTCTGTTTAAAGCAACAACAAAGTAGCTACAGCTAGCTAACATCAATTTCAGCTAAAAACCTTTAGCCCCAGTATCACAGCCAGTTAAATCGATATTATTTATTTGGTCAATTTAAACACACGGTTTTATAACAGATTGTGCCGAAATTCAAATTAAAAAGGTCAAACGGTCGTAAGAGGTGTAAATAATAGCTAAATTCCGACTAGCTAATGTTGCCAATTTTCCATATTACTGCTGGGACATTGTTGTACTTTGGACTTCCACTCAGAGAAAGTACCACCCATTAAATCAGAAGGCAGTGATGCTCCTGTACCTGCACCCCCACCCACCACATAGCCAGCCACACCCCTAATTCATTACGTTTTCTATTATTCGTTTCCCTTTCTCTTGGTTAATCTTCCCCAGCGACGTCAGTCAGAAGCTTTATTGCATTTAAGTAAGATATACTAGTTAACTGACTATTGTGTGGGACAGAGCCCACAGCAAGAAAAGCACGGATTCAAAAACAAACAAACAAATGACCCATATTTTCTTCTTACATAGCCAGAAATAGATTTTTACAATCTTATTAACCGCCTGATACATTCAAAGTCCCAAATGTTATTAAACGTTAATTTTACATAGATTACATAGATAACAGTGTAATAAGCCTAATGTAATAAGCATTTTTCAGTCAAACATGAATAACAAGTAAATCAAAACATATAAACCACCAGCTTTACACCCCTCAAGTTGTTGTAAAATGTGTGTGCAAGTATTATCTATACTTGTTTAGTTCATTTTAATTTAGCTCATTAGATTATGTTAAACAATATAATAATCAAAACGCATGGAAAATGACAATGTTATTAAAAAATAAATTCTGGAGAAGTTCCACTGAAACTTTTGTTTTGGTCCGTCTGGATGCACACACATTTTGCTTAATTACTGGTATCACAGAGGGCTTACATAAACCCCACTATGATAGTAAAAGACTCATCCAGTTACTATTTAAGTCCCCCTCTCATAACTGAATGTAATTAGTGTTGTGAGTGATTATGTTTGAACTGACATTAACTCTTTGAACTGTGGATTTGATTCAAAAAATATTTCAGTGGTTGACAGAGGAACAGGCAGAAACTCTTTATAGTACTGGAGTAACACCCACGCTTCCCCAGAGGTAGGTGTTATAGGCCCTGTCCCACTAACTCTTGCTTAACTGTAAGGCGGTGCACCCTGCTTAACCTGTTGGCCAATTATTAAGCTTCACATCTTGTCAGCCCAGAGATTCCAGTGCTGTGTTGCAGAACGCCTACTGCATTCACACATCGCCACCTTTGAGACAGCCAATGTGTTGTATTTCTTAACTCTGTCATATGTGTATATAAAAGGTGTTGTACTGTATGTATCCTTTAAGTATGTCAGTATTTGGATTCTTAACATTTTCTTTCCTTCTCATGCTTTAACATCAGTCAATTCCATTAAATTAAATATTCCTATGCAACATTCCTTTCATCCATTGATGAAAATGAATTAAACTGAATGACTTTTAATGCAACTTTCAAAGATGAGAACATTTCTGGCCTTCTCGGTAGCTTCTAACAGCACATTGTGAAGAACTTGGTTTAAAGTTTCAGTGAAAACTTAAAGATGTGACAGTTGCGCACACTCATCAGTAACTCAGTGCTTGTCTTCTGCTCCCAGCGTCAAAATGTTATTAATCACTGATGTTAACCATCAATTTAACTGATGCTTCCAGCACAACCAAGGTTCAAACATGTAAGAACAACTTAAACCGGTACCGATGCGGGCTTAGGTAGTATTTTTTGCAAGTTTAGGTTAGCCAGCTAGCTGCTACGTTGAATATCAAGTAATTTCTCCACTTTAGTACATAAACAACCAAGTGGCATTTTAGCCATCAGGGTGAAAGCTACAGTCAGCATCACTGGAACTTGTTTGTTTTTTGCAATCACATCCAAGGTTGAGCTCTCAATGTGCTGGCTAATGCTAGCTTGCCCGGTGTAGATCTTAGCTATCCAACATGAATCAGGTTGTCATAATTATACTTAATTGCTGGTCTCTTTATACAGCATACAGTACATGAAATCATGTGTTATAGTGATATATGACAGTGTTATGTGTTTCTCATTGCTGTTTTATGCTAATGCTAGCTCACACATGGTGTGAGCACGAGCTGCATGCAAACACGAGCAACTGAATAATGATTGGATGTCATTTAAGAGCTGGTGCTGGGATTGATAACAATGATTGAGTTCCTTTAAACAAAGAGATAAGAGATAAGAATGTGCCTTTTTTTAAATAACCAGCAGTTTCTGCATCTCCACAGTTTGCATTAACAGTTTGCATTTCACTAACCTTTACAGGATTATTGTCGCAACATGGGTATTAGGAACTCCAAATGCCGTGTTGTTGTGAAAGCGTGAATTACAAGGAGACAAGTTGGTGTTTTCGGTCTTTTTTCATTGTTTGTGTTTGTGACTCCAAATTGCCCATAGGTGTGATTGTGAATGGTTGTCTTTCTCTTTGTGTTAACCCTGTGACAGCCCAGAGACCTGTCCAGGGTGTACACTGCCTCTCGCCCTATGGTGGCTGGGATAGGCCAACCCCCCCCCCCCCCCCCCCTAAATTGATTTGCATTGCTTTTAAGTTACTTTTTTTTAAACTGCAGTTATTGCACAAAAATATCAGCTGATTCTGAGGGGGTCAGGTAGTAGGCACTCATTGGTTTGTCCACTAAGTGACCAAGCATTGAAGCACTTTTTTGTGATTTTATAGTACATAGATACAAGCTTCAGCTAATAGTTGTGTTTATGAGGGTGTGAAGAATGAAAGGTTTCTGTCAGATTAAGGCAGAACCATCACTCGTACAAGACTTTAGAGTGTGTGTGTGAGTTGCAGGACAAAGACAGTATTGTACTCTCCCTGCTGTGTAAACTGGGCTCTTGCTGTAGAGCTGGTATGCTGCTAGTGGGAAATGCAATGTATCACAAAGCAATTGTTCTTGAAGTCACTTCAGTTTTTTATTCCTTTTACTCTGGGAAATAATGTTGCTGTAGTTAGTGTTTTTAACAGCTGCGTTATCCCTCGTGTTAGATGAGCTAAAACAATGAGTAAAGTGAGAAGATTTTTTTGTTTTCTGGGTAAAGAAAACTCTGAGAAAGTGGAGTGGAGAGTAGTGGCAGCACTATTGGTTTGTTGTCTGTGAAACTATAGTGTAGGCAGTAGGGGAGCTGCAAGCTGGAGGGAGACATGTGGTCACCATGGGCTTTGTGCAGGAATGGAGACAGCATCCAAGTAGAGGAAACACGGCTTCTCATTTATTCCTTTGAAATCTTGTAAGACCAGTGGGAGAAGCTTTTATTTTGTTGGAAGAAGGCTCTTGTAAAACGTGTCCATGTGTTTTTTGAAGATGCTAAACATTTAGAAATGGCGTTCTTGCAATCTTAACGTATGCCAAGAAAAGCACGATGCACACATCATGCAGGCACTGCATCATAGTAGCGTAAAAGAAGGGGGTAAGGAGGGGCACAACCAAGCAGAATTGTTTTAGAATGGTTTAGTTTGGCCTAAGATCTGACACCAAAGAAGAAGAGCACACTTGCTGATTTGTTCATCTTAAGACCTCTGAGTCACTCAGGCCTGCACAGCTCGTATATGCATGTTGTTTCTGCTTACACGGTATATTAGGAGGCAGTAATAAACACACATTCATAAGAGAATGAACGTGGTTGCTATTCATCACAACGTGAAGAAACAGTCATGGAAAATCTGAATATGATAGTGTGCCGATCACAGAAAGTTGATTCTGTCCATGTGGATGTTGTGTTTTCAATAATGTTTCTCCCACTGAAAACAACATCCAGAAGTACAGAATCAAATTTGTCGGATTTCTTTACCTAGACAAATTGAGTATGCATCAAGATACTCTACTATACAGAGTTTTATTTTATTAGGTGACTTTATATTTATTAGTTAAACTTAGTTTTGTAAGTTAAATGTTTTGGTAACTTTTGGAGCATGCTAGCTGCAAGTATATGAAAGTGATGTGACTTGCTGTGTGGTAATTGTAGTAAAGTCAGTCTCAGAAGTCTCTGTTTTAATCTCAGTGGGTAAAATGTTTGTGATAGATTTGTCTGTTAATTAACACTAATTACCAGGTAACCGTGTCTGTGTCTGTTTCCCCATACACTGTTAACGTGACTTCTTAACCAAAAACTTTTCACTTGGCATCCAATTTTCTCATAAATCAGTCTACTTACGGACCCATAGTGTGCCCAGAATGCAATCCTAGAAACCAGTAAATGACTTCATGATAGTAATGTCTGCCTCTTACATAGTCATTGGTCTTAATCCACACTAATTCCAGAAAGAACATTTGTCTGGTCTCTCAGACTGCTAGCTTACTTGTGTTTCCTGTCCTATTAAAAAAGTGGAATGGGAGACAGAGCCTTCAGATTTAAGCCCCTCTTCTGTGGAACCAGCTCCCAGTTTGGATTCAGGAGACAGACACCCTCTCTAAAAAAAAATCCTGTCCTGTCTACCCTTAAAGTTTTCCTTTTTGACAAAGCATATATTTAGCACTGAATCAGGTGACCCTGAATCTTCCCTTAGTTATGCGACAGTAGGCCTTCCCATGAGGCAAGTGTTTTTTCTTCACTTACCTAATTTGCATTTAATCATTAGTTGTCATTAAAATACTGACTCTTGTAACTTGTGGCCCATCTCCCTCCCCTCACTCCCAAGCAGTCATGGCAGATGGCTGCCCCTTCCTGGGCCTGGTTCTGTCTGAGGTTTTTTCCTGTTAAAAGGGAGCTTTTCCTTGCCACTGTCACCAAATGCTTGCTTATAAGGGGTTCTTTGATTATAGGTTTCCTCTGTATTATATTAGTCTTTAACTTGCAATATAAACTGCCTTGTAGCGACTGTTGCTGTGATTTTGCACTATATAAATGAATTGAGTTGAATTGAATTCTTTATTTATATATACAAATATATATTTGTCTGTACACAGGTCCATTTGAAGCAGATGAAATCAAACCCAGACATCCAGCCTGCTTTTGAAGCGTTGGACAAGTGAAGCGCATGTCAAAAATCAAAGCTTTGGCAGCTGCAGTTTTAGATCAGATAAATTTAGCAAACATCATTTGCAGCTTCTAGTGCTGAACAGACTGATGGAGGGTTTTGTTTGCAATAGATGCCACAGGGATTCTGCCTAAAGTATGCCCAAAGGAGATAATCTAAGATGAAAAAAAAAAATCAGCTCAGCAAAAGAAAACATTCTGGGATTAGAATACTGAGAATATGAAATACGAAAGGCAGATTATGTGTATTTCCTCATCGAGACTGTCAGTGGAGATAATAGCCCTTGAATAAAGTGCTTTTTATTCATTTTTTAAGACTTCGTCCCTGTGATCCAGCTCACTTTATTCAATGGGCTAATAACAAACAGACGTCTGACTCACCGCTTGTTGCACACAGTAGCCTCTGGCACGGGCATCTTTTACGTGCGTGAGTAAATCCTAATTTAAAACTCAAAGCTCTTGGCGGGTGAGCCTGAAGTTTAATTTCAGGCACTGGCTGACCTGCTTCAGCATCATGCTTATTCTGAAGGAGGTAAAAGGTGCTCAGTCATGCTTCTAAAGCTGAGGTGGCACAGTAATAAAGCAATCTACGTCTCTGTCTGCAAATCTGAAGCTGTCTTGACCACCTCCTCTAGGTCGTGTCTGAGCAAACTGTGCTGTTGTTTCACAGTGAATAGATTTTACTGCAGAAAGGATTTGAAGTGGGTCAGGTCAAACAGCTTTACCTATTTGTCTAAAATCTTCTGCCTCACTTTGCATTTTGGCCCTGTTTTAGTACAAATTCTTTCTTTCTTTTAGAACAAACCACATAGTTAAATAGCTGTTTAAACATTTTCTCCAAAGCTCCCATTTGTAGCAGTATAGTACTAATATATTTGCTGCTATCTCTCCTTCCACATATCCTTTTTTCCCCCCTCATATCAAATTTCTCTTGAGCTCATCAGGTTACCTCACAGCTCCTTCGGCTTGCTTTTGTCTTACCCATGCAGAAAGCCTTTCCACTGACTGCACGCTTTCCACTTGAGCTGTGAGCTGACAGAGACGTATACCTAATTAATAAACTGTGTTTCCATGGATTCAGTCCCCAGCCCCTATCCCTCCTGAGAGGAGCAACATTGACATAGGCACAAAAAATAAGAGCATTTTCTCAAATAGGAAAGCAGCAGTCCAAACTGCATGTAGATGCAGATTTCTGACACTGATACAAATTCAATTTCTACTCTCTTACTGTAGTCAGAAGTAATCATTTGTTTGAAACTTAATTTTCACTTATTGCATACTGGCAGGCTCTGTGAGAGGAAAGCAAGATACATTTATAACTCTAATACATTATTAAAGCATTACTGAAACACAAGCAGTATTCCTGCATTTTTTAATTAAAAGCAACCTTCTTTTCACTGCTCTGTATAGATTTTTGAAAGCTCTAAATGGTCTTAATTGCTTCACCATTAGTTGGATATGAAGAAGTTAGAAGTCTGATAGATTGAGGCAGCTCAGTGACCCCTACGGGCCTTTCTCCCTGCACCACCGCTGTGCTGTCCTGTCTGTGCTTATCATCCTTCCAGGTGTGAAGTTTAATGGCACTGACATTCTCTCCCCGGGTTTCCTGCTGTGATAGGTGGAGCTCTTCCTGTCCTATCCTGTTCTGTACTGTCAAAGACTTGCTGGAATCCAGTTTTCTTCCTTTTTGCATGTATGATATGTGAAATTGTGTGCGGCAAAACGTGAAGTGCAGAAGGACTGAAATGTCTTGAACACTGTAGCAGCAGGTCAGGATCTTTGAATAGAGGAGTTTTATGGTGCTATGTACTCCAAATCAGCGACGAGTTCACCAAGTTCCAGCCTTTTTTTGAGGCTGTGGGGTGGGGGTGGGGTGAAGGAATGCAAATTGGATTGTTCTCACTTCATCAGCAGCCAAACTGGATTTGTAATTGGGTGTTTGTCTGATATTGGAGACGTTTTATGGCTACTCTAGACTCACATGTTAAATAGGCCAGGCTGGCCCACTTTGAAAGTTTTCGTGTTGGATCAACTCTCCAGTGTGTGTGTGTGTGTGTGGGGGGGGGGGGGGGTGTTTTGTTTTTTGTTGTCTCCTCCGGACTCAGGTCATCAACAAACTTTGCATGCGTAGTGATGTGGTTCATAGCCAGCATCAGGGTGCATGCGTAGTGATGTGGTTCATAGCCAGCATCAGGGTGGCAGTGAGCGCAAAGTTGCCGTAACGACAGCCACAATCAGGTGCACAAACAACCCATCACATGAGCTGTTAAACCAATGTGATGCATGGAAGCTTCACCCCCTCAGCATGTTTCAACTACAAACAGAACTGGAGAGCCATTTTTTAAAAATCATATGATGACCTTGTGAACGTAAGAATAAAGGCTGGATTTTGTAGTTATTTGTTATTGACACATAGTTGAAAAGTTTCCCCATCAAACTGTTTTCAGAGGCTAAAAGACATGCGTCTACCTTCACTTGGGCATTATCACTTGGTTTTTCCAAAGTAAAATGTAACCACACTGGTTGCACCAGTTTGTTACACAACACCTGGCTGCCTGCAGCACCTTTAGCATGTCAGAGTTCTAAAAGCATTTCTTTGGAGCCAGTTACATATACCTGGTCATGCACACGTAATCATTGATTTTAGATTTGCATGCTAGTGTGTTTGAAATCAAAGTCAGTGTGCACACTGTGTGCCCACTGTGACATTTTTGTCAAAGCGCTGGGAGGCATTTTCGCCTTCTTCTTGATCCCTCGTTGCTGGGAACTCCCCAGCGTGTTGGTGACTTACTAAGAAAGGCTGTAATTATTTTCCGTATCTCCTTGTCTTGATTAGAGTGTTCCATGAGAAAAGCACTATAAAACCACTCTGTTCAACCTTTAGACCTTTTAGTGGCAGCATGAACACAAGATAATTGCACAACCGTCCTTCCTACCCTACTGCAATCCTATTATACAGCTTACTTTCACCCTTGACCCCGCAGTCAAACTGTGAATGACACTTGAGTGCATTTTCATGTCACAGAATGATAGTTGAGCTGTAGAGTGAATGACACAGCTTAGCAAACTCAAGTGTCTTAGCCCGATCTGTGGCTACAAGTTTTTTTAAATTATTTTTTAACATATCCAAATGTTATTTTGGTTCTCTGTTTTGTGATTGCCCTGACTTTTCATTGAAGCTTGCACTTGCCATCTTGTGCTTGTATTCTTCTGCCTTCCTGTAAAGCATACTGAAAACTGAGTGTGTTTTGATAAGCTTTATGCAGCCTGCTTCAGGATGCATTTTCTCTTTCTCCCTCCTTCTGTTTCACTTTCTGCCTGCCAACACGCTCTCCCTCCCTCCTCCTGAACACTTTTTGTAATCACTGGACAACAGCCCCTGTAATGAGGATGAAAATGCATCGTGACAGGCTAAATTGTTTTGTGTGTCACCCAGGTACTTAAAAGACTGGACAGGAAGGATGAAGAGGGGAGGGATCACTGACTGAATTATGGCTGCATTACATCTTTTGATTTAGTTTTTTTTTTAGCCACCTACCAGATGAGCCACAGTGCCCTATAACACAGTCCCTCCCTTTTTTTCCTTTTTTTTTTTTTTTACAAGAGAACTGAGTCAGCCTGAGACTAATCTAATTTTTCAGCTCTCTCAGCTCATGGCTGCTGCCTTGTGCTATTGATCTGGCTCACCACTTATAGCTTCTCTGCCTTCAGCACATTGGCATCTTTATTTTTATCTCTTCTAAGCTGCTTTGCTGGTGTGTTTTACACCAGTTCCACATGAGTGAGTGAGTGATTGATAAACGTGGTGTGGAACAATGATGGCCCTTCCTTGCTTTGACGACCAGCCTCCTGCAGGGCGTACAGGCCACGAATGTGACTATTACATGTACATGAGACTGCTGCAGGGCACTTTGTAAATACATTACTCTAATAGTCTGTTATATCATATCTTGTTGTTTGAATTTCATTCACCTCCTGTGTTATCAGTTACTTTACTACTATTTGATAGGCTTTTACAAGACAGTCTAGTCTCAACAGCAATTTTCTTGGCTGACTTAGATTTCCCCAAAGCATGACAGGCTGGTAAAGATTCTTTTTTTTTTATGTCCAGTTTACTTTTCTACTTTTCTTCTCTGCAAATTGATATTTTCATATAAACCCAATTACAAAAAAGTCTCATACCGAGACTTCTTTCCTCATACCAAGGCTGCTGGCTTGTGGCTGGCTCTGATGTCCATGTTCAGCTCGGTGAAGATGATTTAGGTATCGGATTAGATTTGTTATTACAAACGTTTTTGTGGTGGTCCCCCCACGGTTTACTTTCCCAAACCTGGTGTCTTCACTCAAGTGAAGAGCTTCCACACTAACAACAAGTTGGTGCATGGCTGTGACCGTGCAAGTGATTATTTGCCTGTGCTGCTGTGTGTGTATATGTTGTGCATGCCTGAAACATACACTCATAATTAAACATCTATGAGATTGACCAGCTAAGTCAGTCCCTGACCAGTTGGTTGGTAGATCTCTTGTAAAAGCGTTTACATTTTGTCAATCTTGTCCAAAGAAACATACCATCCATCCAAGGTGTCCCCCAGGACACCTTGGGGGCAAGGTGTCCTGGGGGACACTGTGTTTTGCTATTTAACATCACTGCTAGTTGTCATTGTCTTAGGGCTTTTCTAGCCTGTATCGTTAACCTCCTAAGACCTGAACTCTTCCACAACATGCATTTTTAATTTCTCTTTATATTTGGGCATATTGGGGCCCAATGAATGTAAAAACAAAGAATTACCAGATTTTTTCTTTTTTACCTTATTTTTGTTTTTAAGAAAAATAAGAGCCACATATGAGGATATTCGTTTCAAATTCTGATAGAACAGTGGCAGTATAATGTCCTCGTAAGTGGATATCAGGCCCATGTAGAGCAAAATTGAGTATTTTAGTCTAAATAACCCAAAATGTGATGTCCACATATGTGGACGCCAGGTCCTAGGAGGTTAAAGTTCTGTTTCACAATACGCCAAAACATATTTCATTGGTTTAGTTTGGATGGTGATGAATGAATCTTGGATTTTCCAACTATGCTGCTGTTGTGTTTTCAGACCTGGCTGCTTATCTGCAGGACAGCATGCTCTATTGCTGTGGCCTTTATGAGGTCTGGTACTAACTACAGTGGTGCATCTGGTGCCAGAACACACCTACATACACAAACACACAGAGATTCACAGCCTGAGACTTCCTGTCGTTGGACCGAGATCACACCCGGTTTGTTCTGCTGCTCCCGCTTCAGCCACAGTAACACAACTAATTCCCCCTCTCTAACAAAAGACTGGCCCTGCTTCCCCTTTACGTTAAACTCCACAGAGCCTCTCCAGCAGGCTCTCTGCCTGCTCATTCGTGCCTGAGGGCCAGTCTCTAAACGGACTCAGGCAAGTGTGAAGTAAAGAGGGCTGGTCTAAAGGCAGCTCAGATAATTGACTTATTGTAGTGAAACAGACCGCACTTCACAGCTTACCACAGGTAATGTGCATAAAGGGAGCGGTTCACCTGTCTACAGCACGAGCAAAAGAGTTGCTTGTAGTGTTTTCAGCGGTTTAGCATTTTAACAGCTTTGTTTGGGTAATGCCTTCTTTCTGGATAATCCAAGTTAAACGGCTTAAAGGACGAGCAGGGAAATCTGCACGCTGCGACATGTAAGATGGGGGGCATTCTCTCTATTATACATTTTAGAGAAAAACATCAAAATGATTCCTCAATCCAATATCGTCCTGATTATAAAAACAGGCTTTAACAAGTTCTCTAAAGGGGTGGCTGCAGAGGAATCATGTTCAGACTGTACTGTAGATCAGGTGCCACAATATAGTCATATAGACATTGTAGATAAAACAGTATGTGCTACGTTTGGTGAGTGACAGCCAGCTCTGTTCTGCTGTTTTTAATCATTTATATTCTTACTACATCCTGCTGTGCCCTGATGTAGGTGCCTAACGTAACAACAGCTCATCACGTGTCATTTCTGTGACACGTTTGATCACATAAGGTTTTGTGAACTTTGAACTATGAGAAGATGTGTGTTTTATCTTTACAACATGCTCTGCTTGTAAAATGGGGTTCATTTGCAGGGGAAGGGAGGGACACGGAAGTGTGATTAGGTCTTTATTGGCTAATGATGTGTTTTGGGCAGGTAAACTCTCTTCTGAGTGTCGGGAGCGTTTGAATAAATCATCACTCTCTCAACATGTTGTGTGGCCACTTGGCATTTTGGGTCTCTTATCTTTTCTCTGGTGCACAAGTTGGCATCTCTGCCAAGGCTATGATGGATTGCTTCTTGTATGCCTGGCCAGCAGTACAAAGGGACTTACCTGTAAATAATCCCTTTTTGTTTTCTTATGTGGGATTGAGACCAAAACCAACATTTACTGTTGATTGTTCACATCAGTGAGTTCCTGTCATGGATACTACAATTGCTAACCAAGCTAGCTAGGATGGTTAGAGAAAGAGTACACCCTGGACAGGTTTCCAGTCTGTATTATAGTGTATGTCATTTAGCACTTATTAGTAGATACCTACTATACCTGTATGATAAACCTGTAACAGTTTATCAAGGTATCTTTCTAACCAAGCCAGCTAGCGTTGGTTAATAACTTGGCACTCCACCCTCTTGTTCAAATATGGTAATTCCTGGCTTCTGTGAGGTGACTCGCAGTGTTTGTCGTTTATATGCAGTCTATGACAAATTCTAACACCAGTGCAGTTTGAAACATTTTATCCTTGACATTATAGTGCTGTGCATCATTTTGGTGTTCCACCTGCCCCCCACACCCCTGCTGCCTCTGTCTTACTGGCACCCAGAGCAAGGCATCAGGTGACTGGCACAGCTGTGCCTAGCAGGGGGATCTGTGTCAGTTTGTATCGTACGCCGATAGTGGTGGACGGCCAGCTGACCTGGTTAGAGTGCAGCCTGCTCGACCTGTAGCGAGCTCAGCCTGTCCGTATCAGTGCAAAGCTGGCGTCTTCTTATGAGGGGTCATGGTTATGATTTTGGTCAAATGCGGAATTTCGGTTAATATGCTTTTTATAATTGAGTGGGGGAATCATTGGGTGGTTTGACTGACAGACTATCTAGTTTTTTGGTGCTGTGCTGTGTGTTCTCCACGCTCTCCTGAGTGGGTGGGTTGTTTGATGTAATCTTAATCGTGGTCTTGAAAGTTAATCAGTTGGTCATTAACAGCACTTGACATTTTGTAGTGATTATTCTTTAACAAATATATCAGTGCAGTCAAACTGGGTGTGATTTATCTTTTTCAGAAGCTGGCAGCAGAATGTCAGAGTGCGGGCTACAGCGGCACGCTGATCCCTTACAAATGTGACCTGTCCAATGAAGAGGAGATCTTGTCCATGTTCTCAGCAATCAAGACACTGCACAAGGGCGTTGACGTATGCATCAACAATGCTGGACTGGCCCACAATGAGCCTTTGCTCAGTGGCAGGACAGAGGGCTGGAGGAACATGATCGATGTGAGTTGGATCGCTGACAATAATATTAACGCAAAAAAGGGAAGGTTAGAGCTTCCTCTTATGTGATATTGATTACTACTATTAAACAGTGAAGCAGAAGGAGGAGGTTGCTCACTATGAGTCCAAGTCTTGTTTTTGTGTTGTTCAGTGAGTAAAAGCACACATACACACTGCTCCCTCCCCTCACAAAGGCCGCTTCATTGGCTCTGGGGAGAGACTCTGGCACAGCAGAGGCCTGCTAATGAAAGCCAGCACTATGTCTCTTGTTGAGACTTTTGATTCATTGAGCTCTTGACCACTGGAGACCCCCCTGCACCCAAATCTCTGTCTCCAGAGTCCAGCATTTCTGGCTCTTGCTCATCTGTTGTCATGGCAGCCCACTTGAACGTGTACAGCAGTGTATTTTTAGCCTGTATTTAATCTGCACACTGACCTTGTTTGGTCACCTCCCCCTATCTTGCTTGCACACTCGTGGTAACCTGCTCTCTCTCAATGTCACTACGGAAGCAGTTTGGAGGCTACAAGCTGGACAGGAGCAGCAGGTTCAGATGGTTTAACACACTGACCCAGTGAACAGCTTTCATCATTGGAAATTCTTTACAATAAAGTACAAGCAAATCTCACAAATGATTCTCATTTTCTGTCTTTTTTTTTTCTTTTCTTTTTTTAAGTTGTAGCTGAATGGTTCATACACCGATGTGTGAATACATGCATACTGTAGGTTATTTTAAAGTTAAAGAAATGTGCTGTGTTCACCTCTGCTGCAGGTGAATGTCTTAGCCTTGTCCATCTGCACCCGTGAGGCGTACAAATCAATGAAGGAGAGGAATGTGGATGATGGCCACATTATCAATATTAATAGGTAAGCTATACAAGGAACATACAATTCTAGGAACAAAGCTATAGATTAATGTGAAAATACCTCAGCCAGTTTGTTCTGGGTGATTTTAATCCTGCAGGCATTAAGTAAAGCCAATTTTAAGCCCCATCTGGCACATTTTGGATGTAGAGCAATGCAAAGAACACCCACATGTTGAACTGAAAACTGTTTATAGATTTGTTATATTAGCATTTATTTTTATCAATATAGGTTTTCTTAGAATTGCCTTAATTAAAAATGGGAATTTAAACTTTGACACAAATGTTGTTTAGAGCTATAGCTCTGTGAGTGTTTTAAGGCTATAGAGATATCCGATATTAAGTGATACAGAGTTTGAAATCTAATAATGCACTGGTTAAGTCATTTAAAAGAACACCACAGGAAATTCAGAGGATTGGCTACTTGGTGTTGAATCAGCGTTGAGCTACAAAAAGCAATTACCGGCTCATATATCTTTCTCGTCTTTCTCATTTTCTACAGTATGGGTGGGCACCGAGTGGTGCCAAGTGCCGATGAGCACTTCTACTGTGCCACTAAATATGCTGTGACTGCTCTGACTGAGGGAATACGGCAAGAGCTTCGAGAGGCAAACACCCACATCAGAGCCACAGTGAGTTAGTCGTTGCATTATAGTGCAAAGGTTTGTCTTTAGCTTAGTGAAACATGGGATCACATAAAATCCAACAGTGTGAAGAGGACTCCGAGCAGACAACACAGACGTAGTCCAGCATAAAGTGGGAGTGTTAAGCCTAAAAAGCCTTTAAAAAATCTGATACTGTGTTGAATTCAGTTTGGATGAGTCTGTAATGTTTGTTAATAATAATGGATTGCATTTATATAGCGCTTTTCGAGACCCTCTTCCCCTATTCATTCACACACTGGTGGAGGCAAGCTACAGTTGTAGCCACAGCGGCCTTGGGGCAGACTGACAGAAGCGAGGCTGCCATATCACACCATCGGCCCCTCTGGCCATCACCAGTTGGCGGTAGGTGAAGTGTCTTGCCCAAGGACACAATGACCGAGACTGGCTAAGCCGGGGCTCAAACCGGCAACCTTCCGATTACAAGACAAACTGCCAACTCCTGAGCTACGATCGCTCGCTGTTAAATGTACTCCCATGGAAACACTGAGGATGACGATGATGATGGGCTCGCTAGCCCACTTTCTCGTTAGTCTGCAAAATCGGGACGATTCCAGTCACAAATGCCTGGAAATGCTTGTAAAAATAAACTGCACAGTATGTTGAAGGTGTAACAATCATAATTTTGTTTTGTCTTCACTTCTATAAAATGCGTTTGAAAGCATGTTTTGAAGTTCAATCAGATACTTGATTTGACCCTGCTGTTCATTTTTAACTCACACACGTGTGTTTAATTATAAAGAGTCGTATTTATTGTATATGTGGTATCTTTAAAAGTTTTCATTTTGACGTCTTCATATTTGTAGACACCATGACCCTGTATGTAAAGAGCACATTTGTCATTCATTTTCCTGCCCTGCAGTGTATATCTCCTGGAATAGTGGAGACGGAGTTTGCCTTCCGACACCACAACAGCGATCCAGAAAAGGCAGCTTCAGTGTACGAGAGTATGAAAGTAAGGCTGTGCACATCACTGAAGTCAACAAATGTGAAATTATCGATCTGCTGTTGTGCTAATAAAACCTTTTCCCTCTGCTTTGCAGTGTTTGAAAGCAGAAGACATAGCCAGTGCAGTCACATTTGTCCTCAGTGCCCCTCCTCACGTCCAGGTATTTCTGTCTGTCTGGGACTGTTACAGTACTGACTTGTAGTTGAGTGGTAGCTGATTCCTGAGTGTTTTCTATCTTCAGATCGGAGATGTGCAGATGAGGCCAGTGGAGCAGGTGTCATAGCAGCAGAAGAGTGAGCTGCAGGAGGAGCAGACAGACAGCACCACGGTGACTCCTTAGCAGCCTCTGCTGTGCAAAGATTGTGGGGGGTGGGATGGTATTAAAAAATCAACTACAGCTGTGTCAGGTCTGCAGGGGCGGTGGTCAACAAAGGCAGAAGGCTTATGGAAGCTGTGCAACAAAATGAAGGGCATGGACTTTGGAAAACACTACAAAAATACTACTGAGTGCAGCAAAGTGGCATGTGTGAATTGTTGGGCTCAGGGCTGAACTGAGCCAAATCCAGACTACAATAGGAACAAATAGAGAGAGTTGCTGCTGTGTTGTGTGGTCATCTGCTTGGCCATCACTTCAGAGGGAAGCGTATGCCATTGATTGCACGATTTTATTTCTTTTTCCATTTGTTTGTTTTTTTTGTAGTTTATATGACATATCTTTTTGAAATGAAATTGAAAATTGGTAATTGCTGTTTATAAGAGACAAGTTTTTTTCCATTTCATTTTTCTAATAAATATTTTAACTTTTGATTAGAGATAGATGTGGGCTCACATTAACTAAAAGCTAGACAAGGCTAAGTAAGTCATACCGACAGTAACCATAAGCAGTCTGTGCATCCTGCCACCCTTACTACCTTTATGTTTTCACAAACATATTTAACACATTCATTCCAAACACATTCATATTCAGCATATTCCATTCATAAGGAGAGAAACCCTTTGTATGTGAAGCATAGGGGCATCTCCCTTTTTTGCCTGTTTAACTTCAGATGTTCTGCACTTTGTATTCATTTCTGAGGAGTTACAAGAAGGACACACTGGAAAATTCTGTAGTGGAGGAAACTAACTCTGTGCACGTGTATTACTAGAACCATGTACCCTTCTGTTGGAACTTTCTCATTAAATGAATAAATAAAAAGTCGCCCATAAGTAGTTATGTTTCTGTTTTCTGTAGACGTTGAAACTGCTTTTATTACACCTGACATATTGAATCATTTTTTGGTGTCCATTCACATATGAGTCTGCAATAATAAGCTGACAGTGGTTTAAGTTGATCACTAGAAAAATGTTACTATAAATACTGTAAATTTAAAATGACAGTGCATTACAATGTAAGTATGGCTCATGTTTGAATTCATGTGGCCAAAAGATGGCACTGTTAGCAAAGTTTCCATAAACGAGGGCAGTGAAATGTGCGAAGTCTACTCCTTTGCCCTTTGGAGCTCTTTCACAAAGAAGTACACTGAAGATACACACAGTGACAGCTAATTCTAAACAACGTCTTTCCAGAAAAAAAAAAATCCTGTTGCATTAAATGCTCTGCATAGTAGATATGGATCACAATCATGTACATTCTTGTAACACGTGTTGGTTAAATTTGACCAGAAAATTGACAAAGATTGAAGACATAAATCTGTGATTAGTTAAAGCTTAACAGTAATCTGCCACTGTAGGTGGCCTGCAAAACACTGAGGCATCAGAAGTACGTCTCAGCAGGATGCTTTTCAGGTAGATCGAAGCTGGGGCTGATGACAGCGATGGGTGGATTTCCACCTGGTCCTCCCCTCTCATAGTACGGCATGTTTGACTTTTCATTCAGCGCATACGGTGTGAGGGACAGCTTTAATTTCTGCACGAGAAATGAAGTAAAATTATTTCCACACAGCTTGATTATATATGAACATGTGCGTGAGTACTACACTATATTGCTAAAAATATTTACTCGTCTGACTTCAGACATATTTGAACCGAGTGACATCCCATTCTTAATCCATAGGGTTTAATGTAAAGATATAACAGCTTCAACTCTTCTGGAAAGGCTTTCCACAAGGAATGTTTATGGGAATTTTTTGGCCATTTTTCCAGAAGCACATTTGTGAGGTCAGATGCTGATGATGGACGAGCAGGCCCAGCTGACAATCTCCGCTCTAGTTTTCAATTTCAATGCTGTTCTATTAGGGTCAGGACTCTGTGCAGGCCAGTCAAGTTCTCCCACACCAAACTCACTCATCCATGTCTTTATGGACCTTACTTTGTATATGCAGGCATGTTGGAACAGGAAGGGGCCATCCCTAAAATTGTGAGCATGAAATTGTCCAAAATGTCTTGGTATGCTGAAGCATTAAGAGTTCCTATCGCTGGAACTCAAGGGCCAAGCCCAACTCTTGAAAAGTACCCCACACAATTATCCACCAAACTGTATGCTTGGTGCTATGCAGTCAGACAAGTGGTGTTCTCCTGACTCTACTGAAAGTTGGTGACCTCTGTGAACTATGTGCTTCAGCGCATCCACTGACACCACTCTGTGAGTTTACACTGCCTACTACTTGTTGCTGTCGTTCCCAATTGCTTCCATTTTGTTGTAAGACCACTAACAGCTTTAAGACCGGACTCACTGCATGGGTGGCATCCTGTCACAGTACCACACTGGAATTCATGGTGCTCCTGAGAGTGATCCATTCTTTCACAAATGTTCGCAGAAGCAGCCTGCACACCTAGGTGTGTGATTGTATACACTTGTGGCCATGAAAGTGATTGGAAGACCTTAATTGAATGATTTGGATGGGTGAGTGAATACTTCTGGCAACATAGTGTCTATGCATATGATATGTACATCACCTCCATGATGGAGCCAGGCAGCACCCACAAAGTGTGAATGGCACCCAGAGGAATCCAGATGATGGAGGCCAAAGCAATGATCCAGCCGACCCCCTGACCCCAGGGAGGGAAGACGTACTCCCCATAGCGGGCAGGTTTGAATTGAATGATGGAGAAAATCAGGATGACCTGTATCAAGGAGCAAACAATTTAAGTTTGGATTTAAGTTTTAATTATTTCAGATGAAAATCTACATTATATTCATGTGAATAAAACAAATGCCTGTTAACATACAGTGATGAGCACAGGAGCAACTATAAGCCAACACAGTCTGAAGAAGATGTTTGCTTTGTGTCCATTCATCTCCTCCAGGTTGGCTGAAAGTCTTTTTACACCTGCAGATGGAGAAGTACTTTGGACCAACCTTTACTTGTCAATAAACATCTGTGCACATTTTATTTGCATGCTGGCAGATTAGAGACTCTAATCGCTGTTTAATTAGAGTGAAACTCGGATACTACACATGGCCATAAAATGTGTTAAGATACTGCCAAAAAAAGTGCTACATCATTCTAAGTGTGCAATGAATGAAACACGTGTCTCTCACCATAAATCCAACAGGTGGCCATGACCTCAAAGAATGCCAGAAACATGATGGATACTATGGCAGTGTAATGATCCATCAGCTGGAAAACATAGATTCCCACCTGGACAAAGGCATACTCTTTAGGACAGCAAGGAAGGGAAAATGAGCACCCTTCAATATCTTTTTTATTTGGTTCAAATTCAAGCAGGAAATACAGTTTGTACCTGCATGACACAAGGAATTCCAAAGAGGCAGGCTACGAAACAAACCGCAAGAACAAACAGTTCCTTTTTCTTGAAAATGTGAATCACGTCTTTGTAGAATTGATCCATGAGGCTGGTGACCATCACTTCAACCATTGCAAACTGCAGTGTGGGAGTGGGACATAAGAATTTCGTTATGAAACACTATGCAAACATGAATTCCCATCCTGAGGTTACCAGTAAAGTACCTCACTGTCCAGTCCGAGGCAAAGCAGCATAAAGAAGAACAACACTGCCCAGAGCTGAGCCACTGGCATGTTGGCAAAGGCTTGCGGGTAAACAACAAAAACTAGTCCTGGACCTGTACAATAAGACACGTAAGATGTCAGAGCAGCATTTATAACTGAACAAGCAATTCTTCTTAATAACAGATGACTGTGACTTTATAAAAATATTTCAATCAAATTTGTGTTACTGTAACATTATTGCAATATTATTGTAACATATTGTCCAGATCAATAATCTGTAAAGACAAGACAATCCTTCTTCAGCTCCAACCTTACTTTATGTCCCCATTCACCTACACTGCTCAAAAAAAAAAAATAATAAAAAATAAAAAAATCAATGAACACTTTTTAATCAGAGTACAGAATCATAAAATGTGGTTAATTAAACTTCTGAGAGATTATATAAGAGTCAGAAGGGGTGTTAATCAGCTTCAGCTGCTTCGGTATAACTGAAATTAACAACAGATGCACTAGATGGGCAACAATGAGAAAACCCCCCAAAACAGGTTGGTGTTACAGTTGGAGGCCACTGAGGTTTTTCTACCTCCTTATATTTTCTCACTGATTTTTTTTCCCCCCATTTTCTATTTGGCTTGGGTCAGTGTCACTGCAGGTCGCATGAGGCAATGCCTGCACCCTACTGAGGTGTCTGCTGCAGGACGGCACATCAATGCGTACCATTTCCAGCAGGTTTGCTGTGTTGTGTTAAATTCTGCCCTCTGTGGGTTGATAACTTTCCCTTCAACTGAACAATGTGGAATCTTTTCATTCCTAACACATTACCCAGTCCATATCAGTATCGATATCTAGCATAATTTCTTTTTTTTCCCATTGAGGTTGGATGTGTTTTCATAGTGTTCCTTTCATTTTTTTTGAGCAGTGTATTTTCTTATCACTTATTCCCATCTGACATTAGGCAAAGTGGAGGCTAGATCCTTTGAGAATAGACTCACTCACTAATTTAAAAAAAGAAATCACTCACAAACAGTCATCCCTTTTTTTTCTTACCATCCACAGCCAGATCACTGACAGGAATGCCCTGCAGGTATGACATATACCCAAAGGCAGAGAAAATGACAAACCCTGCCAGGATGCTGGTTATGGAGTTGATAATGGATATGCTCAGTGTGTCCCTGTGGGGAGACAAGACATCTTTTAAATCACTAACAAGAAATCACAGCTATTTTCAAGAACTGGCGGTCAAACATTTACTTCAAAATGTTGTTGTTGAAGTCATTGTAGCTGGACATTGCCATGAGCGAGCCAAAACCAATTCCAATGGAGTTAAAGATTTGAGCCGCAGCATTCACCCACACCTGAAACACACGCTAATCAGTACCAACACAGATTATCAGTAATAACACGACTCTCCCCGCTGCTAGAACAGTTAGGGTACTCCTCCAAAGCTACTACTCATTTCTTCTCTTGTTTCTTACCTCTACTGAGAGCAGCTCATCCCACACAGGCACAATGAAGAACTTTATCCCCTCTAATGCTCCAGGAAGCTGTGCATTATTGATCAGCAGGGCAATCAGAATAACATACGGGAACAGGGCAGTAAAGTACACCACCTGCACACAGAAAACGTATATATGGTATTAACTGTGGTCCAGTGCTCCACTTTCTTTCTTTTTTTTTTTTTCTTTTTTTGCTCAGGTCTCAGTTTCTCTCTCACCTTGCCTGTTGATTTCACCCCCTTAAAGATGCAAAAGTAAATGAGGATCCAGGCCAGAATGAGAATGAGGAAAAGATCCCACCGGAGCACTCCTGTATCCTCTACTCCACTAGTCTGCTCTAGCATCTTATATCTGAAAGGTGCCACAGTAAAAGAAATTAGAAAAACATTAATATTCTGAGTGCCCAAAGGCATGCCTTAAAGCTAAACACATGGGCCAGATTCAAAAACACTGTCTGTCCTGTTGTGAAAAAACATTCAATCCAATCAGATGTCAGGAAGTCATTAAAATAGACCTTTTGACATATCTGATTCAGTGTTTGCAGTTTCTTGCTTTTTAACCATACAAGTTAATTTGATATCCACTATAAGTATGTATCTTCAGAACAGTTTTTTATTTCTCTACAAAAGGTAAAGATGTGCATTCATGTGGAAAATTCTACATTCAGAGGTTAAACAATATGGGTTTGATTTTCATGCATGTGAATATTTTTCCTACTTGTACACTTTTATACTTTTATCTCACAAGTTACTTTCCTGTAGAATGAGCAATACTGCATAGTACAATTGAAACACACATTCACTTCAGTTCCATTCACTTAACATGGACTCATCAGATGAGAGGAGGCACTTGGCACCAGTGGGGGGAAAAAACTCCCGAACAAGGCTCAGGGAGGAGTGGCCATCTGCAACGACCGGTTGGGTTTGAGGGAAGGGAGACAGAACAGAAGAATCAGTGTAGAAGAGAGTCACAGTTTAACAATAAGTAATCATTAAGGCCCAGGGAAACAAGCCTGCCAGCGCTCTGTAGCGGCTGTGACCGCTGCCGATAAGGAAAGGCTGCTCTTCATAGAGGACTCAAGCTCGGGGAAACCTTTTCTGGTCGACTCTGGCTCCCAGAAGAGCCTCTGGAACTCTTGTGTCGTCTTTACAATGGTATATTATTTAATCTCAAAAAAAACAAAATTAAAAAAAATTGGAGATTTCCTGTATCACATAACATGCGCAGGTACACTGGTACAGCACATGTGAGCGAAATTCTTATGTGTGTGCAACAGAGGTGTGCAAAATACAATAACATAAGAACAAGCAAAATATACGAATGGGTAAATCTGAGAATTATAAGAATAAATATATGTACAAATATAAGAGTGTATGTTAGGGCTGTTCGATATAACGATATATATCAAATGACGATATAAAAATGTCTATCGTTTCCTATTACGCTATCGTTTGTTTCGCGATGTCGTAAAATAAACTGTTTACAGCAGTATTTTTCATCGTTTTGACGGTCACCTTAGTGGCTATATTAATTTCTTAAAGTTCTCTCTTTCTCTTATATTTAATATAACCACACTATGGGCGGGCAAGTGCCTGTTTTTACGTGTTTTCGTTAGCAACAATGACGGTAAAACCATCGCGTGGTTCCGCTGGACGCTTGTTTGTTTTCCACGTAAACCTTTCACAATAAAGCTCAAGATCCTGTTGAGACTTTTCAAAACAAACTGAATCACATGAGAGAGTATGCAGAGTTTACAGATGAGAAGCAAACAAAGAGCCGTCAGACTCAAACTATATGTATACACCTGCCCGCCTTCGTAAACAACTAAATGCTATGTTGCCCTATCATTTTTTGATTGGTCCACATGGTATATTTTTTCACCAATAGGAAAGGCTGGGGGAGTTGGGAGGGGGACTGAGTGCTTTCTAGTGTTTTTCCTTATAAAAACCGTTTCTTCCCGCAGTAAATATAAACAACGATAGTATTCAGGAAGAAAACCTGCATATATTATACTGAACATAAAGTTGTTTGCAAAACTTGTGCATAATTTTTTACAAATGTACAACTTCTATTCGCATTTCAAGTTATGAAAACAATTCCTTAAACATGTTTGTGGCTTTTACAGTAAAAATGACAAGTATTTTCTACTCGGATTTTGAATTTTTTTTTGTCTGAATTTAGATCTATTGTGCAAATATAGTATAAATGAAAAATTAACTCAAATTTCAGATATTTGAGGTTGTGCCAAAAAAAAAAAAAGAAGAAGAAGATTTTTTTAAAGGTGAAATATAGAGGTAAAATCAAAAGTAGTCAAAAACGGCCAATTATACTCTGGACCCCAGAGGGTTACTAAATACATTTACATGTCTTGGTGACTGCAGCTGGAACCTTGGCAAAAAGTGTATGTGTGTGTGTGGAATGCTAGCTACCAGCATTCATAATATAATAGTTACAATAGCAACAGTAACCAGGGGGGTGGGGCTTAAATGACAGAACAAAGACAGGCTACCATGATGTCACATGCCAGGCCACCATGATGTCACATGCCAGGCCATAAAAATCTATAAATAGGGGTGCCTCGACACACAGTTGTAGAATTCCCTTGCAGGTGATTTTAAGCTAGCGATTGAATTGTGTTTTCAGATGAAAGCGCTTATAACCTTCTCCCAAAGTAGAGTACTCTTCCTCCACCCAAACCTAAAATGTATATTTCTAAATACAGGGAAGCAATTGTATTAGAAAATAAATATAAAAATGAACACAGGACCATGGTGCCAAGAACAGTTAAGGCCCCATCTCATCGCGAAATGTGCCCACAGAGGCCAGAAGGCGAAAAACCTGAACACACATTCAGGAAAAAACCAGAACACACAGGCATGAAGAAAGTCATGGCTCAACCTGCTTGTGTGGATACACGCAAAGGGGACAAGCAGCTCCTTGAGAAATCTGGACTTGTCCCCTTTTATTTACAGAAAAACGATTACGGAATCGTTCCAGGCTACCTGCGTAGAAGAAAGGCAGAGAAAGAAAAGGCTAAGCAGGACAATGATGCCTGGTTAACAAAACAACAGGAAACAGTTAAACCACTGGCCGAACAGGAGAAACAAAACATTCTCCAGGGCCTAAAGAGGAGGTTTAATGAGCTAAACTTTGAATATCAATCCCTCCCTTTTACTATCTCCCCTTCACAGCACAAAAAATACAATTACAAAATGTTTCTTGAAGAGGCAATGAGTCAAGTTGAAAAAGACATTGCCCTTTTTGAGGAACATAAATACATTTACGTAGGCAGGGAAGATGCATCTGACGAACAACAGTTACAGCGGACTCCACTGCCACCCATTAGACCGAAAAACACAAAGTTGACACCCGCTCCTCAAGTCACACAACCAACGAAAAAGGAAACTTTCTCGACCGACAACCTACCACCTTTTCGTAGGATGTGTGTTCCACCTATATCCAGAAGTGGAAAGCAACCGATTCCCACCCAATCAGTTATAATTCCACAACCTAGTCCTGTCCCTCTGCCACCTATTTGTAAAAAAGCTGAATCTACACCCCGACCACCTGTAAGACCTCCAATGAAACGAGGTGTAACACCCATCCTTCCACCCATTTCCACCAAAAAGCTGTAGTGCTGTACCGTTAGAGTAGTTTTTTAACTACCTAACCCCCAACCGGTCTTGACAGAAGCCGCACCATCTGAGCCTGGTTCTGTCGAAGGTTTCTTCTTTTTAAGACAAAGGAGTTTTTCCTTCCCACCGTCGCCCAGTGCTTGCTCAGATGGGATCATTTGATTGTTGGGGTTTTCTTAAACATAAATTGGCCTATTGAAAAAATGTAGTGTTTCTTACTACATTTTATTTTCAATAGACCAATTTATGTTCAAAAAAAAAAATTACAGCAGAAAAGAAAGCATGGGAGACATCTGATGCATTTCATTGCTTTTTAAAAAATAATTTATAATTTATCTGGAACAAATAAAAGAAAGTAAAACTAATCTTTTGTGGATTCTTTTCTTCAATAAGTAGTAGAATAGGCAGTTCTTTATACATAAAGCGTAGTGTTTTGTTAAAAAATAAAGTGGCACAGCGGCACTGTGGTAAAGGCCTGTGTTTTTACCATCAGCGTGACAGCACCGTGCCGCCTTTGCAGTTTTAAATGAAGGATGGTGTATAAACACACAATGAGTGAGTGAAGAAGAAACATTTAGTGCACCATGGAAAGCCAATAGCAACCTAGGCGTATTGCAGCATAGGTAAGGGAGGGTGCAGGGTCACCTGATCCAGCCATAAGTATAAATTTTATCAATATGGAAAATTTTAAGCTTAATCTTAAAAGTAGAGCGGGTGTCTGTCTCCCAAATCCAAACTGGGAGCTGGTTCCACAGAAGAGGGGCCTGAAAGCTGAAGGCTCTGCTTCACATTCTACTTTTGAATACTCCAATGCACATATGCAAATACTTTTAAATAAATAGGAACCACAAGTAAATTAGCCGTCTGAGAGCAAAGCGCACTTTTGCCTGATTATTCAAGACCTTGTATATTAGGAGACAGTTTTGAATTAAATTGCAGATTAAACTGTCATGACTGTGTGCTGTCAGGCAGGCTAGATTGGACCCAAACGCAGGACTCACGGAGGCAGAGGAGAACTTAAGATACTCGGTTTTGCACAGAAAACGAACTACACTGGGAAAACAAATAAACTAACAGGCAGGCAAACGAGAAAACGGAACACACAGTGAAAATGAGGGTGAGCAGCCGTTAACGACACAACAGAGAGCAAAGGAAAACACAGGGCTTATATACAAAGGGAGTAATCAGGGAATGGGAAACAGGAGGGAGACACAGCTGGGAGAGATTTGGGCTAAAGAAACAGGGGGCAAGTAAAACTGAACACACTGACATCAGACATGAACCTTCAAAGTAAAACAGGAAACAAGAAATAATTTACAAAGATGCAGACTTGACACTGAACTAAATCTAGAATAATAATCAAAATAGAACCAGAACATGAATCATAATACAGAAATATACCAAAATATAAGAAACTGAAAAAGCTGTGTCAAAATGATCCAGATCCGTGACATAAACAAGGAGCCAGTGAAGAGAAGCCAACACAGGAGAAATGTGTTCTCTGTTTCTAGCTCCTGTCAGCTGCAGGATTTTGGATCATAAATTTAATAAGTGGTTGACAAACACATGGAAATTAAAGGATTCAAGTAACTTGAACCCACATTCCTTTCCTACGCTTATCCATTAACTGGAGTGAAATGAGTTAATGAGTTTATAAGTAAATCTGAAAATGTGAGGTCTTAATCTGCTGTTTACTGCAAGATTTTCACTGTGAGTAAGTTCTTTCTGAGAATCTTTCCCTTGCTAAAACTAGAAAGTGAAACAGATCAAAGCCAATAAAGGTGACATGTGTCCTAAGATTTATCACACTTCAGTAAAATATTCTATCAGTTTGCTCATTTCTTATCTGTGACCTTCACTTCGATAGCTCTCACGTGACTCTGATAGGTTGTACATCCAGTTACAGTTGTTGTTGTATCAAGTTTTTTTTTTGTTTCACCTCTGACATAATCCCCAGAAGTTACCTTGTGTAACCAGTTCAGTCTTTTTAAAAATTACTTTAATTTTATAATGCTGCTCAAACTCAGTCATTATTTAGTTGGATTTAATAATCTGCAGAAATAGTGATCACATCCAATGAAACATACTTGAAGAACTCTTGGCTAGCTGTGGAGGAGTAGCTGCTGTTGGTAGCGTGATTGGTGCAGTTAGGTGTGTTCCAAGTATTGTTGCAGTTTTGCCATGGTAGTGGTGCCCGGAAGGAGCTGAAGAGGTAATAGAGAGCCCAGGTGATGACGACATTGTAGTAGGTACACATAATGAAGGAGATGGCCACCGATGCAATTCCCACTCCTGAGGTCAGATAAAACATGCATCAAAATACATTTCTCCGCTATACATTTTTAACACTGGACACCAAAATTTAGTCAAAGCACCTTTTAACAGTGGGCAGACAGTAGCCAGAGCAAGTACAGGACCTCTCCTTGTGTACTGCCCCACAGTCAGCTCCATGTAAAGCAGAGGGATGCCCAACACCACCAGCATGAGCAGGTATGGCACCAGAAAGGCACCTGCCAAGAAGTAATAGTGAGTTAAGCACATTTTCAGAAAGAAGGCCAAGACTGTGGTAGTTTTATGACATCATTTAAACTTTAACTTTGGCACACATGAATTACTGTCAGGCAAAGTTTGACCCCATACAAATATTAACGATTCTGCAAAATTTGCAAGTATAAAGCCAGATTATAGTATGGGTTTATGAAGCGCCATGCCTCATTAAAAACAACAACAACAACAACAAAACAAAAGTCAAATTTAAAAAATAGTTTGAAATCGCACTCACTAACAACACAACACATACAGTCAACCATTTTTAGTCCTGTGTGTGCAGGGATTACAGAGGGCGGCACATTACCACAGTTCTGTTCGAAGATGTAACAAATGTTTGATTTCTCACCTCCTCCACTCCGGTAGCAAAGATAGGGGAACCTCCAGACATTACCCAGACCTACAGCACAGCCGATGCCGGCCAAAGTGAACTCTATCTGTCTGCTCCATGTTGGCCTGGTGGGCTCTTGATCTGTGTCTGCTCCTTGTGTCAACATTGTTGCTCGCCTGGGCCTAAACTCCATGGACAGCTGAGCAGGATTTAATTGTCTCTGGGTGATATAACCTCCCTTTTTTATGATCATTAATGATTAGCTTAGCAGAAACACATTAGTGTATAAAAGCTCAGAGGGCTCAGAAAGAGAGGAAAGTTTGACATTTGTTAATAGGTGCGTGCTTTGATTGACTGTAAAATAGAAACAGAGGTAAAAAAAAAAATGCAGAATTTTATTTTCAAAAAGTGAACTACCTGAAAACACCTAGCCAGCCAATGTAAACAAATAAATCTAACTCTTATTTATGGATGTGGACTCACTTTATATTTTATTTAATATCTACATGAGCTCTTATCTTATCTCTTATCTTACTAAATAAAATATAAATAAAGTAAATAAATAAAATGTGAACAAAAAAAAGTCTTCTGTGAAGTTTTTTACATGTGTAAATTATGCAGCACACAAAACAAATATTTAGGAATTTACATAATTTATTCTCAACAGTATGTGCTCTGACACAGATTTCAAATGGAGTCATGAAGGCCAAACAAATCATGTTCCTGTACACTAACCTTAACCCAGCATAGTCAGCACACAAAGCAGTGGTGACCTGAAACATGTAATCATTCGCAAAAACAGCAAGAAAAATCACACAGCTTTTCAAAAAAGAACCTTCTTTCTTAAACCCGTGTGCCAGTTAAATGTTGATTGAATTCCTGCATTTTCCCATGTTACTCATGGAAAAATATATTTCTAATGTTGACATTTTAAAGAAAACATGTTCTCTACTTGTGTAAAGTGGAAACAAGCACCAAAATAGCATAGAATATACAAACATGAGTCTCCTAACAAAAGCATTTCAAGTGCTTGAACATTAAACACATGCTCTGCCGATCACAGTATAAACACTACTATGCAAGCAAGATTTATTGCATCATGACATCAGACAGTTGGGGAAAGAGCTAGCGTGAAGCATCCTCCAGGGATGTGGGTTAAAAAGAAAACACATCCTACCTGCAGAGAAGGGGTGCAGCAGTAGACATAACTGGTCCACAAACCCTCAACCTGTGTGGTACAGCCAATCTGGAGGCAGGAAGATGGTGCAGTGTTAAGCAGTATCACTGCAGAGGACGGAGAACACATACACAGAAGCACAAACAGATTCTGTAAATTATTTCCTGTTGTGATGACATACAGAGAGTTTGCAAAAGCACAAATTTAAAACTGATGAAAAGTAATTCCAGGATGTCAGGCATCAAGCAGCTGCAGGCCATGCTAGTCACGTTTGGTTTTCTTTTTATTTTCTTGTAATTTATTTTCTTATAATTTTTGGTTTTCAATTTTCATTCATATTCAAGAGTAGCTTTAGTTTATTTTCACTTCTGTTCTGTTAAAAAAAACGTTATTTTTCATTGGTTCAAATATTTGTTTGTTTTTTAGTGTTTAATTGTACTGGTGTCTGTGTAATTTCAATTTATCAGGTTATGTGCAGGCTATATACCACGCCAATGCCTAGACAGGAAAAGAAGTCAGGGTTTCAACAGTAAAAAGGCAACCCGCAGGGCAAGTTTTGGTACCATTGTACTTCAGTAATGCTCTGAGGTATTGCAACAATCTTCTGCAAGGGTGTGGCATACATGGTATCTCTATGGTAGGTCAGCACTGCCTGTGGCCTGTTTCTACCCCCAGAGAGTTAGTACCCTGTGAGTCTGCCTTGTTCTTTTGTATTGTAGCATAGTCTCTAACATGTATGAGAGCTATATGGAAAACATACCAATGTGAGAAACTTAAAAGTTATTCTAATTAAATGTATCAATAGCAGTTACAAATGAAACCTTAGTGACACTAAGATCAAGCAGGATTATTCTTTTACATTAAACCAAAGGTAAACTAGGCCTTTTGAGGAAGCCAGTTCATTTCAGACTGATGAAATAGTATCTTACAATAATACAGTGGAATGGCTTCTTTATTACAAAAAATAAAAAATAAAAAAATAACCTTGACAAAGTATTACAGCAGGACTCCAATTTTAAACAGGCAAGCAGGAGGTGTAACTGTTAGCTGACGGCACCTACAGGGGGGGTTAAAATACTCATGAACTCTTGTACTATGAGCATTTGGTCAATTAAGTGATTTCTCAGAGATGATAATCTCAAAGTGCCATGCTGAACCTGCAACTGTTCAACTTGCCTGTTTTGTTAAACTGTAGTTGAGGTCTCCTCATCATCTTCAAGGTTTTCCTTGCTAACATGCTGAAGAAGTTAGTGAAAACTTTTTCACACTGCATTCCATCTTTTCTATATCACACATTATTCAAGGTGGTCAAGTAAAGTAAAACTTATATTTTACCAATAATGAATCACAGAGACTCATCTAATTGTGATTCCTATCTCTGTTTCCACACAAAGCGGGGCTCAGAGCAGTAGAAGTAGAGCCAGCGGCACATTGCAACAATGCACAAACAACCATAAACTGCTGCTGGCCATCATTAATGCGAGATAGACACGCCTGTGAAATGAAGCCACTACAGTGTCCAGTGGAATCCAAAACAAGCGGCTTCCATCGACAACAACCAACTACAGTCACAAGATGGCAGTGATGTAAAAGATAGATGAAAACAGGCACAGGTTTTATGACAGAGCATGAAAGGAGAGGATTTTTTTTAACTTTAGTAGGTTTTTGATGTTTATTTTTAGATTTGACAAGGCAAGCACTGCCTGCTTGTCCTGTTTTTAGTCTTGGTGGTCCTTCAGTATTTCCTTCTCAGTTCTGGTTATTTCCTCTTTTACTTTGTATTTAATTTTCTGTGGTGTCCTGTATTAGCTTTACTTCCTGGTTGCCATTTCCTGATTGTTTCCATTTTGTGTGAGAAGACATGTAATCAGGTCTACAAAGGCCTGATTACACGAGAACAGAACTAAAAATCAGACACAAGTTTGAAACTTATTGGTTGAAATCATCCTCAGAGGTATGACTGTCAATGCCTAACTGTAATACACAGTGGAGGCTCTTTCATGGTTTGAGGCAGCATTTCAGCCAGTGATACTGAGGATCCTGTCAAAACTGATGGAATTATGAATAAAGAAAAGTACTTTTAGATTCTAATGCACTGTGCAATACCAGCCGAAAAGCATCTGCATGACACTGGCTTCACTTTTCATAATGATGCCAAACACACTGCTATTGCAGTAAAAGAGTAAAAGGATACGTGCACAACAAAAAAACACAGTGGAGCTCTATCAGTCATGGCCTGAGCCTTCTCAGAGCCCAGACCTCAACATAACTCAAGCAGTATGGGATCATCTTGGCAGAATGGACTAAAAAGCTCCCAACATTCAACAGAGATGTAATATAAGGTAAAAATCATTTAACCTTATATACTACAGTATACATTTGCAGATGTTTCAATGACTCACTGCTCTTATCTCTCATTTTCCAAGAGCTTTTTGCACAATACTGCAAGGTTGCAGGGATATATAGAAAGTGCACATATTTTAGAAGGAGAAATGACCAACATAATTTCTTGGTTGGCTTCTGCTCACGTGCCTGGATGTGATATCATGTGACATGGTCACTCAGTATGAGTGTTTCTTGCAAATTACAGCGAGTGTTGTTTTGGTTATTTGCGTGAGAAGACATTTAAACTTATGATCCGGAGAGGAGGGGCCCGAAAGAAGGCAGGGAGAGCTGTGGTCACGTGAGTCAAGTGGCCGCAAAACAAGCACATAAGTAGAGCAAAGTAATATTCAAAATAAAACCAAACGGCTAATTTAAACCGGTATTCACCACACAGCTTTGCCAACGTGACTTTATTTTGAAAAATTTATCAGCGGAAGTAGTGTGTCTCATTAAGTATAGAGTGACGCAACTACAAAGTAAAAATCTCCATTTTGAAAAAAGAAAAAAGGAATCGTCGGTAGGGGCGTGAGAGAAATATTTTATAGATAGTGGGGAAAAGGAGCAAAAGGTGTTTTTTTTTTTTTAAAAAAAGTGAGTTTTGTATGCGTCGAAAAGGTGTGGATACACGTTTTTTCTGCTGCTGAAATGGGAAACTGTCATACCGTTGGACCAAACGAGGCCCTTGTGGTTTCAGGTAACGTAAACGCTTCGTGGTCGATGTGTGTTTAGCTGCTTGGCGCTTCAGGGTCGCTGAAGTAGAAGAAACGAAAAAATGTTTAATATAGCCATTATACGAAAAGCAACTAATGGCTTTTATTGTGTGCATTATAAAATGGGAAATAACGTGACCTGTTATATCACGGTAAAATCACCATGTGAAGCACTAAAGCGGGCGACAGCCCCGCGATCCTTGCCTCTTTAGGAAATCAGACGCATCTCCATGTTTTCTTTTCCCACATGTTGACGGGAGTACATGTATCTGGACAGTTAGGTCGAAATTTGGTAATAAGTGGACGAGCCAGCGTGTGTATCTTTCTGTATTTTTCCCCAGATAATTTATATTCTAGGTCCGCCGATTTCCTCTGTTAATACTCTATTATTGCAGTATTTCATCCGATTGCAGTGACGCTTGTTCAAGTACGAATACTAGTTTGTCAAGCAGCCTTTAGATGGTTTTGGTTTCCGCTGTTTATATTTCGGTTTCTACATGTGTGCTCACGAGTCTGGCTTTATATGATCATTTTAGTAAGAGTCAAACAAGCGTAATGTAACAGGGTAGGAACAGGACCACACGAAGCTGGACTTGATGTTTATTTGCACTGGTGGCTCACTGGTACTCTTGGCCTACAGGACTACAGCAGGATTAATTGAATTATGAGAGAAGGGCTTGTGCACGCTCCCGGATTTGCAGACTGCGTCTGTCACCACTGATGTTTCTAATACCCATAACACAGGGTACACAGAATATAGTCCTTAAAATTTTAAAAGCTACTGGCCATGTAGAAAACAAAACAAATATTAGAACCAGATAATAATAATTTCATGCATTCGCTATTGATTGTTTGAGAATCCTACTGTAGGTTCAAACTACGGTTTGGGAACGTGTTGCAGGAAAGATGTCCAGCACGCCTCTGTAACTGAATCGTTAAGTGCCGTTTCCTGTCTGATTCTCTTGTGATGAACAAATAACAACTTTGGGATTTTCCATTGTGCAAAAATCAGCATGTAATTCATCACTTCGAGGAATGTTGTTTAAGAGCAAAGTTGAGTGGGTGTGAGTTGCACATTCTGATCCTATGACCCGATTAGTCTCGGATGTCGAAAAGAAATAGCTTTGCTGTTTACATGTTTAGGGGCCAAAACACAACGTACTTTTCATGGCCTCAATTGTATATTAATGCCACCATCTCTCCATAGTGTGATTTAGGATATGCATGGCTTTTTGTCAAGAAAACTGAAGCTGGTAAAGGATTATTTGTAGTTTTCCTAAAGTGTCATTTATTGACGTGATTTATTGACCTGTAGAATGAATGCATTAGCAGGATAGTTGTCGCTTCAGCATTCCTCCATAAAATCAGTATGTTGATAATCATGTGACCAGACCAGAGTTACTATAGTTTTGTTTTTTTCCAATTTAGTTTTTACTTTTATTCCATTTTTGACTTTTTAAATCAGTTTAGTTTCAGTTTGTTACCAGAGTGGATTTTTTTTTGTTTCAGTTCAGTTTTTATTGTGTGAAAATGTTTAGTTTTATTTTAGTTTAATTAGTTTCAGTGTTAGTTTTCGTCTGTTTAGTTATTATTGTATAAAGGGCATATGTCAGAGGCAAGAGGAAAATCAGTACAGGTATTACACTATTTTTTGAAAGTCGTTGACTTGCAGTCTTTTACACATCCAAAATATCAATAAACACAGCCAATGACTCGTGTAATAAAATCAATAATAAAAGATAATAGTAATAAAACATGTAATAACATTTTACTTAACTAAAAATGACTAAAACTAAGACTATTTCTCCCTATTTTTTCATTTTAGTTAGATTTAAACATTTACAAAATTGTTTTAGTTAGTTTTATTTTATTTTTTTATTTTTTTTAAAAAGTCTAGTTTTTACTTTTTAAGTCAACTAAAATGTTTTTCACATCTAGTTCTAATTTTACTTTAGTTTTAAACTCTAAAAATTTTGACCTCTTGTTCAAATTTAATTTAAATTTAATTTTAAGGTTTTGAGGTAAGAAACAGTAATATTCAGGTAATGTGATGTCCTGTATTGCAGACAAACTTAGTTATGGTATCACAGTAGTCACAGTTTTACCAAGGATAGTGTGTACTTTTTCTGGTTTATGTACACAAGTGCTGCTGTTTCCTGTCAGATGTTAGTCAGTCAGGCAGCAAAGTGCCCTGTTGTTGGAAGCTTAAAGGCCTGCTGCGTCATAAAGGAAGAGGTCTGCTACAGACCTATAATTTCAGATGTTGAACGGTTTACTAAAAGTATTTGAGTTAGGGAAGTATGTGTTAATAAGGATAGTCTACTCCTGGCCATCCTCCCCTTTCTGTTATCATGTGACAGCTGAGAATGTCACACTAATCACTCATGATTACACCATGACGCTGAGGCTAGTGAAAGGGGCTGCCTAACCTAACTCAGTCTCATTTGGAAACTCTTGTCAGTGTCATTTTTAGAGGTTAGGAGGGTAATGGCTTATAAAATATTGAAAATAGTTTTATTGGTTCTGCAAACTTACTGATGAGGTGGCTCAACAGGTTACATTTAATTAAATGAACAACCGCTATCAGAGAAATCACATGCTGCACCACATGTGCAGCATGTCCCTTCATATTTTAGTCTCTGTTGTTTGGATCAATATTGAGATCTTACATTTTCAACATGGTTGCTGGATACATTTATATCTTCAAAACAAAAAAATGTATTTTTATGTAAATGTATTTTCTTGCTCTTAATAAAACATAAACTAACATTCACGTGAACTAAACAGCAGCCTGGCAGAATTTGGACTTGGACTCTGGTGAGGCAAAATGAGAGAGGTTGTGCTGAAAGGCAAAACGAGAATTATTGCAAAACAGAATGCATCACAATAATGATGATTATTATTGCACAATTAAAACTGGATAATACGTTTTAATTGTCCTTGGAATCCACAGTTGTAATAATAACAAACCCACAAAATCAGAAAGAATGGTTCCATGAGGCTGATGTATTTAAATGAGAGCTTGAGTGTTTCACCCTTTACCTGCTTTGTTTTGGAGAACCTTTCTCACGTAGCTGCTGTGGGTGATGTGGTTGGAAGATTGAGAGAAGGGTTTTTGGTTTTCTGTCTTAAAGCTACACATGATCCTGTTTAGAAACTGAGTGCAGAACAGAAAAGTGGGTCACTAATTGATCCTTTTCAAAACAGTGATACTAATTTCGGTTTGCATTAAATTTGCTTCTAGAGTTAGAAGTGTGCATTAGTATGAATTCGGGTGGTTTGTGCACAAAGTTTAAAAGAACCCAGACTGGATGTCATATTGAAAAAGTCACATACAACAGCATGTGACCTTTTGCTACATTGATTGCAGCCATGTGATGTGTTTTATATGTGTTGCTCCAAAGGTGGCTGCTGTGGCTCAGATCAGAAGACTTATGTCGTGGGAGGCTGGGCATGGGGCTGGTGGCTCGTCTCTGACATCCAGAGGTAAGATCTGTCTGTTCTAGCTTTAACCTGAACAAATGTGCTCACAAACTCAATCAGGAAACTTTTAAGATGAGGGTATCTGCAGGTCCCCACAAAAGGTTCTATAATACCTTTATGTCCTTATGGTCATGACTCAAGGTTTTTTAAGAGAACAAACACAAAAGATCTATGAACCATATGAAGAGCCATAATCAAGCAAGTTATGAGATCATTTATAAATATTCATGAATGGTAATAGTTGTATAGGATTTTTTTTTACAGGGTTTTGCTGTTCAGAGATCTTTTAAGTTAATAAATTCAAGAGTTAATTTGTTTTCCCACCTTACACTGTGAGTTAATCAGATAATTTCAACAAAGACATGGTGATGTAGTATACGTCTCCTGTTTATCTAATTGGATTATGTTTGGCTAGACCCCTTTTATTAGGGCACATGCCCCTGTAAGATCTCAGCTTTGCATTTTGAGTAACAAGGGCTTGTGTTTGGATTTTCAAATAGATAGACAGATATCTATCGGTCTGTCTGTCTGTCTGTTATATTTGTGCACAATAAGTAGTTGACTTAAGTCATTACTTTTGTTGTTCAGTTATGGTTATCATTAAGAGGAGAAGAGTGCAAATGTGCAATACTTTATCAGTTCAGTCTAGTTTCCTAATAGTTACGTGCAGGCTGTGATTTTTAGCCCTAAAACATACTGAGAATGTAGATATTTTATTAAGATTGCTATATTTTTACCTTTTAGCCATAAATTCCTCAGTAATTGTTAGTGATGCAGCAGTATTGCAGTGACAGTAGGCCAATAGTGAGTTAAGTAAAGTTAACAAGTAAAGATCATATAGATTTTTAAGTTTTCTTTGGTCTTGCTCTAAACAACTGTGTTGTCGACTTTGTATTAAAACAGAAGCACTAAAAGAGATTGTGTATGTCCTCATTACAGTAAGGATTTGGATCAGTTTGAAAGAATGATTGTTAACGGGTAATCATGTGACAATCTCAGATGATCTCTTGTGCAGTAATTCAAAAGTAATGTAATATGATGTAATGTAGTAATGTAATGAATTGCCTCTATAGGAAATAAATAATGTAGTGCATTAATTATCAAAGATGAATAATATATATTGACATCAAATTATATGAAACTAAAAGTTAATAAAAAACTTTAATTTTGTGCAAGTCATTTTGTAACTTTATTTTATAACGTGTGTGTGTGTGTGTGTGTGCACACCTAAACATATTCCCATACATATACACACACACAAAACAGAAGACATTATTCAGAGTTTAATGATGAATAAATAAGCTATTTGTGGCTAATAGAAACGCTCTAATATTAGAAACTAGTGTTTAACAGATTAGTGAGAATTGCAGCTGAGTATAGTCTGCTTTTTTCCAGCCCCAATGAAGAAGCATTAGTGGAAAGACAAACAGATGTTTCGTAATGATGATCTGAGGGAGAAGTACTAACAATATTTGTGAAACTACTGTAAACTGAAAATGAGCTAAACTCCTGTTCTGAAATAAAAGCCATCAAAGGAAATATAAACCTGCGAGAAGCTACTCACTAATGGTTTCATAATGAGCTACACCAAATTAAATTTGTGCCTCTTTGTTTCTCTGCCAGAAACCGAAAACAAGCTCTTTAGTTGGCTCTTGTTCATATATATTCCATATCAAGAAATAAAAACTGCTCCTTTTGTTTTTGTTCAGATGTCATATGCTGTATAGCATAATCCTGTAAAAAAGCAGCATTGATACTTCTTGTCTGTGGAAGTCCTGATATTAACTATCTTTTGTTTGCCTGCCTCTTTATTTCAACTTTGCTAACTTGCTTTGCTTTGTGTCATATTGATCTTGCCCTTTCTCAGTCCTTGTGTGCCTCCTTCACACCCATTTCGCTATAAGTGCTGCTCATTGGCTCTAGTTGCTAGGAAACATAATGGTTTGACCTTAAAAACAAGATGCAAAAGTTGAAACATGTCTGGATTTATCTCCATTTAGAGTTAAGTAGTCTCAGGAATCCCTTCTTATATTTTTAGTATTAATATTATTAAGAGCAGCAGGAAGGATCTTGTGCCACTCAGAGTAGTAGTCATCATGTCTGCTAACAGCCCTGTGTGCATAAGCCAGTAGCTGGACAGCATTATTATGGTGCTGGTGGTGGTGGAGGACTTCCTGCTTGTGATGCAGTAATCTTGTTAATGTTGAGTTGAGGCTCCTCACTCATTGATCCAGTTCTCTTGGAAAGAAAGGGAGGTGGAGCTGTTCAGCAGAGTCTCTGGTTCCCAGTGTTGCTGCAGTCATCCTCCCATGTCTTTGACTGAAACTGACCCAAACAACTTGGTATGAATGTAGTGTGTTTATCATAATACAAGGGTGGTAAGCCTCTTTTATCTGCTCTGAAACATAGTCATATGTAAACAGTTCAGTGTTGAAGCACGGGATAGGATCGTTTGTAATGGACATTCCTGTGTATTTGTGATGCAAACGTAAAGGATCAAGGATCCTGTTAACACTGGCTTGTAGGGCTGGGCGATATATCAAAAATTTATCGTTACCGAAATTTATGACTCTCATCGACGTCATTTTTCCCATGTCGGTAAATTCGGTATTTTAAAAAAAAGGAAAAGGCATGTGCAGGTTGGCGATGTTCATGTCCCTTTAAGACGCTGTGCTACGTTACAGACTTGACGGGGTGGAGTCACATGACTCTACTACCTTTTTATGCTGGGCAGACACTGTGCGATTTTTTTTTTTCAGTCGCGCGATTCAGCTCCTGCTCAAACTGTACGATTGACTCGCAGGGGTTAGAAGTTCATAGGTCACGATGCAGGGTCTCACACTATACTGATGCTCTGATGCGACCTGAGTGCTCACACTGTGCGTCCATAAAATGAAGGTTATAACAGAAATTCTGTCGCTCGCTCTCTCTGTCTTTCACTCACACAGACACGCACACCACCACCATCAACTTTGCTAAATTGCTAATGAAAAACATTGATCAGGCAGCTGTGATTGAGCAGCAATGTAGATCCAACTATTTTCACGGTTGTTGTGGTCGTGATAATTTTGTGAGGCCACATCGAAAAGGCTCGGATGAGCTTTCCAAAGTTCTACAAGTTGTGCCTCCATCGCTTGTGTCCAGATCACACGCTGCACTGCCGTGCTGCGCCGTCTTTTTCGCTGACATTTGTGTTTGCGCGTGCGCAGTGTGACAAACTGCGGTGACACCCTCACGACGGTCGCGAGGATTTCAAACAGGTTTGAAATCCTCACGACCAAGCGATTGATGATTGGGAGCTCGTCGTGAGGTGTCAATCGCTTCTCGTTACCCCACGTATACTATACGATGCATGACGCACGATGAAGGCCAAAATCGGGCCGATCGCCAAAACGGTCGCACGACTCAAAAATCGGCTCAAAATGGGCCAAAAATCGCACAGTGTAAGCCCAGCATAACAAGACGAGACACGGGTGAACAAATGGAGGACGATTTAAATGTTGAAGCAGCAGCGACGGAGGTAGAGCTGGTGGAGGAGGAAGAGGAGACGCTTGTTAACAAAAAAAAATGCATCATCAATTGTTTGGCAACATTTTGGATTCAACAAGGATGATCTTGATCAAAAAATTGTTAAATGTAAACTCTGCAAAAAGACTGTTGCGTCAAGTCAAGGTAACACAACCAACCTCTTCCACCACCTGCAGCACAAGTTTTTGTTTAAGAGTTTATAGTTTTCACTAGTCACATGGCAGTGCTTAGTATTTATTATAGTTTTTTCTGTGTTCAATTGACATTTGTGTTTGTGACATTATTTGTTTACAAGTTATAGTACCTCAAGGCCTTAGCAGAGATAGGCCTTTGTCCATGATGGCATTACATTTGCACAATCATTGTTTACTTTGTGAATAGCCAATGTGAAACATATTTATTATTAAACTATTTTGTTTACAAGGGATACACATTTTTTAGAGAGCATGGTTACATATTGTATCCTACACTTTTTATTTTGTTCAGTTAATAAATCTTAACCACTAAAAGTACTTACTACTATTGTCTTCATTTATTTTCAGTGACATTTTACAGTCCTTTAAAGTGGTAATAATATAATTGCAATTAATAGGTCTAGGGGGAATAATATTATCAAAATAACTGGAGGAACTATGCTGCCTGCCACAGCCCCATTAAATGAAAAAAAAAAAAAACGTTTGTTTTTTTTGGCACTTGGGGTGGTTATCGTCCATTTATCGTTATCGAGGTTAACTGCTCAATTTATCGTGATATTGATTTTAGGCCATATCGCCCAGCCCTACTGGCTTGATTCCATTAGTGATGTTGTGTGTTATCACACTTCATTTAAATTGTTTATAACAGCGACTATGACAAAAATTATGGTTTTAAAAGCGGTATCATCAGCAGCACATCATATGTAAAACAGGCTTAAAACCAGCAAAGCAGAAGGGCAAGTTTTGTGTTTTGCCCTTTCTCTCTTTTCTCTGCCTCTTGACCTTCGCTACTGTTATTCCTAACAGCTGTTGTCCAACTTACTGTTTTTGCCTTTGCTATCCCCGCTGCCTGCCTGCCTGCCTGCCTACGTAGAATGTCTCTGGAGGTTATGACCATCCTCTGTCGCTGTGAGAATATCGAAACCTCGGAGGGTGTACCCCTGGATGTGACAGGGGTGGCTCAGGTAATACATTTCAGAAGGCTGGGGGGAAAAAAAAAGAAAAAAAAAAGCAGTGGCTGGTGTTTGAGGCCGAAGGAAGACAAAAGGTGATGGTTCAGCTAATCGGCTAACATTGTCTGTGTGTTTTCATCCTCTTTTCTTCTTTCTTCTGCAGTCAGAGGAGACAGTCAGCTGTTAATAACTTTGCTGTAATGCTGTGCTCTGAGTCACCTTCAGCAACGGGGCCTCTAAATGAATGCTATAGAAATTAAAAAGAGGATATCAGAAGTCCAGAGACCAATCACAACTAATATAATAAGGCTAATTTTTAAATCAAATGCAACTCCTTAATGCAAAATCGATTGGATTGTGGATGGCATCTCATTTTGCTCCGTTGTTAGTGATCTGGAGTCCTTGGGTGAATGGTTTCACTTTGTCTTGTTTTTCTTTTCTTGTGTTCAGTCCCTTCCCCTCATTTGCTTTCCCTGAGATCATGTCAATTTTTATTTTATATTTTTCCACATTCTTCACAGGATAACGCTTGAGATTATGACCCTGCAGCCCAAGTGTGATGATGTAGAGACAGCGGAGGGTGTAGCTATTACTGTCACTGGGGTGGCTCAGGTAAATCACCACACATTTTTGGGACTCCCAGTTCAGATTTCACTAACCCCTCCCTCCCTCCCTTTCTCTGGCATCAGCCTCTAATCACAGCTGAGGTGGTATTTCATACAGGGGTCTCAAGTGCGTATGTGTAACATAATCTGACCAAGCTGGAGTCGAATTGACAATAGCACTGTGTCAAATGCTTCCTTATTTATTTTTGTAAAACCATAGGCAATATTATACAACTTCAGCTGGTATTCTGTGTCCGAGTCTTCAAACTTGATTTTCTGATTTGTAATTTGTCACCCCACTGCTCCCTGCAGCAGTACACCCCCACCAATTTTCTATGCTGATGATACAGTGTTATTTTCAGTCTTTCAGTGAATTAGCATGGCACACAAAAATGGGTCTATGAAAAGCCTAATTGGTGTTTTGTGGTCAATCTCAGTATATTATGTTATTTTGTATGCTGTTTATTTCTGCTTTTTTTTTTTTTTTTTTTTTTTTTAATTATTCAGTTCTGGGTCTGTCACATTTTTGTTTAAAATTCACAGACGCTAAAGAATAACTTGGGTAGTCACAATACCAAAACATCTGAGAAGCAGTGTATCATATGTTGGATCCATATTATTGCACTAGGTGTCACTGGAATTAGCAGGGGAGTTTTTAAATAGTCATCTTCTTGCGCACCTCCAGACTTCTTCCAGTGCAGCTGCTATTCTCAGAGGCTCTGTGGGAATTGTGCTCTTAGCTTTTTCATTCGTGCCTCTTCAGTGTGCGCCCCGCACACCAGGTATAGCAGAATTGGCTCGGTTTGTCCCCACCATAACTTTTTTCTTTCTTCTGACCACTACTCATGCTATGGCCTTCAACTGGGTCGGAATTGTCTCCAGGACCCAGATTGACTACCTTTTCTTTTCAAATATTCATCTATTGCTATTATGTGCTGCTTTGTCTCACTCGCAGCATGACTACGTCATTTTTTTCTTCGTCTTCTGTTTTACTGGCAGTCGGCAACCCATTTAATTGGAGGAAGAAGAAGCCAGTTGCTTAGAGTACCAATCAGGGGAAACCAGATAATCTTCCATGACCCCTTGATCCCCTCATGGCACACCTATGTGCTGCAGCACAGTGGTTGGGAAACACTGCGATAGAGGACTCTAAATTATTGTGGATCATAATGCAGGCTCTTACTACCAGCCCAGATTTAGGCCTTACTGCCTGGCATGAACATTATAGATTCTTTCAAAGAAAAGTCCTCTTTAGTCTGTGGATCGTAGGACGAGTTCCACTTTTCAGTGGTCTGAGATGACAGTCATGTCAGTTTTACAGAAGTTGATGTTTTCTGTCTTAAACTACTTAAAGTCCTCATGAAAATGCAGACACACCTGAAATTTCTGTGTTTGATTTTTTTTTTTTCAATTGTTCTGATGATGTAAATAATATTTGTAAAATGGTTAGAACAGGACCCCCAGGTACTGAGCTACCAATAGCAGCTGCAGTGTTCCAAAGGTGCCCAAGGAGACATGCTTCAAGGGTAAATTGTCCAGATTTATATAATCTCTATTTATTTATTCATACTTAGACCCCTGTGTTAAAACCACAGAGTCAACTTTTATTATAAGACACTTGCCTCACTCTATAACAAAGAAAAAACCTGAGCACTTTCCTGTTACACCATCCAGATGAACCAACAGAGATACCACATCAGATTTTGTTCATACCGTTTCAAATTAAGATAACACTGTATATATTGTTTTTTACCTTTATGCTTTGTGTGAAGAACTAAGGTGTGTTGCTTATGAAATCCATGAAGTGCTATAGAGAAAGTTACATTTTATTTATGTAATTAACACATTTTGAACTCTTAAAGAAATATAACGAAAGGAAAGACACCCAGCTGAACTAAAATGATCCATGTAGCAAACAAAAAATATTGTGAGCCGCCACCCTTATATCGCCTTTGGGCTTTTGGAGCCTTGACCTGACTTTTAAAAAATAATTGGGGAAAAAAAGCACTATGCTGCTAAAAAAAAGAAGAAAAATAGATATTTGCAAAATTCTGCCTAAATATGTATTTTACCAGGTTAAGATGTGTGGCGGGGCGTGGTCTGCAGCGCCGGTGAAAGGGAGGCGGACGCACCTGAGCGGCACCCGCAATCACGCCTCGCTGCCTTAACGTCTGTGCCATCTATGCTGTTGTTGGTGTGTGTCGGGCTGTGAGCTGAAAAGCTACAGCTGTATGCTACAGCAACCGTGTGTGAAAAGTGGTCAATAAAGAGATGCTGAAAAGCGTGTTCATGCAAACATCATCGGGTCTGCTGTGATATGTTTACAATGGGACTTCTGCTCCTGAACCTCTGCGCATTTCCCATATGCGCACAGCGTCTGCAAATCGGGGCTGTACGAAGTCACTTTCATCTTTACGCAGGACTGTAAGCTGTCATCTATGAGGCGTGAGCGGTGTTTGTTTTTAACATAGTTCATGGTGGAGAACAGCTGCTTACATAATGTGGATCCGAAGATCCATAATTGGCCTACCTGGGGTTGAAAGTCTCGATAAATGCACGCCATTTCGGCAGGTATACCGGCTTCCGCGAGTGTGACGCTTATTTAGAGCGATAAAAAATAATAAAATATAATTTTATTTTTATATTTCAATATCACAGTAATCTTCCAATTTAGGAGTACAAGTTTAAAAAAAAGAACTAACATAAATAAAATACAGTTCAGCTAAATACTTCAAATTTATTTTCCCAAACCACGCCGAGCCGCAGTATAAGGACTAAAGAGCCGCAGGTTGCCGACCCCTGGCTTACACCATAGGTGCCCTCCTAAAAATCATACTGCACATCAGGATAACAGTGACTTCAGCGATACCAAGGCTACAAGACCGATAGTTCAGCATTGCCTCTACACGTGCCTGATGCTGATTGGCACTGTTTGTAGTGAAAATAGAAGCAAACTGTCTTATCCTCTGCAATTGTCTCTTTGTTACTAGAAGAAGAAATTGAGGAGTAGCGGGGCTACATGCTGACTTTTTAACTAATAGCTTCTTTATGCCCTATGCCTTTTACGTAGCACCATTTAAATCAACATTTCACATTATTTTTGCTGTCTTAAATGTATTACTTAAAGCTACTTTCAGCTGCTCATTTATTCACAAGTGAAGGTTTTACTTGCAGAGCAGCATGTACAGGATTTTTCTTTCCCCAGTTTATGATGGCAAAAACTTATTGTTGACTCTTCACTCTAATCATTCTCTGCTTATTCAAACCAATTCTAACTGCGCCCTGGTGTGTCAGCTTATGGTAATTCAAAAATAGTAGAGAATATTTGCATTGGTGAACTAATTATTTCGTGTAACACAAAGCAAACCTCATAACCTCGCTTAAAGCAGTGCATGAAGTAAAGTAAGCACAATACTGCACAGCTGCTTTCATTCTGTCAGTCACATTAATGCCACAGATGCTGAAGTACAAATCAAAACCCATGTAGCCAGGCAGCGCTCCCTGGCCTTGGACTTTGCCTACAAACAGAGTCAAGACTCCAGAATGTCTTATTTTGCCTTGTAGATACTTTTTAAGCACAAATGTTGACTGAGTTCTAATTTGTAATAGAAAGCAATTATTTTGTGGATTTTCTGTTTAAGAAAATGTACGTATCATCACAGTGTTTTGTGCATTTCCATATCTTGCTCTTAATTACTTCCTGAATTTTTTCTTTGCCCGCATGCCATTAGTTCTTTTGTTTGAATGATGACGCCTCATTATCAGTTCTCTGTTTTGACCACCATTTTGCCACTGTATGTTCCTCTTCTCTGTGTTTTTCTACATGTGTGCTGACAATGAGGCCACTGTCTGGAGTTGAAAACCCCCCCACTTTCACACAGTTTACTTCCAGCAGACTCATAATGGTGTCCGTCAGATTGGTCCAGTCTAAGCCAAAGCCACTGTGAAATTTGTGTCCCATGGTAACAGCAAAGTCTTTCCTAATTCAAAGAGACAAATGAATTAGACTTGGTGGGAGACATCCATTTAAAGGAAATGAGCAGAATTTCAATCTAGGATGTGCGTTTCATTTCTGTATTGAATTCTTCAATCATATTTTGCCTTGTTACTTTAGGTAGGACTGTTTTTGAATCCTTCGATAACTTAATAGTCAATTTGCACTGGAAGGACCTAACAAATTTTAAAAAAACAAAACTGTCTACTGAGATTCTTTTCTGTACAGTCTGTGCATTTAGAGGAGGCAGGAGGAAGGGTGGTGTTACAAGTTGGAGTGGGGCTAGGTAGCAGATTAAGAGCTCAGGGCAACAAATGAAAATTGTTCAAGTCTTTATTCCAATGTCAGCCGTTGCACAGCGCCCCCTGCTGTCTGTTAGAGCTTTCCTTGGCTGTCTTGTGGCCTTTTCTGTTTTCTGGAAGTGACGACAGTCTTTCCTGACTTTGTGTTGCCCTTATTTCTGTTATGAGTGCATGTTGTAAAACATACCCGTGTGCAGACCTCTCGCCTAAGGACCCAGCTCACTCTTTTCTTTTCTTACAGCTCTGATGGACAACAATTTTATCCCAAACCTTTTTAACCCATTTTTTGATTACATGACTGTCTGTTTGTAAACGATCTCTCTTTCTATCACTGACTGTTTCTATCTTTTAAACCTCAGGTCAGTGACATTCATTTTTCTTTGTTTCTTTCTTGTTGTTTTTTTTTTTTTTAATGTTACGTGTCCATCATATTTTTCTCCCCTGTTTATTTCTATATATTTGAATTAACCTGTGCAACATTGATGTGAAAATCTAAGTCCTTGCATTTAAGAAGAGCAAAAAATCTAAAAGCAGAATACTGACTTCATCTGACATTAGACGGCCATGTATTCTGTAAAAGCCATAATAACATTTCCAAAATACTTTTATTGAAAATGGAGAGATGCTGTAAAAAAATTATTTACTCCCTTCCCAATTTCTTAGATTTTTGCATCTGTATCGTGCTGACATGTTTCAGATCAGCAAACAAATTTTAATATTAGGCAAATATAACTCGAGAATGAGACAACATACGATTTTCAACCTGATACCAAAGGTCCATCTACTAAAAATCAGAGGTCAAGTTTTCTCAAAATCTTGTGAACGTAATAAATCGAGAATGATGTCACCTGTGATTTTCAAAATGATGAGAAAGGTGAATGTAGTAGGAGGCTGACGGGTAACACTGGCAGCCAGCAGCATTTTTAAATGATTTCATTTATTAAAGGAAAAAAGTTATCAAAACAACCTGGCCCTATCTGAAAAGTGTATCTCAGGGTAAGACAGGGTATCTTTGTCTAATATTGAAATTGGTTTTAACTGAAAAATGTTAAAATAAATAAATAAAATATTAATTAAATACATTTCACGGCATTGTATTTACTCTATAAATAAGTATATCAATTACAAGAAATTTGTTTAAATGAAATGTGAGTCGTGTGGATCGACTTTACCCAAAGGCAAACTAAGAAAGTATTGTTGAACATTTGTTTGGCCATGTCATTGATGGCTGACAGTTTTGGCTTCCTCTTTTAGGTGGGCTGACAGCATACAAGATGTTCTTCAAACATTTTGCTGATTACTATGTCCATAGTTCTTTTCATGTGTAAAAAGCATAATGACATGCATACATCCAACACACACTGGCATAATAATAATAATGATAACAATAATAACAATAACAATAATAACAACTGTTATTATTATTATTGATATTATTGTGAATTTTAGGCTTTGTAATTTCAGCTCTTTGCATTACTGATGCAATGAAGGTGAACAGAAAAAAAAATACATTCTAAGTAAAAGGATTTTAAAAAATCTTTGTATAATATTAAAAGCTAGTATGTGTTGTCCTTATGTGTGCCACACCTGTGTGTTGTGCCTGTCTTTGTGTATTCACAAACACAGGCACAATGAATGATGTTCTCTGTCCATGTTGGCGTTAGGTGAAGGTGATGACTGAAAAAGAACTGCTCGGTTATGCCTGCGAACAGTTCCTGGGAAAGTCAGTCATGGAGATCAAGAGTGTTATCCTGCAGACCCTAGAGGGTCACCTGCGTGCCATCCTTGGTGGGTAGCTTCTCCAAACCATATGGTGACTCTGTGGTGTTTTCCTGCTTTTTGTTCTTTTTGGTATCTGCGCCATATGACTATGACAGTGATTGGAGGATTTTTTTTTTCCCCTCTTGACATATTGGCCCTATTTGTCAGTGTGTTTGGTTTTATTCAAATGTATTACAGGACCATGATTTTTGAGGCACTAAACACACTGACCGATCTTCCAGGCACGCTAACTGTTGAGCAGATTTACCAAGACAGAGACAAATTTGCCTCCTTGGTACGAGAGGTGGCAGCACCTGATGTTGGCCGCATGGGTATTGAGATTCTCAGCTTCACCATCAAGGTATAAGAAAGAGAACGTCAAGTTCATGTTATTCTGACTCTATTTTTCAAATATTTGTTTGTTTGCTTTTTAATTTCATTAGGTTAACTGCCTAGAACTGTGTACATTAGTGTTAACCTTTCTTCCTTAAAGGATGTATATGATAAAGTGGACTATCTGAGCTCGCTGGGTAAAACTCAGACAGCTGCAGTACAGAGGGATGCAGACATCGGAGTAGCAGAGGCAGAGAGAGATGCTGGCATTAGGGTAAGAAAAGCTTTAAGACGACGTTAAAACTTCTATCATCTATTGCTAATGGCTATTATTACATTAAGAAACCACCATACAGCACCTGATCCATCTCTCTGTCATTAGTTGTTGCACTCTGTCTTTTACAGGAAGCTGAATGTAAGAAAGAAATGATGGATGTCAAGTTCGTCGCAGACACCAAAATGGCTGACTCCAAAAGAGAGCTGGAAATGCAGAAAGCTTCTTTCAATCAGGAAGTGAACACAAAGGTATGAAGTTGTGTTTGTTGGGTTGAATGTGTCAGCAACAATTGTGAAAGTTTACCCTTTTAAAAAAAATTCCTGCTTCTGTAGAAAGCTGAGGCGCAACTGGCATATGAGCTGCAGGCAGCTAAAGAGCAACAGAAGATCCGTCTGGAGGAGATAGAAATTGAGGTGGTGCAGAGGAAAAAACAGATCAAAATTGAGGAAAAGGAGATTGAACGCACTGAAAAGGAGCTCATCGCTACTGTGAAGAGACCTGCCGAGGCAGAAGCCTACAAGATGCAGCAGCTGGCTGAAGGCCAGAAGTGAGTACTTTGCTGACAAATCCTCTTATCAGTCAAAAAGAAATCACTTTCAGTGAGAGGGGGAAAATGTTAAAGGGCTATTTCATTTATTTCTTAACTGAGACTGTCATAGCGGTTTGCTATATTTAAAGACATTTTTTTAACCATATAATGTTCAGTCTCTTTAGGCATAATTGAATAACTCACCACTATGTAAATAATGCTTTGTAGATGGAGGAAGTGTGCAAAATATGTAATACATATACATATATGTGGGCGATCGTGGCTCAAGAGTTGGGAGTTCGCCTTGTAATCGGAAGGTTGCCGGTTTGAGCCCCGGCTTGGACAGTCTCGGTCGTTGTGTCCTTGGGCAAGACACTTCACCCATTGCCTACTGGTGGTGGTCAGAGGGCCTGGTGTCGCCAGTGTCCGGCAGCCTCGCCTCTGTCAGTGCGCCCCAGGGTGGCTGTGGCTACAATGTAGCTTGCCATCACCAGTGTGTGTGAATGGGTGGATGACTGGATATGTAAAGCGCTTTGGGGTCCTTAGGGACTAGTAAAGCGCTATATAAATACAGGCCATTTACCATATATGTAAAACATAATATGGGCTACTCTTGCTTGTGCTGTTATTGGTCCATCAGCCGGTCATGCAGAAGACAAAGTTATAACCTACAAGAATTGAACTGAACCTGAGTGTTAAAAACAGTGAAGTGTCCACTGCAGCCGCTGTTTCTACTTTTCATGCTGTATTTTGAATCTTTGAACATTTTTTTCACACTTCTCCCATTCCTATTGAAATCTGCTGTTGCTCCTTTCCCTAAAGCAGAGCAGCTGATTAGTTGGACAGTGGGCCCCAATCTTTATCAATATCTGAAATTATTGTGTTTTTCTAATGCTAAAAAAAATGCCACATTATAGCTCAGCACCCAAGAAACATCATAGTAATATTAATTATACTGCTATTTATTATTCATTCTCACATATACCACGTGTAATGTGTAATGCCTGTTTATGTCTGCATGTCAAAGGTCGTGTGTCTATTAGTAATGAGATATTGGTTATGTAAACCAATAAAGAATTATTTTGCTGTCCCTCTAACACTGATGTCTGTCAGGATAAAGAAGGTGCTGACAGCACAGGCAGAGGCTGAGAAGATCCGCTGTATTGGTGAGGCAGAGGCTGCCTCCATTGAAGCTGTGGGGAAGGCAGAAGCTGAGAAGATGAGGCTGAAAGCCGAAGCCTACCAGCAGTATGGCGATGCTGCCAAGACCGCCTTAGTCCTGGAGGCTCTACCCAAGGTTTGTGATACAGATTTAAAAACAGTGCCATTTGTGGATTTTTGTTTAGTGTTTTTTGTTTGTTTGTTTTTTACAGTGTCTACACCATAAGAGCTTTGAGTACCAAAGTGATCTTATGAACTTTTTCAGACTGTTTAGCAGATTGGACTAGCAGGTTCTCTGGTCTCTGTGATCAAGGTTATGACTTTTTCAGAGTGGACTGCTTGGATAGCAGGACAGCCTCTAATATTTTTGTTTCATCACAATTCAGTTATGAGGAAGAAATTGTAGACATATGGTTTCTGGGGGTTTTTTTCGTTGTGATATAAACCATTAACAAGCAGCTCAACTTCAGGATTAGTTTTAGAACAATTACACAATTATAACTAACATTTCTGTCTTACAAATGCTAGAAAAGCATTAATTGTCTCACATATACTGTCTTTCTCTGATAACTTTGAACATAGACTTTGTTAAACATTTAGCATTTTTACTGAACAGAGCTGCAAAGGGTTTGTTCTGTTTTTATCACATGATTACTGTCTTGGAAAAAAATAAATAAAAAAATCCGTCCTCAGTTATTGAAGGTCTCAAACTGGTATTCACACTGTTTTTTCCAGATTGCTGGTAAAGTGGCTGCACCTCTGTCCAAGACCAATGAGATTGTCATCCTGAGTGGAGAAGGCAGCCGTGTAACTGGTGAAGTGAACCGTCTATTAGCTGAACTCCCGGTCTCAGTCAATGCCCTCACTGGGGTGGATCTCACCAAGGTAAGAAGGCACTGTACTGTTCAGAGCTCTCTGCTGAATATGAAACATAGTACAGAGCTTTTTTTTTTCTCCCCCTTCTGTCAATGAAAGTAATTACACAAACACACTTGCCATATGTTTATGATGGGTGTAGCCAATAAGGAAAAGTTAAACCACTAAGTAATCTGCGTTTTTAAGTGTTATAAGTTTTTCCGTCATACTTCGAGTTGCTGTCTGTCTCCATTGCAATCACTAATTGCCTTTTCAGGCAAACATATTTATGAATTATGACATTGGCTTGTTGGGTCCATAAGCCTGCAGTTAGATCCCGAGAGACTTAATCACCATATGTGGGTTTGTATTGAAAGGGCTTTGGTGCAGCAAAAAGTCACTTTTTTGTTTACTGCTATATGTCATCTTTATGGTTAGTTGTATATTTGGGTAATGATTGCTTATAAATAAAGAAAGTCTCTGAATACTTTTGGTTAGACATAAATATTTTTTCTCCCCATCTGCAAGCTGCAATTTCCATGCTGTCAGCTCATTATTCACTTCTTAAGAGACTTCCCAAAAATGTAGCACAGGAATGCTGTGCTGTTTAGGAACCGTCTGGGAAATCAAATGGAGAATTTCACCACCCACATATGAACAAACTCTGACAGTTATTACTAATCACTGAAACTCTTGTTGTGTAAATAAGCAACACTTTGTTAACACAGCCAGAGTTGTATTTTTAGCTTGTTCAGTGGCTCTCGAAATAAGAGAAATCAAGGCAGCTTTAAGAAGCAACAGATGCACTGTACTGTAGTTATTAACACTTTACATCCTTTTTAAAATTACTTTTGTTTATTCGTGTTACAGACACAATGAATATATTTGTAATGAATTCCTGGAGCAGGACCACACCTCATACATGCCCCTTCCAGTTCTCTGTCTATATATGAACCTCTGCACTGCACGCTGTTTGCACTCGTTTTCACGCCCCTCCCTCCCTTTTCCAATTCATTCTCATTAGTACATGAGGATCTGCCGCCGCCAGTCCCGACTGAGGCCTTGCCCAAACCGCAGCCTCAGTTCATGCTCGCTCCATCTGCTAGTATCTACTAGAAATGCTGTCAAACTTAATTGAAGATGTGGTCTCAGCTAGTTAATTCTTTGTGACTACATTTTTTTGTAATTACAGAAAAATATTTTTAGACATACTCAAATTAAGTGTTCATATTTGATGTGTGAATCTGTACTGATGAGTTAAATGTCAGTGACTTCCTCTGAAACCTCATCATGTCTAAGGGAACAGTTGCTATGACAGATGAATATAATGTACAGCTGTGCTGTGTGAGCATGACAGATGTCTATTAAACACTGTTCCAATGTGCTAATCATTGTGATCACACAGATACCTCTGCTCCAGAAGATGACCACCCCACAGAGCCAAGCAGCCTTCTGATGAAGCAGGCCTGGGACTCGTTATTCTCAATCATTTGCTGTGTATCTGCCTCAAGCATGAAAACTTTGTTTAGCCCTTGACCCCTTATGCAACTGCCTTTGACCAGAAACACTTGACACCAAATCAGAGGTTTTTATATTTTTAAGAGGTTTTTAATTTTCTAAAGGAGAAAATAATGCGGCCTTACCTCTGAAAGATCAGATTGTTTGTATTTTCTGTTGTTTTTAGTTCTTGTTTTAAACACGGTCACCCTTAATATTCTGCACTAGTTAGCCAGGATTATATGCTGCAGTTCTTCGCAGTCCTACTAAATCCTTCATAGATTAAAAAAGTCCAGACGCAAAGTAGGCGAGAGAAATTCAGACACAGAGAACTAATCAGAATACTGTACTCCTCTCCAGAGCTTTCTAAGTATATGCCTGGAATTCAAGCATATGTTCCTGTCTGATGTGTTAACATTCATTGATGATTGGAAATGGAGCAATAGGTGCAGCTCCTGCCTCCTAATTACACAGTCATTCAGTGCTCAGTTGTTGAAGTAGTTTGCAGTAGACTGAACAGAGTGTGTAATTCCCTCTTTGCTTTTAAACAGACTTCTTAAAGATTAGTGTACTCACCGTGATTATATAGATACAATGACACGTTACCTGTTACCAGTCACTTGTATGATAAGGCTTACCTCGCAGGATGTTATGTTGTCTGTCTTCTTGCTCCTATGTGCAGTGCCTGTTCACCACTCAAGTGCCCAAACCAGACGAAAGCGGTTTGGCTTTAGTTGGATTTCTGTCTGACTGTATCACTGTTATAGATGAATGTTGTTAGTTCTATGCGTATACTGACAGCAGTGCTCCCGCTTCTCTTTTGTCATGTTTGGACATGTCAGCATAAAACAAAGCCATATTTGGAAATGATTAGCCCAACAGTGACCCTGCATGCCCACCAAGGCTACTGAACAGTTCTGTATTACCTCAAATGGCATGTGGTGGACATTCAGGGTCTGGGCTTTTTTTGTGTGTGTGTGTAATTTCTTTTGTCCTGTTCCCCCGCCTCAGATAAACTTAGTCTTGCTAACATATTTCCCAGATGTCACTTGTGTGATTGTGTTATTTGTAATTTAAGGAGAAACTCCACAGTGATGAAGGAAAAGCATCGTCACTCTGACCTCTGTGGGTTAAGTTCCCAGTGCACCCAGTCTGTAATGACAAAGCAGGAATGTTACAGTCAGTCACAAGTTGGGAAACAAGCAGGTGATTTGATGGTAAACGCTGTACGCAGTGTTTGTGCTCAGGTTTGTTCTCAGTTTGATGAAAGCAAAGTGAAGTTCATGTTGGGGTCTGAGCAGCTGGATCTGTAGCTGTTTCTGCTGCTGCATGTCAAAGAAAACATGATTTGTTTTCATGTCAGATTTCTACTGTAGTCTGTTACTGTGATAGAAAATGAAACATTTCTTTAAACATGTTCCGACCTTGGCAAGTTCTGCGCGACCTTGAGATGATAAACAATTAAGAGTTTCACAGGTTTAATCATTGCTTGTAGATTTGGTTACCCTGTTGTAAGGTTATATAAATTCATTCACCTTTATACAAAAGTCAGTGTTCAAAGTAATTGTTCAGTATCAGAAGTTTTGACATGTACTTGCAAGTTTCAACCTGTAGATGGCAGAATCTTAGCATGATTTGAGTCTCAGTGAGTCCTTTGTTGCTACATGTCCTAAATCTAAATGTTGTACTTTTGTACCATCCTTCTCTGCTTTCCCAAACCAGCTTATTGTGCACAGCTGGCCTGCCCACCTCTGAATTAATTTTGTGCCTCTCATAAACAATATTGTGAACATTCATTAACCACTTTTCCAAATCTGTGACCATAATGTTTTGGTTTTTTTTTAATTGCCAGTGATCATTTATCGTACTGTTTCTCTCCTCTGTGAAATAAACACCGTCCATGTGGCTCTTTTGGTCTGTGGCAAATTTCATCTTGTTTCTGTTTTTTCCCCACATTAATGTTACAGTTCCACCTGTTGTTAAAGTGTTGTATTTGTGCCTGAAACACAGTTATGGTGAACCTTTTGATGTTTAATGTTCCTACTGTGAGAAGCCGCTGTTTACCGATACAGGTCATTCAGACCTGTCAAAGATCAGCTGATAATGAATTCACTGTCCCGGTTTGAAGCCGGAGTGCAGATTTCACTGCAGTGTGGATGAGTGAGAGTCCTCATTTTAATTCAGCTGGACAGCAGATCACTGGCAGTTTTCTTCTTCACTCAGGCGCGACACTGCCTCTTACTGCTGGTCATACGGCCAAATGTGGCTGATCATGAAAATTTCCCAAATTTCACCAAAAGTACTCACTTAAAAGTAGAATGTCTTTTATTTTATGTCTGCTTCAGTCAGCAGGTAACGGAGGTGTTACATGCAAGTTACCGTTGAAAGTCATCATTGTAACATTCACCAACGGCACCATTTCTGTCTGCAGAAGACATTGTATCTGAACAAAATGGTTAACAACTTCTTGTTTGCATTGCTCCTTTTATTTAGACAGAATTCTGTACACAGTGCCTTTGTTGAATAATGTTGGTCTACTTAAATGTGCAGATAGTTGAATACCATTCATACACTCGGAAATACTGATGGGATGATTTGTTATACTTTTGTTTTAGATTGTTCAAACTCTATTATACCTGTACTTTAACATCTATCCTACTAATGTATATTGGAACACACACAAGTATGTATGTATGTATGTATTTAGATGATAAATGAAGCATTCTAGCATTATTCCTTTGTAACCTGGACCTCTTGAAGGTCATTCATTATTTTGGCCAGCAAATGTAGGATATGATACCTACATTTGCTTTGTCTTATCAATGTAGTGGCAACCTCTGAGTAGCATTTGAGAGGAGAATGACCAAACATTATGCCTTAACTCCTGTCTTCATGTGAAACATGTCCATCTGTCAGAGATAAATGTAACTTCTATAAAATGATATTGTGAATATATTTCTCATGGTCTTGGATCCAGCATGGCATTTTAAGCATGTGTCCATGTTATTCTGCGTTGTGTTCCACCCTCTAAATAAATGTTTTACCACTTACTGTTGACCTCACTGTCTCAGTTAAATTAGGAGGGTTTCATCTCACACTCAGTGCCATCTGCTGTATTAGTGACGCCTAGGGGGGGAAAAAGAAAAGTTAAGGAAATAAAGGATTTAGGATATTATTTAGATGAAAATTCATTAAAAGTGCAACACAGTTACTATTATTGTTAACTTACAAGGTGTGACTGAATATTGAGATTATACAGAAATTTAAGCTTCTATGCAAACTGTAAAATGTAGCTAAAGTTACGTCAAATCAGATTTTAACAGTATTGTGCCCAAACGTTTGTTTGTGAGGGACAGCCAATCATGTCATGTCCACTTTAAGTCAGTTAATGGGGAGTTATTTTATGCAATTGTTTTAAGAGACACTGCTTTTGTTATTTGTCATTTAAAAAAAAAAAAAGCAGTCTGCGACAACAAAATATTTTTGGTGTTGGGACCTTACAATGCTGCCTGGCATTTTCCTTGACCTGTGTCAGTGTGTGTTGGTGGTAGTGGTGGGGCAGGTTACAAGTCTCTACAATTTTACGTAGTTTTCCAGGTCTAATCACATGATACATATAATTGTTGTGCAAATGGTCCTTACAGGATACATGGTCCTCATGTTTCTCAGTGGTCAGGTCCTTTTATACAGTAGGCTACTTGAACAAGCAAATACTCTTTAAAATAGATGGTTAAAGATAGAAGCTGTTTTCTGCTTGCCAGCCACTTACTCAACAAGCTTATCATTAACTGTTATAACTGTTTGTAGGTATTTTGCAACCCGCTGACATTAGTTTACTGACTTTGTTCACCACTCAGAATTCCTTCAGCTGCAAAAAATTAGAATTCTAATCTGTTATTTTTCTTCTTTAGATCTATCCATAATCTGTTTTAACCCACTTCAAACTTTACCTCAACTTTTCTAGAGTCAGTCTCACGTCATCTTAAAACTCTTTGATATAATGAAGAGTTCATAATTAAATCAACTGACTGCAAGCATCAGACAGTCTGCTTTTGGACTACAGTTGCTGGGGCTGCCAGTCCGGGGCAAATGTGCAGTAGTTTTAAATCTAGACCATTTGTAAAGGATTTTCCCCACAGGGGGATCATTCATTTTAAATATATCATTTTATATAATTACCATTTGCCAGACTCATAGGCAACCACATCCTTTTCTCGGAAGGCTTAAGAAAGACTTAAGATCTCGGCACGATGACGCTACACATACCTCCATGTCTATCTCTAACTTCTAACTTCAGATCTTTACCACCTAATCTGGAAGCCCTGATTCTAACATCCTGAGGTGTGACAAATAAAGGTTTTATATTACCCATTTCTGTAGTTGCCTTTTCAAAAGGGATCTGATATTTATTTGTCCAAATGTCTGGTTAAAAAAAAAAAACTCCAGGGGATGTACTTCAAATCAAAGTACACAATGTAATAATAAAGACTGAAATCCTGCAAATTTGGACAAATGTGTAATTTTTATTTACATATCAAGCTCTGACTAAAATATCCTTCTCTAATGTGCGATGCTGTTAGATTAACTATGATGCAAATGACCATGTACAACAGTGCTGAGATAGAGCTAGTTCAACCAATCATATACATTCAGGTCAAAGGAGCTTGCAAAGAAAAGCGTCTGGACTTCTTTAAGTTACTTGAAGACGTTTCACCTCTCATCCGAGAAGCTTCTTCAGTTCTAAGGTCAAATGGTGGAGAGTCCCAGATATAAACCTAGTGGGAGTATCCTCCCACAGAGGGACAAAAGGACCCCCTGATGATCCTCTAATCGCCTGAGCCAAGGTGTGAAACTGGGTGTGGGTCCCAATCAGCCAGAGTTTCGGGTGAGTTCATTGTGAAACCTGGCCCCACCTTATCATGCGAATTCCTGAGATCATATACATTCAGGTACTTCACTTCTGTGGTTTCCAGTCTATGGGTCAGGCTGTAGGATTAAAAGGACTGTAGAACGATTAATGGAAGAAGAAAGTAGATCAAAGCTCAGCAGCACACATTTTTATTCACTTCTGTAACTTTAATCTAAGAAGTCAAAAACTAGTGTGGCTGGGAAAATGATCTAATCTCCAACAGTGCATTAGATTTAAGCACCTTAATACAAAACCCTTAATCTGAAGTTCCTCCAAATTGTTCTCCAGTACTTAAATAAATCTCCCATCTCACCTTCTGGTGCTTTAATATAACTGAACACACAAATGCTAAACTTGCCAGAATATTTCAGCATGTCACGCACTCAGTAATCACAGGCCAAGAATCTTCAGAACCTTTTATAAGGAGTCAAACCCAAACAGAGCCCCGTTTGGAGTCCCACTTAGAAACCTTCAGTAATGTGACCACTGGCCAGATGTTTCATATCTCTGATGGAACTACCTTCTGTTCATAATAAAAATAAATCTGTGAATCAGAAAATCTCTCTATTATTTCCAAATTCCATCGCTGTTAATTAGCCTGCCTGCAGTCCCCAATGCATTTACCATTGCATTGGGGATTGGCAGGGGGGGGGGGGGGGTTGTATCTTTACTTTACAATTTTCTTTGAGCTAACATTTTAATAAAACTTCCAGCAAATTTCCTCCAATCATGTAAAGATTCAAAACCAAATTTGTGGCACAATAAAGGCATCATTCCCTGTTGTGCTAATGAGTGCTGGAGAATAAAAAAAAAGCTTATCTATGCATGCAAATGGAAAGTTGTAGAAGGAGTAGAAGCATTTCTACAGCAGATAAAGAGCTCAAGGCAAAGCAAACCCCAGATAGTAATACCTCCATCTTTATCTCACCTCTCACACCCCCCGCCAGATCCCACACCCTAACTAGGGAGTGTTTTACCATGGCAACTGTCACGTTCCACCTAACGTGCTCCCAGGGTTCATACACGGCATGCACGTAGTTACTGAATTGAATGATTAGATTTGGTTCAAAATATTAGGTATTCCCTCTGTAGGTACACATTGAGCTATGATAAATGAACCCACCCTTAAAATAGGGGTGAATAGTGTTTTTCTATATGAATAACTTGGTTTTGGAACTAGTGCTTTCATCAGTGCTGCTTGAGGAGTCCCTACACCTGAAAAAGATGTGGTGTACATTATGTATTCCTGCATACATCCTGCACTACATGACTCCCACCAGAGTCATTTACAGCTTAACAAGCTTTTGCACCAATTTTGAACTTGGAATTCAACGAGTTTCTACACGAGGAGCAAGAGACAGCTAAACCCCCCAGGAAGACTAATTTTCTCCTGAAAAACAGTCTGTTTTGAAGGGATGCAGACAAACTGTCAGGGATTAAAGACAAACCACAGCAGGCAACCCGCTCGATCACAGTCCAGCCATAATTTGACACTGTGAATTTGATGTTCGGCGTGTATGTGGCATATCTAATACAAAATTACATCTCAGCTCTCCATATCCCGCAATCTAGCTAAGCGTGAGAAAGAGGAATAGAGCCCGTTTAATAAGTCAGATAACATGACATCAGCTGACATATCGTGGCATTAAATTCCAAACCATTGCACATAAATCCAAAGTATATGAGATTCAGAGGATTGTAGAGATGGCGAGCATTCGATTTATTACTATGCGGCGAGATAAAGTTCCAAGCTTTTTTTTATTTATTTTTTTTAATAAATGACAGGAGATACCTTGCATTGGCTGACTGCTTGAATTCTTGCAATTAGCCATGTGTGACAGAGAAAGGTCAAAACTAACAATTAACATTGGTGAGATGGAGGAACATTTGGGAAAATGAGAAACATGTAGTTCTTCTAAAAGTCCTTAAATTGATGAAGTATATAATTGAAAGTTTATACTGCTTAGCGAGAAAGAAAAAGGAGCCTAACTTTTGCAATGTTGCAGTTCATCATATTAGAATATAATTACACTTGTCTTTTGATTCTGGGGGTGAAGAATGTCTAGACCCATCATTGTATGACTGGGCTGCACAGCTTAAGTCTATTATACCTTTATTTTTTTAAATTTCATGTGCAATCTTAAGGTCAAAAACTACCACTCCCCACATATTAAGACACAGTGAAAAGGCCGCAAATGCAGTGAAGGCAGAAAATATTTTAAAAACCAGGACTCTTTGTCTCAAAGCGGGTAAACAATTTTCTTACCACAGGAAAAAACGCTGCTAAATTTAAACTTTAGCATTTCCAAAGTACTTAAAATGAGTCAAGATGTTATGATGTCCTTCAAAGAACTGAATCGAAAGCATGGGATATCCAAGTTAGAAGATCTTAAAGCAGTTTTTCCAAACAGTCATCATAAAGTTTTATATATCTGGACGTAATAAAACAAATGGTGTGGTCTTTAGCAAATCTGAAAATGACTCAGATTCAACCTCGGCTGAATTACAAAACACGACAGAAGCAATTGTTGCTGCTCATCAATCTTTTTTAACCTTTCCAAAGAATTTGAAGTCCATCATTCTACAGTGAGAAAGATTATTCATAAGTGGGAAAAAAATTAAAGGCAGTTTTCACAGGTGTGGACGTCCCAGCAAGGTCGCCACCAATCGCAGGCGTTGTTTTAGAATCTGCTCACTAGAACATTTTGAAACTGAAATGTCAGCAGAAGATTGGACGCCTACTTATGTCACAGAGTTCATACCGCAGACTGACATACCTGGGTAAAGTGAACATATGCTCCTGCCAAATGATATGTGCACTAAATGAGACTACTGCTTTTGCAGTGCAGGACATTTTGGCAAGAGGTCAGAGCAACATGTGAAAATTATTTTAAAAGAAATTCCCCTGGACCCAAACCTTTGTGCGCGGCTTATCCAGCCTTTTGTATGTGTAACTGTGAAGAAAAATGAACCCACTGCATTAAACACCAAAAACCTAAATGCATTATTTGGGGACAATAAAATCCCTAATCCCATTGGACAAGACAATGAATGGCAAATGAAAGAATAACATATATTCTGAATAACAAATCAAAAATATTCAAGGAATATTTTTTGAAATATGTGAAAGATCTGGCAGAAAATTAGCCATAAAAGCTGTTGTAGACGATAATCAGTTTTTTCCTTCAACAAACACTTGAATATATGTCGCGTGCATTATTCCCCTACTGTATGTTTTTAAAAGAAAAATAGTATTTGTGTGTGTTTTGAGTCCAGCTGGGTGTAGAAAGGGTGTGGGCCATCACTTGACAGAGGCAATCAGGTTGGACAGAGATAAGAAGAAAAAAAAAGTACAGTCTGGTCCACCCCAGATGTCATCACAATATGTTAATGAGCCAGAGTGGGGCCTTTAAGTGCTGGAACCCAACACAGGGACCAGTAAGGAGACCAGACGATGACACACACTGAAGGCAAAGAGGCGAGTATGTGACAGAGATGTGGTAACTGAGGCCTGGAGGCTCTGCGACAGGATCCCTTTCTTTTAATTTAAATACAAAACAGATTTCATATTACAAACATTTTAATTGGTTGTTCTACTCTAACAGTTATCCTCCTTGTTCTTGCAGATTACAAACTACAGGGACTCCCTGCTCATGGTTCTGTCTTGTGCCCTGGACAGGATATCATCTTATACTGTAAGTTTAAAAAAGAGACACTACAGTATAGATGATGTACTATCCAGGGTTTCATTCCCCCTCCGCTGCTATCAGCACACCAACACTGTAACTGAGCCTGAACACTCTGAGGGAGGCTGTCAAACCGTTACCATTACTGAGTTTTAGTAATGGTAAGGGTTCTACAGCCTTCTCTCAATGTCATCTAGACCGGGATGTGTCACTCACAAGCTCCTGGCGGGTATTTCCCTTTTTTTTTTTTTTTTTTTTTTTTAAATAGGTGCATATGAAATAAAGCAGATGGTTCTTAAATAAGCTTCTCATTGTTTTTTGTTCATCTCGGTGCAGCATATCAGCACTTTAAACTGATTGTGTTTGAGGGATTGCTTTCCTTCCCTGGCCGACGTGCATCGGTTTAAATATTTCCCAACTGCTGTCGGCTTGTCAAAGTGGCGATCTCTGCTGTGCAACGGGCTTGTCTAATCACTGGGAAGCAGCCGTTTTTGAGAGTAGGGGGAGCTTGAGGGGCTGACACAGCTTCTGAGAGACATTTGAGGCCTCTCCCTCCCTCCCCTGCTTAAGGCCACTAGCTGGTTATTCATCAAGATGCCCCGAATAGAGTAACCGTCAAGTTAACTCACAGGCAGCAGGAATGAATCTAATCACCATTATCTGACCCATTTTAGCATCAGGTTAGTGCTCCATTTTGCCATCCATTAGGGAGACAATTCAGCCCTCAGGGGCAAAGCTGGGCTTTATAAGAGCCAAAAAAGCAGAAGGAGGGAGAAGTGGGAAGCAGAGAAGGGAGGTGAGAGGGGGGGAGAAAAAGGAAGAAAGAAGTGGAACAAAAAAGTGATAGTTGCAGGGATGGATGGCCACACTTCAAAGGCAGTGGAGGAGGCTAAAGTGATGTGGGAGTGGAGGGAACAGGGTTGGATGGTACATCAGGGACATTTGAGTGAACATGACTGCGCAGGTCCTGCTTCAGTTTATCTACAGCCCGTGTTTGCACGAGGCGCCCGCCAAGTAAAAAGCTCTGAGAGCCAAAGATAAACCATCGGCTTTTTCACAGCTCGCCAAACCTGCTCAGCCATGAGCACAC